>NC_139033.1:59801579-60449125 GCF_964662115.1 Mustela nivalis
TTCCATTACTGGCAGATGTGCAGTGTCATTGTTTCACATATTTTGCATTTTATTTTGGCTGTTATTTATTTTTGGCTTTTCAATATAAGAGGGCAAATATGACCTACTTTAGTCCATCTTGTTTGGAAATGGGACACAGCATTCTTTCTTTATCTAGTCTCTAAATAAGTTTCATAATATTGCAATGTGATCTGGTTCTTGAGTGTTTTGCAAATGTCACATCTAAAATTATTTGAGCTTATCAGTTCTCCTATGTGTGCATGCATGTGTGATTTTTTAAAATTCTAATTATGTTTCTTTAATTTATATGTAGAGATGGATGGATGGTAGTGTAAATTAAGGCATTCTACTTTTTTATTAATCAATTTTAGCAGGTTTTATTATAAAGAAAATTGGGTATAAAATTTATAAGTTTTCAAATTTATCAAAGCGCAATTTCTTTTTTTAAAATTCACTTTTATCTGTGGTTATGTCTTTTCCATTTCTAGGAGTGGATACTGGTTCCTTATCTTTGCCTGGATTTCCCCAAAATAGAGCCTGAAACAATGGTATGTCTAAGAACATATTGAGGAGTACAATCCAGAAAACCAAAGTTAAGGGTAAAATGAGTACAGTAAGCAAGGAAAGAGAACTAATACAAAAATACATTACTTAGTTGCCTGTAATCTTAGAATATTGGTTGTTCCATCTCTTATTACCATAATAAATGTACCTCTTGAATACCTATCTCAGAGAAGATCTAGGGAAGGATTTATCTATCATTTCCTTCTACTCATCATAACTCCTACAAATAGTACCAAACACTGCCACAAGTACAAATTTATTATCATTGTCAGCCAACAAATTGCCAGCTTTGATTTACATTTTTCTTTAAATTTTTGGCCCCAAGGGTTTTGATTCCATTAAAGGGGCTTAACTGTGCATTCAAAAATAAGCTTTCTCATGTATTTTTCTAACATAACTAATTGTCTTGTGAGAAAGGGTTTTCCTGCCATGTTGTTAGGAAATGAATAAAAACATACTTTTTAAAGTGTTGTGGTTTTGTTTGGTTTTGTTTTCATTTTCTGGCTATGAAAACAAATGAGAACAAAATGATCTAGATATAGTTTACTTTCCATATTACCTTGGATTGAAAAACTTTCAGTGAAACAAGTAGGTGCGCCATAATCTCAGTATATTATGACAGGTAAGTGAATAAAACTTCCATGCTTAAAAAAAGTTTGTTTTTTAAAAAATAACATTATTTGTATTTGTTTTGATAGATTTAATCAAATTCTGCTCATTATAGTTCTTAAATACCTTTACTTACACATAGAACAGAGTTTTAAAATTTACCTTAGTTTTATTTACATTATGTGATTAACCAATATTCCATAATTCTGTCAGAGATGCTGAATATAATGTAAAACCTCTCCAGATCTTGATTTTTAAACACCATTCTCTAATAAAATGTTCCAAAAGTCGGTGGTGAATGGCTGATTGTAGGGTTTGGCCAGAGAATATACAAGATGTACCTAGAATATCTCACGATATCAGAAAGTAAAGAAGTGTTCAAAAAAGGGCTGCAGAATGGTCCAGGTCAAAGAGATACAGGAGTGAACTTGAACACACTCTTAATGGTCAAGTCTGGATTAATTTGGAAAATAAAATAATGGTAGCAATGGAATACAACCCACAGAATAATCTGAATGTCTAAGAGTCTATTGATATAAATAAATTAATGAAATAGAGGATAATGTGCAGCCCTTTCTTATCATAGAATTCCAGTTAATAAGTGTAGAAGAAATAGGGGTGCCTGGCTGGCTCAGTCTATAAAACATGTGACTCTTGATCTTGGGGTCACGAGTTTGAGTCCCATGTTGGGGGTAGAATTTAATTTAAAAAATGTAGAAGAAATCGTGGCAACTGGGAGTCTTGAATAAATATCATGAAAATAATTTTTATAGGCAAAAATCATTCACTGGATGCTAAAAGTAGTGAGCTAATATATGATAAGAGACAAAATATTTATATAGACCCAAAATATCACACCATCAAATACTTGTTAATACAAAGGGTAAAATACCAACTTTATAGCAAGGAAAACTGGTGTACATCATCTTTAACGTGAGTAAGTTAGCATCACTAGTAATAAGACATATTCCCATCCCGTATCCCCTAATATATCTACTGAGAAGGGCACAATATTAGCTTAACTATGAAAAGTTATCAAAACATTCCAAATTGGAAGACATTCTGCAAAATAATTGACTAGAACTCCAAAACTGTGGAGGTCATGAATGACAAAGACTAAGGAACTAAAGGAGACAAAAGAGACTGACTTTTTAATGCATTGTGGGATCCTGGATTGGATCCTGGACCCTGAAAATGACAGTATAAAACTGATGAAACTTGAGTTACATTCTGTAGATTAGTTAATAGTGATATATCAATGTTAATTTCCTGGTTTCGATAATTGTATACATAGAAAGATGATAACATTATGAGATGCTGTGTGAGAATAGATAGGAAGGAATTTTTTCCAAATAATAAAGGGAAGTCTTTAAGAATAAAAACTGTACATTTTTAAAAATTTTAAGATATTTTATTTTTTAAAAATCATATTAATTAAGACATTTGAGAAAGTAAAATCTTGGACTACCTCATCATATTCTGGAGAATAAAAGCCAAACTGTTTAGTCATCCAATCCAGATAATGGATTATGTGATTGTTTCACATTTTGACAGACTCATCTACTATCAATCAGTCTAGGCACATTGTCACCCCTGGCTAAAACAAATTGCTTGTAATTTTCCCCGTGCTTGATGCTTTCTCTTACCTCTAGGCTTAGTAACATGTCTTACTTCTGTTTAGAGGCTTATTTGCTCCATTTTTAAGATCCTTTAAGACTCAGTGCAATGATTCCTTCTTTCCATCAGTGTTACCTAAACCATCTCTGTTCTCACAGTATTCATGATTGCATGTGCCCTCGCAGTTATAAGTGGATTGTAATATATGATTTATTCACTGTTCTTTCCACCAGCCTATGAATGATTTTAAGATAGAGGTACTGTCTTTTGTTATGGTATTTTTGATGCTCAGTAGTTCCTGGTATCTAGTCATGACATAATAATGAAACATAATGATGAATGCTTGGGCCTTATGTAAAATGAACCAATAATAGAGATTAAAATTGCTTTTCTCCCATGGTATGTATACCATGTAATATTAAGATGTCACTAAAGATGCAACTGAGGATGCAACTTAATATATTTTAATTTTTTTTTCTCCATAATAACAGAATTTTAAGAGCATGTGTTCCACCTACTACAGAAAAAAAAACCAAAAAACAAAACAACTGTTCTAAACAAATCATGAATTGGAGATTTTAAGAGATTAAAATTCAGTTGAAACTACAAGTTAAACATACTACCATATTAGCTTAATTGTGTTATCTGACAGTATGTGCTAACTTTTATTTTCTAGTCTGTTCCTTTACCTTGTCCTCATGTATATGGGTTACTGACTGATAATTTGCTTAATACTTTGAAGTCCTGCTTTGCTCCATTCATCCTCTGGGGGTTCCAAAGTACTGTAGAGAGGATAAGCATTCATGCTATGGGGTTAGACTGCCCTGGTTAAAATTCCAGCTTGGTCACTTACTGTGTAAACATGAGGGAGTCAGTTAACCTGTCTGAGCTTCAGCTTACTCATTTATAAAATGGGAATAGTAATAGTAGTTAGGTTTTAGGATTACTGTGAAGATTAAATAGTATTACACAGGACACACTTAGAGTAATGCTTAAAAAGTTCCTGGCTCATAGTCATAGAACCGTGTAAGTGTAAACTACTATCATAATCATTGCCATTTGTCTTTAATCCAACCTTGCTACTTCTCATTCCTTTTCAATACAGCCTTGTTATTTTCATGGCTATAAAAAACTATAATTAACAAAATCAAGTAAAATATCTATTCCGAGTATCATACATAGGGATGTAGAATTTATGGGAAATGGAGAGCTTAGTAGCAGACTTCAACCAACTGAAGGGCTCTTATGTGAAAGAGATTGGAATTATTTTCCTTTTTTTCAGTGACAATATTCTAAAGTGTATGAAAGCTGCAGGAAGACTTTGAATTTCTCATAAATAGAAATGGCAAAAATGCTAGTCAAGGAGAAAGATTTCCCTTTCTAGAAGTGCAGAAGATGATCCTTTAACCTAAGTGACTTCTGAGATGCCTTTTGGTTCTAAAGGGCTATATGATTCTAAGGAATATTTTTAGGCAGAGAAGAATTTATTTATCCCTTCAATAATGCTACAGGCCCCCAATTCTGTTCTGTTTATCAAGAAAGAGAAAATCTGTCTTATAGTGAACATTAGGAGTGGAAAACTCGGAAATATTGGCATATATTAATGATTAGATTTATACCCTATCCACAGCACTATCTTTTATTACCAATGGTGTGTTACTCATTGGTGAATAAGAGACACATTAGAAAGTGGTGCATTACATCTTAATAATCCCCTAATAAGTTTTTTTTTATTTTGGTTTATAAACTTTTATATCTCTAAAAAGAGTTATACGTTTGCGAAGGGTGGGAAGAAGAGATGGGAGAGTGTATCTGTAAATAAGAATTCCTTTTCCTCTGACGTGCTTATTTTGAAAACATCTGGCATGCCCACTATTAGCTGGCTATTTATTCACAGGTGTTGTCTGATGTTCATTAAAAAATTGACTTTCACTCTGGATAAAATCCACTTAAAATTTTGAAGAACTGTCCCTTTAGTAAGGTATAGATTGAGAGACATACCTATATTTCTTCCCTTCTCAGAGGACTTGTGAATAGGTGGACCTATTCAACTCATCATAAACAAGTAGTATAGTTGAAAAGGAGCTACTGTGATCTAAAATCTCTACCAAGTATCTATTGCACAGACTAGAAATCTCCTCCTTTATCTACCAAATACGTTTTTGAAAAAGATGATCAAGGAATTGGACTTGACCGGAGAATCACCTGGCTATGTGACTTTGGGTACCTTCTTTAATCAGTAGGAACTAGTTAAATCATTAAATTACCCAAATTAACAATGACCCACAAGATATTATCTGAAACCTATGGATCCAGTCATGCTTAAATTAAAATTAAGAAAAACTGTATCCTGCATCTATCTTATATTATTTAACACTAAATGGGGTTGGGGCAGAATCTTACAAAGGAAAACACTCATGTATTTGCAGTGATTCATGAATATTTATACTGAGTGGGGAAAGTAAGATCTAAAACAACCTCATAAAAGCTCAGATTAGTTTCACCCTTAAATGAGTTTTGGCAGCAAATTAAAAAAAAAAAAAAGAAAACAAAAAACCTTTACTCCTTAAAGCTTTTTGTATTTTTGAATAGCAGATGAAAGATCATATACTTAAATTTCTATAGCACAAAAGGCAGTTCTGCAGATCAAATAAAATAACTTTTAAAAAGAACTTTAAAATTATAAAGCACTATATAAATGTAAGGCATTATAACTATTATATACTTGACTTTATAATTATTTTCTAGACTTTTATAGGATAATGAAAGTTGTGCGATAATTTTTTATTATGCTGGGTTTGAATCTAGTTTAAAGAAGAAAAGTGATTAAAAGTGTATGGTACTCCTAAAAGTATGGTGCTCATACTATTTAGCTGTCATTGATACCAGAATGAATTTATATGTTTTCTGGGTATTAAAATGGCCTTTCTTACCAGAATAATGTTGGCACATTTGTGCTGTTTTAATCTTACTTTAAATCATATCTCAGAAATATCAAAAGCTTAAAATTCATTCATTCAGTTTTTCATTTGGTAATTGCTAGTTTTGAATTATCATTTGTGGAGTCACATTGAGCGGGAAGGAATATAAACTCAAGGACCTGTCAGAAGGGTTGTTTCACAAGAAAGATTGGAGGGGTGTCTCAGTGGCTCAGTCTGTTGAGCATCTGCCTTTGGCCAGGTCATGATCTCAGGGTTCTGGGATTAAGCCCCATGTCGGGCTCTCCACTCAGTGGGGAGTCTGCTTCTCCCCTTCACCCTTCTGTGTTTTCTCTCTCTCTTTCTCTCTCAAATAAATAAGTGAAATCTTTTTAAAAAAGAAGAAAGATTGGAGATATGTTAAGAAATTCCAACTTAAGTGATAATTGGGCACAAAATAAAACTAATTTAAAGGTTTACCTATATATCTTGGATATTTGTGAGCAGATAAAGTAACAAATTGCAAAGTCTTGTTGGAATGCACAGGAAGCTTCCTCTGCAGTTGGCCAAGAAGCTATAACTGGAATTACAGTGAGATATTATTGGGAACTGCAGCCAAGAAAAGTTGTGAGTGCTCATCTGGGTAGGATTCTGCTCCCCAGAGAGTTCCAGAATGCTGGTCACACTTTTAGTCCTTTGGTAAACCACTATATAGACTTCCAGTGTGAGTGTATAGGTATCACTATAATGATCATTACTTTCTTCTACTTTTGATAAATAAATTATTTAACTTTATATCATCCTAATTAAATCAGTCAACATCATGTATAGGAATATATCAATGAATACATTTGTATTCTTCCCTCTTGGACAAAAGTGGATGAACCTTTCCCAAAGCGAAAAGGGTGAACTTAAGGTATGACCTTAAGGGAAGGCATAATGTTAAAAGCAGTACACATGTTAATATACACATTACTCATTTCTTAAATCAACCTGATTTAAACATAAAAACTTAGCATGTCTGGGGGCGCCTGGATGGCTCAGTGGGTGAACGCCTCTGCCTTCAGCTCAGGTCATGTTCTCATTGTCCTGGGATTGAGCCTCATGTCGGGCTCTCTGCTCAGCGGGGAGCCTGCTTCCTCTTCTCTCTGCCTACTTGTGATCTCTGTCTGTCAAATAAATAAATAAATAAATAAAAATCTTTAAAAACCCCCCAAACCTAGCATGTCTTGGTCTTACTTTTCTCATGTATAAACTGTAGGGATAGATGTGATTAGCCTGGCGCTGCTAACTGCTCAATATTTTTATTTGAAATTTAGTACATTTTGGTACTTTTTAATTTCACTTTAGCCATGTGTTATCCTTTAATAATCTACCTGAGTACAAAAATATCAGTGATTGTTTCACCAGGTTGATGTAGGCTTTTCTTTCCAAAACAAACATGCAATTTATGAATCACCACCTACATACACACATGCACACACACACACATGCACACATGCTTGTCATTCCCCAAGTTCTCTGATCTTTGCCAGGTTCATGAAAAACTGATCCACCACTATCTGCGCAGTGGAGTGATGAATGCATTTTAACACAACTGGATGCATTACACTAAATATATCTTCTCAAACACTATCATATCATCGCTTATAACTTTTTAAACTCTTTTCTAGTCTTATAAAAATAATTACAAATCTTCTAGAAGTGACAGATTGTAAGTTTCAGAGCAAAGAGAAATTATTAAATGTAGCATGAGTAATGTAAGCAAATGAAAAGAAAGACATGATACGTAGGACATTAATAAAGTGAAATTTATATTGCAATTGGGCTTTGAAAATTGGTAATATGCCATGCTTCTGAAGAACATTATTTTACAAAGTGCCATGCTGTTTATTTCTATACACTTCCAATGTAGCTATTTCTTTTATGTTGTAAAGAAAATGCCTCATCTTCCCATGCATCAGTGGGCTAAATTCATGCACAAAAAGTTGTTCAGTCTTTGGGGCATCTGGGCAGCATAGGTGGTTAAGCATCTGACTCTTGATTTTGGCTCAGGTCATGATCTCAGGGTCATGACATCAAGCCTGGCATCAGGCTCCCTGCTCAGCAGGGAGTCTGCTTAAGATTCTCTATCTCTCCCTGTTTACCCTTCCCCAGCACCCCCTTTTCTCTCTTAAAAAAAAAAAAAGTTGCCCTGATTTGGAAGAGGTAGCATAAATAAAGAATGTGTTTTATTGTTATAGTCTCTCATCTTGTGTTTTGCAATCAAGATATCATTTGCGTCTTGGTGATACCATCAAACAGTCAGTTCAATAGATCAAGCTACTAATAAAGATAAATTCAAAGAGTGTAAAATTTTATTTCTCCTTTGATATTTTTATTCCATGTTCTTTTTAATTTGGTAAATATTTATAAGCTGCCTTATATATACCAAGCACTGTGTAATCAAGGGCTGGAGATACAATGATGAAAATGCAATTATTTTTCCTTTTAATTAGCTAAACATACAGCAGAGGAGATCAGTGCATTAACTATTACTACGATAAACTATGACGCAAAATATTAATAATTTTCATCTTTGGAGTGTTTACTATGCTCCAGAAACTATGGTTTCCTGTTTTTCATGAGTGATCTCATTTTTATCTATCACCGAAATCCCATAAAGTAGATATGATAATACTGTCCATCAGATTAGGAAACTGAGGCTTAGGACACTAACTTGCTCCAAGTCTCCAAGGAAGTCCATGGCAGAACAATACACAAACCTGGGATCCCTGAATCCAAAGGCAAGGCTCATAATAATTATATTATTAGAGTGGGACAAGTGTTGTTATAGGAGTATGTACACAGGTTAAATTAACATAGATAAATGGGGTGGTTAATTTTATACCAAGTAGGAAGGGAGAAAGCTGTGGAAAACCTTCAGAGAGGAAAAGGGTATTGCATGAATGCTGGCATCTGAGAAATGTGGACAGGCTGACATGACCAGGTTTTAACCATGAAGCATGGAGTAAAGGAGAAAGGCATTGGCCTGAACAGATATATAGGAGTTGGGTCAAGAACAATCTGCTTGAACTCTATTCAAGACTTAGATTTTCTTTAAGGGTATATAGAGCTTCCAAATGATTTCTCAGCAAGGAGAATCAAATCAAATCAACTGTGCTTTAGTGGGATCTGGCACATTTGAAGAGTAGGTTGGAGTAGAAGAATGGATAAGAAGGCAAATTAAAGTTACTGGCAGTGTTGGCAGGAAATAGAGAGACCTTAAAACAGTAGCCACATGGAAGAAGATGAGAGAAGAAATGCAAGAGAAAATTCGGGGGTGGAATCGGTTCAATTTGATTGTGTTCTGTGGAGGATGGGAAACGGCTGAGAATAATTCAATGATCACTGTGTTTGGTAATAGGGTGGATAGGAAAACAGAAGAATGAACAGTTTTGTGTGGAAAAAGTGAGAATTATTATGACAATGTTGAGTTTCAGGAACCCATGGTACAGCCAAGTTGAGATGTCCCATAGATGCAGACAAGATAATGCAACTCTTATTAACATAGAGATGAAGTAAAAATTTCTTTTGCAGCAGGGAATTCCTGCCAGAGAAAATAGTGATGGTCACTATGAAAAACAGACTCATTAACCATATGTGGCTATTTTCTTGCTCTTCAGTTGCCTCCAAGGGGAGCTTGGCAGCTTGAAAGCTGAGATTCTTCCTTCAGGACATCTCCTATCAGTACATGGATGGAACCAGGACATTTTCTCTCTCCAAAATTGGAGAATTAGATCCATCCTTAAAACAATAGCTTAGGGGCACCTGGGTGCCTCAGTGGGTTAAGACTCTGCCTTTGGCTCAGGTCATGGTCTCAGTGTCCTGGGATCGAGCCCCACATCAGGCTTTCTGCTCAGTAGGGAGCCTGCTTTCCCCTCTCCCTCTGCCTTTCTCTCTGCCTACTTGTGATCTCTCTCTCTCTCTCTCTCTCTCTCTCTCTCTCTCTGTTAAATAAATAATTACATAAATAAAATATTAAAAACAATAGCTTAGTGAAAATTATCTACAAATATTTTCATTTTCCAAATAGTTTCTTTTGATTTTTACTTTAACATTTAGGCTATTACATTTGTTTATGGGAGTCATTGAAATAAATAAGTGCTATTAGGCTTTCAAATACTATTTCAACTTATGCTTCTTCTGACATGTTGTCATGTTAAGATACCTGTGTATAATTCTTCCAAGTTAGAATTCCTAAAAATTCTTTGTGTTAGGAAGGGTAATTTTCAGGTACTCAAGTAAAATTCTGTTAGCCCATTACTCACTTAGGTATGTACATAGTTATTTTGGTTTGGGGGCATCTTAATAAGAAAAAATGAAAGCAAATCTTATTGTATACATTCTAGATAAATACGTGTTTAGCTCAGTTTCAATACACAACCAATAGTCTTATAGCTGTTTTGTATTCTAAATTCATATTTTTGCTTTTAAAGGATGAATGCATTACTAAACTGCCCCAAGGCCTTTAAATTTGAAAATAATTTCTCATCTGCTACCTCATTTTCTACTTTAAAATAATCTGAGAAGATATTAAGAACTCATTTTACAGATGAAAAACATGCTAAAAGATTAAATAGGAAATATGTGACAAGTGTATGTTTCAGTTTTGCAAAGTCTACAGTAAAATAATTGGCCCTTAACCTATAATAAAATTATATTATGAAGGAAGTTAAATAAATATATAAATATCTTGCAAACAGCTCTAAGGATCAACTAGAACCTCCCTTTTTAATCTTAGAAGTGATACGGAAGATCAATGGAATGGTGCTTATTATAAGGTTATCTATACAGCAACGAAACAGGAATTCCTTTCTGGATTTTTTTCTCCAGTGTCAGTAGGGTTTAATTGACAAAACTGTGAAAAATATTCAAAGTGCACTCTGTGATGATGATATGTGTATACTTTGTAAAGGGATTCCCTATACTGAATCAGGTAACACCTCAATCCCTTCACATATTTACCTTCTTCTTCTTCCTTTTTTTTTTTTTTTTTTAGATTTGTTTTTTTTCTCTCACTAACTGATAAAATAAGTACACAGAGGTACACAGAATATAAAAGTTTTTAACGTGATTAGCAAATTTGATACCATAAAGGTATATAAAATCCTAAATCCTATAGGAACAGAAGGTGTATAATTTTAAAATATAAACAGAACATTTTATTTTTGTTTTTGTTTTAATTAAATTCAAGTTTGTTAACATATGGTGTATTATTAAGTTTGGAGTAGAATTTAGTGATTCGTCAGTTGCATATAATACCCACTGCTCACAAGTGTCCTCCTTAATGTCCATCATCCAGTGACCACATATCCCGCACTCACCTTCCCTCCAGCAACACTGTTTGTTTCACTGTTTGTTCAGTCTCTTATGGTTTGGTTTCTTCTCTGTTTCTATCTTATTTTTCCTGCCCTTTCCCTATGTTCATGTTTTGTTTCTTGAATTCCACATATGAATGAAATCATATGGTATTTGTCTTTCTCTGACTGACATTTTATTTAGTATATTATGCTCTAGTTCCATCCACATCATTGCAAATGGCAAGGTTTCATTCTTTTTGATGGCTGAGTAATATTGCATTGTATATCCACATCTTTTTCTCCTATTCATCTGTCGATGGACATCTGGGCTCTTTCTATATTTTGGCTATTGTGCATATTGCTTCTCTAAAAATTGGGATGCATGTGCCCCTTCAGATTACTATGTTTGCATCCTTTAGATAAATACCTAATAGTACAATTGCTGGGTTGTAGGGTAGTTTTATTTTTAAGTTTTTGAGAAACCCCCATACTGTTTTCCAGAGTGGCTGTACCAGCTTGCATTGCCACCAACAATGTAAGAGGGTTCCCCTTTCTCTGCATCCTGACCAATATCTGTTGTTTCTTGTTTGTTAACATTAGCCATTCTGATAGGTGTGAGGTGGTTTCTCGTGGTGGTTTTGATTTGTATTTCCCTGACAATAAGTGATGTTGAGCATTTCTTCATGTGTCTATTAACCATTTATGTGTCTTTTTTAAAAAAAACAATTTTATTTATTTATTTGATGGAAAGAGAGAGAGTGAGAGAGCAACATAAGCAGGGAGAGTGGCAGAGGAAGAAGGAAAAAACAGACTTCCCGTTAAGCAGGGAGCCTGATGCAAAGCTCAATGCCAGGATCCTGACCAGAGCCAAAGGCAGATGCCTAAATGACTGAGCCACCCAGGCCCATTTGTATGTCTTTAGAGAAATGACTCGTCATGTCTTCTTCCCACTTCTTGACTGGATTTTTTATTTTGGGGATGTTGAGTCTGATAAGTTCTTTATACATTTTAAATACTAACTTCTATCTGATATATTATTTGCAACTATCTTCTCCCATTTCATAGATTGCCTTTCAGTTTTGTTGACTGTTTCCTTTTCTGTGCAAAAGATTTTCATCCTGATGAAGTCCCAGTAGTTCATTTTTGCTTTGGTTTCCCTTGCCTCAGGATACGTGCTTAACAGGAGGTTGCTGTGGGTGAGGGCAGAAGGTAGTTGCCTGTGTTCTCCTCTAGGATTTTGGTGGATTCCTGTCTCAACATTTAACTCTTCCACCCGTTTTGAATTTATTTTTGCCTATGGTGTAAGAAAGTGGTCCAGTTTCATTCTTCTGCATGTGGCTGTCCAGTTTTCCCAAAGCCATTTATTGAAGAGACTGTCTTTTTCTGTTGGCGATTCCCTCCTGCTTGGTTGACCATTAGTTGCCCATTGAGATGAGAGTTCATTTCTGGGTCCACTATTCTGTTCTATTGACCAGTGTCTCTGTTTTTGTGCCAGTACCATAATACTTTGATCATTATAGCTTTGTAATAAAGCTTGAAGTCTGGAATTTTTTTTTTTTTGATTTTTAAAAATTTTTTATTTTTTATAAACATATAATGTATTTTTATCCCCAGGGGTACAGGTCTGTGAATCGCCAGGTTTACACACTTCACAGCACTCACCATAGCACATACCCTCCCCAGTGTCCAAAACCTCACTCCCCTTCTCCCAACTCCCCTCCCCCAGCAAGCCTCAGTTTGTTTTGTGAGATTAAGAGTCACTTATGGTTTGTCTAAGGGAAGTCTGGAATTTTGATGCTTCCAACTTTGGTTTTCTTTTTCAACGTTACTTTGTCTATTTGGGTCTTTTCTGGTTCATACAAATTTTAGAATTGTTTATTCCAGCTTTGTGAAAAATGCTGATATTATTTTGATAGGGACTGCTCACATATTTACCTTTTAAAAAGTTTTTGGTAAGAACATTATTTTATTCTTCTACCAAATTTCAACTATACAATACCATTATCAACTGTAGTCAGTAAGTTATACTTTAGGTCCTCCAACCTTATTCATCTTATCACTGAAAGTTTGTACCCTTTTATTAACCTCTCCTCATTTCCTCCACTCTATACCCCTGGAAATTATTCTTTTCCTCTCTGTTTCTGAGTTTGACGTTTTTTTTTTTTTTTTTTAAAGACTTTACTTCTAAGTGATACCATGCAGTATTTGCCATTCTCTGTCTGGTTTATTTAACTTAGCACCTAAGATATATGAGGTAGTGTCTCATCATGGTTTTGATTTGCATATCTCCCATGATTAATGATGTTGAGCACCTCTTCATATGCCCACTGGTCATCTCTATGTTTTTTTCCAAAAAAGGTCTACTTCAATCCTTTGCTTATTTTTTAAAAGTTGAGCTATTTGGTTTTTTATCTGAGTTGTATGAGTTTCTTGTGTGTTTTGAATATTAGCTTCCTATTGAATATGTGGTTTGCAAATATTTTCTCCCATTTCATAGGTTGCCTTTTCATTTTGTGATGTTTTACTTTGCTGGACAGAAGCTGTTTATTTTGATGTTGTCCCTCTTATTTAATTTTCCTTTTGTTGCTTTTGCTTTCGGTGACATATTAAAAAATCATTGCCAAGACCAATGTCAAGGAGCTTTTTTTCCTATGTGTTCTAAAAATTTTTCAGTCTCGGGTCTTACACTGAAGTCTTTAACCCATTTGAATTGACATTTTTGTATGATGTAAGAAGACAATATCTTTTTTTTTTTAAGATTTTATTTATTTATTTGACAGAAAGAGATCACAAGTAGATGGAGAGGCAGGCAGAAAGAGAGAGAGAGGGAAGCAGGCTTCCTGCTGAGCAGAGAACCCAATGCGGGACTCGATCCCATGACCCTGAGATCATGACCTGAGCCGAAGGCAGCGGCTCAACCCACTGAGCCATCCAGGCGCCCAGAAGACAATATCTTTTTTCCCATTATACCTTTTTGTAACTTTTCCAAAGTTAATTGACCATGTGTGCGTGGGTTTATTTGTGAGTTCCTTATTCTGTTAATTGATCTGTGTCTGTTTTTATGCCATTAAATTCTGTTTTGATTATTACAGCTTTGTAATGTATTTTGAAATCAGGTATTGTTATATCTCTAGATTTGTTTTCCTTCTTCTTTTTTAAGATTTTATTTATTTGACAGAGAAAAAGAGAGTGCACAAGAAGGCAGAAGGAGAAGCAGGCTTTCCTCTGAGTAAGGAGCCTGATGTGGGCCTCGATCCCAGGGTCCTGCAGATTCTTAATCGACTGAGCTACTCAGGTGCCCATAGCTTTGTTTTTCTTTCTCATGATTGTTTTAACTAACTAGGGCCTTTTGTGTTTCCATATAAATTTTAAGATTGTTTTGTGTTTCTGGAAAAATGTGTCAGAGGATTTTTGAGAGAAATTACATTAAATTTGTAGATTGCTTTGGGTAGCATGGACATCGTAACAATATTAATTTTTCCAGTTCATGAGCACAGAATATCTTTATACTTACTGTGTCTTCTTTAATTTCTTTCTTCAAAGTTGTATAGTTTTGTGTGTGTGTGTGTGTGTGTGTGTGTTTACAGTCCTTCTTCTCCTTGGTCAAATTTTTTCTAAGTATTTTATTGTTTTCAATGCAATTGTATATCCTTTAAAAATTTTTTTCTCTTTCTGATGGCTTATTGTAGGTGCATAGAAATGTAACACATTTTTGTATGGATTTTATATCCTGCAACCTTACTGGAATCCTTTATTAATTCTAACAGTATTTTGATGGAGTCTTTAGGGTTTTCTATATATAAAATCATATTTTCTTCCAACAGAGATAATTTTACTTCTTTTAGATGTGGGTGCCTTTTATTTTTTTTTCTTACCTAATTGCTCTGGCTAGGACTTATAGTACAATGCTGAATAAATGTGTAGCATTGGCATTCCTGTCTTGCTCTTGATCTTCTCTGACATCTGGTCCATTAATATCCCTTTTTCTCTCTGTCTCTCTGTTTTTGTCCCTCTGTCCTTCTGCCTCTGTGTCATTCTCAGTTCTCTCTTTTTATTTTGCTCCCACTTATGTTACTTAAAAGTGCACACACACACAACTTTTGGATCTGGTTTTTCTGCTAAAGGATTAACATTCAGCTACAAATGTGATATCTGGAAGAAAATGAGAGAAAGTGAGAGGAAAGGTAAGAAAAGAAGACAACGTTTTGATATTGCGTCCTTTCTTCACCTCTCCTGACCTCCTTGCCCCTTTGCATTTTTCTCCTTCTCTTGGCTTTTTACCTCTCAGGCTTAAAGTGATGAAATAATGGGAAGTTTCACCTATGGCACTAGAAAGATGTTATTCAAAGGGGAGAGAAATAAAATATTTAGTGCTCTGACACAGTCTGTGACCTGCTTCTTTTTATTGCTATAGTTCAGAGGATGTTAAAAGGGTTTTATTAATGTGGTTGGGGCTAAACAAAACTTGCTGTATAGTGTTTTTTATCTGTACCATTTTACTTTGTAAAGCTCATGTGTTATTTAAATGCAGATCATTTTTTCAACTAAAATTTCTCTTATTTTTTTTGTATCAAATGCTGCTGATCATTGTTTTGATAGTAATCAATCAATATCTAGGCTTTATAAATGAGTTCATGGGCAGTTCACCAATGTCTTTGTCTTTTATTTTCCTGTTTCAGATCAATTTTCTAGAAACAAATTTGATAAATTCCCAGTTAAATTATGTAACTGATCAAACAGCCATCTCTTTTAAATCACAGGTTGTTTATAAATTTCTTTCCATTGTTCATTTGTAATTTTATACACACACACACACACACACAACAATTTAATAGTGATTTAATAAAAATCCTAGGTTTTTATTAAGAAAAATTACATAACTGAATTGAACTCTTTGGTGAACATCATATTCTATGTAAGTTATGGCAAAGAAATATTTTATGATTATAAATTACAGTTTTATTTCCATTTTGAAAAATGGAACTTCTGTGACCAGGGATAACAATGGATTGTTTCTTAGATTATTATAAATTATTCTCAATTATAAGATGTATTCATTACATACATTATTGTGAATATTAAAATTGATGTAAGTAATTATTTCAGTAATCATGTTTATGTTATTAATTCACAATATCATTGCTGATAATATTTCATACTTTCATATAAAATTTGGTATGAAATTCCTAGGGAAAAATTAACTTTAGTTCAATGTGAGTCAGTCTACAATAATCCAAAAAATTAAGGTAAATCAATATTAAGAGAAGAAGGAGAAACAAAAACATTTCCAAAATAATGCACAGAGCCAATTTTATATTTTCTCTGAAAGCTGAATGAATCATATATATGCATCTTAATTAGAATGTATATATATTTCAACTTTTCTAACATCTTACAGTACTAGACTTAGAAACTAATTACTAACAACTGCTTTTACTAAGAATAGGTACTAACAAGATGTCAACTACTAAGCAGCTCCATGGAATTGAAATAATAATGTAAACTCAAATCCTAATATTTTGGTTGATTTTTATTATCTGAAAATATTTATAGATAGATTTAAAACTGAGATGTTTGAACTATATTGTTAAAGGAAGTGACAAGGACATGGTTAAAGAGGATGGATTAATACAGCAGAAAACCAAGATGTGGTGTGTGGGGTAATTATAGAACTAATGAGCTAGTTAATCATTCTGAGAACAAACCATTGCTTCCATTTGCTTCACCTGGTGGGAGGTTTGAATAGATGACTTCTAAAGTTCTCACAGGATGTAGGATTCTATGACTCGGCAATTTAATATAATTTGTGATTTGGGTCCCTGATTAATTAGAAAGTTTGAGAAGCATATTAATTTTTTAGGCCATTACAGTAATGTTCTCAGCCACCTTAGAAAGGGGAGAGAGTTATTATCCAAAGTTTCCAATTTATTATTGTGGTATTTTTGGTTCAATAAAGAGATGAATATGGTAAAATGTCAAAAAACAAGCAATATATACTGAATATTCTCTAGTGAATTATTTTTCTGCCCCATATCTAAAATGGTGACCAAGGATTATCAAAGTATTTATTGTACCACTCAATGTAGGGAAACTAAAATCTTGAATAAAAAAAAATAAATAGACTTAAATTAGGCTAAATTAGCTTGTTTCTTTAGTATATTATGAAGACCTAGTCTATTGGGGTGTGGAGGTAATATATTAATTTCAATAAGCTAGGTTTTAATTGAATTCACTCTAACTTGTTGGCGTGGTATGTTCTAAGTGGCAACCCAGTGATCTGAAGAGGTCATGGATCTTGACCTTGCTAGGTACCACAGTCCCAACATTAAAGAGGAACGCTTCTGACAGATGCCCAATCCATTAAAGTATATGTTATACATAATGAGACTACGTATCTAGAATAGTGGAACATAATTTAGGTAAAGGAAAAAAAAGAAGTACAAAAATTTCTATACCATATGCATTTTAAAGCTCTTTTTATAAAACATGGACAACATGTGTGTCTACATACATTTAAATCTAAGATTAAATTAAATTGCTATTTCCTGTTCTAGAGTGACCATTTTCATGAGCTGAGACACATGTTGATTACACTGGTTGTCCTGGTATGTCCCAGTTTGGACAGAGCATTCTCCCTTGGCTGTAACAAAAACATGATAGTAACCTTCAAGTCATAAACTGAGTGTGGTACATCCCTACCCAGGCTCTTATCCATGGAAAGTTAAATGCAGATATTAAGACTAATGCAGATCTTAAGACTTCATATGAATGTGAAAGGATGTGCAATATTTTCAAAGAATTAAAGTACATTACATCATGGTATCATATAAAATAATTGCTTCAGACGTTTTCATTCTAATTATAAAATTTCTGGTCTTCTTTTTTCAGAGGTAATACACAATCAAGACTTAATTGATCCAACAATATGGTCAATATGGATGTCCAATACTGAAAACTAGCACAAATGACATACTTTGACAAAAAAAATTTCAAAACAGGGGCACCCAGGTGGCTCAGTGGGTTAAAGCCTCTGCCATTAGCTCAGGTCATGATCCCAGGGTCCTGGGACCGAGCCCTGCATCAGACTCTCTGCTCAGTGGGGAGCCGGCTTCCCCCTCTCTCTCTGCCTGCCTCTCTGCCTACTTGTGATCTCTCTCATTATCAAATAAATTTTAAAAAATTTTCAAAACATATTTATAGATTAAAAAATATTATTACTTCATTCAGGTCACATTACCTTTTATTTATTTATTTATTTATAATAAACATATAACATATTTTTATCCCCAGGGGTACAGGTCTGTGAATCGCCAGGTTTACACACTTCACAGCACTCACCATAGCATATACCCTCCCCAATGTCCACAACCCCAACCCCCTTCTCCCAAACCCTCTCCCCCAGCAGCCCTGTTTGTTTTGTGAGATTATAGTCACTTATGGTTTGTCTCCCTCCCAATCCCATCTTGTTTCATTTAATAAATGATACATTACCTTTTAAATTGCATTAAGTCATATTGGGGGGTGATTGATATTAAAAACTAGTTTATGTTTCAAAGAAAATTTTAACTTTTCTTAATTTAATTTTTTTATTATGTTATGTTAGTCACCATACAGTATGTCATTAGTTTTTTTAAAAAATTGTATTATGTTAATCACCATAAAGAAATATATCATTAGTTAGTTTTTTTTTTTTTAAGGTTTTATTTATTTATTTGACAGAGAGAGATCACAAGTAGGCAGAGAGGCAGGCAGAGGTGGGGGGGGAAGAAGGCTCCCTGCTGAGCAGAGAGCCCAATGTGGGGCTCGATCCCTGGACCCTGGGATCATGACCCGAGCCAAAGGTAGAGGCTTTAACCCACTGAGCCACCCAGGCACCCCACATCATTCGTTTTTGATGCAGCGTTCCAAGATTCATTGTTTGTGTATGATACCGAGTGCTCCATGGGATATGTGCCATCCTTAATTCCCATCACCTGGCCAACCCATCCCCCACCTCCTTCCCCTCTAAAATCCTTAGTTTGTTTCTTGGAGTCCACATTCTCTCATGGTTCATCTCCCCCTCTCATTTCTGCCTCTTTGTTTTCCCCTTCCTTCTCCTAATGTCCTCCATGCTATTCCTTTTGTTCCACAAATAAGTGAAACTTTTTATACAGCTTTGGAGTTTATTTTCAGGAGGAAGATAAGCAGTTATAGTAACAATAGTCTGAAATTAACCAGTTCTAATAACCAATTAAGGGCAGGTCCCTTTACAGAGACTTCCAATTAATGTTCACTGATTTGATCTGGTGGTTTTTTGTTTGTTTGTTTTGTTTTGTTTTGTTTTTTTAATTCAAATAATCTCTAAAGAAATAACCTCTTGAGACATGACTATTATCTTCCAGATTTTCTGTGCATAAGTTTACTTTGATTTGTAAGGCATCCTAGTTTGTGATCCCATTTGGTAGATCTCAGAAAATATTACTAAGTGACTACCTGGTACACTGCTAGAGGCATTATATTCAAAATCTCATTACTATGAGACCATGATGGAATTTATTTGAATTTGCTCGAAGACAAAGGATTTGAGTTTTCACCATTTTATTTATGCTCATCTTTATTTTGGTTATTAAAAGAAACAAAACACATAAGATTAAATCTCTATATTTAAGACAATCAGAGTGGGAACTGTAGTGTATGTGCATGTATGTAATTTATTCCATATTAATCTTACGTGTTAATGTTTGAGTTCATTTACTATGATGTTAGTATATGTGCATGTATGTAATTTATTCCATATTAATCTTACGTGTTAATGTTTGAGTTCATTTACTATGATGTTAACTAACTGGAATTTACCAGAGACAACTGGGCAGATTTTGAATAAAGCAGTAGGTTGAAATGAGATGGACCAATGTAACATGTATTGTAAATAAATATGAAAAACAAATTTCTAAAATTCATGCTAATACTAAGCTATCAGGCTAGTGCACAGTGTACAAGGCCTGATTAAATTTCAACTTTTCTTTGTGTTTGTCATTTGATTGTATGCTTCACTTCACTTAATAAAAACTCATAATCAACATCAAATAGTTCAATCCAGTAGGCAGAAAATAACAGAAAAATTTTCATTTCTCTAAGTAGCATATCCAGCTATTACATTTTTATTGGCTAAGAAACAAAACAGGCAAAATGTAAAAATACAGGGCAAACAATTACAAAAAAAAGACCATTCAATTCCTTGGGATAATAATACTCACGAATATTTGAGTGTTGATTATATATTTGCTGGGCCCTGATGAAGGAGGGCCCATTCTTATCTTTATTTTTCAGATGAGAAAAGTGAAGTTTGGACCTACTGTTTTTTAACAGACAGCAATAATATTCATTATTAAACCCAAAGAAAATTTACATCTTTGGAATATCTAGGAAATGTTATTTTTTTCCCATTTACATTGTGACAAGATTTACACGAAGAGCCAGTGCACTTGCATTGAAATATCGCTTATTTATTATTTGATTCACTTTGATTAATTTTGGAATAACTAAGAGCCATATGAATTTAAAAAATTATGATGAGTGAATTTTGCATTGAAGTATTATTTTAGGAAAACATCGTCACTAAATAAAAGCAATTTTCTGCTCTACTATGCACATGAAACATTTTATATAAATCCGAGGACAAAATTTTATCCATAAATCTCTTAGAACAAAACATGCAAATAAAACTCTATCATACTCTTTTCTTTCCTTCTCTTGCAAATCACAAATGGAATTTTCTTTAATCTTTTTAGACAGTGGCTACTGTACTTATTTAATCTGAACCCTTGGCAAATAACAGTAAGTTTCCATCCCTGATTAACAGCTAATTTTTCACTGTTTACCATCCCATGCACCATAGGGCATCTGCTGTGTGAGCAATGCACTCTAATACTGAGGCATGTCACACTGACCTTGGGAAGCAATTTTGCTAATGAGTGACAGAAGACCAATAGAGTATGGAAAGCCTTACTTGATAAAGTCATAAAATGAGTTTTACAAGAGTCAATTCCTCATGTTCCTTGTTACACAAACATTGAAAGCTACAGCACTCTTATCCCTCATAGATCCAGAACAATAGGATTTTAAATAGTACCTGATTGGGCTGTGAACCTGGCCAGAGCTGAAAATATGGTCAGCCGCCAGCCTGAGTGTCTCATATTGTCAAGACCAAATGGATTCAATAAATTGCATGAGAAGGTGGCCATTCTAGCCCATGCTGATATTCTCATTTTGCAGATCTCACTCAAAATCATTTGCTGCACATTCTATTGAGAGGTAGTAGTAGATTTACAACAATTGTGTAGTTTTATCAGATGTTAGCTGGATAAAAATTAATCTTTTCAGGACCATAAGATTCAGACCTCTAGCTCTGCATAAGTCAGTACAAATTTCAAGCCACTCTTAAAATACCATAAAAATTCTCTTCAACTAAATAAGTGTTTATTGAACCCCATATGTCCATATTCTTACAAGCTAATCAATATAACATCGCTTATGCAAGGATTAATACTTGAAATTCTAGAAAACTTTTTGCATTATTCCAGGATTAAATTTAGAGTTTTCATAGGAACTCGACTTTAACTTGCAAAAATGTAATACTATTGCATGATTTTTAAAAGCCAAGAAAGCACTGAAAATTTAATTGTAATAATTCAGGATTTATTATCATGTGCATTGTAAAGCAATATTACTTAAAGTGAATGAATGACCATTTGAGCTGATTCCACTTTTTGAGCAGTTAGGAAATGTTAATATTGAAAAGATACTCACAGGAAAGTTAATTATATATGCTAATATTAGGGAATTTATTTTATCTCATTGCAAAGATGCTTTCTATTTCATTACATGTTCATTTAAAAGACCAATATAAATTTTCCACACCAAATATATAATAATAGCAACTGAGAGTCACAAAAAACTAATACTTTTTAAAAATTTATTTTCAAATTTTACTTATTTTTTTTAGTGTTTCAAAATTCATTGTTTATGCACCATGCCCAGTGCTCTATGCAATACATGCCCTCCACAATACCCACCACCAGGCTCACCCCACTCCCTAACCCTCCAAAACCCTCGGTTTGTCTCTTAAAGTCCACAGTCTCCCATGGTTTGTCTCTCCCTTGGATTTCCTCCAACTCACTTGTCCTCTCCATCTCCCAATTTCCTCTGTGTTATTCCTTATGCTCTACAAGTAAGTGAAACCGTATGATAATTGACTCTCTCTGCTTGACTTATTTCACTCAGTATTTATATTTTTCTCACTTCGTCTTTTTTGTGAGGTAGATACTATTCTTTAGAGTGCCCATTTTTCAAAGGAGAGAGGAAACAGCTATTCAGATAGCTCAAAACTCTTCAGAAATCCTCCAATGTTTATTGAAGGAAGCCCAAAATCCTCATTAAGAACTCTGCCATTACTCAGTCAAGCTCACGCAGCCTTCTCTAGCTTTATTTCAACCATTCTTCTCCCTGTACTGTCGTTCTTCCTATCAAAATACATGAAACACGTGAGTTTAAATGAAATAACTTGTCATTCTATAGCCCCAATGTCAAGGCTACCTCGTGATCTCTATGCCTTCATTCATAGTGCTTTAATAGCCCAAAATATGTTTGACCCAATGTCTGTTTTCTTAGACATTACAAATGCAAGGTGCCATTCACAGTTTACTTCATCTCTGACCTGTACCTGCCTGCTCCATAGGTAACCACCTGTTTCTCCATTGTTCTCTCTTTTTGTGTACTGTGTAACGTTCTAGTGGACTTATTTTTTGAAATGTTTCTCTTCCTGTAGAGGATGCCTCTCTCGAGAGCTGGATAAGCATCTTCAACACCAGGCCAAGTGTTAGCCTGTAGTTCATAGTGCACTAAATGCAATTACATGAAAATAGTAAATGCTAGGTACAAAGTACAAGGTAGGATATTGGTTCAAAAGGGGGGTTGACAAGGAAAAAGCAGATCTCATCTTAAGAAAGTCCTCAGTAACTTGATAAAGTTTATTAGAACATGTAGAAAAAAATAAATTCGCTTTCAAATTAAAACAAAAAATAAAAAATATCAAACAACTACAAAGGCTTTTTTTTTGACAAAGTTTGCTTTACCCATGTGATTTAGATGAGGTATGGGCTTCCTGGAGTTTATTTTAATGCTCAGTTTTAAATTTTTTCTAGGTCCCTTTAAAGGTCTTTGTTCAGGGGCGTCTGGGTGGCTCAGTGGGTTAAGCCTCTGCTTTCAGCTCAGGTCATGATCTCAGGGTCCTGGGATCAAGCCCCACATTGGGCTCTCTGCTCAGCAGGGAGCCTGCTTCCTCCTCTCTCTCTGCCTGCCTCTCTGCCTGCTTGTGATCTCTCTCTGTCAAATAAATAAATAAATAAATAAAATCTTAAAAAAAATGATAAAGGTCTTTGTTCAGTAAGATGTTCACTCATTGAACCTACAATGTGCTCCATCCAATGTTAGGAACCTTTTTAACCAAATGAGTCTGGACCCCTGACCCCATGCTCATATTTTTACTCCATCCTACTTCACCCTCTGACCCTCTCACTGATGGAAATTGTCCTTCTAATCCCCTGGAATTTTCATTAGTTTAAATGAGTTCACTTTGTGAATTATTGCTTTTTTATTGCCAAAAATGTATTTTGCAATTACCTCTTCTTTTAAAAAAAAGATTTTGTGTGTGTGGGTGTCTGTATTTATAAGATTACCTCCTGATACTCATTTTCTGCATCTTCATTCTATATGACAAAAACATTCATTAATCAGGCTGTCAAGGGACGTGATTTTCATAGCACAGTAAGTGCTTTTCCACTGTCTGAGTTCTGAAGTATGGAGGCGACACTGTGGAATGACCCAAGCCCTATATGGTGTCATGATATTAATCACTATGAGAGGTAAAGCTTGCAAAATCATAAGTTGAAGATAAGCCTGTTTGGGAGGGCAATTTGCTATTCAGACTTCTTGTGCACCCTGAGAGTAAGTTTTGTTGCACACTGTGACAATAACACATTCATAATATGAGACAGAAATGAACTTGGCCTCAGTGTTTAGGGCAGCAGTTCACAACTAGCCATGGTATTAACACCAGGTGCTAGGAACAATTTTAACACGAGGTACAAGTTGGAAGTTGCTAATTTCCTCGGGTTCCTGCTTTCTCCGATTAGAAGGATTTTTTTTTTTTTTAATTTTGCTTAAAACTTTCTAGACCTGCTGTAAGTCTTTCTATGATTCATGGGGGATAAATCCAGAATAAGCAAAAGCTTCAGTGAAGAAACAAGATGTTTTAAAGAAAACAAGTGTTCCTGACCTAACAAACCTTGAGTGGTATCTCTTAAAAATAATAATTCAAACTCAGGATTCACACAAAACTTCTAGTGTGTCAGTCAGGGTCCTATAAGGAATTGTATCCAACTCAGATGGCTCAAGGGACCTTAACTGAGGGGCTACTTACAGAAGCATGGGCAGGGTCAAGGAACAGAAAAAGAACAGTAAGCACCAGAGACTGTCAATAGCAGTGGGAAGCTATTAAGAACTTCAGGTCTGTAAGAACCAGTATGATCTGACAGGAGTTGTAGTCATGGGTAAGGAGGACAGAGGTTACGACCCCTGCCCAAGCAGAGGCAGCCAGAAGAGTTAGTACAGATTCTTTCCCTTTCCTTTCTGCCCTTCAGGTCTCCCACTGAGCATCCTGAGGAGAAGGGAGGAGAAGGAAAAATAGATACGGAGAGCAGGCAAGCCATGGTGGTAGTTCCCAGGAATGTCAGCACTGTTCAGTGTCAGTTGAACATTTCAGACTGCAAAGATGTCTCTTGATTATGATATTCTAACTTTCTGGGGATGAACTTTGAAATAATTTTTGAATGAAAGTTCATGCTGTGTAATCTGGTGTGATAATTTTCTGGGGGTTTTATTTGCACTCTGGACATTGAGGAGGGTATGTGCTATAGTGAGTGCTGTGAATTGTATAAGACTAATGATTCACAGACCTGTACCCTTGAAGCAAATAATACATTATATGTTAATTTAAAAAAATTAAAAAAAAAAAAAAGAGGAGGAAGAGGGAGAGGGAGAAACAGAGTCCTAAGTAGGTTCCACAATCACCCAAGCCCCATTCAGCACTTAACCTCACAACCCTCAGATCATGACCTGAGCTGAAATCAGGAGTCCCACACTAACTCACTGAGCCACTAAGGATCCCCCAAAGGAGACAGCTTTCTCTTTATCTATTTCTAAATTCTTTAAAAATATTAGCCCACTGGGGGTGCCTGGGTGACTCAGTTAAGTATCAATTGTTGGCCCAGGTCATGATCCCTGGGTCCAGGGATCTAACCCCCCTCCAGCTCTCTGCTCATCAAGGAGCCTGCTTCTCTTTCTCCCTGTGCTCCCCACCACCCCCAGTCATGCTCCTACATGCTCTCTTTCAAACAAACAAACAAACAAACAAACAAACAAATAAATAAAATACATAGTCTTTTAAAAAAGTGTTAGCCCTCTAGCTTCATTCTTTTTCTGATCACAATAAGAAATTGCTCTCTTGAAAATGTCTAAGGTTTAAAATGACACATTTAAGAGACTTGTCTGAGGCTTTATGTTTTGACCTTTCATAGAATTTGATATTGACTGACCTTCCCATTCTTTGATGCTACTGATTACCTTTTGATCAAAGTGAGCCTCTTACTCACTCAATACTCTGCTCTACTCTGGCTCTTCCTCTTATTTTCTATTATTCTATTCTACATTATATTCCCTATAATGTAAGATTTCCATTATATTCCCTATAATATAAGATTTCCTGAGGGTTATGGACAATATCTTTTATTCTATTTCTTTGAGTAGCAAGTCTGATTGCCTATATAATACAAGAATCTGAAGAATGTTATATTTTCAATTCAAAAGCAAAATCTTTGTTTTCCTCTTCTACTTCCCCTGGATCATACTATAATCAAGAGGTTATATGTTGTTGGAAAACTAAGGGAGAGGGAAAAGCCAGATTGTGATTTGTAGAAGTGGACCAACTTTGCTCCTGCATGCTTGGCTTCATGATGTTGAATCCTATTCTGGAAAACTCAGAAATGACTCTTGCAGTGGTCCACTCCCTGACTCATCTGAGACACTTAGCACTGATTCTTAGGTTTTGGGGCTTCATG
Organism: Mustela nivalis; assembly: GCF_964662115.1. NCBI lineage: Eukaryota > Metazoa > Chordata > Mammalia > Carnivora > Mustelidae > Mustela > Mustela nivalis. Next base: position 59,827,785 of record NC_139033.1, read on the forward strand.
TGGCTTCGTCACAAATGTCATACTCTAATCTTACTGTATGTGTATAAGTGGATTTGGGTCTCTTCCTTGGCCAGGAGGTTCTCTGCTTCCTTATTGTGCCCTTGTCTTCTGAGTATCCCCTCTACTCACTTGGAGGAGAATCTATACTTAACTCCCTGCAGTCACCACTTCTTTCCTCCGATACCAACCACATGTTCCATAACTGAATGTACATCTTTTCCCTTTATGTATCAGTATTTAGAGTACCCCTTAGGCCCAAATGTGAACTCCTGTGAGAATATGTTTCTTTTCTAATTTGTTTTTTCCTTGACTGCAACTCCTATCTCAATATCTGATACATGTGATGCTCATTATAAAAAATGATTTAATAAATAAATGAATTCATGAATTTCACATTAATTTTGATGGCATTTCTTTCTTTCTAGAAATCTAATTGTTTTAGACTTGGTGAATGATCTTGCAAATGTATTATTATTTTTATTCCTATTACCTCAATCAAAATTTACACCCTTAGTACATTTCCATTTTAATTGCAAAACCTTGCACTACCACTGATGTTGTTGTTGTTGTTGTTTTTTTTTTCCTAACCTTGTAACTTCTACTCAAAGCATAGGGGTTAATTTTCTAAGACTGTAGGTCAAAATTCCAATCCTGTAACTGTCCAAAACTATGAAAAAAAAAAAGCTAGGAAACTGTACACAAAATTTCAACTGTTAGATAAAATCACAGATTATTTTTGTCATTTTTATCAGCATTTTTTAAATTGTTTTTATATAAGTCTTTTGGCCATTCCAGGAGTAAGCAAACTCAGTGGCTTGAGGGAATAGGAAAAAAAAAAATATGTCATAGATGAGCATTGAAAACAACACCCTTTATTTGAGGATTGAATAAAAGCTAGTTTATAATGATTCAATTAATATTTTCCTGTTCTCTCTCTTGATAATAAATCTTTGATGAAAGCGCTAAGGCAAACACATACTTTTTTTTCCTTTTTGCTTCAATATCTGTTAGAACACAGATCATAGTGTCTGCTATATTCTGAGAATTGTTTAGATATTAAGAATACTCCCAAGTACCCTGGCTTTGTGGACCTTTATCTAGTGAGATAAACATTAAGTAACATTAAACATTAAATAAACAAATTAATAAAACAATTTCATATAGTAACAAAAAAGAAAACAGACTCATGTGGTAGTGTATGCTGGGGATACAGGAGGCTACTTTAGACTCAATGGTCTAAATGGCTTTTCTGAGAGGTAACATTGAGGTTGAGACCTAGTATTTTGAAAGGAAGCCAGTCATGTAAAACCTTGGGCATGAAAGTCTAAAGAAAATGTTAATATAAAGAGTTTATAACTCAGCTCCTTAGTGTAGTAAAAATAAAAGTAATGTTTTTGCTAATAGAATGGCTAGTGCAAAGTCCTGGGGTGGCAACAAATTTGTTGTGTTAAAGAAACAGAATGTTCCTTGTGCTGTATGTTCAAATGGAGAGGGAAATAGATACAGAGAGAGAGAGGAGAGAGACTAGAAGACATGGCTTCAGAGAGACAGGCAGGTGGTGACTGGTCATGTAAGGACTTCTAGTCTGTGATTAAAAAAAAAAAAAAACAATTACTCTAAGTATGATGAAAATCTTTTAGAGGATTTTAAGCAGAAGAGTGGGAGGTTTACGTTGCAGAGCATCACTGGCTGCGATTTGAATATTAGATTATAGAAAAACAAGTGAAGAGGCAGAGCAACCAATATGGACATTATGGCAGTTATCCAGGAAAAAAACCTAAAATGGTCTGTTCTTACAGCTCACAACAAAGCTCAGGAGAACTGGTTGGTTTCAACACTGGTGTTAAACAATACACTGAAGTTTATCAGAAATGTCAGTTTAAAAAAAAAAAACTGTTAATGGTTTGGGGCCAATAAGTATAATTTTCGCTTTGTTTATTGAGATGTCTGGGGCTTTAAAAAAAGAAGAAAGAAGGATTAAAATATCCAGTGAAATGCCTTACAAATTTTATCTGGGGGAATTTTATGCTTTCATAACTCTGGCCTTGTTCCCGGCATTGATTTATTTATGTGACGCTAAAATATTTGGATTAAGAAATTATATTATCAATTCAATGTTTTCTTAAATTATACCAAACATAACCCTAAGTATTAAGTATGAACCTAAAAATAATATTAATATCCATTCAATGAAATATGAAAGCTTAACATAAAATAAAATATTAATTAAAAACTTATTGAAATTTTTTAGGAAGTTTTGATATCCTGGAGAAAGAATAGGATGATTTCATTTGAAATGATATTAAATATAGTCAAAATATATCAAATCGTCAAGTTTTTTACTCCTCTAAAGTATTGATTTTGTGCTTTGCTTTATAAAGTCCTATATCTTCTTTATAGCCTATAAATATTTTCAAAAGAACCAAGGTGAACACCTTCCTATGGCTTATTTTTCCCCCATTTAAAAGAAAATCACTTTGCAATATTTTTCATTCTTCTTCCTTTGACCTTGACTTGTCATTCCCGAGAATTAATGGAACTCAGTCAGCTGAACTTTTCTCAATTCACATTTCACATTTCTCTACTTCAGGTTTCTTGACAAACACAGAAGTTACATGATTTATTTGAAAGGGAAAAAATGATCTCACACGTGGCATACATAACTACATGTTGAAAAACAACAACAACGAAAAGCCCAGAAAAGAATAAAATACATAATAGGTCACATTGATCAATGACAGTGAAGAATTACTGTAGGGATTTCTGACCCTCACAGGTCCTCACAAGGCTTTCAGACCCAAGTTTGATTCAGGAGTAGGAAGCAGCTACTTGCTGTAATTTAAGGCTGCTGATGTGTTTCCCACCCCTACACTCTTCCTTTCTGGTTCTAGCTGTGGTGCTGGATTGAGGCTTTAGAGAGCTCAACCAGTTTCCTTAATTTTCTAGTGAGAAACAAGAGACCCTATGTGCTGAGTAGTGCACGCAGAAGTGAGGTGTTGCAGGTGAGTTACTCTGGGATGCAGACACTGAGAAGGAAACTGGGGTGCAGGAAATTTACTGGGGAGTGCCCTTCAAATCAACATGTTTGGAGGAATGAAGAGAACAAAATTAGGTAGAGAGGAAAGCGGAGCTTCAAAGAGATCACAACAAAGTCTTTGAGAGTAGGACTCTGGGTCTGAGATGGCCTTGCAGGCTGGGGCAAGGGAATCACTATACATTTGTACCCACTGATCATTAGATAGAGGGCATCACTGAGAAAGAGGTTGAAGGGTATGATCTTAGATGAGGAAGCTCTCTGTAGCCAAACACAGTCTCCGGGAGGGGCGGGGTGGAGGGTGAGTGTTTCTACCTTATTTTGGCTACTGGTAGCAATCTGAGTGCTGTACCATCAAGCCCTTAGACCATGTCTCCTGATTCCTGGTTCTGTGTTCCTTGTCTGCTGGAATGTCCTAGATGTAGAACTTAGCTCAGATCTTGACACAATAAGAACCTAGTAAATGTAAGACCCCTCCTGCCCCTCTACCCACTGCCAGCTATTACTTTAGGTTAAGACATATCTTGGAACCACCTTTTAAATGAGTATTTTGCTTGAACATTGGTTATCTAAGCCCTGAGTGGCTCTGCCATTATAGTAGTAAGGGGGTTGGTGAGAACTGGGAAGGGCCAAATGTGTGGGAGCTGCACGGGGACTGGATATAGCCTTGGACACCTCAAAATTACGTGCGGCCACAGAAGCATAACCTCTTCCCTGGAATTTTGAAAAAAACAGTTGTGGTACATATCAGAAATGTGTCTGCACAATGCAAATATCTTATAGTAAGAACAGGCCCTGTACTCACAGGTGCAGGTGGAAGAAATGTCTGGGGCCAGGAGAGCTGATGGACAAGGAAAGAGTGCTTCTACGGTGGGCTTCCTAGAATGGGGACCAGAAGTGAGGGGCCTACACGAAACTAGATCCAACCCTACAAATTCACCCTCAAAAGAAAATTCATAAGGGAAAAAAAAATCAAAACTTGATAGTAACTAGTTAACAGCTGATAAGTGATCATTAGTTTTAAAAATAAGTTGATTTGCACTTAGCCTCTCAAACGCCTTCACTGCTTTGTGTAGTTAGGCTAAAATAATCAGTGTATATATACAGGGAGTTGTTGGAAAGAAGATGCTCCCACGGAAAATATGCCACCTTAGCTGGGTCAGTATTGTGTCCAAGATGTGCAGCAATGAACATCATTATACCACCAGGACAGGAAGGAAAAAAAGCAAATCTCTCACATTGGATGAGCTGCTGTCACAGGTCTAAAGCCACGTTTAATGTGTCACCGGATGCCTTCTTCTAGCCATTCTTTTTGGAATTCACTGTAATTTCTCTTCCCTCCAGCTCCCACTGGGGAATTTTGATTAAGGACTTTCATTGATTTACCAGTCACATTGTGAGGTGTATCTCAATACAAAATACAGGATATGGCAAATCTGAAGTTTCCTTATAACTTCCTAAGACACAAAACCAAATACATGAATCTGCTGTCAAGAGATTTGAAGGGCCACATGGAATGCTTAGCCCTCTGCAACAGGAATGCAGCCATCCATCCATTTTCTCTTCTCACATAACAAATACCCTGAAGGAGGTAGGCAGTTCTAGGATTGGTAAAGTAACTGAATAATATTAGTTCCCTAGAAGGGCATCTCAGTTATTCCCTTCATTTTCTTTACTTCATGATCACAGGATAGCTGCCAGAGTGCCCGATATCATACCCCTGTATTACGATAGTATTATTATATAAAATAGAGAAGTCACGGGCAAAATGAAGCTCTCTTTTGTCAAGGAGAAAGACTGTTCTCATATGTCATTGGCTACGACTGAATCATAAACCCATTTCTTCTTGCAGGGATGGCTAGAAAAGTGTCTTTCAAAAGAGAGCAAGTTAATTTAAATTTATCACAGTGGGTATTTTGCCATTGGGACACAAATCAGGATTCTCTTAGCAAATAAGGGGTGGTTAGACAATTTACCATATTTGCCACATAAATGAATTTTAATATATAATAGGGTAATGTGTTCCTGGGCATACATTTCTCTCTCCTTTTGTGTATGTTAAAAATTTTCCATATAGGAAGGTTAAATATTTTTTTCATTATGTGATAGTGAAAACCCTTAACAGGTTTGACTTAACTCAAAAATAAAAATTAAGTTTTACTATACTCTTAATAAAATAAAATGATATATAAGAGAAATGAAAGAAGACAATGAATTCAAATGTGTTTCTTCCCCTTCGCTCTATATTTCTGGGTTATTTTTCTCCTCATTTCAGTTCTTTTACCCATGATGCTTCAGCCAGGAACTGGCAGCCCATGTCGGAATTACAGGCATTTCCTCACCTTGCTCCATTTTGACAGGAAAGTGTTCATAAAGGAAGGAAGGGTTAAATAGTATTTCAAGAGTATGGTGGTGGTATTACTGATACAGAGAAGGAAAATAATTAGAAATTAAGTATAGCAAAGGGCCCAGAGCAAGAGACCCATGAGCCACTGTGGATTCAGACCTGTCTGCTCAGACAGATTGCACAGGGAGGTTAGGCAGTAGATTCCTGCGCAAGCCTAAGGTGCTCCTTGATAGGGATAATCACAGGAACTATTAAGAGTGTTCCACCTGTCTAGCATTTATGAAACAACCTGGTATCTCTACTCAGGAACTTAAAATAAAGGGGAAGAGGGCAAGGGATAGTGAGAAGCCTAAACAAAACTTGGTTCAGGGACAATGATTATGCTCAGGAAAAGGTTATCTCTAAGTGGTATTCAATTTTTTTCTGTAGTAGATCTTGGGAACATGAGCTAATACGTTGGATGAGAAAAATCTTCATAAAAAAGTCATCTAATGAAGCTGTTAGATTATCACAGAGATGCACTAAATGTGAAAGCAAAGATGGGGATCCTTTATGCATTAAATGTCTATGGTGCACCTGTGTGTATGTGTGTGTGTGTGTGTAAAAATTGCATCTTTTTATTGTTGTGTATTATATTAATTATGTAACTATATACCTCATATAAGTGATTATATATAAATACCTATGTAGTATGTGTTAGGGTCCATAATCAAAGGAGCGAGACTGATACAAAGTGAAGGTCAAGGAAAGCTTTATTTCACGCCAAGCATCGAGAATCAAACTGACCGGTCAGGGCTGTCTCTTGCAAAGAGGTGACCACTCCCAGCCTCACAGACTAACTATTATAGAGGTGGTTGAACCTGGCTACACACAGGTGGCCAATGAGATTGCAATACACAGAGAAAACTGCACAGTCATGTTAGGTCATACGCAGGTGGACAATTGAATTACAATTCACCCTAATAGGTATATGTGTGCCCCACTGATTGGATGTCTCTAGCCACCCTTGTATCTGGGTTTTGCTACTGAGGGCTGGTAGCTAGGGAGACAGTATGCACGCCCCACTGATTGGCTGTCTCCACCTGGCCTGACCCGCCCTTGTATCTGGGCTTTGCAAGTAAGTTCCTCTGGGAGGGGCAGGATCAATCTAAGTTTACTGCATAAACAACAGAATGACTCCCTCTGATTAAGTAGGCCCTTACAGTATGGTTGTATACTGTATATATAATGCATACAATATTAGTTCTGCTAGCCAGCATATTTTTTCTCTCAGTTGGCAGATAAGGAAATAATCAGAGAAGGAATTAACATGTTCAAGGTTTATCAGTATATATTGTATCAAGAATTATGAAATGAACTGCACTTGTTACTAGGAGTGAATACAGAGCTAACCCTCAGGATAAAGAAATGATTAAAACTATGAAGTGGGAGATGTAGTGAGTCATGGCTATTCCCAATCACTTGATGAAAACCTCTGCCATTCACTTGAACCTTAAGGGAGAAATTTAAATCAGCATCCCACTGATCATGCTTCAGGACCATGGTATCTGAGACCTAATATTTGATGAACAGTTTTTAGGACTCTATGAACCTGTAGCTGCTGCAGTCTGAGGACAAAAGTATTATATTGGATAAATGATGATGCATAGAAGTAGAGGAAAAGGTGATTCACTGTTGTGCCGGAAGTATGAAAGTGTTAAAAAACAGCCATCACACTGAGAGGGGTACATCAAAGGGGCACATGCACCAACTGGAAGAGTTTCTAATAGTCAAACCTAAAACTATTTGAAGAAAAAAAATAAGGTAAGTAGTATTGGATTACAACCCAAAGTGTAAAATAAATATCCATGAGTCCATACTCATATAAATAAGTTAATGGCTACACAAAGAAATGGGAAAGAAGAGGCAGACCTCTCATGAGAAGTATTTTAAATAATTTATGAAGATACTCTGTTTCCAAGAGATTGGAGCAGAGTTTCCCACTCTTCAAAGATGGGTCAACATAGTGACTTCCTGCCAAAGAATACAGTATTGAAAGGAGGGGGGGACTAAGTTTACAGTGGAAAGACCCAATAAACACTATCTTTTCCAGGTGAACAAGGCCAACATCAGCAGTGGTATGTCATGTTGATAATATGTACCCTTGATATGATGTAATGACAGCAATAGGCACTTTACCTCTGAGGTCTTTCTCACATAATTCTAGTCTAATTATGAGAAATTCCAATAGAAGAACATCCTATGGAATATGTAAATATTTTCAAAATCGTCAAGGTCATCAAAAACAAGGTAAATCTGAGAAATTGTCCCTTTCAAAAGAAGTTCATGGAGATGTGGCCACTAAATGCAATGTGGTGTCCTGGATGGGATACTGGAACAGGAAAAGGACACAGGAAAAACTAAGGAAATATGAATAAAGTATTGGTTTTACTTAATAATAATGTATCAATATAATTTCATTAATTGTGCCAAATACACTAATATAAGATGGTCCTATCTAGAGAAATTGTGTGTTTGGTGGATGAATACTCTGTGTTTTATCTTTATAACTTTTGAAAATTTAAAACTATCCTACAATATAAAGTGTATTATCAAAAAAAAATCCATGAAAGTGTCTGTGGTATAAAAGAAAAAAAAATAAATGGAAAAAAAGCAGGGCATGTGATTATATATAGAGTATGATAAATGCTTAAAAATAAAAGCAGGTCTAAGAAAATAAAGCAAAATTTTTGTAATTTTTAGATGGTATGATGAGGGTAATCCCCCCATGTCTGTCAATTTTTAATGATATATATTGATTCACAATAAAAAGAAGAGAGGATGTTTCATGAATCAAAGAACTAAGAAGTGCGTGTTTCATAGATGTAAGAATGTATAGAGCAGTTTTCCAGGCAGTGTTGCTTTGATAAAACATACTTAAAGGAACACACTGGCAATATCCTCCAAATAAAAAACAAAGTAAGAATAAATCAAAGTATAATTATATTTCTAGCTAATGCTTTTATTCAATAGCTGCCTCATAGCATACTTTTCAATTTTGTGATAGACAGTTTCAGACTTATGTAAGAATTCTATTTGTGAGTATTCTTCATAACCTGAATTACAGAAAGTGTCTGTGAACTCATCCTGTTTACAATATTGAATGGCAACTGCTACAAGTTTCTGAAGCAAAAACATCATATTTCTTTTTTTAATCATATTTATTTATATGATAACATTCTATGTATATAATCCTATGCATCCTATGAAATATGTAAATGTTTTCAAAATCATCAAGGTTATCAAAAACAAGGTAAACAAATATAGGTTTTAAAACAGATGTTGAAATTTCTTATCTCCAGGGCTTACACATCTTTATGCATATTGATGGTAGTTGTAAATAAGACTCAATTATTGTAGCCAGTATATTTATAAAATCTTTTGATTGCTACATTAACTTTGATAGTAGACTACATAAAAGTGTCTTTCTTAGAAATAACATATAAACAATACAGGAAAGAATCGTGGAAGCCTAATATTCTTTACCGGAAAGGTTTTTATAAGGTAGGAAGATGCCCTTTGTAACTACATAAAAGTATGTTGTCTAAATAAGTATGAGAAGGTATACTTCAAATACTGTATCATGAATAAATATCAGAAAGTTGACATAAGTAATTAAAAGCAGCTAAATGATTGGCAGGGAGCACAATTTAAATAATTAATGACTAAGATTCATGAACAGCCAACACATGAATTGAACTATATTTATTTTATTTTATTTATTTATATATTTTTTACTAATATATAATGTATTATTTGCTGCAAGGGTACAGGTCTGTGAATTATCAGTCTTAAACAATTCCCAGCACTCACCATAGCACATACCTAAGGTTGAATGAGAACTACCAAACCCATCTTTATTACCTTCATACCTTTTTTTTTTTTTAATTTATTTATTTTTTTCAGCCTAACAGTATTCATTGTTTTTGTACCACACCCAGTGCTCCATGCAATCCATGCCCTCTCTAATACCCACCACCTGGTTCCCCCAACCTCCCACTCCCCCCCCCCCCCGCCCCTTCATACTTTCTTACATACGGAATATCCAAGAAATCTCAGCTCCAAGTTTACCTCCAGCTTTAGAAGCTCATGTGTGTTTTTCAATAAATGTGTGATTATCTCCATTAAAACCACTTCAACATAATTATTTTAAATGTGATTTTTTTTTTCCTGGCTGAATTCATTTTAACACCCAGTGTATTGCTTTAATAATATTTTAATAAGCACCATCCTTGCTGCAATCAACAAGACCGTGTGGTGTGCTGGTGTGCATATATATATATATATATATATGTAATTTGTGTTTATTTGACAGAGAGAGAGAGACAGTGAGAGAAGCAACACAAACGGGAAGCTGGAGAGGGAGAAGGAGTTTTCCTTCCAAGCAGGGAGCCCCATGCAGGGCTTGATTCCAGGTCTCTGGGATCATGACCTGAGCTGAAGGCAGGCACTTAACGACGGAGCCACCCAGGCACCCCTGGTGTGCTCTTTTTAATCAAAGATATCATAAGTGAGAAAATGAGATACCGAGTACGAAAACGGATCGTTTTCATTAGAAAGCTATCACCGACACTAATTAGATTGTGTATGCACAACTACATATCAAAGCAGAGAAATACAATGTCACAAAATTCTACAAAAACTGGATGACCTTCAGGTCTGCTTTTCAGTGGTCCAACCCTGGCGTTTGTATAATGTGCTCTTGAACTTGCAAATGATTGCCAAATAACTGCCGTAATGAAACCAGCTGCTGGGATGACAAAAACTGTTTGGCCAGCCAGAGATGACAACCTCTTAAAGGCCCTGAAAGCTTTAATGGAAACAATTCTGTTTACTTGCAGGCAGCAAAGCTCCTTGCTTGAAGAGACTAATCAATGCTTTCATTTAATAGAAAACTTAATTGAAGACAACATCCAGAGGTAAAAAAAATATTGTTCAGCTAGCCACTTCTTTTGCCATTCTGTCATATTAATTGAGATTGTCCTATTTTCATTGTTGAATTCACTTGGCAGAATCACTAAATTACATTAAAGTTGTTTAAGCATGAATTTTGTGAGAGGCAATCTTTTTAAATTTGAGCAGTATGTAGGAAGCATGAAGCTGATCTATTAGAAGGATAATTTCACAATTCTTTAACAATGCAATATTGCGTCTACTTCCATTTACCAGTGAGGTGTGAAACTCACCTTATGCTCATAACAGTAATATGGGGAATTTGTTTCCAAGCAAATATTTACTCTGAGGTTGACACAGAATGTTTCTTAATCATTTTCTACTCTGTTTTCTTGATCTGCATGAGAAGGGGTGTGGTGTTTGTATTTCTTTTGTACATGCCCGATTATATCGTTAGCAGCATGGATCAGTCAATAGGTTACTAAGAAATGTTGTTTCAAGAATGCAAAGAATTTGACTTCTTCTTTGCCAGTTTGAATCCCTTTTACTGATTTTTGTTGTCTGATTGCAGAGGCTAGGACCTCTATCTAGTACTGTGTTGAGCCGAAGTGGTGAGAGTGGGCATCCCTGTTGTGTTCCTGACCTTAAGGAAAAAGCTGTCAGTTTTTCCCCATTGAGAATGATTGTCACTGTGGGCTTTTCAGAGATGGCTTTTATGATATAGCGGTATGTCCCCTCTATTCCTATATTTTGAAGACCTGTATTCAGGAAAGGATGCCGTATTTTGTCAAATGCTTTTTCTGCATCATTTGAGAGGATCATATGGTTCTCGTCTCTTCTTTTGTTAATGTGATCTACCAGATCGACTGACTTGCAAATGTTGAACCTCCCTTGCATATATATACCCCACCTGGTCTTGGTGAATAATCCTTTCAATATACAATTGGCTAATTGAACATAATAATAAAAAATAAAATAAAATAAAAAGAATGCAAAGAAAAAAAAAGCAATACTGAGGAAGAAAAACCTCTATACTCTGTACATTACACCATTCTATTACAGGGACTGTTTCTGGCACTGTAAACAGTCTCCATGTCATCTTCTACCAGGGAAGCTCCCATCCCATGAGATTCTACCTATGGCCAATTGGACAATATGCTTTCTATTGCTATTCTCACATGTAGGTGTGATGTGCTTTGTTGTTTGCTTTCTATCCACAGAAAAATCTGGGAGACATGGGAGAGTATCTTTGTGCTTTTAGTATCAAGTCCTGAATCACCTGTCTCTGAATATTTTTCAGACATTTTGTTTCTTGGTTGGTTGGTTTGACCCCAAAGCCATGTTGTTTCACACACGGCTTACATCACCAGCCTTCACACTGTTATTCCTAACTTCTTCATACTGTAGTTAAGTGACCTACCTCAAATTTACACCTGCATTTTTAGAATCATTTTGATTCTAAAATGCCATACCCATTTCCCATATAGTGGCAATAGCATGGTTTGCAATGGTTTGCAATGACCTCCATGATCTGACTCATATTTGCCTCTACCTCTGACCTCCATCTTACAGCACTCCCCATGGAACATTCACTTGGCAGTTGAACATACACAGGTCTTTTGTTTGAATTCATGACTCCCTCTATATTCTCTGATCTGTTGAAAATGTCCCATATTCCTACTCTCAACTTTAGGTATACCTTCTCCCCTCAGGACATCTTCTTGATACCCTTGACCTTCGAAGACTCTTTCCTTTTCCTAGGTTTACTGCATTTGTTTTCCTCTATTATTACAGGTTATTTGTTTCCTGTACCAGTGAGTTTCTTAAAACATGGACATCTTACTCATTGTTATGGTCCCGGTACTAAGCATGGCACTGGACACATACCAGTGCTCATTAAATGTTTATGGATGGTTACATGCATTTCAGTTGTAGAATAATTTTTTGATCTAAGTCTTTTGTTTAAAATATCTTTTCAGGATGACCAGCTAAATTGCTCTCAATTAATCATAAATTTGCCCCAAATATGTCAGCAATCTTAATTGTAGTCAGAGCTGTCCACTGTGGGGTGTGTTCAGTGCACTCACAGTTATGAGATTGATGAAATGCTAAATGACATGGACAATCTTGGGCTGAGGGGAGTCTGGGGAATGCTGTTTTACTTTTCCAGCCCTTGCATTACATGAACGCAAGTGAGAAGGAGGAGAGTGTTGAATGAGCTACCTTATGATATCTGATACACCCTCAAAATGTATAACCGAAAAGATTAACCTTTTTTCTGAGCCAGTAGAAATCAATCTATCAACAACCTACAACTGTTTTCTCCAGAATCTTGAGTGCTAGAAAGAATAATGGCAGAATTCTGAAAATCATAGTATAGTGCTTTTATAAGGTTTTCTGCCAGCTTCCAAGGGCATTCCAAAATCTCATTTTTATTCTCTTTTCAATCCCATGTCTACTGTTATTCCATTCACAGGATTAGGAAGTGTTGATGTAGACAGGTGTAGTCTAGGAACAAAACTGGATACCAAGTGGGCATCATTGCTGACGGTTTCAAAGCTGTAGGAATTCTTGCTAGATGAATGTAATTCTCAGCAATTCTCCAAGCCCAAGAGACTGATATCAAGAAGAAGTTGTCTGTTGGGACTCAGGCATTTAGGAGATTCATGCTGTACAGATCCTGTGGTACAATAGCCCAGAGGCTGCTTGTGTTTGTGAGAGAACCATTGGCTCTTTAGTCTTTGGTTGTTGGACTAGATGAGGCACTTAGAAAGAAATACTGTCTCCTTCCTGGGATTCCGATTTTCAGGATGCTTTCACAGAGATCATCACCCCCGCCCCATATTATATTGGTAAATGCCAGCGGTCTTATAGGAAAAGGAGTTTGCTTAGACTTCCTGCTAATTTAGCAAACAGACTTCCATATGACTAAGTGTGTGTGTGTGTGTGTGTGTGTGTAAAACCACACTACAGTAATGACTGCTTTTGTCAGGATTGAGCCCTGCTCATAGATTTTTCTTGTAATAGGTATCTAAAAAAGTTGTAGGTGGTTGGACAAGAATGTGAATCTCAGGTCAGGATTCTACTCCATTGGCCCCAAAGATACTGCCTATTGTTATTAACATTGCATATATTTACCAGATTTCTCAGTCCAGATATGCTTTAAGATGTAAAAAAGTGGGAGAAATATGACAAACTGGGCAAAATAAAATAGTTTCTATCTGTTAATGCACACTTGAACGTATACCTGTACATGTCATTTATACATGGAGCTCTCGTGGGAAGTTTAGGGGTTGTAATAGGGTTGCTATCTAACTGTGACTTGACATGAATCACACCCAAGTGCTTATGAACTCAAATGGCAATCATTGTCTGTGGGCTTTTTTTTTTTAAATTTTATTTATTTATTTGACAGACGGAGAGAGATCACAAGTAGGCAGAGCAGCAGGCAGAGAGAGGAGGGGAAGCAGGCACCCTGCTGAGCAGAGACTCCATCCCAGGACCTCGAGACCAACACCTGAGCAGAAGGCAGAGGCCCAACCCACCGAGCCACCCAGGTGCCCTTGTCTGTGGGCTTTATTTGGTAATTAGTCATATATAATCTTCTGATAGCTGTTTGATTGCTGCCTTGAATTGTTACTTAAATATTTTATTGACGTTTGGTATTTCACCTGTTTTTCTATATTATCTTTCTAACTAGATTATAATTCCCTAAGAACAAAGACAGAATCTTCTTTTTTCTTTCTTTTTTTTCTTTTCTTTTCTTTCTTTCTTTCTTTCTTCCTCCCCCCACCCCCCACCCCCCGTATCCCATACTTCCTGGTCCAATTCTTTGGAATTGAATAAGAACTCAATAAGTATTTACCAATGAGTCTTTCATGTGGTGTGTCTTGCTTCCACACTCTTAGATTGAATCATGATGTGGCAGAAAATGTTATATCTCCCAGGGTGCTTTTAAGGCTCTAGCTCTGATTTCATCTTTCTTTTCAGCCTCTTTAATTTCCCAGCAAGACAAGTGCCTTGAGATTTTTATGTGCATTGAAACCCTGGAATATTATATACCAAAAAATTACCACTGGCTATTTCTGGATGGAGTGTTCATAGATAGTTTTGACTGTTTTATACTTTTTTATACTTCCCAAAATTTTTATGCATCAATTTTGAAATTATAAGACATATTTTAATTTTGTTTAAAGATTTTACTTATTTGACAGAGAGATAGCGAGAGAGGGAAAGCAAGCAGGGGGAGCAGAAGGAGAAGCAGGGTTCCCTCTGAGCAGGGAGTCTGATGTGGGTCTCAATCCCAGGACCCCGGGATTATGACCTAATGAGCCTAAGGCAGATGCTTAACAACTCAGTCACCCAGGCGCCCCATATTTTAATTTTTAAATGAATAAATGATCATAATGACTATTCCTATTGTTTTACAAAGTGTAGATGAACTTAGTCTCTGCCCTTAAGGAGTATTAGATTTATTGTTTTATTTGGCGTTACAGTTGTCTTTTCTATAGTCTTCTTGATTACACTCTTTTAAGGGTGGATACAGTAGTTTGCATTGTTATACCCTAGACCACTTGGTCTATTTCTTGACATTAACAAACTTATCAGACTTGGCTCATTTTTTACCCCACTGAGAATATTTATGAAATTCTTTGAACTATTTTCATGAGGATTATAAGTAAATGTAAAGTCATTATACAAAACCCCATGATCTATATAGTCATGATCTTGTTTTACGTATATAAAAATACAAAAATGACTGAGTTAATAATTTTTATTCATTCTAGCCTTACAAAAATAAAATGGCTTCTGGAGTAGTAAAGGGAACATTATTTTTCTTTACTTCTTCACAACCCTTCTTCCATAAGTTTTTATTTAAGTTTTATAAAGAATTAATTTAGAATGTTCTGTGAACTACAAACATCCAAAGATATGCCAAAGATGGCATCTCTAGCCTCGAAGAGGTTATTTTTTTTTTTTTTTAATTTTTCAAATTGTATTTATTTATTTGTAAGAAAAAGAGAGAGAGAGCATAAGTGGGAGGGAGGGGAGGGGTCAGAGGGAGAGAAAGAAGCAGACTCCTAGCTGCACAGAGAGCCTGACATGGGGCTCAATCCCAGGACCCTGAGGTCATGACCTGAGCTGAAATCAAGAGTCAGATGCTCAACCGACTGAGCCAACCAGGCAGCCCAGGAGCTCACAGTCTTTTATAGACAAGACATATCCATGAAATATTTGGCCATATCATACTATATAGTTGTTGAATCAATACCTAAAGGACATCAGTTTAAAGGAACTCTGAATTACCACCTTGCCTGAGGTACTTACATCACTCTAGCCCTTCTGGAAAACCTTTTTTAGTCTTAGAAATAAATGGAGTAATTTTGACTCAGGTGATTGGGGAAAAAGCACAGAAGTTCTATTATTAAACAAGTAACAATGATCTTGACAGCAGAATTTTGGATTAAATTGATAAAAGCAAAACAGAACAAATGCATGAAAGAATAAGGATACCAAATTAAGAGACAGTAAATTATTATTTAAAAATAAAATTAAAGGTACATTATTTCAAGGAATAAATCTTTGGCAAGATTTATTAGAATTGTGGATCTTGGAATTTAAAAAAAAAGAAAGATAGAGATTGATTAGTCTGTTTTTTTCTTACGAGGAAAATAAGGACAAAGAAATTCAAGGTCATTCAGCTCTCAATATCTTTATAATGTTCTTTTGGAACAAATATATTACTGTTCTTTTGATTTATCTTGGTTTTACATATAAGACTACTTAACAAATAAATACATGCACCTAATTTAAAAACTCAAATGTCGGGGCGCCTGGGTGGCTCAGTGGGTTAAGCCACTGCCTTCGGCTCGGGTCATGATCTCAGGGTCCTGGGATCGAGTCCCGCATCAGGCTCTCTGCTCAGCGGAGAGCCTCCTTCCCTCTCTCTCTCTCTGCCTGCCTCTCCGACTACTTGTGATTTCTCTCTGTCAAATAAATAAATAAAATCTTTAAAAAATAAAATAAAATAAAATAAAATAAAAACTCAAATGTCATTGTAAGTCTTGTAACAAACTCAGCAATCTCTTTCTCACATCTGCCTGTCCACCAGACATTTCTTGTGATTTTAATTACATACTTATGCTATTCTTGATTTTTTCAAGTATCAACATGATTACGGACTTCCTATCCTCAAATTTGATTTTCTCCCCCTTAGGCCACTTTCTCTACACACATACGTTTCCTGTTCCCCAACCTCTCAATATGGTTATGTAGATTTAGTTTAGATCAATATTCAGTTATTACATTATTCTGACATTGTTAATACTGTTCACAATTAAACCACATAAAATGCAATGATTATATTTTCTTTCCTACAATGATCTATTTTTCCTAGAATTAATAGAGTTGCGTGTGTTTGTGTGCTTGGCTTTCTAAGTTCCTATTACTAATTTATCCCTAAACATTCACAAAGAACTGTTAACCTCCTCCCAAAATATCAGGAAATACAAAAGGGTATCATTTCATATTTTTCTTAGAAATTATGACAGAGAGATTGCATTAATTGCCTCAATTTTTCACGTGGCCCTATCTCCGTGTCCTTTGATTGAACTCTCCTACGTTGACTCTGGGCTTGACCATATGATTTGCATTGACCTCTAGAAAAGTAGTACTTTTGAAATGAGGAGCAGCTTGAAAATGTACTTGTTCATTTCTGCTTGGTCTCACAAGATTATTCTTTGGTTAGTTTTCTGTTAATATATGAGAGAAATATAAAGGGCTGGCTTGCCCACCAAGACCCCTCCAGCACAGTCAGAACCCAGAAAACCCACCAGCACTCCACATGGAGGAGCAAGCCCACCCAGGATCAGACTGGCCTAGCTCAGGTTTATAGAACTGCTCTGCTTGTCTATAAACATATCAGAAATAATAAAAGATTTTTTTAAAGCAACCAGGTTTTAGAGTGGCTTTTACTCAACAGTATTTAATCAATACACAGATACTCTTCTCAGAGTCTTTAGTCTTGGTTAGTGACCCTTTACGCCTTTCATACAGCTACTACCCTGGGATGCCTTGTTACCTTCTTGGGAATATCTTTTGCCTATCTCCTACTTTGGAGACCCTCATTCCAGGGTCCCACACACTTTGTATTTTTTATTGCCTCCCTCATTTCAGTAGAGCACATTTGCCAGTTGCATTCTAAGAAAGGAAAATAGATGGCTACAAAATTTTTAAGACCTACCAAATCAGAAAATATTGTTTTCTTTCCCTTAGAATCAGTTCATAGTTTGATCAAACAAAAATATAGGTTAAAAATCATCATTCCTGGGGCACCTGGGTGGCTCAGTGGGTTAGGCCTCTGCCTTTAGCTCAGGTCATGGTCTCAGGGTCCTAGGATCAAGCCCCTCATCAGGCTCTCTGCTCCGTGGGGAGCCTGCTTCCTCCTCCTCTCTCTCTCTTTGCCTGCCTCTCTGCCTACTTGTGATCTCTGTCTCTCTGTCAAAATAATAAATAAAATCTTAAAAAAAAAAACCCATCATCCCTCAGAATTTTGAGTATATTTTTCTCTTTCTAACTTCTAATGTTGTTATTAAAAAATGTTTTTTACTTGTTTGAAAACTTTTCAGTTCTTATTTTCATTCCAAAATTTGGAAACTTTGTGGATGCTTTGCTGTAAGTTTTATTGAGTTTGGTATGCTTTGGTATGAGTTTTATTTTATTTATTGTGTAAAACACTTAATGGGTTGCTACTATGTAGAAAACAATGATTTTCAGATCGAGTATTTTAACATAAATACTATCCCTTAATCATTTTTCCTTCTGTATTTTCTCCCTCTGGAAATTCTACTTTTCATATGTCAAGTTATCTGAATTAATCCTTTATTTTCTCCCAGTTTTCTATCTTTTTATTTATTTTATTTTATTTTCTGTGAGGATTTTCAACATTCTATTTCAACATCTCCAATAGATTTTAAAAATATTTCTACTACATAATATTTAATTTCAAAGAACTCTTTATTTTTCTCTAAGTATTTCTTTAAAAAAAAAAAAACATCCTGCTCTGAATGGATGCGCATCTTCTCTTATGTCCCCAAAGACGTTGAAGTTTATTAATTTTTAAAAATCCTCCTCCTTCTATTGTCTTTATTTTTCTCTGGAGTCTTTATTTTCTTAGGCTTCTGTGTTTCCAGTTGGAGGCACTGCTTGATTGCTTGATGATCTTTGAATGTTAATTTATATTTAGATTGACATACTAAAAACAGATAGAAAATTGAGTACCTAAGTAGATCTTGCTGATGTGAGGCTTCCCTAAAAGGGACTGGGCCATGACCCGGCACAAAGCTGTCACTATCTGTGAGTGTTTTCTCTTGGGCTGGTTATTTTCCTCGAGAAAACTCTTCCAATTATATGACTGGAAATTATACATCTGCTTTGTTGCTGAGCAAAATGGGGTCTTGGGGTTTCAGGATTTAGTACTCAAACTTGCACTTGATTCATTTACATTTAGTAACTCCTCCTCTTCCCCTTGCTTCCCTCACCACCACTTCCAGCTCTGGCTTATGTCACAGAATCCGTGTTTTCCCTTACACAGTATTTCGAAGGAAGAAAACTTTTGCTTTTTGCCAGATGGGAAAGGGTCAATTTTGTGATCCAAGAGATTTGAGAAGAGAATCTTGGGTATAACTGCACATTTTAATGAAGTGCAATTAGGTATTTTGGGTTCTTTTGTCCCACTCTTCAAAGATTCCCTCATGCCTTTGGTTCAGTGCAGGGACTTTAACTGTCTTGCCCTGGTCTCCCTACTCCTTCAGTTTCCTCTAACTTGCTAGTTAGTTGCTATTCCTGACTGTTTTCAACTCCCCAAATACGGACAACATTTCATACTTCCCATTATCTTTTCTTTCTTTGTCCCTCTGGATCTAGGTGATTATTTAAAAAATTTTACTATCATTTTTATAGGATTTGGGGAAGGGGCACATGTTTTTCTATATGCTGCATTTAATTTATAAAAACCCTGAGTTTGTGACTTTAAACTTCAAAATACTCATAAACATTCATGTCATTATAATATAACCTCTATTACTGTAGCTAAGCAAAGTCAGATTAGAATGGCTTTTAAATATTTCTTGAAAATAGCACCGACCTTAGGAATAGCAATAATTATTTAATTTTAAAGTACAGAAAAATGCTAAATATTACTTTAAATAATGTGCTTTTGTGAGTCATAGGAAGTACAGAATTGGGTAAATGTTCCATGTATCCTTGAAAGTTCATATATTTTTAAGATGGATTAATTCTAGGTAAACAAATATAGTAATAGCTTACCTGTTAGAAAAAAAAAAAAGGTCAAATTTTCCCATTATGAAGTATATGTTAGTTTGGCTCAAATATGTATTTTCTAACAAATTTGGGAGCAGTGACTATTCTAACCAACTATTATCTCTGTAAATAATGTTTTCTTAGAACCCAAGTTAATGAGGTAAGTCTTGGTCAGCTGCTCATTAAAGTTCTGAAAATAGAACAAGTTATAAATGTGGTGTCAGAATTTCCAGGCAAGGGGGAAACTTGGAGGCTAACAGTGATCAATGCCAGAGTCCAACATCATGACACTGCATATTCATTTAACAAATCTCTTATCTGTTAATTACTACACTTTCCTGGATTAAGATGATTACACTTTCTGCAAAAAAACCTGTGACAATATTGGACTTTCGTTTATGAGCCTTTGTCATTTGCTGAATTTTCTGGGTGACCTGATATGGATTCCATTTTCCAAAACTATGAAGAGCTACCCTTATAATATCAAAGATAAAGGGAATAAACTTCTTGGTAAAAATTTGCTGTGAAGGAAGATCTTAAGAAACACAATTCTTTTCGAAGAATTCAGTGTAGTAACATTAGTGCCAGTGGATTTTGTTCTGCTGTGCTATCACAAGTTCTAGTCACTTATTAAAAATGCGTGCCCCACAATCCATCTCCTCTGAATTTCATGTTCACTGAACAGCTAGGTGTTAGGAAGTTAGCGCTGCAATCAGGCTGTCCAGGCTTGAACACCTACTGTGTATCAGGGAGAATGATCTTGAGAGAGTCAATCACTCCGATACTATATACTCACCTGTAAATTGGGAACACTGTCATTCACCTTTGAAAGAATGGACTCTGCATCTAAGAATGATGAAGTTGTGCAAATAAACACAGAGCTCGGTGACAGGCGCGCCTCAGGCAATCAGGAAATGCTGGCTTTCTTCCCACAGTCACAAATACATAAAAGATATACAAAGGTCGTAACAGTAAAAACTTTATAAACAAAAGGTTTGGCTGACTTGAATTATAAATGCACATAATTCAGCATGTAATGAGTTCAGTTCCTGAGTCCACTTTTTCTCTTGGGGAGTGGGAGGGTTTTGTTTTTTTTTTTTTTTTAATTTATTAGTATTTGAATCCGTTGTTCTCACCAGTTAGCAGAAGGATTGGGTATGTGTCAGAACCAGCTGGGAAATGTTTTCAAAGTTAATGCTGTGTTCTTAGACCCAGAGATTCTGATATATCAACATCTCCTGTCAAAAATTCACTGTTTTAGACCTATGAAACCCAATCTTTATTAAGACTTTCTGAAATCACATGTCAGGAATGTGAATTACTATAGAACCTTACTTGCTTTCAATTATGTTTGGATGAATGATGGAGTTCTTCCCACTAATTTCATGATTTATGACAGTATGTGACTTCCGAAGCTAACCACTAAGGTATTCATTGTGCGTACCCCAGGGCCATGAAACTGCAAATCTAAGTTGATGTAAAAGGACAGAAAGAAAGTCTGCTTGAAGGAGTCTTTCTCTCCCTCTCTCTCTGCCCCCATTACACTCACCTACTTTCTCTCTCTCTCAAATGAATCTTTAGAAAAAATACATCTGTTCCTAATGTCCATATCTCAAATTCCCATACAGTTAATTACCATTTATATGTTACATAAAGTTCTTAAAATATAAAAATCTAATTTATATTTTCTTTGAAGAATGTGACAGATACAGAAGTTCAGATCCTAATTCATGACATCACTGAATTCTTCTTGACATTATTCAACTCTTAGGAAATTACAAGTGCGTTGAAGGGTAAGCAGAAACATACCAAAAATAAATAATAAGTATAACCATGAAAAATTGAAAACTGGTATAGTTAACTTTATATACATACTTTTAATGTACATAAACTGAAATGCCACTCTAATAAAATTCTTTAGACTTAAGAAAAGTCTAATATGCCCAAGTACAAAGACAGGAAGTGATAGTGAACAATCTTGTAGCAAGTCTAATTATCTAGGTGATAGACTTTGGTAGGGGGCTATTTGCACGGCTATGTGGAAGTTAAAGGACGCAGAAACTATTTAAGAATGGTTTCCAAAGCTGATGCTTTCCATAGATGAGATGGGTTGGAGATGGGTGAAATAAGAGTTGAGGATTTAGGAGTAAACGTGTGGTGATGAACACTGGGTGTTGTATAGAAGTGTTGAATCACTATATTGTACACCTGAGACCACTATTACACTGTACACTAATGTATTTCAATAAAAGCTTAAAAAATAAAATAAAAACAATGTCTCCAAAGACTTAGTAGCTTTCATCATTTTTATCTTTTATCATTTTTCCAGGTTATTATAAAAGAAGATAAAGAATCAAATATGAATTTTCTTTGCAAAATGGCCAAATAACTACAAGGAAAGTATTCCATAAAAGCCTTATTTTTGGCTCATAAAATTATATACTTTGGACAGAACTGGACATGTAGACTTGGTTTCTGACCCCTCTATTGTTGAAAAAAAAAGAATTTTTAAAAAGAAAAGGCAGTTTTACATTTTTTTCTCTCTATTTACCCAAAGTACCTTATTGTTTGGATGAAACAATCTTAGATGAAGCTATTTATAGCTTTATATCTTAGATGAAGCTTTTTTTCTCCATTAGATTTATTTTTCTCGGAGGATCTTTGCTTTTGCAGTTTTCCTTTCAAATGATGTATGAATTTCAAAATATGGTCTCTTCAGCATACATCTTTCTGCTCAGTATAACACTGAATTTTGTCCATGATTCTCTAGTTTATCCTGGCTCTATCAAAGGAATGGTATCTTATGAATGCTCCTCTATATACAGGTAATATTTACTAAGTGGCCTTGCTGTAGTTTTGAAATTGTCAAAAATATTCTTATATGGAAATGAAAACAAAAACTGGTGGGAAAATGTCTGAAAGTTGCCCCAAACCTGTCACTTTTCCTTTTTATATTTTTCTTTTTCTTGATTGTGTGACCCTGTTGCTTTGTAATTAGCTATCGAAGTATTTCTCCAATTTATGTAGGTAAGATTCAAATCAATTCTTTGGAGATTGGAAACTTCAAAATATCTTCTGTCAGTTGTATCTGTGGCATTTATTTATACTATTGGAGACAAGGGACCAAAAGCAGTAACTTAGAAGTTAATGCACAAGGAGGTGGGAAACAGTGGGTGTCGGGCACAGAATGTTGCAGGCCAAGCCTCGGCACACATTATTTTCCTCTTCTTTGTCATATTACCTTTGTTTTAGTCTTTCTGTGTTTGGGAAGTTACTTTTTTCTGTAAGTCCCTATTGACCAGCAAAGAGGGATGTGTTGGAAGAAGTGATTTCTTTTAGAGCATTCTGTTACTATATCTAAAAGAAGAAAAAAATTAAAAAAAAATGTTTTTACTTTAGTGCACTCTGTCTCTTCTCACTTTGACTTGTCAGGAGCCCATTATGATAGATTCTCAAAGTGTTTAAACACTTCACACTGGCACTCTTTCTTCATTCACTAGTTTATTTATCTACTTGCTCAGTAAATATTAACTGGACATACTCACTTTGTGTCAGGCATTGTATAAAGTCCTGTGAAAGCAGATAAATAAAATAAATTTTCACCCTTAAGAAATTTGTACATTTATGGAGACAATAAATATTAGTACTTAACCCATCATTGGAAAACTTGGGATGATTTCTTGGGAGAGATAATTCTTGAATTGACTTTTCTGCATTAACTAACTGGTGGTTAGACAAAGAGAATAGGCCAGAAATTTCAAGCCTGGAAGGCAACATAATCCAAGGGCCTAAAATATAAAACAGTTTGGTATATTTTAGAAATGTCAATGCTTATAATGTTATTGCATTACAAAGTGTCGGCTGGAGAATAATGGAGGATGAAGCTAGCTGGACACATAGCCAATAGTCATCTTCAGAGTTTTACAATGTACCCACATAGGTAGAAGATAACTCAAATTTTTTATGTAGGGAAGGTAATTTGTTAGTTTGGCATTCAAGATAGTTAATTTTGTCTGTTATATTAAGGGTGGATTTTAGAGAAAGTAGAATATAGAAAAAGAGAATGTTTAGTGTGCTTCATTAATAATCTAACATGAATTTTTGGAGACTGAATTGTGCCAGCTTTATCTTTCTTTAAGCTAAATTTTTTAGCATTTTCTTTAGATAAGGCAATATCTGAAATTCAGGGAATACAAAGTTAAACAGAACAAGACATAGTTCCTATCCTCATGAAATTTACAGTGTCGTAAGGAAGACAGATTTTAACAAAGTAATCACATAGATCAGAAGCTGGCAAACAATTGCTCTTAGGTCAAATTTGGACTTCAGCTTTGTTATGGGTTAAATTATGTCCTCCCAAAAAGATATGGTAAATTCTAACCCCTTGTACCTCAGAATCTGACCTCATTTGGAAATAAGGGGTGATCATGAGGTGTTAAAATGTTAAATGAGGTTATTAGGGTAGGCTCCAATTCAATATGACTGGTATCCTTATTTAAAAAAAGAAAAAAAAAAAAGGAAAATTTGAACAAAGACTTGCAAAGAGGAAAAGTGATGTGAAGACATCCAGGTAAGAGTGACTTTTGTCTGGAGTGATATATCTACAAACCAAAGAAGGTTAAGGATTCCAGGAAAACACCAAAAGCTAGAGGAAACCAGGGAGCTATTTTCCTCCAGCATGGCCCTCCTGACACCTTGATTTAAAACTTCTAACCTCTGGAAATGCTAAATAATAAATTTTTATTATTTCTAAGACAGTTAATTTTTGACACTTTGCTGTGGTAGTTCTAGAAAACTAATACACATCTGTTTTTGTAAATATAATTTTACTAAAAAACAGCCATACTTCATGTCAACAGTTAAGTTGTTAATGGCACTGACTATATTGTCAAGGAAGCCCAGAACATTTACTAAATGGCCTTTTACAGAAAATGTTTGCTGGTCCCCAGCACAGATGAATGTAAATTACAACTGAAACACTAAGCAGATAAATATGCCTATAAGAATGTGCAACAAGAGAAGAGAGCATGGGAATATTAAGCTAGAGGAAATCTTCTCAGGAAGATTCAAGGAATTATTGAGTATTAAGGAGGGGAAGGTGGCAGGGGAAATATTCAAAGTATAGGGAATGACCTATGTGTCTTAGGGAGAATTACCCCCAAGGAGAGATTCTGAGGCAAATGCTTACATGCAAATATTTTATTGAAGAGTGATCCCAAGGAGCGGAAGCAAGGAACTAGGAGAGTGAAGCCAAAAGAAAGAAAAACTAAATATATATTATCCTGTTAGTCTCACTGGATGCATTTTGTATGAAACTTTCTGAAATGCATCTCAGAATTTCCTCTTTGAATATCCCAACACTGGCATCAGGAAGGCTTTGGATAGGAAGTGAGAGATACTTATATATTGGTATCAGGTCAAGGCCAACCCTAGGTGCTATCAGATACACCTGTGGGAAGCTATTCAAGGCACGTAGTGACCTGGTTACTGCTGTGACTGCTACAAGGAATGAAGTGGTGCTCAGGTGGTGCCTGCCACAATGTGCATAATGTGAATTATCTATAGCCAGGAGAAAGAGAATACAACTGCGCTATAGTGAAAAGGTTTGGTAAGGCTATCGTGTACAGGGTGAGGTGGGGAACAGCATCAAGTGTGCTGTAGTCAAAATGAACCTGAAGATTTAGGTAGATGCTAGACAACATAGTTTTTTGTTTATTATACTAAGAACTTTGCTCTTTACCTAAGTTCAATATGAAGCCATTGAAGTGTTATAAGTAGATTTTGGAGAGTCACCACAGCTTCAAAGACCTCCAGCTCTAGGTAACCCTGGCTGTAGGCAGTCCACTACGGAGAATGGACTGGAAAAGTAAAAAAGAGTCAATGTAAAGGAAATCTCTTAGGAAATTATCAATGTGGTCTGGCTGACAAAAGATGGTAGCTTGTTTGCTAGTGTCAGGGATGGAGGTGGACAGAAGGAAACATATTCAAAAGATATTTAGTGTTTAGTAGAAAAATTATAGCACTTGATAATAGATTAGATTTGGGGGAAGTTGTGGTGATTAAAGAAAGAACTGTCAAGAGTTGTAAACAAGCATCCATCTTGTGGAAATTGATGAATGTTGGTGCCAGTCATGGACAAGGAGACCATAGGAAGAATTGGGTTTAATATAGGAACTTGAGATACTTTTAAGACATCTAAATCACTATGTCAACTAGACTGGTGAACATATAAATCTAATGCTGAGAATAGAATTGGCTGGAAAGAGAAATCTGGAAGCTATCTGCATAAAGAATGCAATTAAAGTTATGTTTGGGGCTGAAATTTACTGGAGAGTATAGATGGGAAGAGAAGGGATAGGACAATTCTCGAGAAATGCTGGTGCTGATGGTCAGATAGGGAAGGATACATTTGCAAAATAAACAAAAAAGAAGTGGACAGAAAAAGAGTGGATACAGAACACAGATCCAAGTAATATCGATGAGATAAAAACAGTAGATCCAGAAACTGATTAACATTGGAAATGAGCTCAAGAGAGAAAAGAAGAAGGACGTCGTACCTTCTAGTTTGCTCAAATGGACAAATAATGGCTGAACTGGAAAAAGGTTGGGATGAATCTTAAGTATATGGCATTGGAGGTGGTTGGGAGGCATATAAGAGCACACATCTGAAAACGATACCACTAAGATTATCTTTTTTATATATAACACAGTATGTCAGGTATTGTTGAAATATTTTATTTACATTAATGTCTTAAATATTAAAACAGAGACTACTATTTTCTCCCTTTTATACATAGGTAAACTGAGGCCCAGAGATGTTCAGTCATATGTTTAGAGTCACACAGCAGCTAAGTAGTAGAACCAGAATTTAAACCTGGAAATCTGGCTGAAGACCATTCTCTTAATCACTATGCTAAATTGCTTTTACTATATAAATCTAAAAATAGGGTATAAATATGATCTGGTTATATAAATTTAGCAGTAGTCAATACAGGTTGGTGTGAAAATCATGAAAGAAGTAAAGGAAACATGAATAGAATAAAAAGAGTATATGGTAAAAGATTCCTGGAAGAAAAAGCCATTTGTAGAGATGATAGAATGTATTTTTAGAAAAAAAAAAAAACAGACTAGGAATTATTGGAGGAGTCCAAGGAAAACCAAAAGAAGAGAGAATCATAGAAGCCAAAGACATAAACGATATTTAGAAGACAGTGACCATGGAGAAAATGCAGTTAGCAAGGCCTAGCAGAGTTAAATATGTTACATGTGTTAATGGAGTATGGGAATCAAGACATCCCTTGTGACCTCAAAAAGTACTGCTTTGGTTGTGTGGTTGTGATAAAATCTGGGTTACTGGAATTCATTGAGTGGAAAGGAGGTGAGAAGGTAGAAATAGTGTTTGTGATTGCTTCTTTCAGACATTTGTATGGAGACAAAAAATGATTGTTCAGGAGTATAAAGAGGGCACATGGTTAAGAGAGAGTTTTTTGAAGATGAAATAGAGATTTGGATGTGTATATAGATTATGAAAAGAACAGCTGGAGAGTAATAGGACT
This sequence comes from Mustela nivalis, assembly GCF_964662115.1. Classification (NCBI taxonomy): domain Eukaryota; kingdom Metazoa; phylum Chordata; class Mammalia; order Carnivora; family Mustelidae; genus Mustela; species Mustela nivalis. The sequence goes on from NC_139033.1 coordinate 59,854,975, forward strand.
GATGGAACAAAGCTCTAAAAAATAAGCAAAAGATGGGAGGTCTTGATGTCAAAGCCTCTGGAGAATGAACCATGTTATTATGAGGCAGGTTGCATTATTCTTTTACATTTTCAACTAGAAGTGGGGTAAGGATGATGATTATATGGATTTTTCTTCTTAGGAAGAAAACCAGAGAGATTTTAATTTTTTTAGATTTTTTAGATTGTTTGCTGAAAGTGAAATTGGTGGAGATCAAAATAACTTTCAAGGAGAGGGGAATTTCTGGAATACTTGAAAGAAATGACAGAGCTGGGTAAATAAGAATAAGGAAAATGACCAAATGACTAAAAGGAAAGTGACTAAAACACCGCGCATTTTACTGGCGCTAATCTATATGTCAGTTCAGGTCTAATTTTTATGCTACTGTTCAGTAACCTGGAGATAGTTAAGGAACAACAAAAAAAAGGGGATTGTATTATTGATCCAAAGGACCCAAGGGTGGAGTTTTGCAGACTAGGTGAAAATAAAACACAACAATGTAAGAAATGGTACAATTGCAAGTATAGTTCAGATGCTCAATCACAGATTCTAATATAGGGAAGAGAGAACGAAGACCCAAGTGGCTCTATTAGACTTGGATTAAAAACCAGGCAATCTAGAGCCTGGAAATTTCTGATTTGATGAACAGGTTCATTGGAGATAATATAGTTGTGCAACTGAAGGTGTAGTTAAAGAATGGGATATTGGACTCAAGATTTCTGCAATGAATTAGTTCTGGTCATTTGGCAAGGTAAAAGACAGTCATGAGTAATGAGGGTAGGAAGGGTGGATGGCTACAGACTGTAGATGATTCACTAAGTTAAAAATATTCAGGCCTTGAAATTTAGTATTAGATGATATTTGGAAGCTCTTGTTCTATCGGAGATGACCATAAGACATCTACTATAAATCTGTGCAAGGAGATTGCTTCAACTCTTGTCATATGCTAGTACTGCTCTGAGAATATCTTTATATCTTTTTAAAGAGTCCTTAAAGGCAACAGAGAAGGCAAAGAGTTTAATTCTTTTTTTTTTTTTTTTTTAGATTTTATTTATTTATTTGTCAGAGAGAGAGAGAGAGAGAAACAGAGGCAGAGAGAGAGAGAGAATACAAGTATGGGAAGCAGCAGGCAGAGGGAAAAGCATACTCCCTGCTGAGCAAGGAGTCTGATGCAAGTCTCCATCCAAGGACCCTGGGATCATGACCTGAGCCAAAGGCAGATGCTTACCTGACTGAGCCACCCAGAGATCCCAGAGGGTTTATTTCTTAAACATGGGATAAAGCTAGATCGTATTTCGGTACCCCATCTGCCGGGGTGACAAGAGAACAATATAGCTAGATAATAAGCAGATTACTCAGATTGGTCACTTTTAAGAATAATATCTAATGAGAATTATAGTCTGTAAAACCATCAAAAATGATAGTCTCATTATAATATAATGAGTAGGTGATTCATCTAAAGGTAAAAAATTAACATAACAGATAAAGATCTAACTCTCTGTACAAATATGCATTTCATATGTACCTCAATTTAAATCCCAACTTAACAACTTTATAGCTGCTTGATCTTGGACAAATTAATAACCTTAGGGATTCCAAATTCTTCAGCTGTTTCATGAGGATGATAATAACTACCTCAGAGTTGTTGTCAGAATTAGAAATAATACACGTCTGTCACATACAATGAATTCAACACACTGAGTCAATACATTCATTTGAATTAGAAATAATAGTACAAATAACACTAGGACATTTCTTAAAACATAGTACATGTAATAGGTGTATCTATTCCTCTTAGTTGCCAGGCCAAGATTTATTAATTTACCAAATTCTGTCCATAAATTTCAGATAATTAGACTTCTTCCTAAACCATTACATTGCCAGTAATCTCTTAGATTTTCAAGTATTTTGGAATAATTTTGGGGGGGGGAAATATCTTAACATGCTAATAAAATGTGTGATGACACTAAAACGAGGAAATGCTAGTAAGTATCCTTATGTGCTGGGGCAGGGGAGGATGTGGGATGAGAGGGCCTTTAGCATGCATGATCAAACGGCACTCCTCAGAATGGTTTCCCCCCCAGTCTACTGCCTCCAGCCCCCTCTGGGTCAGGAACCAAGTCTGGAGCCTGTTTTAGGATATGACTCAGAAACCTGGCTGCCCCTGCAGTCAGAAACTTCTCCTGTTTCTTCCAAAATTTTCTTTCCAGGACACAAGTCATCCTCTTATTGGCTCCCAGTTACAAAAGAATTTATCCCATCCTTTAATGATTTCTTCTTAAACAACGTATTTGATTGTCCATTATAAATGGTCCCCCCTTGGAAACTCACAAATACTTATTTTTCTTCCTTGAGGACAGCTCTGTCCAAACCCAGACATTATCAACACAAATGGCTATTCAGCTTCTTGGAGAAGAGAGGAATGGTACTTTATACTCTAATTTTTCCCTGATGTTTCCCCACATTTGAAGAATGAACAAAGGGAATTACCTACTCGTAATGTCTTGGTGAAGGAGGTCAACAACAAAGTCACTCTTCAGTGCAAGCCGTCAAGAGCTGTTGCAGTATTGCGTTCAAGTTCCAATATCCTGATTCATGTTTTTTTAAAGTTTCCTCTCAAGGAGAGTATTTTGTTCCAACAGCATGAGCAAAAATGCATTGCTCTTTTAATAGTGTATGTTTGTTTATTTTTCCTGCTTCCCTCTCCCTAATAATTTACCAAAAGCCAAAAAGATATAGGATGCGGGACAACATTTTAGAACACTTTCCCTAAGTGTGGTTAGCTTCATATTAGGGGAGGATAGCCGGAGTGGATACATATGATCCTATTTTGTGGGTTGCTGGCTTTAAATAGACAATGTGGCTATTTTTGACAGACTTCAAAACTGGCAATTATTTTCAAACTTGTTTTACCTTGGAATGGCTTTTTCCCAAATCATTAGAGTTGGTATGTTGTTGAAGACAGTGCTACAAGTATTCATTCAAGCCCAAGAAGGAAGCTAAAAAGCAAGACTTACGAGTCAAACCATTTAAAACAGGTTTTTAACCAGAGATCAATGAAAACACCTTAAGTCGTTGGTGGACCTACTTAAACTATCAAAAGAATTGTATGTCTGTACAAAATATTCAGTTTTCTAGCAGGATGGGCATCCAGTTCCACAAATCAGAACTTTAAGAATGACTCGTGGACAAGGTGGGGGAGAGCAGAGGGGTGAGAAATAGCAGGTGCTAGAGAAAAATCCTTGTTCAGGCCAGATGCTCCGTGGCCCTGAGCAGGGGGCTCCTGAAATCACAGACAGCCGAAGCAGTAACAGCGAGTCCCCATGGAGAATAGCAATGACCCCGAAGAAGCAGCTCCAAAACGAATGGTTTCATTTATATCTATTCTTTTCAGAGATCTGAAAGGTGTGCAGAAAGGAAAAAGAGAAAGAAGCTACTGGTATAATGGGTTTAATTATTCTCAGATAAAAGAGGAAACAGGATAAATAATGAAAAAGATGTAAATGAACAACTTGTAGGTTTTAAAAAACAATAGCCTTTACTATTCTTTTCAAAATCTTTGCACAAGAATTTAAATTACATTAAATATTCAAAGAAAACAACTGAGCAACCCACATAGTATTAAAAAATAATTCATCTCAAAATGTTCAAAATACTCTTGTTTTCTTATTAGTTGCAAATGAATTTAACTTAAACAGCATAAGCAAATCACTTTACATTAATTATGACTATTAATCAACACTGATTTTTATGTTTCAATTTATGGATATTTAATAAGTAAAACCATGTCAAAGAAACTAGCATTTGTTTTTACTCTCCAAAAATCTAATTTTTATTTTAAAATGTTTAGTTCTTTCTTGGTCAGGTTTTATTTCTCTTCTTTACAGTAAGTATTCAAATTTGTTAATAAACTGTTATCTTTAGTGAATGGCCAGCAAATGGCTTGAGTTGTGTGGGACCTAATCAGACAATGCTCATTTTATAGTTTTGTTCTGCAGAGAAATATTTATAAAAAGGTATGTAATGATGCTTCATTTTAGGTCATTTTCTCCACATGAATGCAAAGTTCCACTTGAAATAGAAACTGAGCTTATATCTATGTCTGTAAGTGTGGTGTGTTTAAGAAGACCAGTCATAACAAGAAATCAGAAAGCTAATTATAAATCATTTATTAAAACTCCGTCAATCAGAAGAGGTAATTTTTCCACCAGTGGGGATTTCTAATTTTTCCACAAGTGGCTTACTTATAATAAAGACTAAATAAACAAACATTCTGAATAGATACATGAATTATTAAACATATTTCCAAAAAGAAAAATGAAAAAGAGATGTTAATATGCTTATAAATTGCCACAGTTCCCTTGGTGCCATACATAAGTAATAATACGGATCAGGGGGCATTGTACATCTACAAAATTGGAACTATAATAATTGTTCTCTATATTTTCCCTGTTTTGAAAATGAGAATAATTAAGGAATATAAAGAATTCTAGAATCTCAGAGGCTATAAATAATAGATTTTAAGGAGAGATGAATAAGGAAGGTATGAGGAAAGGGAAATATGGCATAAAATTGAATTGATTCTCTACTCCTTCAGCTAAAAGGGCCCAAATATCCCAGTATTAATTATCTATCATTCTTTTAATTGTATCACAATTCGAGCCACTGTTTTTAAAACTTAATAATAAACCCTTCAAAATGTTTACAATGTTATGCTAACACTACTCCCTCTAATAGAAACCCTGAACTCAACAACTAAACATCAGAACATCTACACTCCCTCAGACACAGCCCAAGGATGTGGGGTCATTAAGGGATCAAGGTTTCCACAGGGTCATTAAGGGATCAAGATACAGAAGGCTATGTTAAACCTCAGTGCACCCACCATTTCCACAGTTACTCTGTAGGTTGAAAGAAGAATCAGAGAAAGTGAATAGAATCATGTGGTGAAGACTGGAAGAAGTATTATCATTTCCACTCATATTTATTTTTATTTTTTTAAAAAGATTTTATTTTTATTTATTTGACAGACAGAGATCACAAGCAGGCAGAGAGGAGGGGGAAGAAAACTCCCTGCTGAGCAGAGAGCCCGATGTGGGGCTCCATTCCAGGACTCTGGGATCATGACCTGGGCCGAAGGCGGAAGCTTTACCCACTGAGCCACCCAGGTGCCCCACTTTCACTCATATTTAATTCTCCAAAGCTCAACTATATGGTCACACCTAACTGCAGGAGAAAAGTAGAAAGTGTAATCTAGCCGTATGCTCACAAGGAAAGGGAAATAAGTTTGGTCAATTGCTACCCAGTACTTCCAAAAAAGAAACAAAGAAACAAAAAGTTGGTTGGCCTTTTTAAAGCACTAGTCTCTTCTCCAATTTACATAAGCATACGGATCATTTGAATATCTCGGCAAAATGCAGATTATGGTTCAGTGGGTCTAAAGTGGTCCTAAGAATTCTAATTTCTACTAAGTATCTAGGTGATGATGCTGCTGCTGGCCTACAGATCATTGGAGCACAAGAGTAGTTAATCTGGCTGCTATGTGAAAACAGACACCAACAAACAGTAGTATAGGCTCAATGAGATTAAGTTTAAATCCAATAGCCATCTTGCTGTTCTTCTTGGAATACATATTCCCTCTCTGTGCTCTGGTTCTGCTAAGTAAAGTGACTTTAATAATACATGGTTCCTCCAAAGCTCACAGAAAGCCAGAGATTTATGAGATAATATCTGCAAAATGCTGTGCCTCCCTGGGGAAGAGGTATTCGAAATATACTAGGTATCATATTATTATTAGCTTGTCATTGGCCGGAAGGAAAGAATATCCTATTGGGGAAGAATGTTGCTTGTTCCTTTATGTCTCTAAAAGCCTAGGTGAAGAAGAGAAGCCCTTTTCCCTGCGTACAGCATTTCTGCCATTATTGTTTCCATTATTCCATTTTGACATTTTCTACTGAGGCGGACAGTTCAACCACAGTAAACACACAATCAGCTGGAAATGTGATGACTTTTTCAGCTTCATAACACAGCCACTAGCAGTCTAGAACTTAAGGATTAAAAACAAAAACAAAAACAAAAACTATGTATTTTAACAAAGGACACCCACATCCACTACTTGCTCAGTGGTACAGCGTTGTGTGAGCAAGAGAATGTAAGCGTTCACAGAAACCCAGAAAATCACAGATCCTGAGAACTTGATGATGATTTTCCCATTAGCTACATTTTTCTTCGTCTTTCTCCACCTGAAACAGATAAATATACCTTTTTATCTTCTCTCTGAAGCTAAAGCCATGAAACCAAGGCTTCCAGTATTGGCTTATTTTTTAATTAATTAATTAATTCATTCATTTATACTGATTTTTACTCTCCTCACCCCAAATTTCCAGATAGACTCAGAATTAGCTGGTAAAAAGAATGAAGGGGAAAGAAAAGGAAAAAATGGAAAAGTTCAGCCTTCTTTTATCTCCATTTTACAGCCTACTTTCCCATTTAAGCTTGAAGGAGCACTTTCAAGAATACAAATCAAGAACTGCAATTGTTATAGCCTATGGGAAAAAATAGAGTAAAATATAGGTTAAAAAGTTGGAGATTGAAAAAGTATGTTCTTCTTCTCACTCTTTGTTAGTCTTTTCTAATGAGTTGGAATGAGTGCTAAGTGGAAGAAATGTCAAATGTGGGATTTCGAAGAATAATATCGATCATCCAGTACTTTTTGTCCAGAAAACTTATGAAATAGCTATTTTAGGCTACCAATATTATGCAACATTGTCAGCATATAGCATTCACTTAAAATGTAATTTTTGTAATTTGAATGAATAGCTGGTTTTGTTGGTAGCATTATCTGAATTATTCAAGCAAATGGAAATTTTCTTCTGAATTATGTACAAAATTGCCTCTACTGCTTGGAACCTAGACACTTGACCACAGTTTATTACCATAATAACACTAATAATTCAGTGTATTACAGTAAATCTTATTTTAGCCATAACACAACTCAGAAAGGTGGACTAGATCTGACTATATTGGTCCAATTTCATTAATAAGAAAGGAAGATCATTTAGATGAAGTGCATTGATATCAATTGTAGTACTGTTAGTAGAAGAGAACTAACTTTGTTTTTTGATTCCTGTGTAAAATTACTTTAACATTAGACCAATTAGATCAAATTAGATTTAATTTCCGATTCTCTTTTGTTAATTAGGTGAGTGTTTTTAAATTATATAAAATAATATAGGTTCAGATTTTAAAATAATCAGAATACAGGAAGCAAAGGGGTAAAAACTTAAAAGCTCTCCTGTCCAACCTCCTCCCAACCAAAATTTTATTCTACTCCCCAGAGATATGTGTTATTAACAAAATTTTCTAGGTATCCCTCCAGGAATTTTCTGTGCATATGAGGGCATATATCTTCAATCCACCTGTACTTTCTAACTATAAACCCAGTGTAACTATAATATGAGTTGTATATATACATAGAGTTTCTCTAATTCAATATGTCATGTTAACAACTAAAGTCCTGCTTATTATTTTTAATTGGAGAACACTTTCTATTTAGATTATTGCAAAAAGCTTAATTTTAGGGTCTTCATTACTGAAAAGGTATATATAATTATTCTTTCTTCATATTCTTATTCATATATCCCCTTGTCTGTGTAGGAACACTTCTCATTTTCAGTTTTTTAAAATCATAAAAACCATTGAGGCAGGGAATTCCCTTAATCACACTTCTCTTTTGTTATGCCTTGTTGTTGAAAGGTAGGAGATGCTGGGCTCATTGTCCAAAGTGTACCAAGAGCTGTATGTAGTGCTGTTTAGAGTGCAGTCACAATAAAGTCAAATCCCATCCAGATACATCCTAAAAACGCTGGTTTGACCCCTAATTAGTTGGTGCGTGTCCATGAGCCACCCAGTGAGGCTGTAGAGGTTGCAGAGTCACATTATTCTTTCTTAGTGAGCCTTTTTCCTACCTTCACTGCAGACAGATGAGTCTCTTATCAGAAGGAGCAGATGGCAGCGTGAGTCTGTTTGAAATTGCAGACATGCACTTGGAGAACAGGTTTATTTATTTATTTATTTATTTTGGAGTGTATTACATAGGAGAACAATTGGCGTTAGAAACCTAGAGAAAACTTTTGAATTTTGGCTCAGAAATGTTTCTTGGGTTTCGCTTAATAGGTATGCAAGGTTGGGATTAAAAAAGGAGACAGCTCATTGACCCTTGATATTCTGAGATGTGGGACACCAATAACCTTTGAAGATTTAAGAATTCCTGAGCTTTAAACCAGTAGTCCCTGAATAACACTAAAGAATCATCTTAACAGTTTACAGGTGCTGTCATATTCCGGATCTCTTTTTATCTTCAGGATAAATAGATTTTTCTAAGTTCCTCATGTATGAGGATAGAAGAGGCAAAGTGGTTTATTCTAGGTCAGATAGCTAACAAATGAAAACCCACAAATTAGGTGTATTGGTCCAGATCGGCATAATAAGTGAAGCTCACGATGTGGTAGGTAATGATTAGGTGTTAGTCATTGTGGTAGATGCTCCATATACATAATGTCTTATTTGTCACCAAATTACTACAAGGAAAGAATTATTATCTCCATTGTATGTCTGAGACATGCAATGTTACTGTGGATAACTTATCCAAAGCTGTCCTTCTAGTAAAAGGTAGACAGGTTTCAAGCCTATGTCCATTTAGCTCCAATTTTTATGTTCCCCTAGCGCTTCCAGAAGGAGCACAGCCCTGAAAACATCTTGATTTTATCTATATTAACTGTAGATAAGACATTTATGGTGTTTCAGCTGCTAATTTTGTCATAATTTGTCACACCAGCACTAAGAAACTAACACAGGAGTGTCATGGATACTAAATGAGATAACTTGACATATTTTAGGGATTAACTAAATCATAATTATTATTTTAACCATATGTTATTTTCTTTGGCTATTACAATGATTTTAATCAGGTGGATTGTTTGGTGTATCCTTCCCTTGTTTTGTGTGTCATAAGAAGTAGCCTAAACTATTACATGTAAACTCACAGTTTCTGTTTATACACACATGTGTTTTGTACAAGGCGACTCATGTACAAAGTTCATAGGTTTGAAAGAACACCTATCCATCTCTTCCCTTCTTATTTTCTTTTCCTGTGCATTAGGAAAGCCCAGGTTTTTCTTTTTATTGTTAAAGTGAAGAAACATAAAATAAAACAAAGAAAAAAAAACAAGATAAAAATTTTACCAGGGATAGACAAAGAAGAATTTTTATTTCACATTCTAGAAATCCCACTAGGATTAGCTCTATTACTGTTTATCCTATTACCATTAGTTATCATTTTATTTATTAGTGTTTTATTAATTTTCTTAGGAATGGCTTTGCGATTGAGGAAGATTGGCATCCTATGAGCTAAAGATAGATAAATAACAAAGGTGTGGTGGGGTTGATACTGGTTTTGCAGTTTGGTATCTCAAGATCTGCTTTTAATCCTCTTTTATTCTTCATGGATTATAAATCAGAAGTAAAAATTATTTTACAACTAGTCTATGCCACATTAATTTAGGTGCTGAGGATGTAATAATAAACAACAGAGACAAAAATTCCCATCCTTCTAATGGGGAAGACAGATGATCAGATAAGTAAAGCAAATGTTTATTTGTCTTTTTTTTTATGTTTTTTTTTTAATTTTTTTTTATGTTTATTTGTCTTAAGGCAGCAGAGAATTGAAGGCATTTAAAACCCTGATGGTTAATTTTACAGAATTGAAGAGCTGGAGGTTTAGTCAGCTCCAGAGTAAAACAATGGCCTACTTCTCTGGTGTTATGTAGAAATAAAGCATTTCACAAGAAATGAAATCTCTTCCTATAAAAGTCATTATTTGCTTGTATGTCCTACACTTAAAATTTTTTGAGATAAAGTTTTAAAATCGGATGTTAATGTTTAGTTGACTTTGGAACATGACGCAAGCATATAATCAGCATAATTTAACATTGAGGATTATTTGCATCTGTGCTTTTAAATATTTTGTTTATTTATGTATGTATTAATTTATTTAGGGTGTACGAGTCAGGGAAGAGGTAGAGGGAGAGAGTTAGGGAGGGAGAGAATCTTAAGCAAACTCTGATGTGGGGCTTGATCTCATGACCCTGAGATCATGACGGGTGCCAAAGGCAGACACTTAACCAACCGAGCCACGCAGGCACCCCAAATTCTGTTCATTTTAACTAGATATATTGCAGAATGTGAATCCCAGTACCTTGAGATCCAGAATCTGAAATATAATCTTACTAAAGAATGTCCTCAACCCAATTTCCAGAACCATCATGCTCTCTTTCCCAATTAATTTGGCTGAGTCTACTCCAGACGGTATGAATAAATAAACTTTCTTATTTATTTATTTATTTATTTTCAGTGCAGAAAGTGTGGTTTTATTAAAGCACAGGGACAGGGGGGTGCAAACCATCGGATATACCCAGGACTCAGTTAATTTTACTGCTGTATTCATGCAGTACACGTTTGCTTTTTAAACAATCACAATTTTTCTGGTTAGTTTCTTTCCATGTCTATATATGCTCTGTTGTAGATGATTGGTTTTGGAATTTAATGGATCTGGATAGGTAAGAAAGTCTTTTTGCCTGAACTTTATTCCTCTTTGTGAGATACGGTTTAATCCAGAAACACGGAATAATTCCTCATTGTATGTTTCGAAAAGATAAGAACTCTAAATTTTGGTATTTCTTTTAAGAAACTAAAATCCCTGAATACTATGTTCACAGGTAGGGGTAAACTTCCCTTTTCCTTGACTTCATTTCTTTTCTTTCTTTCTTTCTTTTTTTAAAGACTTTATTTATTTATTTGACAGAGAGAGATCACAAGTAGGCAGAGAGGCAGGCAGAGAGAGAGGAGGAAGCAGGCTTCCTGCTGAGCAGAGAGCCTGATGCAGGGCTCTATCCCAGGACCCTGGGACCATGCCCTGAACCGAAGGCAGAGGCTTTAACCCACGGAACTACCCAGACGCCCCTTTGACTTCATTCCTTTCTGGAGTAAATTCCATTAGCCATTGGGTACTACTCCTGACTTCTTTCCTCACTTCTCACATATTTCTGTTTTATGTTTGGAAAAATGTCTGCATGTGTTATGTTTAACTCTTTCCTCCTTCCCACTGAGAATGGTTTTCTGCAGAGAAAGTATGCTCTGTCCATCTTCCTATTTTGTGGGAGGCTTACTGGGATGGGATGTATCCTATACTATATTCTGTTATATAAATCTGGGTAATTCAAGCAAGTGTATTAGCAAACCACCTGACCAAAGATTCAAAGCTGTGTCTTCCATTATATTGAATAATAGTAAAAATATCATGATCTCCAACATTTGACTTGATATGTCATATCTCCTCCTGCATTCCCAACCCCGATTCTGAATCTGGAAAGAAAAGAGTGATATTTATTAGCTTTCTACAAAAATGATAATACCCAGAATATCTAACAAACAGTACATTGTCTCTCTTAGTCAGAAAGGAAGTGGGGTGGAGTGGGATATACCTGACCAGTTATCTTGGCTGAAAGTAAGATCTGATACCCTAAAAGGACAACACACACTTGCAAATTTCCTGTAAACAGAAGAGAATCTGTTCCTTCAATTAAACATGAGAAGCGTTTATCTCATAGAAGTATTGACATCTCATTTTAATCAATATTTGAGTTGTAACTAGATATTTTTGCTAAACACATTGTTATGTTTATACATCGTATACATTCATCTGTTGACCTCACTCTATGCATCCATCCAATAACCATTCATTGAGCACACACTATGTGAGACATATTGATAACTGGATACTAGGAACACAGACACGCACAAATCATGGTCCCTGTCTTCAGGAAACACATGGTAAAATTAGTTCAAGTGACTCAATTCTGATATTTATTAATAAACACATTTGGAGGGATGCCTGGGTGGCTCGGTGGGTTAAAGCCTCTGCCTTCGGCTCAGGTCATGATCCCAAGCTCCTGGGATCGAGCCCCTCATCGGGCTCTCTGCTAGGCAGGGAGCCTGCTTCCTCCTCTCTGCCTACTTCTCTGCCTACTTGTGATCTCTCTCTCTGTCAAATAAATAAATAAAAATCTTAAAAAAAAAAAAACAAACACATTTGGATTTTTCCCACAAATACCTTAGAGCAATCAAAACACATTTTCTAAAATAAGAATATTTGGCTAAATTCGGAAACCTCATTTTAGAATTGATATGATCTTAAGGATGCTTGCTGTGTCAAAGCTTGAAATTTGCATTATTACAGAATTTTTAATTTATCATTTCTATTGGTACAAAGCAAGTCTATTTTTTCCAAAATTCACAAACATTGCATAGTCTTAAGATTTTTTGACATGGAGATGTTCATAATAATATTTCATAACTCTATTCTTTATCTTTAATTTCTATCCCTAGTCCTCTGGCTTTTTGCTTGTTTGTTTTATTTGTTATTTGGTTTTTGTGATCAGTTTTTTTATTCCTTTGTCTAGATTATGTGTCTTTGCAAAGAATCAGCTCTGTGTCTGATAATCAACTTTTTTGTCTTGCCCTTCTAAAATTACTTTTTCTGCCTTTCCTAGGTTTATTTTCTTACTTTTCATTCTTCTTGCTCATTTATTTTCAGTCATTATTTCCTTGATAAACATATACAAAATCCCCACTAAGAATTGCCTTAACTATATTCTCTAAATTTTATTTAGTGCTCTGTAATGTTTTAAGGAAATATTCTTTAGCTGAAGGTTATGTAGGGTTATTATTTCTTATTTTCAGAAACCACATATAACAAAATTAATCTTTACCATTGATTTCTTTTTTTTAATATTTTATTTATTTATTTGACAGACAGAGATCACAAGCAGGCAGAGAGGCAAGCAGAGAGGGAGAAGGAAGCAGGCTCCCTGCTGAGCAGAGAGCCCAATGTGGGGCTCGATCCTAGGACCCCGAATCATGACCCAAGCCGAAGGCAGAGAGGCTTTACCCACTGAACCACCCAGGTGCCCCTGATTTCTTTTTTTTTTTCAAATTGCATTACACTTAAAAAAAAAAATGAATAGAGTATACTCTGTGGCCTTATTGAAACTTTATAACTTTGCTTAGTACATAGTTTTATTTTCCGTGTAGACTCATAAGGTATTTGCACTATATGTTTTTTTGTGTGAGAAGTTGTTTTATATATATAAAACATATATATCTATATATATTTAGGTATGCATTTATATACATATATAAATTAAAACTTATAAATTTTGATTTTTTTTTTACTTTTCCAATAATTTGCTTTTTTTCTTTTCTTTTCAGCATAACAGTATTCATTGTTTTTTGTACCACACCCAGTGCTCCATGCAATACGTGCCCTCCCTAATCCCCACCACCAGGTTCCCCCAACTTCCCACCCCCTCCCCCTGCCCCTTCAAAACCCTCAGGTTGCTTTTCAGAGTCCATAGTCTCTCATGGTTCACAACCCTTTCCAATTTCCCTCAAGTCCCTTCTCCTCTCCATCACCCCATGTCCTCCATGTTATTTGTTATGCTCCACAAATAAGTGAAACCATATGATAATTGACTCTCTCTGCTTGACTTATTTCCCTCCACATAATCTCTTCCAGTCCTGTCCATGTTGCTACAAAAGTTGGGTATTCATCCTTTCTGATGGAAGCATAATACTCTATAGTGTATATGGACCACATCTTCCTTATCCATCCATTCATCTGTTGAAGGGCATCTTGGTTCTTTCCACAGTTTGGCCACCATGGTCATTGCTGCCATAAACATTGGGGTACAGATGGCCCTTCTTTTCACTACATCTGTATCTTTGGGGTAAATACCCAGTAGTGCAATTGCAGGGTCATAGGGAAGCTCTTTTTTTCATTTCTTGAGGAACCTCCACACTGTTCTCCAAAGTGGCAGCACCAACTTGAATTCCCACCAACAGTTTAAGAGGGTTTCCCTTTCTCTTCATCCTCTCCAACACATGTTGTTTCCTGTCTTTCTAATTTTGGCCATTCTAACTGGTTTAAGGTGGTATCTCAATGTGGTTTTAATTTGAATCTCCCTAATGGCTAGTGATGATGAACATTTTTTTCATGTGTGTGATAGCCATTTGTATGTCTTCATTGGAGAAGTGTCTGTTCATATCTTCTGCCCATTTTTTGATATGATTATCTGTTTTGTGTGTGTTGAGTAGTCATATCAGATAAATTAGATTTTAAACTAAAGACTGTAGTCAGAGATACAGAAGGACACTACATAATTCTTTTTTTTTTTTTTAAGATTTTATTTATTTGACAGAGAGCAAGAGATCACAAGTAGGCAGAGAGAGAGAGGGGAGGAAGAAGACTCCCTGCGGAGCAGAGAGCCTGTTGTGGGGCTCGATCCCAGGACCCTGGGATCATGACCTGAGGTGAAGGCAGAGGCTTTAACCCACTGAGCCACCGAGGCACCCCATGGACACTACATAATTCTTAAAAGGACTATCCACCAAGATGGATCTAACAATTGTAAATATCTATGCCCCCAATATGGGAGCAGCCAATTATGTAAGAAAACTATTAATCAAGATAAAGAGTCATATTGATATGAATACATTAATAGTGGGAAATCTTAACATGTCTCTCTCAGTAATAGATCATCAAAGCAGAAAATCAATTAAGAAACAAGAGCATTAAATGACACATTGGACCAGATGGACCTCATAGATATATACAGAACATTCCACCTTAAAACAAAATACTCATTCTTCTCAAGTGCACATGGAACCTTCTCCAGAATAGACCACACACTGGGTCACAAATCAGGACTCAACTGATACGAAAAGACTGACATTATTCCGTGCATATTCTCAAATCATAATGCTTTGAAACTGGAGCTCAATCACAAGGAAAAGTTTGGAAGGAACTCAAACACCTGGAAGCTAAAAACCACCTTGCTTAAGAATGCTTGGATCAACCAGAAGATCAAAGAAGAGCTGAAACAATTCATGGAAACCAATGAGAATGAAGACACTTCGGTCCAAAACCTATGGGATACAGCAAAGACGGTCCTAAGGGGGAAATAATTTGCTTTGTTTGGTTGCAAGGTATGTTCACTTCTTAAAAAGTATATTAAAATGTGTTAATTATAGTTTTTTTTCATTTCTTCCATATAATCTTATAAATTATTGCTTTGATATATAAAGCTCTATTGTAAATGTATATATTTGCATGTGTGACATATTCTTTTGAAATATTTATTTTTTTAAAGATTTTACTTATTTATTTGACAGAGAACACAAGTAGGCAGAGAAGCAGGCAGAGAGAGAGAGAGAGAAGCAGACTCTGCACTGAGCAGAGAGCCCGATGCGGGGCTCGATCCCAGGACTCTGGGATCATGACCCGGGCTGAAGGCAGAGGCTTTAACCTGCTGAGCCACCCAGGCACCCCTGAAATATTTTTTTTTCAGTGTATATTCCTCTAATACCTTATGACTTCTTTGCCTTATATTCTATTTTATCTAATATTAAAATAGATACAGCAATTTTATTTGATTAGTATTTATCATTTGTAGTTATTACTCAAACTAAGATTCTTGTTTATTACCATATTTTTAATTAAGTAAAATTTACTAATTAATATAAACATCTATAATATATTAAGTTATATATTATATATAAATACATATGTAATAAAATAGTTTTGTCTTTGCTTCTTTGTCAAAGATTAGTTGACTATAAATTTTGTGGGTCTATCTTCAGTCTCTTTATTCTGTTCTCTTGGTTTGTTTGTCTATTCTTTTACCAATATCACAATGCCTTGATTACTATTGTGTATAATAGGTCTTGAAATCAGACAATCCCAGTTGTTTCTCTCCTTCAGTAATGAGCTGCCCACACTAGGTATTTTGTCTGTCTACATAAAAGTTAGAATCAATTTGCCAATATCTACAAAATAACTTGCTTGGATTTTCACTGTGATTCTATTAAACTATAGATTAAATTGGGAAGGACTGATATCTCACCGGTATTGAACATTCTTATCTATGAACATGGAATTATTCTCAATAATCCTTTATTGTCTTTTTAATGTCCACAGAGTTTGTAATGGTATCTTTACTTTCCTTTCTGGTATTAACAGTTTGTGTCTTTTCTCTTTTTTTTTTCACAGTTGGTCTGACTAAAGTTTTACCAATTTCATTCATTTTTTTCCAAAGAAGCAGCTTTTGGTAATGTTGATCTTTGTTTTCAAATTCACTGATTTCTCCTTACTTTGGGTTTAAGTTGCTCTTCTTTTTCTATTTTCTACGATTGAAGCTTAGAATATTGTCTTCAGACCTTTCTTCTTTTCTAGTGTATGCACTCAATGCTGTAAACTGCCTTCTAAGTACCACTGTACTGGATCCCACAAATTTTGATAAGTTGTGTTTTCATTTTCATATAGTTCAAAACATTTAAAATAGCTCTCAAATTTCTTTTTCAGCTAGAAGTGTCATATTTAATGTCCAAGTATTTTGGGGGATTTTCTAGCAATCTATCCATTATTGATTTCCAACTTAATTCTGTTGTGGTCCTAGGCAGAAATAGTATATCCTTTTTTTTTTTTTTTTTCCTTTATTTGTTAAGATGTCTTTTATGGCCTAGAAAGTGCTCTATCTTGGTGAGTATTTCACACGTTCTTAAGAATAATGTATAATTTGCTTTTGTTGGATGAAGTAGGTTGTGGATGTCAATTACATTAGTTGATTGATGGTAATCTTGAGTTCAGTTATGTCCTTACTGATTTTCTGCATGCTGGAACTATCTATTTCTTATAGAAGGGTCTTAAAGTCTTCAGTTACAATGGTAAATTCATCTATTTCTTCTTGCAGTTTTACCAGTTTTTGCCAGATATATTTTGACATTGTGTTGTTAAATGTGTGTACATTAAGGACTGTTATGTCTTAAGAGTCTGACCTCTTTATCATTATGTAATTGCCGTCTTTATCTGACAAGTTTCTCTGCTCTGAAGTCTACTATGTCTGAAATTAATGTAGGTACTCCCTTCTTTTAATTGGTGCTATCATGGTATATCTTTATCCATTCCTTTAATTGTAATTAATATGTATCTTTTATTAAAGTGGGATTTTTGAGACAACATATAGTTTGGAATTGTTTCTTGATCCACTCTGACAAAATGTCTCTAAATTGATATATTTAGACCATTGATAATTGAAGCGATTGTTGATGTAGTTGGTTTAGTTTCTACTGTAGTTGTTACCATTTTCTATTTGTTGTCCTAGTTCTTTGTTACTCTTTTTGTCTTTCACACTTTGCCTTTTGCAATTCTAAGCATTTTACATGATTCCATTTTACCCTTTTTCTTAGTGTATCAATTCTATTTCTCTTTTTAAACCTCTCGAGTTTGCAATATACAGTTACAACTCATCAATGTCCACTATTAAGTAATGTTATTGTTTCATGGGTTGTGCAAACACCTTATAGTAACAAAATAATTTTCATTCCTTCTTTTCCTCCCTGTATGATTGCTGCCATTCTGATGCTCATCCAGTCTTTTCTTTTTTTAAAAAATTTTTTATTTTTTATAAACATATAATATATTTTTATCCCCAGGGGTACAGGTCTGTGAATTGCCAGGTTTACACACTTCACAGCACTCACCATAGCACATAGCCTCCCCAATGTCCATAACCCCACCCCCCTCCCCCCAGCAACCCTCAGTTTGTTTTGTGAGATTAAGAGTCACTTATGGTTTGTCTCCCTCCCAATCCCATCTTGTTTCATTGATTCTTCTCCTACCCCCTTTACCCCCCCATGTTGCATCCAGTCTTTTCAAATAGTGTTTTTTTCTTTTTTTGCATGACTTGTAATTTTTTGTTGAAAGGTGCACATGATGTAGTTAAAGGAACAGTAGTACATGGCCCTTAGTATTATAGGTGGTGAATTTGTGTAGGAGGAGAGAAGATATACTTTAGTACTATGATTAAATTGAAGTCTTTTTGTGAGTCTGGGCCCCTGGACTTTCATCAATGCTTCACTTTCCACCCCTCTCCGCTTAGATGGAACAAGGTGGCTAGAGTGGGCTGGAATGGGGGTATTTCCCTTCCTCAGGGTAGGTTAGACCCTGATATAATATGAGCAGTTTAAGGCTCTGGTAAAACAGGTTTTTCTGAGGACAGGCCTTAAGAAAATAGAATGCTCTGGTGTATTACAAAATGGTTACTTTTCCCCTCACTCTGCTGGAAGTAAAGAGGATTTTTCTTTGACATTCAGTAGAGCTATAAAGAAGATAGAATAAACTCATCCCTGACATTTCTTGATGCTTATAGGTCAGTGGGTTTTGTCATGAATAAAGTTTCTATTCTACAAATTTAACTGTGTGGAAAGTATTTTTATTTTATAAGTATGATAAATTACTTCATTATCATATCTGAAATTCTTTGGGAAATACCAAATATTTCTGTCTTCTTCTCATTCTACATTCATACCATCTGTAAATATTTATTTCTTTTGAAGACAAAGATAAATCATTTTTCTATATATTTTATATAGAATATATATATATATACTTTTATATATATTAACTATATATATACACTTTTACACTCAGTTTCTCATTTAAATTCTGTGTTGTGATATTAATCATAATCTCTTACTAACAAATGAAGATGTTATAGCAAAAGTACATTTAGACACTTGCTCAAGGTCACACAGGAAAATGTTCTTTATTTCAATGCAAGATACATTAAACCAGAATCCGTGTCTCTTCTTGTCTACCACTAAAGTAATTAATGTCTAGTACAGTGCCTGGCATGGCCAAGGTGATCAATATATATTTGTTGAAAAAAAAAGGAAGGAAAGTTTAATAAGTTCAAAGGTCTCTTCAACATAAAGTGGTAAAGAAAGTAGAAAGACACAAAAATAATGGTCTTGTGTCCAGATAAGCAATAAACTAATCATTGTTTAGATTATTAATATATACAAATGTTTTATGTTGTGTTAGTGTTACCAAGGTTATCTTTGTACAAAAATATTAGAATGTATTGAAAATTTAATATGATGAGACTGTTACTATGCTTTGTGTATGCTGTATATACTGTTGATTATTTAAGATAACAGAAATAGTTAATTTATAAAAATAGTGTCCCAACTAAGTATAAATGAAAACTGCCTTTTATTTATATTGTTTATGGTCCTGATGGGGATAAGGACTAAGTCTGAGATTGATAAAGGAATAGAAAATACTGAAAAATGTTCATTAGAAATTCTACTGCCATCAGAATAAAGCCAGCATTATTTGAAGAGAAGGAAGGAGCCAACATATAAATCCCCCCTCCTTTTTTTTTTTTTTTTTTTTTGCAATTTGAAATCTTTCTTCTATTCATCCTTTAATTTAAAATGCATCCTTATCATTAAGTTTAAATGGGTCTGGTGAAAATAAAAGTAAACAAAAATTAAGTGTCTGCTTTATGTGAATTCTCAGGAATCTTTATATGTTTATATACATTAGCTATGAACATACAGGTATTTATACATATATATTTACATATATGTGTATCACATATGCTGATTTCATTTAGTCCTCAGAGAATTTGAAGTTTTTCTTTTGTTTATTATTTGCTTAAGCTATCTTAGTGATGCCATACAATCTTGCATCGGTATAAAAAAGAAAAGTTGAGAAGGACATTTTTTTCTCCTGCTGTTGTGCTTTGATACTGATAAGGGAGGATGGATGGCTCTGATAAAGTAGAAATATATATTTGAAAAGATATTTCTAACTAGAGTATTTCTGTATTTAAAAATATATTTCTAACTAAAGTGTTTTGGAAGAACACTACAGGGCTTGGGGTGAGATTTATACATATAATGTTCATAATAGTGATGAAGTTGAGTCTGTAAGACTTTTTTCAGAAGAACATGAAAAGACTTCAGTTAGAGCAAGTTAAAGAGAGTCACCTGTGTCTGAAAGTGCCTCAGGTTAGCTATAAATACATGGCAATATATACTAGTTAGATGGAGTTCTAACTTGTAACTAGTTTAGGATGTGCAAACACAACTCACTATGTAATGTGTAGCAGGAACAATAGCATGGACTGAATTCTCAAAGTAGATCATATCATCACACTGAATGAGGACAACGGCCCTCTCTATGGCTGCAGGGATTGTGACCACAAATCATTGAGGGAGAAGAACCACTAAAATGGCATCCATATAATAAAAACTAGCCTGAAAAAAACAGTGTATAACATTACTCTTCAGAGAAAGCAGTTGTTAAAATTTACATCTAAGCCACCTGATATTGTGCAATCAATAAGAGAAGATTGCGTCCAAAATTTTGTTTATCAGGGTCAGCCTCAGAAATCTAATAGAGTAGTTTGCCAGTGATTTAAGCTGGAAGGCTCTGTTTTCCATGGCTTTTGCACAGAGAATTGAATTTATAGACTCTTCACGCAGCAGTGACTATTACATGCAAGGTGCCAATGACTACTTGATTATCTCGGAAGGACCTCAAAGCTAGTTGGGCATGAAATAGAGGACCTCTTCAAATGAAAGGGATCAGAATATTCAACACAGTTTATAAAGTGTGACAATTCTATTATGTAAGTTTGAACAGCCGCCACTGTTGGGGGAAAAAAAAGCCATGAGAATATCCAAGAGAAAAATAGTTTGGCAAAGCTAGTGACCATGAAAAAATATAGGCTTCATTACTAGTGGGAGAAAAAGGTTTGGAGATTTTCTATCTTGAAAATCTGAATTATGCTCCATAGAATATGCAACTAGCCCCCAGTAATGTGTAACTATTATGGCATAGATAATATTTGTAATGGCTGGCTCCAGATTTAATATGGAAAAATTTCTCCATGATTAAATTTTGAAATTACTGATAATATCAAGGCCACTCCAAATAGAGACCATGATGACCTTTAGTTTCTCTGATAGGAATCTTGTATAATTGTGTGCAAGAACAAAGGACAGGTTAGTAATCCATTTCTCATAAGTGAGGAAAAATTTTTTTTAAGTAAACTTTTTATTTCAGAACAGATTTAGAGTTGAAAATTATTGTGAAAATGGTGCAAAAGTTCCCATATGCCCCACACTCGGTTTCTCTGATTAACGTCTTACATTAGAATGGTACATTTGTCACCATTAATGAACGATGAGCTGTTACATTATTATTAGCTAACATTAATACTTTATTCGGATGTCCTTAGTTATTATCTAATGTCCTTTTTCTGTTTCAGGATCCCATCCAGAATACTTAATTACATTTACTTGTCATGTCCCCTGACACTCCTCGTGGTTGCAATAATTTTTTGGACTTTTCTTGTGTTCGATGACAGAGATAATTTTGCAGAGTATTGTCAGGTATTTTGTAGACTGTCCTTCAGTTGGGATGTCTGGCATTTTCTCCCTTTACATTTCTGGGAGGTGGAGGTGATATATTTCTGGGAGGAAGACCAAAGAGATAAAGTGCCATTTTCCTCATGTCATATCAAGGGTACATCCTATTTTTTAAAAAAATATTTTATTTATTTCTTTGAGAGGGAAGCAAAAAGACAGGGAGAAGCAGGCTCCCCACTGAGCAGGGAGCCCAACTCAGAGCTTGATCCCAAGACCCTGAGATTATGATCTGGCAGGAGTTTAACTGACTGGGCCACCCAGGCTATTGATACAACTTATTGTTGATGTTAACCCTCATCACCCAACTTGAGGTAGTGTTTGCCCATTTTCAGCCTATAAGCTTAACTTTGTTATTTGAAAGAAATTCACTACACATAGCCCACACTTACAGAGTGGGAGTTATGCCCTTCCTTTTTAAAAGCAGAGAACATCTACAATAGTTATTTGGAATTCTTCTGTACGGGAGGTTTGTTTCTTTTCCTCCATTTATTTATTTAGGCCATCATTTGTTCATAACTAAGAGACTCATGAACATCTTCTATGGGTTATGATTCAATACCATTTGACTTATTTTGTTAATCAAATAGTTCAAGCTTTGGCCACCAGTGAGCTCTTTGGGGCCTTAGTTGGCTTTTGTATCTCTTTGACATATTCCTAACCAATGTTTTATTCTGAATTTTGCTTGTTTTTTTTTTTTTTTTTTTTTTTTTTTTTTTTTAGTTCTTACTTTCTGGGACCACACATTTTCATGCAAGGTATATTCACTGAAACCAAGATATCACTGTTTCCAAGACCTTTCAGGTAACTGAGCAAGAAAATGTTATGTACA
This sequence comes from Mustela nivalis, assembly GCF_964662115.1. Classification (NCBI taxonomy): domain Eukaryota; kingdom Metazoa; phylum Chordata; class Mammalia; order Carnivora; family Mustelidae; genus Mustela; species Mustela nivalis. Next base: position 59,877,218 of record NC_139033.1, read on the forward strand.
TGTATATTCACTTACCTACAAATATTTCTATGTGGAATAATATGTCTATGTTAAAGTAAACATCAATTCTGATTGAAATAGGAGCATATTCTCAGTATCCAGGACTATATGATGCTCTTTATAAGCTGTATATTTTATGTGCTTTTCATTTCTTTTTTTTTTTTTTTAATTTATTTGACAGAAAGAGAGAGAGAGAGACAGTGAGAGAGGGAATAGAAGCAGCAGGAGTGGGAGAGGGAGAAGAAGGCCTCCTGCAGAGGAGGGAGCCCAACACAGGGCTTGATCCCAGGACCCAGGGATCATGATCTGAGCCGAAGGCAAACAATGACTGAGCCACCCAGGCGCCCCTTGTGTGTTTCTTGACACTCTTCAATAAATTTTATTTTGTGTAAAGTTACATTAGACTATAATTTTGTTAAAAACAAAAAAAAATTTCTAATAGAATTATAGCTACTTTTTAAAAAGATTTATTTATTTATTTGAGAGAGAGAGAGAGAGAGAGAGAGCGAGCAGTGGGGAGGGAAAAAGAGAATCTCAGGCAGACTCCCGGCTGAGCGCAGAGCCTGACCCAGGGCTCCATCTCATTATCCTGAGACCATGACCTGAGCTGAAATCAAGAGTCAGACTCTTAACCAGCTGAGACACAAAGGCACCCCTAGAACTATAGCTAGTTTTTATTTTAAGTAAAATTGTCAGTTTTTAAATGCTAGGATTCAGGGATTGAGGGTATAATTTCTAAATTCTGATGGTCTGAGACTCCTATGTTCTCTCCCTCCAGGAGTAGCAAATTGTTTGAGGACCCCTTTATATTTCACCAGCCCACAGGACACTGGTTTTTCTCCTAGAAATTAGATTGTCCTTTTCCCCCCCTCTCAACTTGGCAGAGTTCCTATAATTGTGTGTCTTTCAAACCTGCCTGAATATTAAATCACCTGGGGAACTTTAAAAAAAGTACTGATATAATCTCTCTATCTCAGACCAAATTCAGTTTGTGTAAGATGAAACTCTGGAAATATGTTTTTTTTAAATCTCCCAGATTATAATATAGAGCCAGAGTTAGGGACCTCCAAGATCCTTTGGTCCTGAGATCTGACCAATCTTTGATTTTCGTTATTATGATCTGTCTGGATCAGTCCATGCTTCATTCCCAATAAGATGTAATGCATACTTAATACACAAAATAAGCACTGATCTAGAAGTTATTTGGTGCTTGAACAATCAGATTAAAGAGAGTTTGCTATATACGTTTTTCTACTGGTACCATATAAACCCAATTTTAGACAATGGGCCTTATAGCCATTTGAGAAAATAAAATTGAATCAGGCCAATGTAAAATCATTATTCCAAAAGTTCAAATCCGCTGTGGGTGATTTGAAATGCTTCCAATATTAGTGAATTGCGTACTTTTTGTTGACCTATTTTGAGATAGAAAGATTCAGCCCTTAAAATGCAGGAAAATACTGTTCCTCTACTTTCTAAGTAGGATTGCACCAAAAGCAAAACAACGGTGTAGATTGTTTTTGGAGATCCTCAGGGAATTTTTTACAGAGTGCTTTAATAATACATTCAGGTATTGTGCAAGACCCAAGGTCAGGAAACACTGAAATCTGACGACTAAAAGTATTAAACTAAAAACCTAACAACTTGAATTCTAGTTCTGAGGCTCTGTTAAAACCTTTTGGATACCAGGAAGTCACAACACTTCTGTGTGTTTTACTTTCTCCATCTGTAAAATAAGGATAATTGCATCTTCATTACAATGCTGCACAAGCTTATGAAGCAATCACTAAGAAAACACTTCAGACTCTACAGTCAAAAAGTCCCCCAAACTCTACCGCAGTGCCAAGTTGTTGCTACTCTTCTATTTGACCCAAATATCTTTTGTAATTTAAGCAAATTTCCTTCTAGACAGTGTTTGGGGAAATCAGAAAACTAGTTTGCCACAGCTTATTTGCAACATGTTTCATTCCAGTGTTTTGGCCCAAATGTTTTTCTTTTTAATATCAATCACCTTTAAGAAGTCTTACATTAATTACTTTCTACCTCTTACTTAACTCATGCTGGAGTCAGCTACGTGACCTTGAGAGTTCCCTAAGGGCAAACAGCCCACAGCTGCTGCTTTACCCACAGTAAAAAAGTGACTTCATTTTAAGTTTTATCAGCTTTTGCTCTTCCAGCTCTAAATTCTGTGTTTCTAATGGTGCATGTAAAAATTCTAAATGGATTTAGTTTCCTCATTATAAAGATCTCTGACCCAATCACGCACTAAATAAAGGTAAGTTGGGAGAAAATCATATTAAGAGCCTTTATTTTGGATTTTGATTATGAGCTACTTAGCTGGATGGCTTTTTTTATTCGATCCTCTGAAGAGCTTCATTTAGTGGAGAATGAAGTAAGGTGACGAGATGGGGAGTGCCGCCGGGCTCCAAAAATAAGCTTCTTAATTTTTTTAGCTACACATTTTTACATATTCTCTGAAGGTAGTTCCTGACTCAGAACATTTGAATGCTCTTTCTCTGTAGGTGAAGATGGTGACACACAGATGGAACTCATTACCTGCAGTGCCACACACAGCTCAAGAGAAAGTTTAATGAAGGGCAGGGAAAGCGGTTCCAACTTTTACTATTGTCTTTTTGCACCTGTCATGCAGGCATCCAGACCGCTTAGGGATGCTCGTGTATACAGGAGAGTCAGCAGACTTAACCTAAAGACAGGATTGGATTCTAGTTTTTAAACCCCTCCTTCAAAAAAAAAAGCAAACTGTAAAAGCACATCAAATGATCATGTCATATAATGTAGATTCACAAATAATCTTGGCCGCTGAGAATCTCTTGTTTTAAAGGGACATTTGAAAACTAGAGATATATGGCTAACCTAAGAGGAGGAAAATTTTCATTAAGAAACCCGAAAAAGGGATTTGGAAGATAAGGACATCTGAACACTGAGGTGATATGGGCAAAGAATCTTGGTGTTCCATATCTGAAAAGAAACTAAAGATTTTTCTTTTTTGAGGAACCATAGATTTATTTTTAGATAGTAACTGTAAGACAAACTATAACTGCACCTTCATTTGATACTTTTGCAAGTGTTAAATGAGTGTCAGGTACTTCTTCCCTGACACCTCATACTTGGTATAGTTCTATCTATCTTACTTAAAATGCACCCAGCTTTTTCAATCATTGTTATCTCAAATACATCCTCTACCTACGCTTTGGATAATAGGCAGAAATGGACTCACCTAACCCATTTGCCGTGAGACAAATCAGACAAATCAGAATGTGAAACTCTAATAAAAAGGAAAAGAAGAGAATTTCTAATCTCTTAAAAGCTTCGTCCTGGAGTTTCACTAGATTTGGCTGACAGTTGAGAATTTAGTTCTGAGTTACAGCAGGAGGCAATGGGAGGAAATGGAGGCCCTTTGCTCTCAGACATTCCTAGGTGCTTTGGTATGATGCAGAGTCACTTTGGACCAGGCAGGAGAGCAACACACGGGGTCATATCTTACCTCTGCCACCTCTCACCTCTCCAACTTTGGTAAGGCCCTGTGGAGAAGAGCACTGACCCAGAGGGTTGGCATAAGAATTGACAAAATAAGGTAATATGTATATGTGGTGGAAAGTAGACGCTCAAATATAAATAATCATCATCATATTGTTGCACTATTCATAAATAATTTATATTATCCAAAAAGGTCAATAATACAGAGTCCTGAATAAATTATTCAATACCTAAAGCCACATTGTCAAATAATTAAACCCTTGGCTTTGATCTTTGACCCTTTGCCACTGAATTGCTGGGTCCTCCCAACGGCTGAACCTTCATGCTCAACCTGTCAATCAAGGCCTGCTCTCTGTTACCCATCCCCAGGTGACAGAGGTGTATCGTGGAAGGAAACATTTCAAACCCCCTGAACCATTTCTACAGGTAAGAGTATTTTTTAAACATTGTAAAAGGTGATCATTCTAAAACATACCCCCTGTGAACCCTGAAGAATGAACAAGCATAGCTTTTCTGGATTATTAATGGTATACCATGAGGATAGTCCATCTAGCTGGCTGACATTCATTTATCACCCCCGTGCTTGTAATGAACTCAACCATGATATCCAGCTGATTTCTCCTATCAAATTTCTCTTAAACCCATTCACTTTTTCCATCCTCTCTCTGCCATAGTAGTCCATGCGCCATCATCTTTCGTCATCTTGGGATACTGCCATGGCCTCTTAGCAGGCCTCCGTGTTCTTGTTCTAGCTCTCTCCTTCAGTCTCCCGAGATCTCTCAGAGAGGCTTCCCCTTGCTTTCAGGATAAATAACAAAGTTCTGGGGCATCCCTGGGGTCCGACAAGATCTGGCTTCTGCTGTGTAGCCTCATCTCACATCACTTTTCCTTTTGTCTTGGCCTTCCAGTCCCTGTGCATTTACCTCGGTCTGCTCTGCTGCATCTTCAGAAAAGATGTTGCGTCCTCTGAACTGACCATCCTTCTCCTCCTCCCCCATTGCCGGTATTAATTTCAGCTCATGCTTTGGAATTTAGCATGAATAACATCTCCCGAAGGAAACTCTTCCTGACTTTGCAGACCCCCCAGAATCATCAGGTCTGCAGTTATGTGGCACATTCTTAGTGTATCAGGCCTTGTCATAACATTTATCACTATTATCACTTACTGGTTAAAGTGTTATTAGTCATTTAACAATTATCTCCACCACTAGAATTTAGCTTCCAGAGGGCAAGGCCAAATTAACTTTCTTTCTCAGTGTTTGTATTTGTAAAATTGTTATACTAGCAGCCTCTTTTATGGGAATAAATAGATGACACAGGAAAAGGGCTTGGTAAGAAGACATGTACACAGTGTGTTCTCACTAGAATAATGTCACTATAGCTGTTGTATGCTGGAGGTGGGGAGGGAGGAGGAACGGCAGGACAGAGACAACAATGCCTGGTCATTTACGGTCTAGATGTGGCTTGTCAGAAGGAAAAGGGATGAGCTTAATTTTAGAACAGCAATTAGAATCGAAGTACAGCATCAGAAAAGAACTAACAGCATGGGTGATTGTCTTACTTACATATCCAGAATGGTGCAGTGGAGAGATTTTAAGACCTCCAACTTCAGGACTGAATGTCAGAGCCATGGACCCAAGCTTGCACTGAGAACCTCATGGACTTTTCTATAGAAAGGATGACCACCCAAAGGGAATTAGTGAAATGTGAAAAATCCTGTGCTAAAACATAGATTCTAAAGTTAACTCAGGTGCTGTGGAATGTTCTCTGAAGAGCTTCATACTTTTCCTGATGGGGTTTCCAAATTGCCATCTTCTCTCTGTTGGTGGTAAATGGTCAACAGAGAAATCTTCTTGCTTTATAGCAAATACTGGTCAAAGAAAATGTAATGACCAAAATACAAAAGTACAAAACACTAAAGAGAAATGATGCTTACCCTCTGGCCTAGAGCAAAGGCAAATTTCTCTGATTAAGAAGAATCAGAGACTATGCTTTTTTTCTACCAAAGTTTTTTATTTACCTAGTCCATTGAAGAATTCAAAAAACAAGAACAGCAAAGAAAAAAAAAAAAGCTGTAAATATTTTTGAAACTCTAAAAATGTTTCTGAACATCCTGTCTATTATTTCTGAATGCAGGCAAAGATAAAAGAAAACACCTTTTGGACACAAATTTGGTGCTTGGTCCCGTATAGGAACTCTCTTTATATTTTTCTTCTTTGTCTGATTATAGTCTTGAAATTACTCTGAAATAAATGTTATTGTTTCTAATTTACTGTTTAAAAAAAAACCGAGTAATTTGCTATGTCTAATAATAGATGTACCTGGCGTGAGGAAACGAGTTCACCCAGCGTTGAAATCTGTGCTCTGAAATTTTTTTCTCCCAAAGGTAATGAAACATTTCTTAAGTTTCTTCCAATTCTGAAATTCTAAAAATATATTTAAATCATAGGTTTAACAATCTTCCTTCTAGCAAAATTTCAACATGGTTAAATACAACTCTACACGTATTCTTTGCTTGCACCTGAAAAACTGAAAGTAGATTGAGAAAAGCCGTAAAGATGCTGACTGAACTCACTCTAAATTCATGAATACAAACCTCAAAGGGATGTTGGTACTGCCAGGAAATCCTACTCTCTATTTCCCCGGTAGATTTTCTCTGTCACTCAACTCTTTCTCATCTGTTCCTCTTTCCTCAAACCTGTTCAAACTCTTCTCTCTCCTCTCAGTTACTAATCATGCTTTTCATTAATAGAGAAATTAGAAAACTTCCAGGTGCTTCCATTTATATGTCTACCAATTCAACTGTATCTGTACATAGATACTTTGTCTTTGCTCATATTACAATGGATGGGTTGACTGTCATAATCCAATGATGGTACCTCAATTTGTGCATTGGACTCCAACATCTCATTAGTTTGCAAACGTTCCTCTTTTAATAGCTTTTCTCTCAGTCATTATCAGGTTTGTTTTTTTTTTTCCCCATCTCTACTGGAACATTCCAGAGATTGTGTGCTTGTGTATATATTTCAATTCTCATAATTCATACTAGTTACGTTCTCTAAATCTGCTGGGAATACAGAGTTGACAAATATGGAGCTCTCATTCCTACAGAGTTAGGTTCTTGAGAGCCTTAGGTCACAATGTTTTATTTCACCTGTGTTTCTCTTTAAATATACCCCATTTTGTGTATAATTCTTACATATAACTAATTGCATGGTCTTTGGGTGATTTATTTATTTATTTATTTAAAGATTTTATTCATTTATTCAACAGAGATCACAAACAGACAGAGAGGCAGGCGGGGGTCGGGGGGAAGCAGGCTCCTTCCTGAGCAGAGAACCCGATCCCAAGACCCTGGAATCATGACCTCAGCTGAAGGCAGAGGCTCCAACCCACTGAGCCACCCAGGGGCCCTTTGGATGATTTAAAGCCAGGAGCTTTGGAAGTTATTTGCATCATATAGGTTGTTGGCCAGTGTCCTTGTAAAACAAGCAAGTCTCATCAGTTGAAAGCCTACTCTTCCATGTAACCTTCTCCTGTATAACACTTAGCAGGCATTTTTATTAACTTCTCCCACAGCCTCCTGATCTGTGGAATCTGCCTTGCCTTCAAGTTTAACAGTGTCATGCCAGAGCTCCCTCTGAAATGTGTGAGCCAGCCAGCACTAGCAAAGATGGTTTTCACATTTTCCTGAATCCGATGTGACTGTACATTTCTTTGGCTTTCAGCTTCACAATTAGACAGTGCATGATACTTTTTTTAAGTAGTTGTCATCTCATGGACCCACAGACTGGGGCATTTTTCTGTTTTACTACAGCTCTATCATGTACTACAGATATACCCTTTATCACTTTCAAGAGTAGCCTCACATAAGGTACTTGAATTTTCTCTTCCTTTTCTTATTGTACCGTATTGCTGAGTCATCAACATTGAACTCCGAGCCAATAGTGTTAAAACTCATGTTCACATAAAGCTTATCTAAATCACACATCCATAGGGCATGTCATGCCCCTTGTATACCAGGGAGTATTATTTAACTGTGCTTCCTGTATCGCACGTGGGGCATTTTAAACAGGAAAATCATTAACAAAAACCACAAAAATGCAAAACATGTGACACTAAGAAGTTGGTGAAATGAACACTTGTTTAACAGTATAACAGCTAAAATAAGAAGGCAGAGTTCTGCCTTATTTGACTTCAACTGGAAATGTGTACATCAGGTTAGTAAAATTTTTCATCACTGCAAGTCTGCAAGTGACTGGAAAGCCTCCATGGATACTGATTTTGGGCTCACAAATAAATTTTAGCAAGTAAATGAATTTGCAAATACAGAATCTGTGAATAATGAGTATTGGCTATATGCATGTACAAATATGTGTATGCATGTATATGTGTGTATGTTCTGAATGTAGATATATATAACATATGTTGTAATTATTCATTATAATTAAAATCACAAATATCCTATATATGTGTATATGCTGTGATTGAAGAATAACAAAAGCAAAAAGCTTAGCCCCTCTTTTCCCTGCAATTTATTACCCTGTATCTCTGATCCTCTGGATCAGAGTTTCACTAGCTCCAATAAGTTTTATTCTATTCTTTTTAAACCACAGTATCAGAACTCCACCATCAAGCTCATTAATGGCCTATACGTTGTGTCCATTGGTCTATACTTAATCCTCATTTTACTCAATGGAGGTTTCTCATTTGATATAGTTGACCACCTTCCCCTTCTTAAAGCTCTCTCTTCGATTCACTTTCTGGACACCATTCTCCATTGATTCTCCTTTTCTGAGGCCTTCTCCTCTACAGCAATGGTTTCCAAATCTATGAGTACATACACTTTGGGATATACAAAGAGTTTTCAAGGGCTACAGTGGCAAATTTATTTAAGGGAACCACTCCATCCATTCTATTTTTGCCAGAGACAATTTCATGCCTATTCTATTGTGTTCTTTTCCACACTTGCCTTTCTTTCACTTTACAAAACAAAAGTCTTCGCCTTTTCTGAAATTCACACTGCCCTAAAAACATCAAGGTTCCACATAGATACAGATGTTGGTGCTAAGAAAATGAAAAACGGTTATGACTGTCTAACAGTCTTGCATATCATGGGCTTGCCATGTCTCTCCAATCTTTATTTTTAGTAGGATTGAAGGAGAATCTACTGAGTTGTTTGGCAGAATCTTATAAGTATCAGAAACCATGTACAAACCACACACAGTTGGACGTCGAGAATCAAAATTACCTACTTTATCCCCAACCCTATCACCTGTGGACGCACACCTTACAACTTACATTAATCTGACTTTACTATATCCATATTCAATGACTTAAAGTTGCAAGAACTTATCACTTTATTATTTCTAGAAAGACTATTAATAGAAGCAAAGAACTTAATTGTTCATTAAAAAACTTCTAGAAAGACCTATCTACTCTTCAACAGAAAACATCAAAAGAAAATTTAAACTTTGCATCCTGGTTCCAATAGTTATAAACCTGTGACAACATGATCCTTATCCAATTCTAATGACTCACCTCTTGCCTGCAACTGACACTCTTGCAACAGAGTTCACTTTGCCTTATCAACAGGTTATGTTGGTGATATTTGGGCATCTGGCATCTGACAATTAAAAGTAATCTCTGACGCTAGAGCACTATGTGGTTTTTTAATTAATTTTTTTTAATTTTAGGTCCAGTATAGTTAACAGACTATACTAGTTTCAGGTGTACAGGATAGTCACTCAAAATTCTATGCTTTTGGCATAAAACATAGGAGCTTTAAAATGAAGTGACCCTATTGATTCCTATCTACTTCTATGAGCAAGTCTTTTGAAGGTTCTATAAACACATAAACACACACACATAATGAAAAATATTAACTGAATTGATGCTAAACTCTATCTCATTAATAACTTTATATGAAAGTTATTTTATACTTGTTTTTATAAATAATGTACTCCAAAGAATTATAATAATAATTTGATCAGAAAATAATTTTCACATTTAGAACCTTATGGAAACTTTTACAGAGAAGTCTTATCTCCCAATGGTTTTAAGATATTACAAACTTACATCTGAAAATATACAAAGGTTTTCTTTTTTGTCAGAGAAATGTTTTAATGGATAACCTTTAAATTTTTTTTCAAGCATAATACTATAAAATTTTCAGTATATTTTGCAAAAGAAGCAGAATAGAAATATTAGTTCAAGATGAAAAAAATGAGAATTCCTGACAGTTAAAGAAGCCCTGATCAGGTATTTTTAGATTAACAGGGGTAACCATCAGAGTATGTGGTCTTAAAATCACTCAGTATATTTAAAAGGTGATAGAATAGTGTTATTTTAAACTTTCAAAATGTCAATATTTATAATACACTCGAATTATATTCCTTACAACAACTTGGGCTCATAATGAAATATTATAGTGTCAACTTTAAAATGTGCAAAGTGATAAGTTGTTTTGAAATCCTGTCATGAATCAGGGGAATAGTCTGATGCCCCTGCATCGTTCTGTCTCTAAGCCTGTTTCCTTCCTATCTATGGACGTCCTCTGGGAAATCCTGTTGAGTCTTATGACATTAAATAATATGGCTTCACTAAGTGCCACCAACTGTGATCTCCACCTGCACCCCCACACTAATATACCAAACCTTACACTTGAGTTATCAAATTGGATGTCAAATATGCATCTCTAAACCAAACATACCTCAAAAAGAACTCTTGACTTCTACTCCCAACCCACCCTAATATTTTTCTCTCTGTTATTTCCCATCATTGTAAGACTACTTAAAAAAAAAAAAAAAAGCTGAAGCAAAAAAATAACTCAGAGTTGTCATAGATACATCTCTTTTTATGACATCAATCATCCAATTCCACAGCTTGCCCTGTGGGCTCTACCATGAAAATATATCTGGAATCTGACCATCTTCACTTCTAAAAGTCACGATCATTTGCTGCCCTTCATGATTTCTCCCCATCCTGTTCTTAGCAAATGAATCTGAGCTAGTCTCCCCGCTTCCACTTTTGTTTATAATTGTCTTTTCTAGAAAGTAGGAACAAAAGTCTTTTGCAATTTAAATGAAGTTTTGTTATTTCTGTCTTCAAACTCACCAATGCTTTCTCCTGTACTTCAAGGTCCTAGTCCATGCAGACTACTGTTTCTTTTATCTTATTTGCGACCTTCTCTACCTGCTCCTGCCATTCCCGTTACACCACCGTCCTCTGTTTCTGGACCAGTCACGCACCCAGCTTTGCATTTAGCTATCCTTCTGCCTAAAATGAAATTTTCCTAACTAGCCCCGTGATGTAGGTCTTTCCAGTCATTCAGGCCATCTTGCCTCTGACCGCCTAATACATTAGCACCTTCACAGAGAGTTCCTCATTTGGCCACCAACCCTTACACCATTATGATGTTCTTTCATAACATTCATCACTGCCTGGCATGTAAATATTTATTTGCTACTATTTTTATTATCTTCTTTATTTTATCCTTATTATTTTATTATCTTCTTCCTTATCCTTCTTTCTAGAATATAAACTCCTTGAGACCAGGATTTTTTTTTTTTTTTCTTACTGCTAAATTCTGAGAACTTGGAACAGTGATCAGCAGAGGATTGGTACTCAGTAAATATTTTATTAATACATACATAGCTATCTTTTTGCTAAAGCCAACCAGTAAGAACATTGATTTTGTTTAGTCTATAGCAATAGGGAGATATGAAAGTCCATTTCTGAGCACTATGGGTTTTACCTTAGATTTTTGGGGAAGAGTAGACAAGTTAAAGGTGGGACTATTTTCGAAATTAAGAGACATCTTAGCCAGTGAGGTGAGCAGGAAATGTTTATCCCTAGGTCTAGCTCACTGCAGGGGGGCAAACAATTCTAATGTCACCTCATCATTCTTGAGATAAAAGACTGGGAGGGGAAGGTCTGCATCTGGCATTTCAGAAGGTTCAGGCAAAAGGGGAAAGGTGTGTATGTGACCTTGTCACAGGTAAATAAGGGAATTATCTGCAAGCTTCAGGGGAATTGTGAGAAAGGGTAGACAGAGTATTACCTAAGTTAGAAGGAAGAAAGGTTCTTTGGGGAAAGCCTTTTCTGGAACATAAAATGGTGGGAGAACCTTTTAACCAGACTGTTTTCTGGGCTCAGGAGAAGTGCAATACTGTCATCTATGTTATTTTAGCTTCTTTTAAAGATATTTCTGATAAAATAATCTAACATTTAGACATATAGGTATTTTGCTTTGTTGCTGCTATTTTTTTTTAACTAGTAAAGCTACTCTATATTGGGCACTAACACTGAAAATGCAATATTTTAAATTTCTTTGGGTTTTATGACTTATTACATTTTAGAAAACCTCCATGTGTTAGCTTGCTGTTAATAATTTGTATAATCTAAATTTGTATGACCTAAAGAATACTAGGAAAGATGGAAAGTAGGCAAAAACTGAGGCTCAAAGGGATTATATAACTCCCCAATGTCATTGAATATACAAACACTAGATCAAATAAAATAGTTCATGTTTATAGTGATATATATCTTATAGAACAGTTGTCATTGGGAAGACAAATAGTAAAAAGTTTCTGATTCTTGACTTTACAAACGAATTACTACAATTCTTTTTTTGTGTAAGTGTTAAAATAATGACCATATATTATATGTATAATAACCTATTTGATCAGATAATATTAGTGTTTTGAAACTGTCACACTTTCCTATATCATTCCTTCCTTCCTATTTTCCCCAGAATTCTTTTTTTAAAATATTTTGTTTATTTATTTAACAGACAGAGATCACAAGCAAGCAGAGGCAGGCAGAGAGAGGAAGGGAAGCAGGCTCCCTGCTGAGCTGAAGGCAGAGGCCTTAACCCACTGAGCCACCCAGGCACCCCTTCCCTTCCCCAGCTTTCTATTACTGTTGTTACTCAAGCAAGAATAGGTGCTTGGTGGGGCGCCTGGGTGGCTCAGTGGGTTAAGCCGCTGCCTTTGGCTCAGGTCATGATCTCAGGGTCCTGGGATCGAGTCCCGAATCTGGCTCTCTGCTCAGCAGGGAGCCTGCTTCCTCCTCTCTCTCTCTCTCTGCCTGCCTCTCTGCCTACTTGTGATCTCTCTCTGTCAAATAAATAAATAAAATCTTAAAAAAAAAAAAAGAATAGGTGCTTGGAGTTTACAGTAGGTGACTTCAAATATTTATGTTGCTCCCTGCCATCCCACACAACCAATAAACAGCAGCTAAATATATCATTGCAGGCATCCTACACATATGTGGTCCAAAGACCATATGACTAAAATGAATAATAATTGATCCAGTGAACAATGTTGTGTTGTTTATAATTTGGAGCATTTCTCAAACTGACATTCATTCAAAAGCACCAATTGATTGAATTCCTAGTACTAATCCCACTAATCATAGTGGGAAATAAAACTGGCATGATCCCAAGCTAGAATAGAGGGAGAAAGAAGTATTTTAGTGATTGTTTATAGATCACTCTTGGGCCTTTCATTAAAGAGAAGAAAGAGAGAAAGAGAGAAAGAAAGAAAGAGAGAAAGAAAGAAAGTAAGAAAGAAAGAAGAATTAAGAAAAAAGGAAAGGGAAGGGCAGGAAAGAAAAAAAAAAAAAGAAAAGGAAAGAAAAGAAAAGAGAGGAGAACAAAAGGAGAGGGGGGAGCATCTGGGTGACTCAGTCAGTTGGTTAAACATCTGCCTTCCTGATCTTGGGATCCTGGGATTGAGCCCCCTGTTAGCCTCCCTGCTCAGCAGAGAGTCTGCCAGTCACTGTCCCTCTGCCCCTCCCCAACCACACCCCCGGCCCCACCACCAGGGCCTGTGCTCAGGAGCAAGCTCTCTGTCAGATAAATAAATAAAATCTTAAAAAAAAAAAAAAAAAAGAAAGAAAGAAAGAAAAGGAAGGAGGGAGGGAGGGAGGAAAGAAGCAAAGAAGAAAGAAAAGAGGAAAGAAGTCTTATTTTGCCTGGTGTTCATTTATCCAGTCAGCCACCACCTCGAATCATTTTCTTCAGAGATTTACCATATTTTGGAGCAAACATTCATTTATAATTCTGTTTCTACCTACTAATCTCTAAGTTTACTAAGTATAGATGACAAGTATTGTGTTTTTCTGTTTTATCTCTGAGCAGTTGAAAGAAAATTGCCTTAAAAAATGTAATAGAGTTGTTTGTTTCTGAGTTTTCAGGTTACTGTTTACTTTAGCAATAATGCTAAGCTTTTGAAATAAACATTATTTCATTTGTTCCTCTGTTTATTTAAAAATAATGAATGGTTACTATGTGGCAAGTACTGTGCAATGTGCTAAATGTTAAGTAGTTAATAAACGGTTTTGATGTACATATTCATGTGTTTACAATGTAGAAAAGAAGATTGTTATTAAATGAATAAACAGGAAAAAAAAATAACAAAAGTAAAAATACTACATAAATAGTAGTTCCATGAGGACAGGCTAATTTTTTGTCTTAGTCCTCAATGTGACTACTTACAATAGCACTTGATACCTAGTAAGCATTTGATACATTTTGCCTAATTGGTATAATTAAAGCTATGATAAAATTATATGACTATAATTATTTTGTGAATATAATTTAAAATGCTGAGCAAGGAAGGGGCACTATGAACAGAATAACAATAAATTAAAAATAGACTTTAGCATTATTATAATGATATACCATTGTGTGGGAAGAGAAATAATTTTCCCTTTAACCTTCTAGGTTTTTGGCTGGGATTCCCCTGAATAAAAAGATCCATGAACAGGAGAGAAACACAGAAGTTTGATAACATGGACACTCCTGTAACATGTATTGCCTAAAATGGCCCAAACCATCACCTTAAATATTATCTCTAACTAGAAACAAAAGAAGACCTTGCCCGTGAGGAGAGTTGGTTTTGGGAGGTTATGAGACAAGGCACAGTAAACAAAAGTATGGTTGTTACACAGATTGAATCCAAGCCGAGCACTGACAAGTTTCTAGAGATTTTTGTCAGCCTCCTTTTCCTAATATGGAGAGGGAGATAATCTTACAAGTAGAGGTTTCCTTTATAAATATAAATTTCTCTTGCAAAATAGGTAGTAACTTTTACTGTTTTTCAGAGCTTTCCCTCTGTGATTAACTTCTTAAAAATAATCGACTCAAGATAACCCTTAGCTAAATGGGCATATTTTGGGATGGCAAATTCTATTCCCCTTCACCATTGTTTAGAGTTAATATTTTTAAGTTACTGTTTTCCTTGTACTAAAAATTCTCTACTTTTATTCAGACTTCTAAAGCTCTTAAAACTAAAGTGTATTTGTATCTATAACGACTAAGGTAATTCATCTGAAATATTTAACTACTTCTGTCTAACTTTTTTTTTTTTTTTTGGTGAAAAGTAGAAGAGGGGAAATATCCAATAAGAAAAGTGCTTGAAACATAAAATAAATTCACTGAATGTTTATTTAATGACCTCATTTCTCTATTTAAACGTACATTCTTGAAATTTGTTAAATATCACTTTGCTTACATTTCAATCTTATGTTGAGAGAAATTACTTTTATAATACTATCCTCCAGATTGTAATGATTTTTTAATGATAATTCTTTAATGTCAAGACAATACACAAAAGTAAACACTTTTCAAACCATCTATGCACTAAATATTATCTCCCTCTTTTATTCCACTGAAAGAATATTAAATGGTCTGAATGGGCATGTGGCAGAATTGTATTCCTTCCTGCTATAATAATAACATGCTCAGTTAATGTAATATTAAAGAATCAGATTTATTCCTATAGAAGTTTTTCTTCCTCAAGTACTTTAATTTTTAATTTTAATGAAATTCCAATCACCTTATGTAGTCACATTCTCAGATGATCATCACTGTCCAAATATTGTTTGTCATGTGTGTTTGTTTATAGTAATTAGTCTGATTTTCTTACATGCAGTGTAAGATAAACATATGCAAATAAAGTCTAGAGGGAATAGAATCAAAATTAGTGTTCTTGGAATCAGAATGGTCTGTTCAGGGACAGCTTCAAGCAAATTGAAAAGTATAGAAACTCACTTGCATCATACCCTTTTAGTATTTGTCCTTCCAAATGGTGCAACATAATTTCTTGTTTTCACTACACTTTGCAATCAGATCAAGCCCCGTGGATATTGTAATTCCTTCCCCAAATAAATGAACTCATATGCTTTTCCCAGCATAAGAATTAATCAAATTGAAAAATAAATTTACTCAAGTTGATTCTGGTAATAGAGTCTCTTCTAAGTTAGTACACATGGAAGGTGTTTGCTTTTTATAATCAAGGATATTGAGATATAATTTACACAATAAAATTTATACTGTAAAGTGTATATAATTCAATGAATATTGACAATGAATGAGAAAATATATGGTAACTGCTTAGTCTATTGTGAATTATACAATCATCTTTCAGTAAGTAGCAAATATTCACCACCTCAAAGTCAATACAGTTCATATTTCTAACCACAATACTATAAGATTCATAAGAATCATGAATCATTTTTCTTCACATTCTCCCCAATACTTACTCCAATCTGTGAAAGAGATAAAATACAAATGTGTTGATGGATACATGAAAATTCCTCCTGTGTTGCTATTCTTGAGCTGAAACTTTCCCACCTTCCTTTGTTTTCCAGTTTTTGATCCTAAGGACCCTTTATGAGACTCCACATCCCATTCTGAATGTATCTATCCTATGCCAGGGGCTATGTTCCTCTGCTCCTGTGGTGTGTCTGTTCTAGAACAGATTCCTGGACCTCATCACACTGTCATCTCATACTGCTTTCACCACTTCACCTTTAGTGAAATCTAGCTTCTCCCATGATACACATTCCTTGAAACATTTCTTATTGGTCTAGATACTTAAGAACTAAGTAATTAAAGACCTGAATGAACCCCAGTGATGAGTCTCAACCTATCAGGCTCCAGTTTGCTAGCCTGGGGAGATTGTATTTGCCATATTTCCCTTCAGGAAAAGTAATACATGTACTTGTATGATAGTCTTAGATAAGCCATTTAGGCTAGGGGGTGAGATCTCTCCAGAGACCTGCCAGAGCAATGATACTAAGAATTTCAAGATCCAACAGTTGCTTTTCATAATGCATATTGTTACAAAATATTCATTTCATAAGACATGCCCCATTTACTCTCCTGAGATAGAGTTTGGATAACATAAACTAACTAAACACAAAATTCCTCCCAGGTTACATATACTTCTTAAGTGCAGTATACAGGCAAACAAAAGACTAATTGATAATAAAATATTGTATTTCAATGTCAAGTACTTGGACATGACTACACAAGAAGACATAATGAAACAGCTTGGTGCTGGGACACACTTATATTGAATAAATATTGGTTTAAGGAAAATAAAGGGACACCTGTATGGCTTAGTCCATTAAATGAGCAACTCTTCATTTTGGCTCAGATGATTTCGGGATTGTGAGATGTAGTACCACACTGGGCTCTACACTGGACATGGAGCTTGCTTAAGATTTTTTCTCTCTCTCTCTCCCTTTGTCTCTTACCCCTTCTCGTCCCTCTCTCCCCCTCCCTCTCTCTAAAAAAAAAAAAGAAAGAAAAAGAAGAAAAGTAAAAACTCAGAAGGTATCTGTGTAAATAGTAAAGAAGAATACTGAATAAAAATTGCTATTAGGATTAGTTAAAATAGGCCATGTTTTGGTTTTCTTTATTTTTGTACTGATGAGAAAAATGAGGAAATAACAGTACTGGGCATGAGAATGATATGCCAAAACAAATGACAGACAATGAGGAAAAAATGTTCTCACAACTAAGCTGCCCTTAGATGTAAGTTAATGTCAAAATAATTCTGTGTTATGACACAGAGTGGGGTAGTAACAAATATCACAGAAAATAAATCATGAATTATTAAAATTATTAAATTATTTAAATATGAATTATTAAGAAATAGTGGGGCATCTGGGTGGCTCGGTGAAATTGGTGGGGCATCAGGTGCTCAGTGAAGCACCTGGCTTGATTTCGACTCAGGTCATAAACTCGCAGTCGTGGGGTGGGGCCCTGGGTTCAACTCTGCGCTCAGTGGGAGTCTGCCTGGGATTCTCTCTCTCCTCTCACTCTGCCCTTCCCCTGCTCATGTGTATGCTCTTTCTCTGTTGTACTCTCTCTCTCAGATAAAAAAATAAGTACTTAAAAAAAAAAGAAATTGGCTAACAAAAAGTTTCAAATTTGTGGGTTAAGTACAATAGATTTTACCTGTGATATAGAACAATGCCTAACCAAATGTGGCTTTCAAGGTGTCAGTAGTATCCCTGATTCCCAGACACAAGCAAGTGGGGAAGGGACATCCAGGAAAGGGGGCTCCATTATTAAGGAGACGATTCAGAATTGCAGATACTATCTCCTCTTCATGCCATTGACCCAGACTTAGGCACATAATCACACTGAGTGGGAATGTGACCATGTGACCAACTAAACCACAGGGGCATCTCTTATTCAAAGGAAGAAGCAAATTTGACACAAAAATCTCACCCTCTATTAAGACAAATATTCAGTTTCTGTAACTTAAAAAGGCCTTAGAGAAGTAGAAGAAAAATAAAAGGGAAAAAAAGGACAATACTACAAAAAGCTTTAGAGATATGGCATAGATCCTATGGGACTATGTGAGTACAGGGCTGAAAAAACCCAAAGTGCCTCTAACAAACAAATAATTTTAATGTATAATTTTCAAATAACAGTAAGTGAATGTAGAACATTGTAAATCACCTTTAAATTAATGCATTTCATGCATTTCTAATTTAATAGAATTTGGTTCTTTCATTTAAAAAAAGTCTCAAATTACTTTCTTATATATTTGCAATTGGTTTTGTTGCCTTCCAGGAACTATATACTGCATATAGACATCTGTTTTAATTGAAATATGTAGTTGAAAATGCTCTAATAATAAATTTACTTCTTTTCAAGGAGTGACTTATGTAAGTTTTAATTGTGTTTTAAACTTACCATAATTAGATATATTCAATCTTGCTTTGGCTCCAAAATCGTTTTTAATTAATTCTTCCTGAATTATTGGCTAACATGTTTCACATCCATTTCAAATGGATTAATCACCCAATCTAGTATTGCATGTTCATACAGATTTTTAAATTTAAATATTATATCTTTTTAAATAGAACACAAATGAGAGCAGTATATTTCCACTTTGTGTGCTTGATCTTATCCTTAGTTAACTGCTGCAAAAATGGAAAATGAAAGTTCTTGGCAAGCAAGGATTTTTAAAATAGGATATACTAGTTTCTAAATTTATTAATGCTCTTTTTACTCTACCACATAAGAAGGACCTCATTTATCTTTTCACATACATATTAAAAATATGTCACATCATTTCATAATATTTTAACTTTGGTATTCAATTTTTATTTGATAAAGTAAAACAATCCTGCAACAGAATCAATTAAAGAGCAAAATCCTTTTAGGATAATTTTAGGATCAATTGTTCATTTCTTTATTATCTTTTCACAGTTTATGAAATTTATCACTCAATGGATTACATTAATTATATGAATATCACTGATAGCAACGTTCTTCAGTTTGTAAAGTCTTTAACTGAAATTCTTCATGACTAACTGTGATTGATGAATAGTGAAACAAACGCTAAAACCTTTTATTCAGTTTTTAAAATGAGACTCTAAACCCACCTTTATAACTCACCACACCTGCTCTGTCTGTTTCATAGGCAAGGATATGAGAGAGAGGAAGTTTTTCATGCAAACTAATATATAAATATATAAAATTTGCCACTTTCCTTATCCTTACTGGTACCATGTCAGTTCAGGTTCTCTTAGAACCAAAGACTAAAGCAGGATTAGACATTCAAAAATTCACTGGGGCAAATGCCTATGAAGGACAAATGGGGGGAAATAGAAGGCAGGGAGTATCTTCAGAGTGCAGTGGAGGTTTGACACCTATGAAAGGAGAAGGGGAAGAAAAACTGGGACAAAGTAAACTGGAACTAGGGGCAGGTGTGATATTCTCAAGCTAAGGTCACCCATCAGAAAAGCCCAGGGTCCTGTTGGAAGGGATTTGTGCTGCTATTCCCACTGTGCTTGACAGAGGGACGGGTGCTGCAAACCCAGCCTCAGTGTGAACACAGTGGTAAATCCCCAAGAGAGATTGGATCCAGCAGAGGCTGTCAGGGAACGATGCCCCCTGTGGCAGATCGGAGCAGCACATGTCCCGGGTAGCCACGTTAGTAATTCTGAAAAGCCCATTTCCTCTCTGACTTTTTAATTAGTGATAAACCATACATGTCTAAGCAGCAGGACTTCATTTTTATGCAGGGTGCTTTCATTCACTTCTAAAGAAAAGATGCTTATCCACTGTTCATTACATAAATGGATTTTTTTTTTTAACTTCCACTATCTCATTGATTTTTCTTCAATCAGATTCACTGCTTAATTCAATAGAAGAAAGTAATTTGATTTAGATTTTTCTCCTTTCTTGAACTAATGACCTGCTGCTGCTGATAAATGTATTTTTTCTCTAATGTTTTTCAGCTTTTGATGTTTCGCTATCATTTTGTTATTCTTTAAGAAATGAGTGTTTTATCATTTTGAATAGACTATTTATAAGCATGGTAGGGACAGTATTATAGTACTCAGACATTACTTTAAACGCTGGAAGTATAATTTTGTCAAATACAATGGTGTGTTTCTTTGTAAAATGTATGCTTAATCTTAACCATCCCATAGTTTAATTAGAAAAAGAAAAAAACTGTCAGCAGAGAAAAAAGTGTCAGCAGAATAAGTAATTTGTAACTGTGGACTTGTGGACAAAGCTGTAAAACCTAACTATAAATATTCAATTGAATACTGTCAACATTTTTCTTTTATTTGACATTTTGGAGTGAGGACTAACTAAACACCCGTACTCATACCATGTGTGTGCATATATAATTACCTCATGTGTGTAAATGTATTTATCACCATGAATACAACAGCCACAAATCCACATTGATAGATATGATTAAATGGTGAATTAAACAGCACTGGGGCTTCTGGGTGGCTCAGTGGGGTAAGCATCTGACTCATTCTGCTCAGGTCATGATCAAGCCCCCCATGGGGCTCTGCTCTAGGTGTAGAGTCTGCTTAAGATGGCGCAGTGGCTTAGGGCCTCTGCCTTTGGCTCAGGTCATGGTCCCGGGGTCCTGGGATCGAGCCCCACATCGGGCTCTCTGCTCCACGGGGAGCCTGCTTCCTCCTCTCTCTCTCTCTGCCTGCCTCTCTGCCTACTTGTGATTTCTCTCTCTCTGTCAAATAAATAAAATCTTAAAAAAAAAAAAAAAAAGATTCTCTCTTTCCTTCTCCCTCTGCCCCCATCTACCATTCACTCACTGCTCTCTTGTTCTCTCCCTCTCTGCCAAACAAAAACAAAAGCAAAAACAAAAACAAAACCTGAAAATAAACACCACCATCAGTATGTAATTTTTTTTTTTTTATAGTATGTAATTTTTAAACTGCTAATCAACTCTTGGTAATGCTCTAAATAGAACAGTGTTAAAGTTTTCCTAACTTACCAGTTACATGATTAAAGAATTTAGTGCCTTTTGAAATCATGCCAAAAGAAGTTTAGAAAGTCACAAATACTTTTTTTTTTTTTTAAACCTGTAAAGATCCTGTAAGATATTTAAAAGTCAGTGGGGTAAGGAGTAGGTGCTCATTGTGTGAAAAATTATCCCATTCATTGCAGACTGCCCATTATTCACGGCTCCTTCAACCAATTTCTGCAATTTCCCTCAGACTTTGTGATCCTGAAAAGGACCCTCACTTATGTTCAACATGCCCCAGAAAAGGCCTTCTGAAGCAAGATTCCTGTGAACTACAGAACTTTTTCTGTGTTAGTGGATATGCCCTGAAGCATGGTCTCAGCATTTCCTCCTCCACTTTACTCTGGACTACCCAACTGCTTTTCTAAAATAATGACGAATAATTATTTTGAATGTCTTTGTTCAAGGGTCATCAATTTACGGTCTCTTCAGAACACAGAACCTTTTTTTTTTTTTTTTTTGTAGTTGTTCTGATTTGTTCTCTATATTGCCTGTGGGACTGGGGAGGGGCAGGGGGTAGATAAAGGAAATTGCTCAGTGTATAACCAGCACCTCAGAAGTTCAGGAAAGTTCAGGAAAGGCTTTAATAGAGTTGATCCTTGGGCGCCTAGGTGACTCAGGTCATGATCTCAGGGTCCTGGGATCGAGCCCCACATCGGGCTCTCTGCTCAGCGGGGAACGTGCTTCCCTTCCTCTTTCTCTGCCTGCTTGTGATCTCTGTCTGTCAAATAAATAAATAAAATCTTTAAGAAAAATAGAGTTGATCCTGTGAAGAAGAAACAGTTTTTGCTACCCTGAATTCTTGTGGTTTATAGCATAAACCACAGGTTGTAGCTTCCGTAAGATTTTCAGGTCTTTCCTGTAGGACTCTGCTGCCAACAGTGGGGCTTGGCCACTGGATTTCTTATGTTTTATAGTTGTGCCTGACCAAGAGTAAATAATTATTTCCTTGTTATAATTTTCAACGTTTATTCCTAAAAACAAACTATAGTCAAGTACAAATAGAATCATGAAAAGAATAGAACTAAAAATACAGAGAAAATAAAGATTTTTTTTTTTTTAAAGCTTGCTATTTACCCAGAGATCAGATCCCAGTTTATTTCCTCTCACCGAACAGATAACACTAATTTTCTTAGCTATAGCTTGGTCTGTTGCAAGGCCTGGATGATCCATTTGCTAGGGTTCTAGGAAGCCTCACCCCCTGCAGCATCTCCAATTTAACACACTGTTGATCAGTTCCCTTGCGCCATGCTAATCTTCTCTGTATCATTCCAATTTTAGTATATGTGCTGTGGAAGCCAGCATGAGCAATCCTCTTGGGGATAATTTACTTCAGATCCCTCCTTTAGGTTGTCCTGCTGTTAAAGTCTCTTCTCTATCAGTGAAATGTTAATCTCCCTGTCACTGAGAGAGACAATATTTTTCAGATTATCAGTTTAAATATAATGCTGATTAATATCATTAGGTCTACAGACCCAACAAGTCACTAAATTTTCTGTGGAAATGGATGCAAATGTTAAATTTTTCCTGAACTTACAGTGGTTAGAGCAAAAATTTGAATAGACACATCTGGGTTAGAATCCTGTCTGAGTAACCTGAAGCCTGTGTCTTCTTTATGCCTTCAGGTGCCATCCTGGTAAAATGAGGAAAGTAAGTGTCATATCATGAGCTTGTTTAGATGATCAAATGAGATGATATCTAAAGCAATAACTTAGTTCTTGACCTATAGTATGACTTCAGTAATATTAACCACAATGAAAGTATTATAATAATAACATTTTCCCTTATACTTTGTATAATAGTACAATGGCTAAGTGATATAAAAACATTTTAGAGGTTTTAAAACATGGAAGTTGATTTCTCTCTCTCTTAACGGTATAGGGATGCTGATCTACAACCGTTGGGGGATAGACTGATGGCAGCTCTTCCAACTTTAAAATGTGGCTTTTCAGTTCTCTCTGATCATTATCATCCTGGCCTCATGAAGAGAGGGAAGGAGAGTAGAGGAAGTATGACACTCTTCTTAAATTCACGGAGCAGAGAGGGAGCGTATCACTTCCACTCGTGTTCTCTTGGTGAGAGCTTATCACATAATTCATCTCTCTCTCTCTCTCTCTCAAATGTAGCTGACTGAACAATCATGTTTCAGCTATAGCTTATATGAGCAAAGAGGAGAATAGATTTCGGTGGACATACTGCCTCCCTGCCAGGACTTTCCTGAAGTTACCAATGTAACAGTAGTCTTTTCTCCATATTTGGAAAGGCTATAAGGCTTCTCTATCACCAGGGAGTGCATATATGGCAATTGGGTGTTTACTTTAACGTCTAGAAAACTTTCTCTTAAATTGAGAGCCAATATGCAACTGTAATCCAACCTTCTGGAGAACTTGTTTAATTATAGTTTCTAGGCCTCCAACTGACCCACTGAATCAATATCTCCAGGGTATGACCTGAGCATTTAACTTTTATCAAGTAAGACAGATGATTGCTATATGCATTCAGTTTGAGAATTGTTGCCATAAAATCTAAGGTGGCATGTAATTTTAAAGCCATAGGCAACTTTGAGTATCAGTTCTTCAAAGACTCCTATGATTTGTTCTTTAACATGATAGGAATACAAATTTAAAACAAAAATGAAGATTTTTATATAAATTTAAAAAACATTAAAAAAGATTTTAAAACAAAGCTCACGGTGGTTCTCTATCCATGATGCACTGTTTTATCTTCTAAATGACATTGCTGTCCTTCAGAGCAAAGACAGACACTGATGAATTTTAACTTTTGTAAAGCTTTTGTCATTTGGTGTTCTAGCTTCTGTATCCATCCCAACTCAACATTATAATATTGCAAATAAAATGAATATAATAACTAAGTAAATTGTGATTAAGGTCTATAGGTTAGTTACTATTAAGGGGAATTTTGATTTTTCTTAATTATCATATATTTTTCAATGATCGAAATTAGTTTCGTTACTGATTTAAATCTCTATTAAATAATCTTGTTATGAAGAGTTCATCTTCATAGAAAACCTCTTTAAATAAAACTAAACTATTTCAATATTTATATTTCATTTAGCAGGGTATTTTTTTCATCACCTAAATCTTCAAATATATTTGTTAAATTTGTTTTTTTCCAGTTGCTATTATATATTATTGTTAAAAACAATAGTCATTTATAGTAGTGTAGTTTTATGTGTTCCTTGATATCCTGAGTAATTTTATTTTGTTACATTTAGTTTCATGTTTTCAAAAATGCCATTTTTGTTTTGAAAGTATTTTCTTAACATTTATGATATGTCTGGAAATCTCTCATCTTATACTGAGCTAGCGCAAGATTAGGCTTTCTCATTTTTTTTTTTTAAGCATAAAGATCAAGTCTTGCCGAAACTTGGTGTGATCTTTTTCACTTTTGATGCCTTTTATATGCCTAAGGCTGGTGAGCTTCATATCTCAGTTTCCACAGATAACTCAGATCTGTGAGAATTAGCAAGGGATTAAAGTGATATTTTCCCCCCTGTGCTCTTGCTTCTAGATACTGTGCTCTTTCTTTTAATGCTTAATATTTCCAGGAGATTTTTTTAAAAAATTCACTATTCTTTATTATGTCTTCAATGTTTCTAATATCCTTATCAGATTTTCTTGACATCAGTTTGGCCAACAATGCCATCAATGTTGACTTTATTTCCTTCTAAATATATCTGAATGATGTTAAAAGAACAGACAGAGTGGGAAGCTATAAACCAAACTTATGTCTGTCACAAAACATTGAAATAAGAATGAGTTTTTCACCTTCCATTAAAGAAAACAATAAATTGTAGCTTACCCAATACTGAAGTTGATCCCTCGTGTTCTGAACTTGACAAGTTATATGTTAAGTGAATTTCCACACTCATTACTTACAAGTGCATGGCACAAGCACATACTCACATGTATTTGCCTAGTCTCAGTTAAGAAAAGTCAAACTTTCATACTGCGAATGGAAAATAACTAGTAACCCTAAATATTTGATTACAATATTTTTGTTTCTATTACTGTCATTTTAATAGTTAAGGCAGAAAACAGTCCCAGGGAGAGAATGCATGTTAAGAGTTGAAAGATCTTAGCTTCAAAATTTTTAAGAAAGCTTATATGTTATAAAAGACAAGATTTTGCTTATTTGATTTAGTATAGATAAAAGGAAATAACAATCTATTCTTGTAAATAAATGGATGATCCCAAAAATGTCTTTGCATTTTTGATTCCAGAGGTTATAGGCAAGGCAAAACATTAACCAAGGGGTAGACTCATGACCAGCGTGTTAGAGAAGAAAAGAAATGTGACTATAATGTCATGTCTTTGCTGAAACTTCACTGGATATTGTGTTGAAGACCAAATCATACCTATTACTTACAGGAAGTGCAATCCTATTTTTCATTATATTCAGTAAATGTGGGAAGAAAACTAGCTTCTCTTCCTCTATGCCTTGGGAGACAAAAGAATACAAGATATTATCCTAAGGCTGTGTACACAATCTCATTTAATTATATTGTCTTTTAGGCTCTCTTTTGCAAATAGGGGCCTGACTCAAGAGGCAAAATCATCTGTCCAAGAACACATAGTAAATAGGGAACGAGGAGATGCAAACATAAATCCAACTCTGACAGATTAGACTAAATTTTAGACCTGTGGAGTTACATCCCAGGGACACTTGGGATTTATTTCACATTCAACCCAGTAAGGACTGGTCCTATTTACACAAGTGATAGGAATGAGAGGAATGAATATTCCAAGGGCAAGTTACCCTTATACTCATAAACTAAGTGTGTAATATTGCTTATGGGTAACCTTTGGCTGCAGGTAAGCTCTCCGGCCCATACCAGAATTATCATATTGGTATCCCTCACTTTTTGAAAGTTCACATTATTCCACTTTGCTTTTGTGAAAGGCCTACATTAGATCTCTTCGTTAACGGAGAGAGATCCAAAGAGGATTTCTGTTTTTATGGAAAAGGCGAAAATAGACATTCAGTCTTTGTTTTGCAAGGAGCCCTTATAAACGCAGGGCACCCCTAGCGGTGAGAGTGGCCTCAAGAAGCTCTTTGTCTAGGAACTGCCCTCAACACTTCACTCAAGCCTCACAGTTTTGAACTGTGTCTGTGCTTTATTTCCATTTATTTTGTGCATCCTTTTAGCAAAATGTGACCTAAGGTATTAGGAAAGGCCGAAGAGAGGTTACTTTTGGGGGTCTGGGAATGCTCAAAAATGTTTCTGCATAAACTAATGGTAGTAGCTTCTTCACTTTACACTAGCTTGGCTTACAAAAGTTTCCATAGAAAAGCTTTACTTTTGGATAGCAGAGAAATCTGCACACCTTTAAGAACAGTTGGACGGGGACATAGCCTTATAAAAATAACTTGAGAAAGGGCCCAGGCTGGGTGTCACAAAGGACCTGACAAGGTCTTCATTGTCAGAGTGTTGAAGGCTGTGAAATACACCTTGTGATTTAGGGCCAAAAAAGCTTACATATCTGACTGCATGCTGTACACATTCTGGTCTTTGGGGGAAAAGAGAGTCATTATAGACTTTACTTACATTTAGGCAAGTTGTTTCCTTCTTGATGATGCCTTTCTACCAATAAATACTCTTCTGATAATTGCTAAGAGACTAAGCAATGTCAATCAGGGAAATCAGGCTACTGTTCACTGAGGCATGCTTCTGTGAGAGTGTGCAAGGGTTAATGCACTTACTTAGGTACTTAGTCATGATCCAATTTCTATCTGAGTTTCCCATTCTGTGATGACCTCAAAGACATTGATGGAAGCAAATTCCCAACCAAAAGGTAGGTGTGTGCAATTCATAAATACTTTTAGAATGCAGGCAAGTTATTCTTACCCTAATTATCATTAAACGAGCATAATTATCACATCAACCACAAGATACATACATTGAACTCTTTTTCTGGATGGGGCAGAGCAATCACGTGTTCTAACTTAAAATGAAATTAACATATAATCTATCTTATGGGGTCTACAGTCAATTTGGGGAGATAGTTTTCACATCAAAACACATTAAACTAAAAATAATACTTGTAAAACCAATGTATGTTATAGACCCAAAGAAAGATAAGAATTTGGGATGTATTATATTTTCCTGATAGAAAACATTACCAATAATAAGGTCAGGTGACCTGAATAGAGCAAGCAAGATTTTAGGTTTCTAAAAAAGCATAAACATGATGTTGTTTAATGAATTGTCAGACAGTTGTAGATGTTAGCACAAATTGTCTTTTTAGCTCTAACGTATGTGTTGAACAGTAGACAAAAGAAATTAATTTGAAAAAAAAAGTTTTATCCCTTTAAAACTTCAACTTTGACAGTTCTAAAGATAACAGTTCTCTTGGATCTAATGAACATTATCCCCATATGTTTTAGGCATTTTTTCGCTAGCTAAATCTCATTAGGCGGTGTGAAAAAATTAGCCCCTTATAATATTACACATCTAAGAGAATTGACAGCTTTTTTGATAGTGCCTGTATTTGTCAGAAACAAGACCCTGAGTCACAAAACATGATGTGTTTTACACGACAACTGTGCCCATTTACTTAGGCACTCTGTACGTTTGGAAAGTCCAGGATCTTAATAGTACAGAATTCCCTATCAGGGCTAACTAGATACAAATCTGACATCCTTTTCAATTTGGGAATATTTTTGTGACTTGGGAGAGCGCTACTAAATTATTTCAGTTGACTGCGCTTGACAGGAATCTGACAAAATCTTGTTACAAAGATAATGTTAACTTTTAAGATTTTGAAAAGTAAGAGGTATATCATAAATGGACATGAAAATTATCAACCTACCTTAGTCTGTGCTAGGTCTAGTTTATTCCATGTTATTTCATTTTATATATATTTGTGTATCTCTGTAGGCACTTTTACAATTTAGGGCCATCATATATGCCCAATTAGACTTCAAAAACAGAGGAAGTGGAACATGTGATATTTTTTCTCAAAAACAATGAAATGATTAACTAAGTAATACACTCAGCAGTTAACTGGAAAAAACACTCACTGAAACAAATGGGGACTGATTTTTTCCACCTAACCAGAAGTCTTATGGGATGTGTGGCACAACTGGCCACACAGGCAAACAGTGTCATCAGCAACCCTAAGTCTTTTGAAATGTCTCCTTCACTGTCAGTTGGATCCTTTACACTTATGCTTGTTTCTTCATGTATGAAAATTGTTGCTATACCTCCGGACATCACACCCACATTCAAAGCAGGACCAAGGACAAGCAGGCTGTGCTAGAATATCTGTCCCCTTTATCAGAATTTACCAGGAAATTTCTGAATGTTCTCCGTTGGCCAGGGCTGAACTATATGGCCAAATGCTACCTTCTAGAGAGGGTTAGAATTTAGGGACTGGGAGAGATTTTACTAGTTAAGACCAACACCATTGATCATTGGATTTTATTAGCAGGAAAGAAGTCAGTAAAGGTATTAGGGAACTGTGTCTTCCAAATACATATGGATTGTTTAAAAAAATAAGAAGTCAAGAAAAATAAAAGCTATGCATTACAAGATGGAAAGTTCTTTCAATTTAAATCCAGAAAAAAGTCTTACTTTTTTAATTAATGAAAAAAAATTTCAGACTTCTTTGACATATTAAAATTACATATATAATGTAACTATAATAATATTTTATGTTTTTATTTATTTTTGCTCTTTGCTTTTTTGGTTGCTCCCAAGGCCACCACTACTCTTTGTAATTGCTGGCTCAGAGCTTTGAGTTTCTCCAACTCTCAATAAGAGGAAAGACATATAGATGTGTAGCAGCTTTCTTCTACACCAGCTTTTGGCTGGTGGTTTCTTGGATATGTCTCTAAAACATCATTTTACAACTGTTTTTTTTAATAGAAATATTCCTTTTTCAGTATTGTTTTGGTTATTTAGGGTCTTTTGCAGTTCCATACAAATTTTGGGATTGTTTGTTCTAGCTCTGTGAAAAATGCTGTTGGCATTTTTATAGGGAATGCATTGAATCTATAGATTGTTTTGGATAGTATGTTTGTAGTTTTCAGAGTACATGTCTTTCATCTCTTTAGTTTAGGTTTATTCTTAGGTATTTTACTATTTTTGTACTCCTATGTTTATTGCAGCATTATTTACAGTAACCAAATTATGGAAGCAGCCTAAGTGTCCATCAATAGATGAATGGATAAAGATGTGGTATATGTATATAATGAAATATTATTCATCCATAAAAAAGAATGAAATTTTGCCATTTGCATCCAATGGATGGAGCTAAGGAGTATGATGCTATATGACATAAGCCAGTCAGATAAAGATAAATACCATATGATTTCACTCAAAATGTGGAATTTAAGAAACAAAACAAACCAACAAAGGGAAAAAAGAGATAAACCAAAACCAGACTCTTAACTATAGAAAACAGAGGATTACCAGAGGGGTGGTAGGTAGGACGATGGGTGAACTAGGTGACGGGGATTAAGGAGTACACTTGTTGTGATGAGCACCAGGTATCGTATGGAAGTCTTGAATCACCGTATTGTACACCTGAAACTAATACTACCCTGTATACTAAATATACTGGAATTAAAATTTAAAAAATAAATGTCCACAAATTTTAAATGAGTTGAAGAAACTTATTTTCTAGGTCATATATTAATTCTTTAAAAAGTATCATTGTATAACATCAGTGGTATAAGGGGAGGGATAGGTGATAAATATACGCATTTATCATTGAAAATAGAAGTACCTTCTATAATTCACAACATTCCTTAATTCAGTTTAACTTCCCAAGTTTATTGAGTATCTATCGAGATTAAAGCAGCATGCTGGCTGCGAAGGCACAACACAGATGACTAACAGTCTTTGACAAAAGAAGAACTCTCAATCTAGGAAAGGTTAGAGGAAGGAATGAGTCTTATGTACTATTTACAGTGCTATTAAAGCAACTATTTATAGAGCACTAAGGTTGAGAGGAAAATCTTATGTGACCAAAAAGGTCACAATCAAAGAAAAGGGTGTAATTTTGAGACGTAGAATGCTCCAGAGACTGCGAAGCGTATTTGCTAGGTGTGGAAAGTAGGGCAGATGCCAAGTACGATAAATAGTCCCTGAGAATTAGACAGCAAAATGGTGCCTTCTGGCAACAAAGTCAAATATGTATCATAATTTAGTGGGGTGTAACAAATTTTCTATGTGAGTGCAGAAGTCACTGAGAAGGATGGCAGGAGGGAGGTGAAAATGAACCTTTTCATTAGGAAGTTAGAAGAGGATTTTGGGTTGTAGTAAGCTATAACAAATAATGATTGAACAGAAATGAATTTAAACTTCAAAATACAAAAGCAGAAGACGGGGGTGAATAGAAATAAGGCAATGGGGCAGAGTCTGTTATCAAGTCTACAGAAAGAAAGATGGTCCAGACTATTCTCCCACATAGCCAAGTGCCATTAGCTGTGTACTATGAAAACCCAAATCAGTTTTTATCCATTTGAAGCATATATTTCAATACGCAAATGCAATTTAATAACTGAACCTGTGGCATTGATCTCAGGCAAATTATTTTAACTAGTTCCAAAAACTTCTAAAATTCATGCATTAAAATAAGTTGCCTCAAGCTGCATATCATGTCAACAAAAGATCCAAGGCAAAAATTCACCAGTAGGTCTGCTATACAAAGCCGTAAAGTATACATGTGTGGTGGTGGTGTTGTGTGTGTGTGTGTGTGTGTGTGTGTGTGTGTGTGTGTATAGGCATGTAGTTGGTATGTGTGTTTGTTCTGCATTTGGTTACATACTTTACTTAATGTATATAATGTTGAAAAAAATTATTATGCTAATTAATGGTGAATATGTGCAAACAAAATAGGAACAATAGTAAAATGAGTCTGTCTCCATTGCTGAAAATACATTTCATCACCTGAGACTCATTTTTAATTGATCCCTTAGGGAGAGTATAATAAGCAGTTATTTACCTGGCTGAAATGAATACTGCAGCAAATCATAGTTTTCACTATTTCTCTACGGCTAACACTTCCTTTGTGTTCATTAATGTCTCCCAATTTCATTTACTTATTAGATTTGGTTGTTGACTCACTGCAAGCAATAGTTTCCAAGCAGATGAATGCTGAATTGAAATTGCTCAATTACTAAAGTTTTATTTTTTGCTATATTTATTAATGTTTGGCTATGACTGAAAGTAAAATAACTTTTGGTTTTTGCACAGGTGAGGCGTGTTAGTGGGTTCCTGCTGCACTGAATACTTTGTGGTGTCATGTGGAAAATGCTGGCAAGTCCATCTGCAAGCAAAGTAAAGATAGTTGTAGACCATAGCAATGTCAGGGCGGGCATACTGACCAGACCAGCCTTTCTCCCTGCTCCGGTCCAGCTTACAGCTCTGGCTGGGAGACTGAAAGTGATAAAGCTGTTCACTGTTTTGAGTTCTTCAGAGAAGAATAAGCAGAATCTATTAATATGATTACTGTGCAATGCAAATTTACAGATATATTTAGTCATCTGGAATTTGGAATTTCTGGACATTCATTGACTGATGGAATTTCAGAAAAGATATGTGGCCCTCTCTATATCGAAGCTTCTTTGTCATTCTTTTTTTTTTAATCTTTTTTTTAAAAAAAGATAAAAAAATCTTTTTTTTTAAGATTTTATTATTTATTTTTTTGACAAACAGAGATCACAAGTAGGCAGAGAGGCAGGCAGAGAGAGAGAAAGGGAAGCAGACTCCCTGGCGAGCAGAGAGCCCGATGTGTGGCTCAATCCCAGGACCCTGGGATCATGACCTGAGCCAAAGGCAGAGGCTTTAACCCACTGAACCACCCAGACACCCCTTCTTCATCATTCTTATGATGTAATATAAGGAGTTCAAAAATTGCTATCATGTTCTCACAACAGAATGCTCATTTAAGCAGACAACTGACAATGTCAGGAATTTCAGGCACTTAGAGAAAGGAATAAAAAAAAATAATCTTCTGGCACAATGTTACTTTGAAATGATTGGCTGTACATGGACAGCTGTTCCTCTGTTTTACCTTAGCGTTCCTTAAAACCTGCAGGTAGATACCATCTGGTCTTGGTGATTAACCCACATTTACTTTGTCAGTTTTGTGAAAGTATTCTGAGTATTGACCACTATTTGATCTTGTATATCCAACCTGCTCATTTCCTGGAACAATCTGGTTTGAACTCTCCCAAATATCTTCCTAATTAAAGTCTAAGGCAAGGCCTATCAGACATCACATTTTTATCTGAAATCACCCAAAGATTCCAGTGGTGCTACCCTACATGGATTTCTGTATCAGGGAAACACTTTTTTTTGGCCTTTGATTCTCTCATGAGGCATTCATTCCCCAACTTGTTAACAGGTTACATCTGTGAACTTCACTTTTCTCCTCATTCTGTCCATTTTTTCACCTCTAACGTATTTGCCAAGAAGTCTATTTTTCGCAGGTACTTGTTATTTTTTATAATTGGTACATGTTTTTGTTGTTCACAATAGAGTGTATATCAGTATTCTCTGAACATTTTGTACATGTTGATTCTGAAAAAGTTCCTTTTTTTTCCCCTGGACACGTAAATATCTTTTTTTGCCTCTTTTCCATTCGGGTGTTGAATTTTCACAACTATTAGTTAAGAAATTAGGAACTATTACTATTAATAAGGATTTTTTTCTTACTGCCTCTAACCTACTTCAATGATTTTGCCTTTGTTTTTCCTTCTGTCCTAATGTTCATTTCCCAAGTGTCCACCTAGCAAACTGTCTCACTGCACTTCTGATTCCAGTTTCCACTAATTCTGATATTTCTTATGTTGTCCAAGTATCAAAATCAATAACCAAAAAAAAAAAATACCTTATAGTCATCTTCCTTTGTGATGTGGTGATTTCACTGAAGTATTGCTTCGCGTCTACTATTCAAAATTCTTTATAAAAGTAAGAAATTTATAATAAATACATGCAAATTAAAAATAGCATTTTTTGTGATAACCAAAAGGTAGAAGCAACCCACATGTTCATCAACAGATGAATGGATAAACAAAATGCAGTAGACAGATATCATGGATTATTATTCATCCTTATAAAGGAAATTCTGAGACCTGCTACAGCCTGGATGAATCTTTAGGACATGAAGCTAAGTGAAATGAAACAGTCAGAAAAAGACAAATACTTTATGATTTCACTTAGATGAGGTACCTAGAGGAGTCAGATGCACAGAAACAAAAAATAGAATTGTGATTCCTAGAAACTGGGGGTGGGTATGGGGTGGGGGTTATTGTTTCAAAAGTATAGAGTTTTGCCAGAGAAGAGATGGATGATGCTGACAAGATCAAAACAATGAATGTATCTAATACCACGGAATTGCGCACTTAAACATGGTTAGATGGTAATCTTTTTTGTTATGCGTATTTTTTTAATTTATTTTTTATTTATTTTCAGCATAACAGTATTCATTATTTTTGCACCACACCCAGTGCTCCATGCAATCCGTGCCCTCTCTAATACCCACCACCTGGCACCCCAACCTCCCCTTCGCCCCTTCGAACCCCTCAGATTGTTTTTCAGAGTCCATAGTCTCTCATGGTTCACCTCCCCTTCCAATTTCCCCCAACTCCCTTCTCCTCTCTAACTCCCCATGTCCTTCATGCTATGTTATGTGTATTTTATCACAACTTTAAAAAGAACCAATTTACAGTAAAATAATAGTCAATAATTTACATGTAAAAGAATTTACAAATAAACTGCAGCACACATAAGAACAAATTCAGTAGAGGCTGGTAATGGTGGTGTAATATTTTTCAGCTATATAATATTAGCAAATAACATCACTCAATCTTCCTGTGTCTCTCTTTCTAAAAACCCCACAAAAGCTGTATTACCTTGTGGATGAAGGTGAGAAAGACCGTTCTTTGAAGCAGCTCATTTGGTTGTTTCAGGTCTTTGATAATGGATCGGTCTAAGGCAAAACTAAATCAACCTGAGGGTAGCAAGCCTGGTTTTAATCTGCTGTCTCCCCAGTGCAAGAATATCAGTGAACATATATGTATTATTTTTTAAATTTTTAAAATTTTTTCATAAACATATAATGTATTTTTAGCCCCAGGGGTACAGGTCTGTGAATCGCCAGGTTTACACACTTCACAGTATATGTATTACTTTAATAAACTCATGCTTGAGAGCATACTTGCCTGTTAATCGATGTCTCTGAATCTGGAGGAAGGCTCATGTCCTGATGATTACTGAGTCTGGAAAGAAAACGCAGGGTTCCAACAGCTAAAAAGAGACAGATTGGATGACATAAATGGGAGACTTGAGGTTGATTCTAACTGCCATAACCATTTACCAGCTAGTAGTCATTGTTCAGAAGTCGATCATGGAGACAGACAGATGTTAAAAGCAGATGTAGAGTCTGGAATAAGAAAATTTTTTTTTTTTAAGATTTTATTTATTTATTTGACACAGAGAGGGTGAGAGAGAGAAACAGAGACAGAGAGCAAGCACAAGCAGGGGGAAAGGCAGGCAGGAGAGAACCAGCCTCCCCACTGAGCAAGGAGCCTGGTAGCCTGATGCGGGGCTTGATCTCAGGACCCGGGGATCATAACCCAAGCTGAAAGTGGACACTTAACTGAGTCATCCAGGTGCCCCTGGAATAAGAACTGATATTTAAATAGATATAGAAGTGAGTGAAATTTCTATGATGAGTGTAAATATAAAGGAAAACCTGGAAACTATTTTCTGTTGTGATTATTATTTTTTTCTTTTTTAGATTTCATTATTTATTTGAGAGAAAGTGAGCGAGAGAGAGAGAGAGAGCACAAGCTGTAGGGAGAGGCAGACTTGCCACTGAGCAGAGATCCTCACACAGGACTTAACCCCAGAACCCTTGGGATCATGACCTAAGTTGAAGACAGACATTGAACCAGCTGAGCCAACTGAGGCCACCCAGGTGGCCCTGTTGTGAGTAATCATTATCAGTATTTACCTTACACGAAAAGCAAAGAGGACATGATGCTTACTTCAGGCTTTTCTGCCTGACATCTAGAAAATAAAGTTGCAGGAAAATTCTTTATACTTCCTTCCCCAACCACAGAAATACTTAGCATACTTAGCCCAGAAGGGGACACAATTAATTAGAAACATGATGAAGTTGTTAACGAAGGGTGATACATTAAGAAATGTTTCAGGGAGCTTCAAAAAGAAAAATTGATAGCCCTAAGATAAGTTTGTTTATTCAGGTACTTAAATGATGTTCATCATTGCAGCATCTGTGTGTTTCACATCTCAGACAAGCTTCATTACTGAAAAAGAGGTAATTTCAACAGCAGAAAGCAAAATAATTGAACAGAATTGTTGCCCGCAGGACTGAATGACCCCAAAACAACAAAAACCTTGAATAATCACAATGAGGAATAAAAGAAGAAGGTAAAAATTGTAAGCAAAAGAGGAAAACACTGGATTTAATGATTTTAAGTGGTTACCAATTTAGAGTTCTGACAGATGACTTCCAAATATTATTCTCAAATACTTGATAAACTTGATTAAATATGAAATAAGGTTGTCTCGGTTTATTTGAGCTTTGTTTTGTCCTGTTATTTATGAGTGTCTCATATCTGTATTACAGCACAAGATTATTTTATTTTTCTATTGTTTTTAAAGATCTTAATTATTGGAGAGAGAGAGAGAAAATGAGAGCAAGCACAAGCAGAGAGGAGAGGGAGAGGCAGGTTCCCTGAGAGCAGGGAGCCCCATGCCAGGATCAATCCCAGGATCCCAGGATCTTGACCTGAGCCAAAGACAGATGCCTAACTGACTGAGCCACCCAAGAGCCCCAGCAGAAGATTATTTTAAAACAAAGTTTCTTTCCCCTTGAATCCATCTTTTAAGAGTTTGCCATGCTAATCTGTCAAGGAGTACCTTCCTATTAATGGAATTAAATTTGTTCAACTTTCCTTAAAGAACCTAGTTCAGAGGTTGTAACCATAGGAACTCCTAACTGTATACCTGCATTTTCTTAGCCTTGGTCAGTAACAAATTTTTCTTCAACTGAAATCCTGTTTCCTTGTTTGTCTGTTTTTTTGTTTTAGGTCTCTTCTGTAGGCCCAAGTGAATTTAGGATTTCAAGTTTCTTTAGTGCACTGACCCAAAGGTCCTTGTCCTATTTTTTAGAATTGCAGTCCATCCCAATTAGGGCCCTCACTTTGTGTTAAAGACAGTCTGAGAATGATATTTTGTCCACTTTTGGAGCTCTGCTACAGTTTATCTATTATCTATCTATCTATCTGTGTAATCAATTTATTTAAACTAAAAAAAGTTACCAAAAAATGGTCACCCATTTTTCTACATCCCCCCCAACCCATGCCTCCGGCAACCACTAATCTGTTCTGTGAATTTGTGAGCTTGGTTTTTGTTTATTTATTTATTTTTGGATTCCACAAGTAACAGAGATCACAGAGCACTTTATCTTTCTCTGTCTGACTTACTTCAGTACACACAGCTTCCTGAAGGTCCATCTATATTGTTGCAAACGGCAAGATTTTATTCTTTTTTTATGACTAAATAATGTTTCACCTTACATATATGCCAAAATTTCTTTACCCATTCATTTAGTGAAGAAACTATGGTTATTTCCATATATTTGTTAGACTAAATAATATTCCAGTGAATGTGAGGGGCATATATCTTTTTGAGTCAGTGTTTTCATTTTCTTCACATAAATATCCAGAAGTAGGATTGCTGGATCATATGATAGCTCTATTTTCAATTTTTGAGGACCCTCCATACTGTTTTCCATCATAGCTGTAACAATTAACATTCCCACACCAACAGTGTACAAGGATTCCTTATCTCCACATCCTTGCCAACGCTTGTAATTTCTAGCCTTTGATAATAGCCATTCTAACACGTGTTAGGTGAGATCTCATTGCAGCTTTGATTTGCATGAGTAATGATGTAGAACATCTTTTCATGTAACTGTTGGCCATCTGTATGTCTTCTTCAAAAAAGTATGTATTCAGATCTGCCCATTTCTTAATCAGATTTTTTTTGTTGTTGTTATTGAACTGTATGAGTTCTTTATATGTTTTGGATATTAGCCTCCTGTCAGATACACGATTTGCAAATATTTTCTTCCATTCAATAGGTGGCCTTTTCATTTTGTTGATGGTTTCCTTTGCTGTGAAGAGCTTTGCAGTTTGTAGTCCCACTTCTTTATTTTTGCTTTTCTTTTTCTTTTGATGTAAGATTCAAAAGTCATATCAAGGAGCTTACTGTTCAGGTTTTCTTCTCAGAGCTTGATATTATGTTTATGTTCAAGTATTTAAGCCATTTGAGTTAAATTTTCTTTTTCTTTTTCTTTTTTTCTTTTATTTATTTATTTTTTGACAGAGAGGGAGACGGACAGAACACAAGCAGGAGGAGTGGAAGAGGAAGAAACAGGCTTCCTGCTGAGCAGGGAGCCCAGATGCTGGGCTAGATCCCAGGACCATGGGATGTTTAATGCAGATGTTTAACAACTGAGCCACCTAGGTGCCTCTTGAATTAATTTTTCTATATGGTGTAAGACAGTGGGCCAGTTTCATTTTTTTTTTTTTTATGTCATTGTGTAATTTTCCCTATAGCAGTTGCTGAAGAGACTGTCCTATTCTCATTGTATATTCATGGCTCCTTTGTCACAAATTAGTTCAGGGTTGTTTGTTCTGTTTCTATGAAAAATGTTATTGGAATTTTGATAGGAAATGCATGGATTCATTCTGTAGATTGTTTTGGGCAGTACGGACACTTTAACTATATTTTCTTGCAATTCATGAGCATGAGATATCTTTTCATGTATTTGTGTCTTCTTCAATATCTTGCATTAATTTCTTGTGGCTTTCAACATATAAATCTTTTACATTCTTGATTAAATTTATTCCTAGGTATTTTGTTCTTTTTGATACAACTGCAAATGGGATTGCTTTCTTAATTCCCTTCTTATATTTCATAATTAGTGTATAAAAATGCCACAGATTTTTGTGTATTGATTTTATATCCTATAGCTTTCTCGAATTTGTTCATTAGTTCTAACATTTTTTATGAAGTTTTTAGGATTTTCTATGTATTAAATGTCATCTGTAAATAGTGACAGTTTTACTTTTTCCTTTCTAAGCAGAAGTGTTTTTTGCTTGTTTGTTTCTTTTCTTCTTGTCTGATTGCTCTGGCTAGGACTTCAGAATGTTGGAAAATACTTTGTTGAATAAAAGTAATGAGAATGAGCTGGGGGGAGGGGGTTTGGGAGAA
Organism: Mustela nivalis; assembly: GCF_964662115.1. Taxonomy (NCBI): domain Eukaryota; kingdom Metazoa; phylum Chordata; class Mammalia; order Carnivora; family Mustelidae; genus Mustela; species Mustela nivalis. The sequence goes on from NC_139033.1 coordinate 59,915,603, forward strand.
GGGGGTGGGATTATGGACATTGGGGAGGGTATGTGCTTTGGTGAGTGCTGTGAAGTGTGTAAACCTGGTGATTCACAGACCTGTACCCCTGGGGATAAAAATATATGTTTATAAAAAATAAAAAATTATATATAAAAAAAAAAAAGGTAATGAGAATGAGCATCCTTACTGGTGATCTTAGGAAAAATGACTTTGGTTTTTAACCATTGAGTATGGTATTAGCTATGGACTCGTCATTTATGTCCTTTGTTACATTGAACTATGCTTTCTCTGTACCTGCTTTGTTGAGAGTTTTTATCATAAGTAGATGCTGAATTTTGTCAACTGCTTTTTCTGCATCTGTTGAGATGATCATATTACCTTCGTTTTGTTAATGTGATATATCATGTTGACTGATTTGCATCTAGATATTGAAGCATTCATGCATCCTTGGAATAAATTCCACTTGATTATGGTGTATGACCATATTAATGTATTATTAATGTATGACCGTATTGTTGAATTTGATTTGCTAATATTTTATTGAGGATTTTTGCATCTATGGACACCAGGGATACTGGCCTATAATTTTCTTTTCTTATGGCATCTTCGTCTGGTTGTGATATCAGAATAATGCTGGCCTCATGAACTGAGTTTGGAAGAGTTTCCTCCTCTTCTATTTTTTTGGAAGACAAGTTTGAGAAGGATTGGTATTAATGTTTGATAGAATGCACCAGCAAAGCTGTCCCCTTGTGGTCTTTGTTGTGACGTTTTAAATTACTCATTCAAAGGCTTTCCTTTAAAAGCCTTTAGTTTGCTACTTGCTGGAGAAACCTTTCTTTTTATTGCCTTATGGTCAGTCACACATCTCATGTGTTTAATACTGAGGCTTCCACTTCTCCTTTTCCTGTCCTCTGATCACTTCTTTGGCACACACACAAAACTTTCTTGTAACTATTCTATTTAACGCTTCTGTAATTTTTTTTTTTATTTTGTTAGTGTTTGCTTTGTTTTATTTTGTTTTTTCCATTTCTTTAACCTGTGTTTCAAATTTAGGATACTGTTCTAATTCAGGTTACTTGGAGGATAAACGTCTTTCTGAACATCTCCTTATGGCCAATCACAATCTTATCTTTATTACAAAAACAAGTCTAAGATGCAGTTGTCCATAATTACCCTGCAGTTTTGACCACACTAAATTAATAATGCATTTATTTGTGCCATGCTTCTTACTTTTTAGTTTTTTCATTACATCTGTTTCCTTCTCATTGTCTCTGTAGTGAAAAACATCCTTTATTTAAAAAAAAAGAAAGAAAAAAAGAAAAGAAATGAGAAAAGAACAGAAGAGAATACAAAAGAAAAGAAGAGAAAAGGAAAGAAAGAAAACATTTAGACCTCAAGGCTAGAAATTATAACTTTTATATTTTAAATATGGCAAAGCACAACAAATGTGATATCACAGAATGGCAAATATTTGTTAATGATAAATTGGAATAGTCTCTGCATATAAGATTAATTTTTAGTTTTCATAAACATATGCTTCTAATAAGATCCCTGGATAAGTGCTAGTGTAAAATGTTCTGTGAAGTATTCCTTGCAGAAATTATTTCCTATCTATAATGTAGACCCTAATTGCAGTAATGTGAAAGGTGTTTGATTTTTACCTGCTTATGTTAATGTTTATATTTTCCATAATTTTACTTATATCTGCATAGACATGAAAATACCAAATAATATGGCACTAATACTAAGTAAACTGATTGAAGAAGTAATTACTACCCAGCTATGAAATTAGGAATATTCATTGAAGTTTCCTTGAAGACCAAAATACCTCAAAGTAGTAAAATCATTCAGATGATTTCTAATAAACAAGAATATGGTGTTCTTCAGGAAACAGCAGCAAAGGCAACAACAACAAAATATGTTAAGATGAATGCAAGCAGATGAAATGCCTTTATTTTCAAATGATTCTTTATTTTCAAGGAAACATAGGAACATATATGAAAGTATTTTCTTCACCAACACATTAATTATAAGTGACTTATATCTGGAAGGCACAGCAAGCTGGTGTGGTGCATTCCAACCAGTTTGGCCTTACAAAGGTTTTGGGTTTTTTGGTTTGTTTGTTTGTTTTAATGTAGCAGATTTAAACCATTATGTGCTACCAAAGTAAACTGATATCTTTTCCTTTTTATAGGATGTTATAGAGAGGCACATTTCTGAGTGTCAAAAGAGAACAAACTCTCCTCACTCATCTTTCATAAACTCTGCTTGGAACCGTATAATGCCTGCTGTTTTTTTTTTTTTTTTAATAACCATACATTTGTAGATTTATAAAAGTCCAAAATGGTTTATTTTTTTTTTTCTGTCAGAAAAATCAATCTTACAGTTTATTTGCTGCCAGCAGTTTGCAATTAGATCTCATTCACTACCACATGGTTGAAATAGTCAATACACGGGGGTGTTAGAAACCGCGTTCAACAAACATGAAAGATATCAACTCATCATTAAACAGCGAGACTTAAACTGAATTAAACAAATACTCTAAACAAAGAAGCTAAAAAAATATATTTCTCTTTTCTATTCTTAAGACAAAATACTAAAAATATTTAAGGCAGAATCTTCTCAGCTATGTTGTGAGAAATACTGGCATTTTGGATCAGTGGTAGAGGACAGAAAATGAAATGGTATGACAGAGTAATAAATAATCTGTAAAACTTTGTTGGCCTAGAAAATGAGCTGCATAGAAAAAGGTAAGTAATGAGGTGGTTTAGGTGGAAAAGAGATTCAGAATCACAATAATGTGTATTTTACATATTGTCTTCTGTATGTTTTTGCTTTACTTATAAACTCATTTAAACTATAATCTCGGGAGTTTTAAGTCAATTTTCCTTTTCTTTTCTGATTAAAAAAGTAACATCAAGAACAACAACAAAACTCTGAAATGATGTTCACTAAATTTCAATTGTCTTGGTGGTACTTAGTGCTCTTTTGGTGGTGGAGTGTTGAGTAATAATTAATTTCTTCTTTTTTGCTATTCTGTATTTGCCACATTTTATTATATTTTTTCTAAGCCTATTTTAACCAAATAAAACATGGTAAGTAAAGATAAAGTTACCTGTGTTCCTCTTCCACATCCTACACTCTTGTACCTTATGGTACTACAAAGAATGCTTAACACATATTGAGTAATCTCCCAGCATCTCTCTTGATTTTTGTATGTATGTGGTTGAGTGTAACATATAATATTACTTTATGTAAGTTTCATTTAAATATTGAGCACAATATTGCAATTCCCTTTTTTCATCATTTTCCCCTCTATTATATCAATATATGATATGTAGTTCATTCTTTATCTTCTATATATATAATATTCCACCACAGAGTAGATAAGACATTTTATCTACCTGTGAGCTTGTTGATGGACATATAAAATTTTTTTCCAGTTATTTCCTATTACAAAAGAAACAAAATGGAAATACTTGTATATATATTTTAATGCACCTATGCACCAATTTTTAGAATAGTTTCTATGTAGAATAGAATGGTTGGCTTGAAATATAATTAATTCACAATGTGTTATTCCCAAATTTTTCCCAAATTACTGTCATAATTCTTTTTTTTAAAGATTTTATTTATTTATTTGACAGAGAGAGATCACAAGTAGGCAGAGAGGCAGGCAGAGAGAGAAAGGAGGAAGCAGGCTCCCTGCTGAGCAGAGAACCTGATGTAGGGCTCGATCCCAGAACCCTGAGATCATGACCTGAGCTGAAGGCAGAGGCTTAACCCACTGAGCCACCCAGGCACTCCTACTGTCATAATTCTATTTTATACTGTCATAAACATGCATGACAATTTCCCCCAAACCCTTTTCAATATGTGATATTACCAAATTTTTAAAAAGTATCAATATAAGTAAGAAGTATTACTTTCTTTGTTTCTCAGATTAGTTAAAAAATGTTTGGGTCATATTCTAATATTTTTTAAATAAACATATAATGTATTATTTGTTTCAGGGGCACAGGTCTGTGATTCATCAGTCTTACACTATTCACAGCACTCCCCATAGCACATAGCACATACCCTCCCCAATGTCCATCACCCAGCCATCCTATCCCTTCTATCCCCCTCCCTCCAGCAACCCTCAGTTTGTTTCCTGAGTATTCTAATAGTTTTATTGGACTCTTGGATTTGTCTTCAGTGAATTGCTTTTCACCAAATCTTGTCATTTTCTTCTTATTGGGATCTATGGTTTTTTTTTTTTTTTTTTTTTTTTTTTTTTTTTTTTTTACTGAATTCAGAAATGCTAATAGATAGATGTCATTTGTCTGTTATAGATTAGCATTATTTTTTGTTAGTAAGCCCTAGCTTACCTTTTTAACTGTTTTTTACAGTGTCCTTAGTCATGCAGAATTTCACAGTTTTGATATAATCAAATACATCAAACTTCATTTTATAAGATTTACTTATGTATTAGATATAAGAAATCTTTCACTATTATATATGGCATATATTCTCTTATACTACCTTGTAATGTTTTTAACTTGTATTTTCTCCAAGTTATGTCCTCCAACTGGAATTATTTTATATAAGAACCAAATGTTTTATTCCTTTATACAAGGACTATCCTTCTAACATGATTTACTTAATAGTCTTACCCTACCCTGATTTGTAGCATTACCTCTGCCAAAATCTATATTTGCCTGGGCCAATTTCAAGGTCGTCTATTCTATTCCACTTGTGTATTTTCTTTCTAATACTGAATCATTTACAACAAGTTGTGACATCTGACAATAAGGGATCTTTTATTATTCTTTACTCTTTACCCCAGAATTATCTTGCCTATTTTTGTCCCATCCTCATGGAGTTTAGGATGTTTGTCTGAGATTTGTTCTTCAATACTTCATCATCTTCTATTTCATAAAGAACTTATGCATATGTGTCCACTATTTCCTCCCAAATGTTTTAGTTTATTTTGGAACTGTGAATAGGTAGTTTTTACTACTACATTTTTTTTTTTTTGGTTATTTGTTAATTGTTGGTCTTATCTACAATAAATTTGCTGAAAGTTCTTGTTAACTCTAATAATTTATAGATTATCTTTGATTTTCCTATAGACAATCAGAGTCTGTAAATACCCATTTTGTCTTCCTTTAAGATATCTTCCCTCATATTTCTGTTTTTCTATCACATGTAATTGGCTAGCCATTAGAGTTTCAAGTTCAATGTGAAATAATTGGGATTTAGGGAACATTTTTATCATTTTTCAGTCCTTTATTGAAATTTGCAAAAGTGTGACGCTTTCATGTGATTTTTAAACAAAGGTTTTAGAATATAGCTTTAATCGGGTCAAGAGAATTCCCCTGTACTTGTAGTTTGATGAGAATTTAAAAGATGAATTCATTATTAATTCTATTAAACATTTTGATGCACTTCTCTTGTGGTCATCAGATCAGCCAGACTTTGAAATTCAGTTTAAATTAATATTCTGATTGGAATACCAACATTGTACTATCATTATAATTGTTTTTAAAACACACTTCCCTGTTGAATAAAATCTAAGTCTATTTTTACTGGGCTATCACACATAGAAGAATTTAAATATCCTTGTAAGAGTACAGTAAATGTCTACTGGAGACAGTCTCCCATGGATGCACATTATCTTTAACTTTTCCCCCAAAATAGAAATTTCTTAAAAAGTAGTTACCACATAGATCTCAGAATACCAATCTTCTGTGGGGTACCTGGGTGGTTCAGTCAGATAAGCGTCTGCCTTCGGCTCAGATCATGATCCCAGGGTTCTTGAATGGAGCCCCACGTCTGGCTCCCTGCTCAGTAGGGAGCCCTGCTTTGCCCTCTGCCTGCTGCTTTCCCTTCTTATGCTCTCTCTCTCTTTCTCTCTCTCTCTGTCAAACAAATGGAAACTTTAAAAGAAAAAAAAAGAATACTAATCTTCTGTAACCAGTAGCACAACTTGAAGTGTTAACACCCTAGGGGCATAATTGATGCAATGCGGCTACTAGTTTATTAAAATCTCTATAATTCCTTATCAATCTCCAGTAATCAGCCTTTCTCACACACTATATTGTACTGTTAAAGAAGGAATTTGTGGGTACAAATATATCTATGTCTAACAGATACTTAATGAAACTTAAAATTTCTTGATGTCTTCATGTATTCTACATTGTTTTAAATGAATTCTCAAGTTTTCAATATTACATACCCTTTTAAAACACGATGAAGAGTGGTGCCCAGGTGGCTTAGTAGGCTGAGCAAACAACTGTTTTTTTTTTTTTTTTAAGATTTATTTTATTTATTTATTTGACAGAGAGAGATCACAAATAGGCAGAGAGGCAGGCAGAGAGAGAGAGGAAGAAGCAGTCTCCCCGCTGAGCAGAGAGCTCGATGCGGGGCTTAATCCCAGGACCCTGGGATCATGATCGGAGCCGAAGGCAGAGGCTTAACCCACTGAGCCACCCAGGCGCCCCTGAGCAAACAAGTCTTGATTTTGGCTCGGGTTATGATCTCAGGGTCCCGGGGTCAAGAGTCTGGTCAAGCTCCATGCTCAGCCTGGAGTTTGTTTGAGATTCTTTCTCTCTGCCCCTGCCTCTACTCTCCCTCTCCTGCTAAAGTAAATGAATAAAATCCTTAAAAAATAATAATAACAAACAAACAAACAAATAAAACACGGTGAAGAATAGGTTCATGTGAGGTCCTGTTCCCCAGTGGTTTGGTTTCTTATTCTTGCATCTATCAATAAGTACACTGGCAGACTGAAGCAACAACTATTCATAGCTTTTCTTAATAAATTCCTATTTTGAAACACATTTTCTTTTTTTAAAGATTTTATTTATTTATTTGACAGACAGAAGTCACAAGTAGGCAGAGAGGCAGGCAGAGAGAGAGGGGGAAGCAGGCTCCCTGCTGAGCAGAGAGCCCAATGCGAGGCTCAGTGCCCGGACTCTGGGATCATGATCCGAGGCGAAAGCAGAGGCCTTAATCCACTGAGCCACCCAGGCACCCTGAGACACACTTTCATTGTAAATTTTCTACAGTTGCATAATCATATCTCCATAATTTGGTTATATTGACCTTTAACTTTTTGTCACCAAACTTAGATTATGACAACAGGTTGTGCACCAATGTCCAGCAATCCTGCAGTGGTGTCTTCATCTCCCTGGGCTAATTTACTCAAACCTACATGGATGACTGTGATTTCTCTTTTGGAGTTTGCACAAGAAACCATGGCTATCATATTTTTCAGAATCATAGTTCTCTCCTTGATCTCACACATTTTTTTAATCAGCGCAGGTCCCAGGGACTGTGTAGATTTCCCTTTGGGCCATTATCAGATTATTAATATTCATAAAACTGAGGATTATTTGAAAGAATCTGGTGTGGTCCTTTTCTAGTTTCATTTGAGAGGTTGATGGAGTAGCCAGATAATCTGTTCACTTATGCTGATCTATTAAAATGTTAGCAGCTACTCCATCTATCACCATTTGGGGCTAATTTTTAATGAATTACCTGAACATTTCCATCCAGTTTAATTGTCCAAAGGTTTTCTTCACCCTTTTTATTTTTATTATTTTCTCTTTTCCTGAATAATGCATCATCTTTCCTTCACTTAACCTCATTTGTGGGAGTTGCATTGGTAGATTCCCCCAAACCTCGTTCATATAATTGTGCTCACTGTACCAAGTGCTATGGTTATGGTAATAGGGTGGATTCACTGTCAGGACCTGTGAGACTTCACTGAGCTACTCACATAGGGTTTTATTAAAGGCATCATATGGCAGATAAACATAGAGAGGTCCAACAGCTTCCAGGCACAACTCCCAGCATCCTTTTTCAGTTGGGTAGGATGCTTTATCTTCAGACTGTTAACCAAAAAGATACCCGCAAAGATGCCTTGGTCTCAAGGAAGCCATAGTACAAAGCCAAGTCTTTTGTACCTCACTGGTCATAAAACCAGGCCAGGGAACTGGTTAAGCCACATGCAAAGAATCAGTCCATATATTTTCAGTAAATAATAGAGACAAATTGGTGCAGAGTGACTCTAGGTGAATTTTGGACTTTATGCAATATATTTTAAATCATTAGCTAGTACATTTTATCTTATCTTTGCTTTGGCCAGGGGTCAGTAACAGATTTTTAGGAGTCCCTGGGGATAAGCACAGTTTTATATCAGAGACCAGCCACAGATTAATCATGCCCTTATACAGATTTTTTATGATGTCAACTATCTCTTTCTTATTTCATTTAAAAAATAATTACAATAGAATAAAAGATCATGGTCTATAGGATTGATTTTTTGAAAGATTTTCAGACTTGTCTTAGAGCCTGGGTATTGCTTTATTTTCTCATAAATGTTTCTTGTATGCTTAAGAAGGATATGGATTCTATAGCTGCTAGAACTAGGTAATATAAATATATGTCTTTTAAACGAATTTGTCAATCAAGTTTTTCAGAACTTTCAAACCCTTGTTTTATCCACATTACTTATCAGTTAGTGAAATAGGAGTGTTAGAGGGATTTTACCATGCTAGATATATCTATACCTATCTGCAATTCTGTCAAATTTTCCTTATATACATGAAGATATATTATGTTCACCTGTTACACAGTTTATTACCTTGGTGAATTTAAGGATTTTTTATTATTTATTTATTTATTTGAGAAGGAGAGAGAGAGAGAGAGAGAGAGAGAGAGAGAGAGAGAGAGAAAGCACACATAGTGGAGAGGCAGAGACAGAATCTTAAACAGCCTCCATCTCCAGCACAGAGCAAAGCGGGGCGCAGAATCAAGACTCTGAGGTCATGATCTGAGCTGAAAACAAGAGTTGGTTACTTAACTGACAGAGCCAATCAGGTGTCCCTTAAAGTTGTTTTTTAAAGCTACATTGTTACCTTTCCCCCTAAAATGTATTTTATATAACAATGACACTAGTGCATTTTTAAGTTTTGTCTTGGTGTATTTTTTCTTATATTTTATTTTCAAAATTTCTGTGTTTATTTTTTACATAAAATTACATACCTTATATCTTTACAAGTTAATATTATTGAGAAACAAACTAAGGGTTTTGTAGGGGAGGGGTGTGGGTGTTGGATGAGCCTGGTGGTGGGTATTATGGAGGGTGTGTATTGCATGGAGCACTGGATGTGGTGCATATACAAGGAATTTTGGAACACTGAGAAAAAACTATATTAAATTTAAAAAAGTTAGTATTATAATATTTGTCTTTTAACTGGCAATGTAGATTACTTATTTATTTGAATTATTTTCCCTATCCCTTATGTTCTGCTTCTTTTTAAAATTTAAACTTTATTTTGTTTTTTCAGTGTTCCAAGATTCATTGATGTTCTGCTTTTTATTTATCATGTCTGTTTCTGTTTCCTTCAACTTTATTTTACTGGGTTGTTTGTTCGTTTTTGTTCATTTGTTTGTTAGATTGGTAAATTTTCCCTATTGTTTTAGAAATTAGATACTTAGTGCTTTTTTTTTTTAAGTATTACAAAATATAAAGCTAATCAAAGTTTCTACCTTCCTCTGGTCACTTTAAATCTAACCACTTTCTCCTGTTATAAATGCTGATTTGGGGAACTACCTTCCAAAGGGATGCCTGTGCCATTATCTGGAAGCTCCTCTCCTCTTAATGGTTGCATAATCTAATTCTCTTCCCATTTAATTTTCAATGAATACTTCATGAGATCCCACCTGTGTAAGCCTGAATATAAAATGGTCACATTAATGACTTGACTGTTCTTTGTTACGTAGCCAAGCTTTTGAAGACAATTCACTGTGCCTCGTCTGCTGAATACTATAATGTACAAGCTTCATATCACTGTATTTTTGTGTCTATTTCACATAAGAATATCCCTTCCTTTTCTTCCCTATCAACTCCTTTATAGCTCATGAGATTATATAATGACTTCCAATGCAATGGAAGTTCTTTTCAAAAATTTTCACTTTTAGACGTTGTATATAATAGGTAATAATGCATTTAAAAATGGAAATAAAATTTTTTATGTCAAGATGCAGACATTGCCTTCTAAGCAGTAGTCATATTGCCTTTATTTCATTGATTTGTTTATTCCCTGTAACCTATCAAATTATGATACATAGAGTGATAGGATTGCAACAGTGTTATAATATTAAAATGTATCCAACATGAGCCATTTTAGGGAAAAATAAAAATGAAAACCTATAAGCAGAAGTCTATGTTTTAATAATCAAATGTAAATGGAATATATCTGAAAGTATGTTCTCACCAATCAAGAAACACACTACGCTAACAGCTATAATGGAATGGTTAAAATTCTCGTTTTGAAACCAATGCTTTTAAAGTGATCATGTTTATAGCAGTGTATCCAGAATCCTTTTTTTCAAAGACCAATTTTCTTTTGCAGTTTTGTTTTCCTTAATAAAGTCAATATTTCTTATATGAAAATACCCTTTTTCCAAGAAAAATCAGAATTGAATTTTTCAGTTACATATAATTCAAAGGCTAAATTATTCTCTAAAAATGTATTAATTTACTAATTTATTTGTTTTTGCCTTTAAGGATTGTCTAGTTTTTGCTCAGTGGCTGAAAATCTGAAATTTCACAAACACCCTCTCTAATTGTGGCTTGTAAATCAAAATTTTCTTTTTCCCCCCAATATTTGAGGAATTTTATGTCTTTTCCATTTGTTGATTTTATTATTGAATTTTCAACTGCATTATTGAATAATGTCACTAATAAGAACCACTCTACATTAACTTAAATTTTTGAAACAGTTCCACTAAGAAGAGAATATGATTTTACTCTTCCTAATTGGGAATTTATGACTTCATTTACTGCCTTTGTAATCTATATTCTGACTAATCATAAAGGGTAAGTTCTACGTAAGAAGTTGAAGACTGATATTTCAACTAATTATGACCAATTATGAGTAAAAACAAAATCAGGTATTTTTAAAAATATTAATTTTTGTTATGGTATATAGCATTAAAATCAAGGAAATGTAAATCTCTGGCTTTGCCTTTAATATGTTTACAATTTTGTCAGCAGGATAAGTACTAAATATCTAAAAAGTTAAAAAATAATAGAAAGGTAAAAAAATAAAACAGTCAAGAGCAGTAAACATCATTTGATTAGTCAACAAGGGAGTGACATAGACACAAACTGGCATCAGTTCAAAGGAGAAAGAACTTAGAAACAAAATGCTTTAAGGATGATTATGCCCTGAAACTAAAAGTTATTTGCCTGTCTAGATACTTTGAAGATAATGAGAGGCAATTTAGTCTAGCTAAAAGATAATACTAGCCTTTGTCTGGTAACTGGTAATGAAACAACTCAGCTTGAAATGTACAACTCATCAATAATTGATGTATGAATATTCCAATCTTTCAACTTGTGAATTGAATTACTTTGGGTTCATTAACACTATCCAAAAGTCATTTATTTTAATATGAGTTTGGGTGATAGTATTTGAATTGTAAATACTTCCATTCATTTTTTTTTCCTTTCCTATTTTAGCTTATGTGTAAATTAATTTACAGGCAACAAAAAAGAAAAGTTTATCTACACTGTTTCACCACATAGCTATGAGAGAGGTAAACTCAAGCCATAACCACTTTATATATAAATACTTTAAAAATATGACAACAGTCATAGCTTCTGAACAGCATAAGGAATTAGTTAAACCCTCACAAAATTGTATATGTGCAAACACATTTAAACAAAAAAATGCTTTAATATATTTGAATGTAAATGCAGTACTTAAGATTTAATCCAAAATTTGAGATAATCCAGACAATCCCTCCTATACTACAATGCATAAGTTAGAGCTATTGTTTTGTTTTATGAAAAACTATAGGAAAGAGGGGGTATATGTAGAAACCATGGGTCTACAAGGGTTAAGTAATTTGTCCACAGGTGTGCAGTTTTTAGATTGTAAACTCAGCTCTCTCTGACTCCAAATTGTATGGTCTCTCCTTTACAGCGTTGTTATGTTGCTATCTCTTAGAAGCAGATTCCTGGGTGGAGGTTTATTTGCAAGGAGTGTCTTCAAGATGAACATTGTGAAAAGAATGGGAAGGAAGCAAGATTAGATAGACAAAGGAGTCAATAATAATAACAAATCCAACAATAATTTTTGCCCAGATCACGGGGCAACTCTGGAGCTAAAATGGATCTCTCCATGTTGTAAAGAAATGGATGGACTTTATAACCACATCCATTAGATCTGGGCAACTCAGCAAGGGTGTGATAAAAGGTTAAGTTGGGGTGGAGGAGAAAGCCGTTCTCTGCAACTGAGATGATTCCTGAAGTTATTGGCAGCTGAAGGCTATCTCTGTCAGCACTCTACCCAACTGGAGCAACAAATCTTTCTTGAAAGAAGATCCAAATGAAATATCTCTGTGTCTATTACAATCATGCCCTTGCACTGCTTTATACACATTGCTTTATACACGATCAGAATGCACATCCTCTATTGGTCTCGATGCCTTACGTAGCAGCATGATTTGGACCCTTATTTCTGAGGAATCTGAGCCTCTGGTATTCTTGATGTTTTCAGGCACTTGCCAGTCAAAATTAAATGCAGAAATACCAAGAGTAATCCAAGTGGATTACCTGGTTCCATACATATTCTTTTCTGGCCTCATTGAGTAAAACATCCTGATGGTCAAGTTTTATTCTTTTTGCCAAGACAGTGACCACCTTCTAGTTTTCCTGGTCCATGATTTGAGAAGCCTAAAAAACCCATGTGGTAGCATTAGTTTATAGCTCATTAGGACTCATGCTATGAGATATGAGAGGCAAATAAGTTCTCCTCTTGCATATTAGTTTCTCTAACCCAGAGTTAGAAGATTAGGAAGCACAAATTCCCCAAACCACTCACTTAGAATGAAGAAAATTGTGCTACTCCTGCTTCTCCTTCTTGGTTCTATGACCTATGTATTCTTCATATTGGAGACAGAGCACAGTTTAAAGGTCTTTGATTCCAGGTAGGTACTATGTACTGGATGATGGCATTTTATTATTGTTGTTGTTATTATTATTATTATTTAGTAATCTTTACACCCAATATGGAGCTCAAACTCTATGACCCCGAGATCAAGAGTCACATGCTCTTCTGACTTGAGTGAACCAGGATCTCCTGGATGATGGCATTTTAAACTCATAATGTTTGCCCTCTGAGCTAGGATTTTGACTATTTGTTTGACAAGTTATTCCAGTACTTTTACAGGCAGATTCTGGATAGCATAGGGTGTGATATGACAGTGGGTGTGATGGTCATTGGCTTACGCATGTATCTCCTTTACTATAAAATGAGGCTTTGGAGGCAGAAAAAAAAGGGCTCTAATATAGGAAAGTTTCCACCAAGTGAGTAATTGTTATCAACGAATGGTTGATAACAGGGCACATCATTGGTCTCTATTGCTGGCAGGTGGGACTTTTGACAGCCTCAGTCACTGTATCAACCAAGAGTAAGTGAGATCCCATGGTCTCCAGCTCTGCCAACATGGTCATTTTGTTCATACATTCACTGTCCCAGAAATAGGGTAGTCAATGACAAAAGCGGAATGATTTCAACTAATTGATTTTTCTGTTTGTAGTTGATTAGTGCCTCTTCCATGAAAAATTATTTCTGTAGGCATTAACATGTAGTACAAAGATATTCACATTTTTTCCCCCATTTTCACCTGTCTCTCTATGATTCTCTACCTCAAACCTGTTTGTCTCTGTTTTTCCAGTGTGTCTCCTCCAGGTTTCTGACCAAGCCATTTCCTACTGCATAGATCTCAGGCCAATTCTCTTTCCATACAAAGTGGATAATGGTTACAACTCCTGAAGCCCTACTGGCTGGTAAAATTTTTCACAAATTTGTTTTAAAACCAATCATGTGTGTGGTTATAGCGCAGCTTGTGACTTTTTTTTTTTTTTTTTTTTTTTTTTTTTGCCTGAACCCATATACCAGGTCAATCCATCTACAAACCAAGCTTGGATTTTTTCCTTCCTCATTACCCAGTAGTGAAAGATTATTTATATGGCCATTGAATGACCCATGTTTGAAGCCAGTTGCAGCAGGAGGGGAGATGTGGGCTTCCTGCACATACAAACCGGCTTGTACCTTCTTAGAACATGATTCATGGTTTTCAGTTTTCTGGTAAACTAGCTTCTTGTCATCTTTTTAAAAACCAGAATATCAATGGAATTTAGCAATAGTCATATAATTACATTGTCTTTATAGTTACTATTTTATTTATACTTTTAAAACCAGATATATCTTCCACCAGTATACGATGCCAGTCACCAGTGAAAGTTTTAAGCATTCTATTGTTAAACCTAAGTCAATAAAGCAGCACATCTCCATTACTAACTTAATAAAAAAATTCCCCTCTGTTAACTTTAAATACATCAATTTCCCTAGAAAGAGAAGGTTACAATAGAATCATTACTTTCCTAATTGTGAAAAATCAAGTAATTGCTTTGTACTCCCACTTTAGTCTGTCTTGGGCTTTCTGCTTGATAAGTGCCATGTGTAACTCTTGACTAACAATTGTTAACATGGCCTATAATTCTTTTCTGAATTATCCAGATACTTGTCTTAATTCCCTTATTCCCTTTGAGCATGTGGAGATGCAAACAAAGTCGAACATGGACAATAGCCAGATATTTGAAGCCACAGTTTATTTGCAAATTGGTTTGTATGGGGAATTGCCTCAACAGTTTAAGCCCTTGTCCTATTTAGAAAGATTTCAAATAATAGTTTTATTGTCTTTGCCTATTTGTTTCTGACTTGAATTAGGCAAACAGTTGTTTCAATTTTTCTTCTTACCTATTGAAAAACCACGGGAGAGCTCATTATAATTAATTTATTAAGTATCTGTTTACTGTGGAAACTAAGTCTCAGGCTTTGAAAATATGTCATAAATTATAACTGCTAATATGAAAATGAATATAGAAGTACACTTTAAAGATATTTTTATAAACATGGTGACTGTATTTTATTTCTATTAAGGTGTTGTTTTTCTTATAATAGCATTGATAAAAATTTGGCTAATTATAAAAAATGTCATCATTTGTCAACGGCACAGAGTGACATTAAATACATGACACAGGGTCATTATAAGGAAAAGATTTATTTTGCTTTGTTCTTCCTGAAGGATGACAAGTTAGGAAACAGAAAACTTCCTTAAGTATAAAAATAAATTCCAAGATCTTTTATTAAAGTTAAAACACAGAACAACACATGCACATGATACATTTAAGTTTTGCCTTCAGTTTTAACCTTTTCATATGGCAATGTTACACCTTTCTCAAATAGATTGTTTAAATTGCCCTAATGTAAAAATTTTAAACTGGCCTCACAAAAACTTCCATTTCAGTACAAGATGGAGTGACAGGAACTACATTTACTCCTTTGCATGAAATAACTGAATATCAGGGCAATTACATATGTGGCAATGACTTTTAAGATATTCTACATCATACAACAATGGTTAGTGATCTCTAAAATAAGAAAAACAAATGGGGTGAGCTCTGTGATTGTCCCATCTTACTGCTGGGAGTATTTTCAGGCTCTTTTTTTGGAAGAGGAACCCAGTCAGAGTCCAGGGTCTCCCTGAGTTGAGAGTCCAAAGAAATCAGGGTGGTTATAATTTGCATCCCAGGGTAACTGCCAAGAAAGACCTCCATAAAGAGGGAAAAACCTAAAGTTCTTCAGAGGATCCATCTGAAGTATTCAGCTGAATAGAGATCAACTCAGGCATATGAGGAAAATACTAAAGACAGGAAAGAGAGAATTAAGGGAAAAGTACATGGGACGTCAAGAACAGGGATATTGTTTCTTCTAAGCAGTGAGAATAAAAATCTCTATAATTTATGAAACATTATTTAGCATACTGATAAGGGTTTAAAGATTGCTTTGATCTTAAATAACAAACTTAATAGGCAGAACCTGAAGGGAACAAACTGATTTCAAATAACTTTGTCCTAAAACACAGTTCAATAATATTTTTTCTTCCACTTTTTAATTTAAATTCAGTTAATTAACATATAATGTATTATTGGTTTCAGAGGTAGAAGTCAGTGATTCATCAGTCTTATACAATACCCAGTGCTCATTACATCATGCACCTTCCTTAATGTCTATCACTCCATCCCCCCACATCCCTCCTCTTCTCCTTTAGCAACCCTCAGTTTGTTTCTTATGATTAAGTCTCTTATGGTTTCTCTCCCTCTCTGATTTCATCTTGCTTTATTTTTTCATCTCGCCATTTACAACGATGTGGATGGAACTAGAAGGGATTATGCCAAATGAAACAAGTCAATCAAAGACAATTATCATATGATCTCACTCATCTGTGGAATTTAAAAAATAAAACAAAGGGTCATGGGGAAGAGAGGAAAAATAATATTTTTAATAATACAAAAGATTTAGCATCTAACATACACAATGTTGAGCTGTCAAACAAAAATTATCAAGTATGCAAAAAATAGGGAAATACTATACATAATGAGGAGAAATGTCAATCTAAACTGCATCAGAAATGATAAAGACGATAGAATTAGTACAAAAAGACATTAAAACATTTATTTATGTTTGTTTTTTGTATGTTTAAGAAGGTAGAGAAAAAAATTGAGCACATAAAATAGAGAAATAGAAGATATAGAAAAGACCCAAACTGAACTTCTAGAGATTCAAATAAAATATTTAAGATGAAAATGCCCTTGATGTTATTGGTAGTACATTAGACCATGCAGAAAGATGTTTAAAAAACTTGAAGCAATAGCAATATAGCCGATTCAAAATGAAACAGAAACAGAAAGAACAGAGCTGCAGTGAACTATGGGACAAATTCAGAAGTTAAATATAGATTAAATAGAAGCACCTGAAGCAGAAGTGGAAAAATTATTTGAATAGGTAAGGACACATTTTTTTCCCCCAAATTTGCTGAAAATTATCAGACCACAGATCCAAGAAATTAAATGAACCCAAGCACAGAGAACACACTAATGCACATTATAATGAAACTATTTACCATCAGAGATAAAGAAAAATTATTAAAACTCCAAGAGAAATGAGACATATTACATGCCATGAATGAAGATAAAGATTATAGTAGATTTTTTATCAGAAACAATACAATCTAGAAGAACAATGTAAAAAAAAAACTTTTAAAGTACTTAAAGAAAGGAATTTTCAACCTAGATATCTTTACCCGCCAAAAATACCTTTCACAACTTAAGACTTTTTCAGATACATATAAAATGAAGTAATTGGACATCTATAGACCTACCCTGAAAGAGGAGTTAAAGAAAGTCCTTCAAGCAAAAGGGGTGGCAGATGAAAACCTGTATGTACACAAAAGAATAAAGAAAAATGAAAATGGTAAATATGAAGTATTTTTCTTATTTTTTAAAATATTTAAAAATAATCAACTTTTTAAAGCAAAAGTAATAACAAATTATTGTGGGATGTATAGGACAGATGGAAGTAAGAAAATAATAACACAAAGTTTATGGATGAAATAGAAATACACTATTATAAAACTCTTTTACATGAAACTGTGTAATATCATGTGAAGGCATATTGTGATATGTTAAAGATGTATACTATACATCCTAAAGAAACCAGTAATATAACAAATAAAGAGGTGTAGCTCACACATCAAAAAAGGAGGTAAAAGGAAATAATAAATATATAATTAATTCAACAGAAAACAGAAAAAGAAAAAGGGAACAAAATTATGGGAGAAAATGGCAAGATGATAAATTTATACCAAATCATATCAATAATTACATTAAATATAAGTGATCTAAAAACACCAATTAAAAAGAAAAAAATCCCAGATTTATTGAAAAAGGAAGACCCAACTTATCTCATGAGAAAATAGCTTTAAACCTAAGACAAGTATTTTAAGAGTAAAATGATGGAAAACTACATATAACTCTAACATTGATTAAGAGAACACTGAAATGGCTCTATTAATGACAGAAAAAATAGATTTCAGGGCAAAGAAAATTAGAAGAAAGAAAGGAAGTCATTTAATGAGAAAGTGGAAAATTGGTCTAGAAAATTTAACAATCTTAAAAGTTTCTGTACCTAAGAATAATATAGCTTAAAAACACATGAACAAAAATGGATAGAATTTCAATGAGAAATAGACAACTGTTCACCTACAAATCTAGAAAGTTAAAAAAACTTCTCTAATTAATAGAATAATTAGACAGATAATGAGAGGATATAGATTTGTGCAACATTATAAACCAAACTGAACTAATTGAAATTTACAAAATGTTTCATTAAACAACAGCAGATTACTTGTTCTTTTCAACTATACATGAAACTTTTGCCTAGATCAGTCATATTCTGAGTCATGAAACAAATCTCAGTAATTTTTAAATGGTTCAAGCATTAGAAAGTGTGTTTTTAAATTACAATGGTAGTAAATTAGAAATTAAAAATAGACAGATGTCTGGAACATCCCCCAATATCTATAAACTAAAAAATGCACTTTTAAGTATCTCGTTCATAAAACAAGTAATCAAAATAGGAATTAAAAAGGATTAGTATACAAAATACATAAATAATTTAATAAAACCTAACACCCCCCCTCAGAATCCAATAAAATATGGATAGAAGACAAGAACAGACATTTCTCCAAAGAAGACATACAGATGGCCAAGAGACACATGGAAATTTAGTGAATAAAGATAGTCTTTTCAGCAATCAATGCTGGAATAATTGGAAATACCTGTGGAAAAAAATGGAATGTTCACCCATACTACAATATACAAAATCTAATTCAAGATATACCTCAAGTCTAAAAGTAAACTCTAATACTACTAAAATTACAGAAAAAAGAAAATATTTGTGAGTTTTGGTAAGGCATATCTCTCAAACACACAAAAAACATGACACATGAAAGATAAAAAGAAGATAAATTGGAGTTTTTCAAAACTGGGGAAATTTTATTCTAAAAAAGTCCCTCCTAAGAGAATGAAAAGACAATTTTGTAGATATTGGGGGGAAAAAAACTATCAAATAGAATGTCTGATAAAATATTTCTATGTAGAATATATAGAGAGCCCTCCAAATTCAATAATTTTAAAAGGGCACAAATAACCCCATAAAGATGAGTAAACTTCCAACAGACATTTCATTTCACCAAAGGAAATATATGGATGGTACATGAACATGTGAAAAAGTACTTATGTGCCATCATTAGTCATTAAGGGTTTCAAACATAATTAAAACATAAGTGATTCAACTTACATACTTACTTGAATGTTTAAAATCAGAAAGACTGACCATGCAGGGCTGAGAAACAACTAGACCTCTAAAACACTGTTAGTAGCAATAGAAATCAGTACAAGCACTTCGTAAAAACATTCTGACGGCTCCTTTAAAAGGTCTGTGGTCCAGACGTTCTAGTCTAAATTATTCACTCAAAAAAACTGAAAACTGTCCATTAAATGACTTCTACTCAGATGTTCATAATAATCCATTTACAATATCCCCAGACTGAAAAGAATACAAATGTTTGGTAACAGAGTCTGGGTAGGTAGACATTTGTGGTATATCGACATGGTGCACAATACTGCTTAGCGATATAAAGAGAAAAAAAAAGAATTGGTAAACATTATTATATAGCTATGTCTTAAAATTATTATTCTGTGTGAAAGAAGTCAGAAAAACTACTGATACTGTATGATTCAAATTATATAAAATTCTGACATATGTAAATTAATCTAAGAAAATATGAAACAGATCAGCAATTTCCTGGGGATAAGAAGGGTGACTGGGAGAGACAAGAGGAACAGATTACAAAAGGATATGAGGAAATATTTGCAGGTGATGGTTATGTGCATTATCTTAATTGTGATTTTTTTTCATGGATATATACAATGTTAAAATCTAAACATGTGGGCTTATTGTATGTTCATTATACCTCAGAGATAAACACAAGCCTGTCTACATACTAACTTCCACTGTACAGTTGAGTTACTTTGAGCCATTTGCTAACACATTCTAAGGCCAACCTTCCTTCAAACATTAAGTGTGCTATCTACCTTATCGGCATTTTGGAAGATAAAAATAAAATAATCTTTGTAAAATGTTTATTACATTGCTAGACATTTTTAAATTTTACACTTCAGATATTAATTAGAGAATGATAGATCTAAACAGTATGAATCATGTCAAAAGCAACATATTATACCTCTTATTTATTCACTCTTCCATTATAGTACAAATTTCATTAGTCTGTTTCACATTATAGTTCCCAATCATATACTAAAATCTTCATGTTATAAAAATGCTACTTAAGATCATATGTTTAAAAGAACTACTCTAAAAGGAAAAGAGAGTACAAATAAGATTGATTACATGATATACAATGTCTGCATATACTTTGACCTATATTACTAAAAACATAGAAGCTAAGAAGTGAAAAAACAATTTAACCCCTAACATTTGCCTCAATTTTCCCTTTCAGTTTGTTATTATAGAATCATCAAATATGGTCTGCTTAATTTACTCTATATTTTGCCAGGGTGAATGCATTTAATTAAAATCCTTTTATTTAATGAACAAAGTCAATATAATGACTCATCTAAGAAATGAAGCCCTGTACAACTTTGATCATTAGTAGGAAGCTGTGGGCTCTGAATTAATCTGGATTATGTTTCAATTTCATTTTACCTACCCTACTTATGTAAGAGGTTACTTTCATAGTAAGCATATGTCTATACAAAGAAATGTTAAATATATTTCTGTGATTATTTTTTCTTCTTCCCCCCATTTTCAGTATCTACATGGGAAAAAAACCACAAATCACTAAAAATCACATAAGATGATACAACTGGAAATACTATACGAAAGGAGGGATTATTAATATTATTAGTATTACTACTACTGTTACAGTTACTATGACTAGTACTACCATTATTCCTACTATTTCTGAGAGATGGAGGATGGAATAATGGGAGGAAGAAAAGAGGGAAAAAAGAAGCAAAGGAAGAAAAGGGATAATTGGCTATCTTCACTCTCCTAATTATTTAATTATTGTATTGAGGGATTTTACTCTTCTATTCCAGAAACCAAGATAGCAATATGAGCACTCTCACAGCCTATGGGGTTGCCATATTTAACAACAACAACAAAAAACAGGACGCCAAGGCAAATTTGAAATTAAAATAAACAAGTGATTTTCTTCTTGTAAGTATGCCTCATGCCATGTTTGGGACTTAAACTAAAAATTATTTGCTCTTTATCGGAAATTCAATTTAACTGTGCATCTTTCATTTTATCTGGTAATCTCACCCTTTAGTCTTATATTTTTCACCTTTCAAATAATATGTACCCTCAATAAAGCATGTAAGAGTAACTTTTATGACATACGCAAACTTCCCATCACCAACTAAGTATGGAAGCAAAACCTCCTACCTCTTTTGTTTAGCAAATAGACAACTTGAAGGAATGAAAGAATAAAGAGGAAAAGAACAGGAGGAGCTGAGCAAGAGAGTGTCTCCATGGAGATCACAATAACAAAGTGAGTTGGGTGAAAATTAAGGAAGCATGGCGTGGGATGTAAGAAGGCAGAACATGGAGCAAGTTGCTACAGAAATAGCTCAGACTGGTCCTGTAACACATAATAGGGATCATATGTGAGCAAATGGGTAAAATCAGTTAATTTGGTTGAAAAACTGCCTTTCCTTTTTTTTTTTTTTTAAAGATTTATTTATTTATTTGACAGATCACAAGTAGGCAACGAGGCAGGCAGAGAAAGAGGAGGAAGCAGGCTCCCTGCTGAGCAGAGAGCCTGATATGGCACTTGATCCCAGTACCCTGGGATCATGACCTGAGCCGAAAGCAGAGGCTTTAACCCACTGAGCCACCCAGGCGCCCCAAAAAACTGCCTCTCCTTAATCCAACATTCTATTGAGTCATCCCATGTGTTCATTAACATTAGCATGGTTAAGTGCAACCTTTTAGAGTAGCCAGTTTGGAATCTAAAATCATTTTTTATCTTCCAGGGTTAACAACTGTTAATCTTGAAGAAATGAAAAATGTGCTGGTAATTCTGCTGGTCCTACCAAACATAAATTATGCACCTAAGCCCTAATGGTTGAGAATTCTCTTTTCTTTGTTCTTTAAGTATGGCTTTTATGCCTGATCTGTGCATGCCTACTCATTCAGGCAATTATTTCCAAATGTTATACATGTTATTTGATCTCTAGTAGAAAGAGTAATGAATTAAGAATCAGGAATCAGGATATTTGTCTTCTCTTCTACTTCAAACTTGACCAAAAATCTCTCAGCTCCTCTATGACTCATTTTCTTACTTGGATAATACATATTAATAAAACCTCTGACTTATCTCATAAAATTCTTGAGGAACTTAATTATCTTTTAGTGTGTTGGAATGTATAATAAAAACTATATTCCAGACTTATTTCATACAACAAGAGGACATAGGAAGAAAGTAACCGTTTTACCTTAGCTAGTGAAATAGTAGGTTTGCCAACAACAATTTAGTTGGAATGAAGATAAGGTAGGCTAACCCTGTCATTTATTGCTCAGACTGGAAGATTTGGGTAGTAAAAGTGCTTTTAATCATAACCCCAGGTCAGCAGATATAAGCAGATATAGCCCAAACAACTGAGCTACACTGGCATTCTAAGTCTGGAGGACTAGTCTTGAAGCCGCATTTGCATAGATTGTTCAGTGTTTTTATGGAGAATACGTGTTTGTTTTGTGTGATTGAGAAGAGGTAGAATGATAGAGATTTGGAAGTGCACAGGAATTCCCAAAGAGAGGAAAAGTGTTCAGAGTCAGATATGTAAACTTAACTATCAAAAAATAGATTTCAAAAGCCTAGAAAATATTTGTGAAGAATTATATGCCTAGAGAATCCAAAAGAGAAGAAATATTTTAAAACATTTAATTCTCTTATTTTGGCAACATTTAAAACTAATGAAAAAGTAAAAATTGTGGTGGTTAATTTTAGAGTCACTTGACTACATTTGATTTATGTTGGAAATAAGTGATATATTGTATTATATATTATATATTACATATCACATATTATATTATATATTATATTCCAGACTGTCTTATGCCCCAAACACCATAATATCAATATATATATTTTTTAAAGATTTTATTTATTTATTTGACATTGAGAGAAAGAGATCACAAATAGGCAGAGAGACAAGCAGAGAGAGAAAGGAGGATGCAGGTTCCCTGGTGAGCAGAGAGCTCGATGTGATGCAATGCGGGGCTCAATCCCAAGACCTTGAGATCATGACCCGAGCCGAAGGCAGAGGCTTAACCCACTGAGACACCCAGGTACCCCCAAGATACATATTTTTACTGTTCAGTAAGGAGAAAAACTTCCAAAAATTTTCAAGAGGTAACATATTTTTAAGTGCATACTGGGAAACACTAGATGATAATAATTAAAAAGAAGATTATTTTACATTATGTTATTTTATGCTTGAATAATGAAATAGATATTTTATGAAATAATTTAGAAAAATTAAGTGACCAATTAAACTCATACAGCTAGAAAGTAACAAAACAAGAAATCAACTTAATTCTTGATAAAAATAATCACCGTGGGAAAAAAAAAAGAACAAAAACCAAACCTCAAATCATGATCATATTTGAATGGATAACTAAATTGTGCAAAACCATAAAATATAATCTTATACAAAATTGAGAATGAATGAAATACTACAATACCCAAAATATCGTTGAATCCCTCAAAAACTAACACTGAACAAAAGAAGCCTGAGATAAACATACTATATGATCCCATTTATATGAAGTTCAGAAATAGGCATCACTAAGCAGTAATAATGAGCAATTCCTAAATAGATAGTAAGATTATATGGGGAAAAATAAGTGATTACCACAAATTTTAGAGTAATAAACTTTTTTAGGAAGGAGAATTTATAGTTGTAAGCTTCTGAGGTCTAGAAATGTCCTTTATCTTCTTTATCTTTAGGTTTCAAATATACAGGATTTGCTTGTTTGGAAATTATTAAACTATATTTATGTTTTATGCACTCTTCTCTGTTGTGTGATATCATAATTCAAAGTTTTAGAGTTAATAAAAAGAATTATGGGTATTTTTATGTCAATAATTTTTTTAATTACTTGGAGAATTGGATTTGTAGAAATATACAATACGTCAGAAATGACTCTAAAAGAAATAGAAAACCCAAAAGAATCATAACCTTTAAACAAAGTACATCTAAATTTTAGTGTTCCCTAAATAGCATTAGAGGATGTTCTACTAAGTAATTAATAAACAAATGTTAACTTTGTACAAACTCTTTTAGAGTAGAGAAAAATAGAAAACACTTCCAAAGCATTTTATGAGAATAATAAAATCCTGATTTCAAAACCAAGGAAGAACTAATAAAAAAAGAGGGGGGCATAATTACATACCTACTCCACATAGAACATGTAGAAGATATATAATACCCTAAATAAAGAGTTAGCAAAGACAACAAATTTTTAAAAATATAATATGCCATGATAAAGTTGTGTTTATTCCAGGAATGCAATCTTAACCAAATATCAGAAAAAGACTGAAGTAATTAGGCACAATAACATTTTTAAGAAGAGAAAACACACGATCATCACCTCAATAGATGCAGATATAACATCCCATAAAATTCAAAATTTTATTTTATTTTTTTAAAGGTTTTATTTATTTATTTAAGAGAGAAAGCATGAGCATGGGGAAGAGGGAGAGGGAAAAGGAGAGGGAAAAGCAGACTCCCCAGTGAGCAGGGAGTCCAATGCCAGACTGGACTGCAGGACCCAGGGAGCATGACCTGAGGCAGAGACAGATGCTTAACTGACTGAGACACCCAGCTGCTTCCATATAAAAGAATTTTTAAAAACAAGAATCAGAGTCTCTTTTAGAAATTCAACAATAGCATTACAAATAATAATAAAATGTTGAATTAATGCTTATTAGAAAGCAATCAAAGCACAGATAATTGCTATTATCAATTCTTTTAAACAGTGTAACTATATATCAGTGCCTACACATTTTAGTTAGATTAAAAAGGAAAGTAGAGAGTAGTATAAAAATACAAAAGAAAAAAAAACTGTCAATATTTGCCCATGATCAAATTGTTTACATAGAAAATTTCCCCCAAATTACTTAAACACTATTTAAATTAATAGAAAACTTAGCAAACTTGGTACATTAAAAACTCAGTAGTCAAAATAAATTGCATTTCTATTTATATACAAAAATCAGATAAAATACACAATTACAAAAGAATGTTCCCCACAAAACACCTGCAAAAATCAATTTTATTTCTATATTCTAACAGTGTCGCCCTCGGCCCGCAAGAATGACAATCAGCCTGGTATGGTGTTAATGCTTCATTCGTTTATTTCGTCAACTTCCTTAGCTTATATGCGGCAGGGTGACCAATAAGGGGCCAAGCAATGGAGAGAGCCAATGAGAGTCCTGTTACTATGCTGATTAAATTTGAAACAGCCAATGACTATGTCCTCTTTTAGGCGAGCTTCACCAGAACGATCGTTGTTTACTTGCAGCATATTTTGCTGGCAGTGAGCCAAGGGCCATCTTGTAATGGCGGGGACTTTCCCGGCCTGAGGCGGTCCCCGACATAACAGTGAAAGTAAAAACACAATACCATTTGCATTCACTTCAGAGAATATGGAAAGTTTATAATAAACAACAAAATGTGGAGTCTGGATGCTGAAAATCACAAAATGCTAATGACTTGAAATTAAAGAAGATTTAAATAAATGGAAAGACATATAATATCCATGGAATGGAAGACTCAGTATGGTAAAGATATTGATTATTCTCAAACTGATCTGTAGATTTAATTTCATTCCATAA
Source organism: Mustela nivalis (assembly GCF_964662115.1). Taxonomy (NCBI): domain Eukaryota; kingdom Metazoa; phylum Chordata; class Mammalia; order Carnivora; family Mustelidae; genus Mustela; species Mustela nivalis. The sequence continues at coordinate 59,941,481 of NC_139033.1, forward strand.
AAATTTTACTGAGATATTTCATATATGTAAACATTTATTCTAAAATTTATGTGGCAAATAGGTCCTAAAATAGCTAAAGTAATCTTGAAAAATAGGGGTAAAGTGGAAGAATCACTCTACTTCACATGAAGCACTACTGTGTGCATAAAGAGATCAGAAGACTATGACTGCTGTAAAAATGAACACATGGATCAATAACCAGAACAAGAAATCCAATAATAAATCCACACAAATATGTCCAACTAGTTTATGACTAAGAATCAAAAGTGATTAAATGGAAGAAGAATAACCTTTTCAATAAACGGTGTAGGAGTGACTGAACACACATAGACTAAAAATTGAACCTCAATCTAAAACACACACCTAATAGAAAATTAATCCAAAGTGAATCATAGGCTAAATGCAAAAACTATAAAATTTTATCGAAGCTATTCATACAGAAACATGCAGACCTTTATACTTTTATAGTAGTCTGAGTTTTCCTGAGACATAGAACCAATAGAGGTGGAGGGAGCAGAAAAAGACAAATGGAAAGAGAAAGCCAATTTATTTTAAGGTATTAGCTCCCATGATTAGGGAGGCTGGAAAATACAAGATCTGTAGGACAAGCTGCAGGAAAGAGATGATGTTGCAGCTTGAGGCTGAAGTTCGTCTGCTGTCAGAATGGCCTCCTTTTTAGTCTTTTTTAAGGCCTTCAACTAATCAGTTGGTGATGCCCACACACATTATGAATGGTAACCTGTTTAACTCAAAATCTATTGATTAAATATTAATGTCAGCTAAACACACATGTACACACATACCCATACCCCCCAACACACACATACAACATGCCTTCTCAGCAACATCCGGACGTATTTGACTAAACATCTGGGTACTGTGGCCCAGCTAGGTTGACACATAATAGGAGCCACTATAATTGCTCTCTGAAAATTTAGTTTAGATGTCAAGACTTATGATGCTACATATACACATGAAGAAATTGTGACTTACACTCATATAATGAGGCTTTCCATGCAAGTCAGGGAAGGCTTCCGAGCAGGTCTAAAAATGTCTTGAAGTGTGAGAAGGGACAACTGGCTTGAGATGTGTTATGTGAGGAAATGGAGCTGGGGTGCAGATTCTCACACATGGACCACACAAAGGGGTGTCTGATTTCAAATTCCAGTGCCAAAGGAAGGAACATGTGGTCTTTTTAAATCGCTTACCCTGAGGGGGCATGGGGATGTGGTGGGGTTTGAAAAACATTAGCATTCAAACATCAAAAATGGAGTTATCCTCTTCATTACAAAACATCAAAAATGGAGTTATCCTCTTCATTAGGAAACAAACAAACAAACCAACCCCAAAAAACACAAGAGAAAATCATCATCAAGATCAGGGGCTAGGTAAAGAGCTGTGATACGTGGGTCCCCTGGGTGGCTCAGTGGGTTAAGCATCTGCCTTTGGCTCAGGTCATGATCTCAGGGTCCTTGAATCAGGCTCCTGGCTTGGCGGGGAGTCTGCTCCTCCCTCTGCCTCTCCCCACCTCTTGTGTTCTCTCTGTCTCAAAAAAAAAAAAAAAAAAAAAAAAAGCCTTCTTAGCCTTGACACCAAAATCATGATCCATAGCAAAGAAAATTGACAAATTGGACTGCATCAAAATTAAAAACTTTTGATCCTCAAAGCTCTGTGAACAGAATGAAAAGATAAACTACAACTGAGAGAAAATATGTCCAAACCACCTATCTGATAAAGGGCTAGTATTGAAAATATATAGACTCTCAAAACTCAACAGTAAAGACAAAAATCCAACTATAAAATAGGAAGGAGATATAAAGAGACATTTCAGTGAAGAGATAAAAGAAAGCTGATTCAGTAGGAGATGATAAATAAGCACATGAAAAGATGTTCAACTTTCTTAGCTATTGGGAAATGAAAATTAAAACTGCACTGAGATATCACCATATTCCCATCAGAAGACTAAAATAAAAAATAACATCAGCAGCAAGTGCTGGAAAGAGTGCAGAGAAAGTGGATTCTTTCATACTTTGCTGCTGGGAATGTAAAATGGTACAGTCACTGCCAAACTTTTGGCAGTTTCTTATAAAACTAAATATGCAACTGTCGTAACCCCAAGAGTTTATATACTGTGTGATTCTATTTATGTAATATTCTTGAAATTACAAAATTATAAAAATGGAGGAAAGTATTAGTGGATGGCCAAAGTTAGAGAGCTGGGTATATGAGTTAGATGTGTCTGTGAACTGGTGACATAGGAATCCTTTATGGTGATGTATCTTGATTTTTCTTTATTTTGACTTTATCAATGTCAATATCCTGGTTATGATATCATCTTACAGTTTTGTAGGATGTTCCCATCAAGGATAATTTAGTAAAAGCTATATGAAATCTCTGTATTATTTCATACAATAACATGTGAACTAATCATCATCTCAATATAAAATGTGTAGTTAAAAGAAGTACATATAGAGTGGCTTATAATAATAATAATAATAATAATAAATCTTAAAAGATATACAAAATCTTGACAGAAAAAAATGAGACTATTCAAAATTTCAAGGCAAAATGAAGAGACAGAGAGATCACACTCTATTTTTTATTTATTTGAGAAAGAGAGAGAGAATGAGAGAGAGAGAGCATGAGAAAGGGGAGGGTCAGAAGGAGATGCAGACTCCCTGCCGAGCAGGAAGCCTGATGTGGTGCTTGATCCCAGGACTCCAGGATCATGATCTAAGCCAAAGGCAGTTGCTTGACCAACTGAGCCACCCAGGCTCCTCATACACTTTAAATAGGAAGACTCAGCGTTCCCTGTTTGGGTCAGTCAGTTAAGTATCCAAATTTTGGTTTCAGCTGAGGTCATGAGTGCATGGGTTTTGGGATCCAGCCTGGTGCAGGGCTGCACATTCAGCAGGGAGTTTGCTTGAAGATTCTCTCCCTCTGCTCCTCCCCCTATGCATGCAAGCTCTCTCTGTAGAATAAATAAATAAATGTTTAAAAATAAAAAAATAGGGGCGCCTGGGTGGCTCAGTGGGTTAAAGCCTCTGCCTTCGGCTCAGGTCATGATCTCAGGGTTCTGGGATTGAGCACCACATCAGGCTCTCTGCTCAGCAGGGAGCCTGCTTCCCTTCCTCTCTCTCTGCCTGCCTCTCTGCTTCCTTGCAATCTCTCTCTGTCAAATAAATTAAAAAAAAAAAAAAAAAACTCTAAAATAAATAAATAAATAAATAAATAGGAAGATTAAATTTAAAGATTACATAGTAAATTATTTCCAGTATGACTTTAATGGAGTTATTTTCATAGGGTATCATAAGCTGATTCTCAAATACATATGAAATGCAAAGGATAAACCATGTATTTCTCAAGAAAAGTAAATGGAAGTAAATTTTACTTTTACTTTTAAAAAAAGTAAATTTTGCTCTACCATTTACCAGTTAATAGATATGATAATGTTTCTATTTTTAAGCTTAATGATAGGCACAGAGAATTTTTTTCATTATTGTTCCTTAAACTATGCTTACATTATATCTTCTCATAAAAAGAAAAATACATATTACACAATAATCTTAAATATATATTTATTTATTACATTACATAAATTTATATAAATAAACATATATTATACAGTAATATTCATGAAGTATATGTTAGAAAATAATTTTGAAACATAACAAAATAAAAATATACATATATGCATGTGAATAGACCCAAGTACCTATGCACACATATATATATGAAAATAAATATCTCTGCATGTTAGGATTTCTTGTGAATTTATTTGTGTCTGTATGTCCTATTTTTCTACAGAAAATATGTATTAGTTGTAGAGTAAATGAATACTTTGTACTGGAAGAAGTTAAAATTAGAAATTTCTTCCTCTAATGACTTCCAGAGATACCAAATTCTCTGCTTTGACTAGGTCAAGAAGTGTGATTCCATCTCTTTTTAAATGCTGTTATTTTTCTGCTATAAGCGTTTAGACTACTCACAGCAGTGTCATTGAATTATGACTTCTTATCATTTGTATGGGACAAGATTGCAGGGAGATTTGACGAAGGTTGCACAGAAGGTTTGTGTTCCAATAAGAATTAATCCCCAATTTTTTTAGATTCGATATGCATATTTTTCCTAAAATGCCACTGCCTTTTACAAATAAGTTATATATTCAAGAGGAAACTAAACTTCCCATTAGGCCCATGAGAGTAAAAGGGAGCTTGAAAATGGGGTGGCAGGCCATAAAGGAGGAATTAAAGCATGTTCTTATTAGAAGAACTATGAAGTTTTTGAACTCTTAAGCTAGCCATGAGCCCTCACCTGGACTTAACATCCTCCTCAACATGGCAACTAGATCATTCACATTCTTCACTTTCAGAGGGGCTAGTTTAATTTAAGAAATTTTGGCCCCTCAGGCACATTAAGCCAACAAATCCCAATTAACCTTATTTCAATCACTGTTTTGCACAGAGGACCTAGAGAGAACTATACTTATAAACCTTCATCTTTCTAATGCTGCCCCCTTTTTCTCTTCCTTGGAACAGGATTCTAGTTTCTACCTACATCTGTGTCTCCTCTTTGCTTAAATTTTCAGTGAATTCCTCCTTGGTCAACAGAACCCTTCAAGGTCCAACTTCCTATTGTGAAATGTTCAGCTTATAGAGGTATCAGTTCTTCACCCTGTCCCAGGGAACACTCCCAGCTCTGTCCCTACTGAAATTCAGGTCTGTACTCTTCTCCAAGTCACTCCAGAACCCATGCTTGAAGCATCTTCTAAGTCTTTTTTCCTGCATTAATTTTCTGATGGTTACCTCAAACACAAAGCAAAGATTTATTAATGGAGTAACCTCCTCATTGCCCTTCTGAATGTAACACTGAATTTATCCCTTATCTCTCACTCCAGGAATTGTTAACCCACTTTCATTCTTTTCCCTTTTCATCCATTCTGCCATCCCCTTACCCATCTACCCATACAGCTAGCTGAATTCATTGCTTTCTCTAATTTGGGGGCCAGAGATAATTATATAAACATGGCTATGCTCTAAAAAACAGAAAAAAAATCAGTACTTCTGTTCATTAAAATTTAATTCATTCTTTGGTCTGTTTATTTAATTTAGTTTAAAATTTAGTAAGGCATAGCATAGATTTAAAATGTGAAGAGTTATTATGATGTAGATGATCATTATAATTTTTTCTTTATATTTTAAAATATGTATATACTTACATGGGAAAATGTTTACAGAATTTTTAAAAGATAGTTTTATTTAAATCAATATCAATTAGCATACTTTAAAACCAGGAATCCACAAAATGTTAAGCATTCTCAATAGAAAATTGTAACAATTGCTGTGAATTGTGTAAGACTGATGAATCATACACCTGTACCCTGAAACAAATAATACATTTTATGTTAATTTTTAAAAAGTTAGACAAAAAAATTATACAGAGAAGTAAAGAAGTTAAAAAATTTGAAAAATAAAATTTTATGTTTTTCATTACATCGTATAGTAATTTGTATTATTTTATTAGGAACATTTGGTATTTTGGGGTGCTTGGGTGGCTCAGTAGGTTAAGCCTCTGCCTTTGGCTCAGATCATTGATCTCAGGGTCCTGGGATTGAGTCCCGCATTGGACTCTCTGCTTGGCAGGGAGCCTGCTTTCTCCTCTCTCTCTCTCTGCCTGCCTCTGTGTCTGCTTGTGATCTCTGTCTGTCAAATAAATAAATAAAATCTTAAAAAAAAAAAAAAAGAGTCAGGAACATTTGGTATTTTTTGAGTACTTTTTTGTGCTGCTATTTATTTTTTTCTTTGTTTCCTTTATAAAAGTCACCAATATCATTTCAGTAACTGGTTATTTATACATGAGTTTAGTTCTAAATTACACTGAGAAAACTTCCATTGTCTTTTCACTTCATCTTGGAGGATATTCCATCCTAGCTTGCTCAGAGGAAAATCAAACTGGGGCTCCAATCACCAGAGGCAGCCCTAAAATTATGAACAAACAATAAAATTGGCATTCCTGATTCCCATCAACATCATGCAGCTGTGTAGATAAATAAATCATATGGGGTAAATGTTTCCGTTCCATCTAATTGGAGTATACTCTTATAGACTAGCCTTACTATGCAAAAATAGTTATTGCTGTCTTATATGTTCATTTTCATTTTCATCATCATCATCATCATCATCATCATCATATCTTATTCAGATGAGTTGATTAGAAAAACTCTAATGAGTTACAGGATTTGATATCATGCAAATGCACTTTTTCACTAGTTGATGAGTTTATTCTCATCTTTCGCTTAAGAATACAAACTCATAACAAGGGTGAATCAAGCCTATGCATATGTAATGATGTAGAAATAGTTCTATTCTATGTATGTGTGTATATGTGTCTGCTGTTATCTTGTCTATTTTGTTACATGGCTCTCTTCAATAAAATGTTCTGTGAGCTTCTTCTACTCTTAGACCAAAACAACAACAACAACAACAACAAAACTCAAAATACAAAAACCTGTACCCCCCATTATTAAAAAAATCTTGACATTGTTTGAATTTTGTTTTGTAATGACGCTTGAAATGAATTTTGGAGTAATAATTTAAGAAACATATTTAATGCCCATGTAATCATCAAATTCAGTAAAAATTTCTATTTCCAGTTAGCATGTTAAAGGACTAATATAGTAATAGGACTGTAGTGTATCTCACACCTTGATGTATTAAGAATAATCAGAAATCCTTTGAATACAAAAATCTACTTAATAGAAACATTAATATTACATTTATGGCATACAGATAAAATTTACATTAAAGCACTTTACAATTGAGATGGTAAGGAGTCTGAATTAAATATATGGAGGAACTTATCTTAAATAATAATCATTTCAAAGTAATAACCTGTCTAAAAATGACAGCTTAGTGCTTTTGCATTTGGTATTCAGCAAGTAGTTTGCCTGTCAAAACTGCCAATGCTGACTGATAAATGTTCAAAAGACTCTATTGGAATATTGACAAACTCTCAACTTGTGTGTATTATGGAGATAAGAAGACTAAATTTATATTTACTCTAACTTATGGCCCAGCCCTGAACTTCACGAAACAGAAAAGCTTTGTTAATAATTTCTCAGGATGATGGGCATTATGTGTGTGAATCAGGATACACACACACACACAACACTCCATAATTTTTATCACAAAACCATGTGGCATTGTATTAGTCAGGTTTCTATCAGAAAAACAGAAGCTGCAAGATATTTACATTAAGAGATTTATTGCAGTCTGGAGAAGCAAGTCTGAAATCTATAGGGCAGGAATCCAGGAAAGGCAGGCAGGAAGGCTTAGATATGGGAATGGAAGCTGTCTCCATAGGTCAAATTTCTTAAGGAAAACTGAGTTTTTGCTCATAACTGATTGAATCAGGCCCATGCAGTTTATCGAAGGTAATCTCTCTTACTTGAATGCAACTGATTATTTCATCATATCTACAAAATCTCTAGATTAGTATTTGATGAAATAACTGGGTATTGAAACATAAAACTATTACATGCATAGTTCAATAATATGGATGTGTCTTGCTGCCCTGAACAGTACAAAAGAATATTTAAGGTTATCTCATCATAAACACATCCTTGTACTGGCTTGAAATGCTAAACATGTGTATTAGTGTCTAATAAACCTGACATTCTTTGTATCAAAAGACTGCAGTCAAAACTCTTGAATTTTCTCAGACAATTTCCATGCAGTACAATGAGAATCCCTAATGCTATTTATAATATCATTTGTATACTGCTTTCGTAAGCCACTAAGTTTATACAGTGACATATTTTCACTTTATCTCTCCTGGTCTGGTATAATTCTGCATCATGCTATGCAAATTGCTCTACTCTGATGTGTTTAAAGCATTAAACATAATAATTAATTATTCACTAGCACATGAAATAATTTATATTTTATTGGCTTTAATGTAGTCAGATGATTGTGCATTCTTAGAATGATACATAGGTCCCCATTTATTCAATTCTTCATTTAAAAAAATTCATTAGACAAGGAAACATGAAGGATTTCAATGAGAATGATGGAAATAATGAGATTGTGGTTAGATAAAGAAGGAAATGTAGATAGAGGTGGATTTATTGAGTTTGGAAACAGGTGGTAAGATGAGAGAAAAGTAATTTATCATAGTATTCAAGAGTAAAATATGGAACCAGAAGTACTTTGCTTCGAATTACAGATTTGCCACTTAGTTACTGGCTTTGAGAAAATTATACACTGTATTTGTGCTCCTATTTCTTCATCTGTGAATAGTCTTAATAATATCTACCAATGATTTATTCAGTAAATATTTAATAGAGTATAATATGTGAGTAAGGCACTACACTAATCATTGGATGTACAATAGGGACTGATATGGACACATGGTTTTACAATGGAGCTTATAACTACACAGGGTTAATACTCAAGGAGATTAGTACCATGCCTGACACACAGAAAATAACTAATGAATGGAAATTTTTATTATTCCTGTAATTTTTAGTAGCATGGCATCAAGTATGTAATAGGGTACTCCAGAGAAACAGAACTTAAAAGGGATATATATTTATATATAGATAAAGACATTTATTATGAAGTATTGGCTTGCATGGCTATGGAGACAAGAAGTTCCATGATCTGCCATCCACAAGCTGGAGATCCAAGAAAGCTGTGGTAGTGTTTGAAAGCCTGAGAGCCGGGAGTGCCAATGGTTTAGTCACTAATCTGAGTCAGAGACCTGAAAACAAGGAGCAGAAAGGGCAGAAAATTGATGTTCCAGCTCATGTAGTTGGCAAAGAATGAATTCAACCTTCTCTTACATTTTTTTTTTTTTTTTTTTTTTTTAAACCCTGAATGGATTGCCTGATGCCCATCCTCATCTGACAGGACCTTCTGCTTTATTCAGTCTACTGATTCAAATACTAACTTCTTCCAGAAACACTCTCAGAGACGCATTAAGGAATGTTGTTTAACCAGCTACTGGGGCATCCCCTGCCCCAGTCAAATGCCCTAGAAGATCAGAAACACTGAAATTTCATCGAGTGGGCAGACCCATTTGTTCATGAGATTTATCTTATACCTTACAGCAGAAATTTGTATTGTAAGTCATCCCAACTACTGTCACTTCTTTCTTATTAGAGTTTATTAATACAACATTGTTGATATAATAGACAGTGGGTTGACGTATTTTTTCTCTAAAGAACCAGAGAATATATATCTTAGGGTTTGTGGGCCAAATTTAGTTTCTGTCACATAGTAGTGTGTGTGTATATGTATGTGTGTGTGTCTGTACAACCATTTACGAATATGCTAACCATACTTAACTCATAGGCCTTACAAAAACAGGTAGTGGGCTGAATTTGGCTAATAGGCCAGGGTTTCCAAGCCCTTTAGTAGCCAACCTCATTTACTTTGAGATTCTGGGATGATCAGGTCTCTGTAAAATTGAATTATGGCACAGATCACTCTAATTGATTTAGCTCTAAAACGTAAGAATCAAGATACAATGCTATCTCTGCTGACAATGCAAACTACTTCTGGTGTTCTTTCCTTTGTAGTAGAAACAAACAAATGTAAAGGAGACAAAAGAGACAAGAGGAAGAATAGACACTGTTGCAATTATCTTTTGTTTACTTTCTTAGTAACCAACTGTTATTCTCTAGGATACATCAGTCTTCTGCACAAATGAAACAGTGAGTTAAGTGGGGAAAGTGATAGGAATCCTCTCCTTGACATCTTTCAAATCTTTGATGCTGATGCTATACTCTGCAAACCCCTTTCCCCCCAAGAATTACTTTTGATTTATTATTTTGGAAGGGAAGAAAAATTCCAGGGCTTCTTGATTGACACTTCTTATCCCAATATCTCTAATTCTGTCAGGGAGTTAATGTCCTTACATTAAGTACCTTACATTTTTTAAAAAGATTTTATTTATTTATTTGACAAACAGAGATCACAAGTAGGCAGAGAGGCAGGCAAAGAGGGAGAGTGGAGGAAGCTGGCTCGCTGCTGAGCAGAGAGCCCAATGCAGGGTTCGATCCCAGGATCCTGAGATCATGACCTGAGCCAAAGGCAGAGGCTTTAACCCACTGAGCCACCCAGGCGCCCCTAAGTACCTTACATTCTGATCACTGTTGACTATATCCACTTATCCTCATACACCCATATGACTACATTATCCTTGTGGTCCACAATAATATTATGGATCTCCCAAAGTTAGCATTAATTCAGAATTAGTATTCAATCATTTTTAAATAATACGGGCTTCTTACTTTCTCAGTACTCGGTACACTTTCTCAGTAAACCTGGGAAATAGCTCTATGGGAAATCTAGGAAAGAAACTTAACAGTGCATTTTCAGGATATTAGCGGAGTTTCTTTGCACAAGTATACCTGGAATCCTTCAACAGATTTGGATTTTACAAATCTGGGCATTGGGTACCTGATCATGGCTATTGTGGTACCTCCCATCAAATCTCTGAAGGCATACCTAAAATATTTCCAGGAACTTTCCGAGTAGCCATAAAATTTATTGCTAAAGACACCATGATCAATAAGAAACCACCAAAGCTTTATCTAGTCTAGATCATTCTAGTGCTGAATAGAGCAAATATATATTCATCCTATAAATTAGAGGTGCTTCTTGAATGCTTTCAGCATCACTAGTGAAAATAAATATCCGTTTTATTAGCAGTATCTCCTATTACCCCCTTGGTCTATAGAAAATAGCCATTACACACTTTTCAAAGATTCTGTTCTTACCCCATCAATATATTTCTGAAAGTCGTGGTGAAGAGTCTCTCTCATGGACTTTACCATAGGACTAGATAAAGGATGGTTATGTAAGCAGTTTGGCCTACAATATGTCTGAAATTATTTTTCCCTTCCCTGATTCAACACCATAAAAATACATTCCCATACTTATTTTCCAGATTTGTGTTGATACAATTTAGCAAGATCTGGTAATACTTTTGATTTGTAACCCTGTCCTGTACCTTTAACTTTATAATTGATCTCCTGAAATATACTGGCATCTGACCAACATTATGGGTTGGAAGCCAATGAGCAGTACAGGGAGGGACAAATGAGGAGAACTAATTTTGTGCTACAAGGTAACTAACTTTCTCATGGAAATGCATTACAGCCTCTTCAAGCAAGGCAGAAGTGGCCCTTGCAGGTTGAAGAGACATTTGTTGATTCTCATGGGTGGAAGTGTCTGAGTCATTGCTACTTAGTATTCCACTATTCTGCACTTGAGCTGAGAAAAATATTGCTATTGTCATGATTATGTTAACACTGTATATTTATTTAGCCAAAATTATGAAATACATATTCTAGGAGGATGGGAGAAGAATGTAAGAAAAGTAAATCTTCATGTTTTCTGGTAGAAATTAATAATATCTACATCTCAAATGTGAAAAATAATATGATAATATTATAAACATACTATTTAGAAATAAGAGCATGTAATAGGAAACAACTAAAGAATTGAAATTGATAGTCTCTGTGGAATAGGATTCTAGGGTGAGGTAGATGACCATGATTATAGTTGTAAGGATTTCAGCAGTGTTGACTATTTAAAACCAGGTATATACGCTGTATGTTTTTCTTTTCCTTTTTTAAAAGTTTTATTTATTAGACACAGAGAGACACCAGGAGAGAGAACACAAGCAGGGGGAGTGGCAGAGGGAGAAGCAGGCTCCCTATGGAGAAGGGAGCCTGATGGGCTTGATCCCAAGACTTTGGATCATGACCCGAGCCAAAGGCAGATGCTTAATAGACTGAGCTACCTGGTGGCCTGTATGTATGCTATATTAACACAAATTAAAAATGTGTGTGGGTATGTATGTGTGTGTAAATATATTAGTTTGCTAGGGCTGCCTAACAGAATACACAGACTAGGCTGTTGAAACAATCGAAATTTATTTTCTTACAGTTCTGAAGCTTGGTAGTCCAAGATCAAGGTCGGCTGATTTAGATTCTCCTGAGGTTTTTCTCCTTGGCTTGAAGATAGTCTCCTCTCTTTATATCCTCACATAGCTTTTCCTATGGTGTATTTTGTATGTCCAGTTTTTCTCTTATAAGAACACCAGACAGATTAGATTAGGGTTTACCTTAATCTTATCTTTTCAACTTAATTATGTCTTCAAAACCCTTTCTCTAACTATCATCATATTCTGAGGTACTTGGAGTTCAGAGTTTCAACATATGAATTTTGAGAGACACTTCAGGCCATAACATAGGTTAGATTATCACAAAACCATAAAAGACACACACATACACACACACACACACACACACACACACCTCGTCTCTCTACCTCTCTTTCTTTCTTTGGCCGAGAGAGAGAGACTTTTAGCCATGGTTTTCAGAAAGTTATCTCATTTTCAAATATTTGTTTTTTGCCTGTAAATACAAATTTTAGTGGGTCATAGAATAAATGGCTTATGAAGTTCCTAACCCAGTAACTGCATGTTGTAAGCTCTCTGAGTGCTCAGTGGGTTTTGCCCATCCTGATAATATGTGTGTATTCAGGCTATGACTTATTCAACACTTATTGCATATTAATTGCATTTCAGGAACTTTTCTTTTCTTTCTTTTTTTTTTTTTTTAAAGATTTTATTTATTTGACAGAGAGAGAAATCACAAGTAGGCGGAGAGTCAGGCAGAGAGAGAGAGAGAAGCAGGCTCCCGCTGAGCAAAGAGCCCGATGCGGGGCTCGATCCCAGGACACTGAGATCATGACCCGAGCCGAAGGCAGCGGCCTAATCCACTGAGCCACCCAGGCGCCCCAGGAACTTTTCTTAGGAAGAGAATGTGAATATAAAGTATTTCTAAGGCTTCAGCAATTTATATTTATTGAAGGAAACATATATGTAAATAAAAAGTAAAACAAAATTTGTGATTGCTATGACCATAGAAACCTCACAATACGCTAAGGAGGTATAAAAGTGCTGAAGGTCAAGTCTACCTATTGATAGACTCACTAGAGTTTTATAACAGAGATGATGTGTAATTTAGAGCTTCACTGTTAAATAAGAGTCTGCAATAGGAAAGAATTGCATTCAGGGTAGTGCAAAATAGAAAAGCAAAGCAAACCAGGAATAATAAGAATCATCTATTCAGAAAAATGAAAAGAATGAATGTAACAGGAATAGAGAGCTCAGGGTGGGGGGAATGCGTCAAGAGATTACATTATACCAAATACATTTTCTTGGCATTATTTTATTCGGTTCTGAAAGCATCACTACGAATAAGTACTCTTATTATCTCCATGTTATGAATGAGAAAAATAAGTCTATAAAGGTGAAATCCATTGCTCAGTGTCACCGTTATAATAAGGGACAGACTCCACCGCTGAATCCCAGCACCTTATTTCTTTTCTTCTCCTTCTCCTTTTCCTTCTGCTTCTCTTCCTCCTGCTCCTCCTCCTTTAGGTCAAGATTATTGCATTAACTAACTGATTTGGTCATGATTAGCACTTAATGGTCATCTTCTCAATACATTATGGGGCCAGGATGATATCTAAGAGCCTTCATTTTTTTCCTGCAAACATTTATTAATATGGATAGCTGTCAAAATATTTAAAACTTGGGGCGCCTGGGTGGCTCAGTGGGTTAAAGCCTCTGCCTTTGGCTCAGGTTATGATCCCAGGATCCTGGGATCGAGTCCCGCATGGGCTTCTCTGCTCAGCAGGTAGCCTGCTTCCTCCTCTCTCTCTGCCTGCCTCTCTGCCTACTTGTGATCTCTGTCTGTCAAATAAATAAATAAAATCTTTAAAAAAAAATTGAAGCTTTAATATACACAGGTCAGCCAAACTAGATCCATAATACTTGATTTCACTCATTTTGGACCACTTACTATGTTGAAAAGTTGTGCTGTTGACAATTAAGACTCTTAAAATTAAAATGACAATTAAAATGTGTCTCTAAATATTACACCTAGTCTATAGCTTATAGGAATGGCTAAATTTCCAATTCTTTTTATGTCTTTTTCTGAGCTAAAGAGAATCTCTTACTATCCTGAATTTTTATCTCTCCCCAAGACAAATGGACACAATGCATGCATATTTTATTTATCTCTACATTCCCTGAGACTCGGGATCTGTATAGAAGAGTGACAATTCCATCTCAGGGCTACTAGAATTTCATCTCTTTCAGAAGGCACCATCCAGTTTCAGTGGAGTGACAATTCCACTGGGAAGATAATAACATACATTATAGGATATATAGACTTTTGAACAAACATGCTAAAAATATCAGCTTTTATATGAAAGCCGTGTATTTGTTTTTTTTTAATAGTGACCTTTTCCCAATCTTTTTGCAAAAGACTATAATTTCACCACTTAAAAAAGATTTGGAGGAATAAGAACAAAATCAGACAAAACAGGAGAAAGGCATACATATTAAGGTTTGGAGGTTTCAAAAATTAACCATTAGAATCTCTTTCTCCAATCTCTTAATTATATTTTTAACTTCAGTTCCATTGTCATTGTAGAGTAGCTTTGAAGAAGTTCTAGGAGTTTTAGGCTTCAGATTAATAACATTTCAGATAATTAGCAGAAGAACAAAGTAGCTTAATAGCTTTGGAGGCATGAGGCCTATAGAAAGAAAAAAAAAAACCTTTTTAGTTGAAATTGCCTTGGGGTCACATTAGTATTTAATCAATGTGTGAGGGTTCATGGTAATATCATGATGCTGACTGGTTCAATGGGCATAGAGACTCTGTTTTAGAAGTACATATTTCAATAGCAGTTAATGCTGTAAAAGTTTGATAGCAATTTCCAGGAGTTTCCATTATTTTAAAACTTGAGATATGGATTATAACATAGTGAAAATTAGTCCTACTTTAATGAACCTACAGTAAGAGTCCATTAATTTAGAATCCTGGGCTTTGTAATTGATAGTTAAAAGAAAGAAAGAAAGAAAAAAAAACTTTAACCATCTAGGTATATAATACCATAAACTTTACTTTCACTCAAAAAATTATACTCCTGTTTAAAGCAGAAGACCAACTGTGCCATATTGTCCCTAAGGGCATGGAAGTATATTCATTCTCAAGTCCTTGCATCAGTACCTTTAAAATTTCAGAAATGACAGAGAGGCGGGCATGCTGAGATGCAAATAAACACTCCCTTCTGCTTTGCAAGTGGCTTGATGACATTGCGGATTGTTTTGAAACACTTAAAAGACCTTTCTTTCCACTCAGCCTTGATGCCAGTCAGTGGGGATTGTACATTCTCTTCTGTCCTACTCCCTTTCTCACATAAGAATTGTGGCCTTCAGTTGTGCCAAAGAGGAACGTCACCATAACCATAATTACTAAGTCCAAAGCACTTCATTGTAATGGATTTGTTATTTGTTCATGATAGTTGTTCATTATATATCTTCCCCACCAGATTGTAGGTGTGCAGAGGGAAGGAATCTTTTTCTTTCATTGCCTTTTTATTTGTTTTTGCACTGATAAATTCCCAGTACCTAAGAGAGATCCTGGTATATAGTAGGTACCCAATCCATTTTTACAGAACGAATAAATGTTTCAATAAATAAATAGGTTTAGATCTTCATTTTGTCCCAATATCTTTTACAAAAATCACAGTCACTGGTTATGTCTGTACTTCCTGGCATGAGAGCAAATATTCTCCTGATACCCAGGTCTGAAAATGTCCTGTCTGCAAATGGAACAAATTCTGTGTCTAATAAACAGCATCCTAGATCTGATCAGAGCACTACATAATAGCTGTCTTATCCTTTCTCCAATATGATAGCTAGCATTCCTCCCTCACTTTTCTAGTCAGTTTCTATCTGCCTTATTCTTCTTCATGCAATGAACTCACTCACATTCCACTCACCTCTGCCACTACCGCATATGCACATGCAGGGTAGTGGGAGCCTGGAAGTCTGCCTTAATCCTAGCCAATAGGTTGGGACATCTGACACTCTTGCATGGTCTCTGAAACTGTTGATCACTCAAGAATTACCTTAATTTTGGCCTTATGTTAAGTAAATGCCCTTGTCAATGACCTGTCACCTAACATTACATTTTACCACTGCCCAGAGCACTTAACCACAAGCTTTTTTGTTATTGATAGCTTAGTGGATTTGATCTAAATTCTTACATGCTGGTTTGTATTTGGTTGGTGGGCTTTCATTCTCATAGACAGGCTTAGATCCTCTGGAAATGTAAGCAGTTTGACACAGCTAGCATTTTGCTATTTATCAACCACAATGCCATTAGAGAAAAATTGCATCTGAAGGTTAAGAACAGTCTGTCTTGGATAAAGATAAAATAAGCCATAACCTATACGGTATGATTTAAAAGATCAATAGGAAATTAACTTGATCTTTAAACCTACCCCATTAATAACACACATTGACCAAAATATTAAATATTATTTCTATAATTAAGAGGTGTGTGTATTCCTCTGTTACCACAAAATTATAAGAAGTTAGAATATTAAAACTCATCTCTGACAGTGTCATGTTCTTGGTTAGAAAACGTTGTTAAAAAAAAATCTGCCAAATAATTTAAAGATAAAATTGGCTTTATTCAATGGTTCATGATTGGGCAGCATCCCATCTAGCAAACAGGAAAAAAACAAAAACAAAAACAAAAAACAAACAACCAACCTCTAAGGAGCTATAGAAAATAGAAGAACTTTATGGGCCAAAGAAGGAGGGACAGGAAGTTATTCTAACAAAGAATGGGTTGTTTAAGCAAGGTTAACTTTTATGGCAAGAACATCTAGTACCTTGTTTTCACTCATCCATTTAGACACAAATATCTATGTAAGTCATAATACATTTATATCTTCACATTCTTATGGTTATCTAAATTAGATCTTCCCCCAGTCACAAAAAGATCTTACCCCAGCACACATCTTTGCAAGAAATTTAGAACCACTTTTTATTTCATTCTAGGAGATTTACTTCCAGTGTGTGCCAAAAACCTAACTGACTCCTGGCTCGAACAGGCAATTGCAACCATCCCAAAAGCAAATCCATGAGCAGTGCCACCTTAGTAAGAGTGGTTTGTGCTCCAACAGGTTCTGTTGGGACATTCCTTACAACCTCTGTCTGGTGATCATTCTTCCTGGTCCTCTGAATGCCTTGATGGCTGGGACATACATAGGCAATGCCTCTTCAGTTACCTAATTGTGCCCCTAACCATTCCCAAACTGAGACACCTCATTGGTGAATTCCCCTGAATTTATATCATTGAATTAGTTAGAAATGTTCATAATTCAAGATTTCCTTCAAAGAGTGGATTTATTCAGGCAATGTTGTCTTCCTTTGGGGGACAGTGGCGATCTATCGGACAGAGTTCCTTGTTCATGTTCACCAGGAAATTCCTGATGGATTGATTAAGGTTACATTCCTGGGAGAGGCTGAAACTGCAAATAGGTTAGATAGTAAGTATTGGTTTGGTGATGTAGGCCTTAGCAAAGCGACTCCATTTTGATTCTCTTGTCTCTTTTTTAACACTTTTAATGACCCTCTATTGCTCATCAATTGAAGTCCAATCTCTTTAGACCCAAGCAGAGCATTCCGCCAATCTGTACCATCCTTATACTCTTCATTTATCAGATACCTTAACCAAACTGCAACATTCCTTCTCCCCACATACATTCAGAGTTTGCCTGCTCTGTTTTTTGTCCCTACTCTCCACTTAGTCTGGTACACTTGCCTCTCTATATAACCCCCAAAACTAGGTAAAATGTCAGGCTTTGGAGTAAAAGACATGGGACTAAAGCTATCTGGGTCATTTTGCGCCTGTGTGAGCAAGTATTACTTCATCTGAATTTCCCTTTTAAATCCATAAGTGGATAATATAATATCTACTCTACCTATAGAGTAGATTTTCATGCCAAAATAAACAATATAGATAAGACAGGTAGCTCAATCCCTGATATGAATATCCACTACCCAACTTCCTAAATATAGCTTAAATTTCAAGCATTCTCTGTTGGATTTTGTTAAAGTAATATATATGCTATCAGTATCTTCATGTACATATAAACATAAGATGAGTAATACATAACAATTTTGAACAGCCTCTTTTAGAATTACTTTATCAGACTAAGGAAGAGACTTCAAAGTTCTGATCAGGAAAGTGAACAACTAAGGAAAGAAGAAGGGAAAGAAAGGATGTTATTCCCCAAGGGAAGTTTAGGGGGAGTTTGGAAACATAACATCTTGAAGAAGGATAAAAAGTGCAGGAGAAAGAGTGGTGAAGAGTAAGCTACATGATAGTAAAGAATGCCTTTCACCTTTATTGTCCTTAGGTAGCTGAATCATTAGTCTTTCCTCTTCCTCCTCTATCCCACACCCAGTGTTTTGCTCTTTTTGTCAGGGTGGCTCAATCTCAAGGTGCTAGTTTGTGTCATGGGTTGAGATTTCCCAAAGCAGACCCTGAGATGAAGATTGACAGGTGAGACATTTATTAAGAAAATGCTGTGTGGGCAGTTGACACAGAGTATGTAAAGCAAGACAGGGAAGAGTATGATATGGATAATCTAAATGAGGTACCATCACAAGCAAGGTGCTGCAAAGGGTGACTTCCACCTGATCTTGCAAGAGATTTCTGAAATGTATGTCATGCCTCACTCTTGTTCTGACCTGAGGTGAGGAAGAATCAAATTCCCATGTGCTTCTTGATCTCTGTACAAGACAGGCAAAGGAGGTTCTGGTAGCCTAGGAACACTTCTCTGGAAAAGAATTGCACATGCTGAATTTTGGAAATAAAAGAACAAAACATGACGATCCGCTGCTCCTACCTCTTCCCCAACTCCCATGTGCACACAAGGGAAAAAAGACATCCAAGGATCTCTGAGCAGAGCTCCAACATTGTCCAAACACCAGTTAAGTTAAGTGAGAACTATGACATGATTACCACTTAAAGTCTGCTGTGGGAGTGCAGAATTCTTAAACACTTACCTTTTGCTCCACTTTCATGACCACTCTTAGAATTTGAATGTATGGCCTCTGTGACCAGAAACACCAAAACCTAGGGCACTCCTAGGAAGGACACTCTAGAAATTGAAATAAAGTAAGACTTTAGGCTTAGACAATCCAGATGGTCAATATTTTATTTAGCTTTGAAATCTGGCATTTTATAATCAGTGTTCCTGGGGAATGCTGGGACACTCACTTTGGAAACCTTAGATTCTATTTCAACAAGTGAGCCCTTTAATGCATAAAGAAGCCATTATGCTCGGTCTGAAATATCAATGCAGCTTCCACAGTTGCTTAATTTATTTCAAGGAGCATAGGGTACCTGTCCATTTTATGCATCCCACTCCTATATTCTTACTCTATTGTTTACAAGAAAGAATATACCATATGCAGAAGTACGTGCCCATTTTATGTGCCCAATTCCTATATTCTTACTCATTATTTACAAGAAAGGATATATGGTGTGCAGAAGTGGGAGCAAACTGTGTTAGTCCCCTCGGCAGTAGAATGAGCCCTTGTGAATTAACACAAGCAGGAATGTGTCAGAGAAGCCAAAGTTAGCTATATTGCAGGCCTTTTCTCTGTGCTTTAATTTTGAAGCAGAGCATTAGCTTTGACATTTTTCAGTTGATAGGTATTTCTCTAGCTATTCCTTGGGGATTTCAAAGTAGGCTAAAAGGCTTTTTGAAGGATGGGGAAATGAAGCTTTTATATTTGTTATTTCCAATGCAGCTATTACTGAGAAAATTAGCTTCATGTTGAGGCTAGAACAAACAATACAAGATTACTTCTCTGGGTCTCAAACCAGACTTCTGACAGTGTGTTTTGCTCTGCACCACCCTGCACACCCCCCCAAATTTCTTTCTTTTTTTTTTTTTTTGAATGGTCCTAGCCAAAGTAGCTAGAAAAATAAATTAATAACATTCCTTTTCATTAAAAAAATGTGATGTTAAAGATCAGCTAACATATTCTTTCCTGCAGGCAGGCAGAACTCCCAAAATGATGTCGCTTATAACTCTCTAAAGCTGGATCTTTTTGCTATGACAAATGCCAAGCTCCTTAAAAAAAAAAATTGGTGAGGTTTATTGTGAAAACCCAAGATATACAGTTTTCATGGTACAGTTCAGACTCAGCCTAAGCAGAGTGAATCCTCCTAATACCTGAAAATGAGAGATAATATCATGCATGAACCAAAAACTTCACATGCTTTAGCTGTTGGTTGAAAATCCCACGTAAATCATATAAATAGGTCCCCTTGTGAACCAATCCTTCCCAAATCAACTAAGAGGAAATGGTTTCTTCATTTATGCTTATGACTTTGGGAAACGGTTTCAACATTTAGTTTGCTCTGTATGCTTTTTCCTTAGCAAACTGTTTACAAAATCACACTTGTCAAACATTAGCAAAGGAAAATATTTTCCTTTACTGTAAAGAGCTCTCAGCACAAAGCCATAGGGGTAGAGATATTGCAGAATTCATCTAATTTCCTATCCAGGGAAGAAGAATTTAGGTGTGAAGACATTTATAATTTTTATTATTATGAGACTTTTAGGTGCATATACATTTAAAATTGCCATATCTTCTTGATATATTGTCACTTTTATCTTTATGACATGTCCCTATTTATATCTAGAAGTATTTCTTGCAAGAAATCCAAGTCTATTTTCTGTGATATTAATATAGTCATTCCAGTTATTTTATAGATTCTATTTGTGGAAGATATATTTTTCTATCTTTCAACCTATTTGTGTATTTGAATATGAAGTACATATATGTAGATAATGCCTAGGAAAGTCATGCTTTTTAATCCAGTCTAATAATCTCTGCCTTTTGATTGAAGTGACTAGTCCATTCACACTTAATGTAATTATTGATATGGTTGGGTGTGCATTCTTTATTAATTTTATATATACCTCTTGTTTTTTAGTCCTCTGTTTTTCCATTAGTGCCTCATTTATTATTAAATAAATGCTCATAAATGTATCTGTTAATGTCTTTGCAAATTTTTTTAAACTTTATTTTCAAGTGACTGGCTGTTTTATTGGTTACAAAACACATTTGATTTTTATGGTTTCATTTTTTGTTTGTTTGTTTCTCTATCAGTTCCTCCCTGTGTCCTTTTGTGTTAAACAAATATTTTTGAACACCACTGTAGTTTTTCTGTTGATGTAAAGTATTTTTAAATTATTTAACAGTAGAGAGATAAAAACTATTTAAGAAAAGTTTACATAAAAATTGTAAAGTTTAAAATTGCAGTAGCCAGAAAAAAAAATCCAGTAGAATTTCTGAATAACAGATATAAGACAGCAGCAGAGCAAATCAGTGAATTTGAAGTTTGATCAATAGATATTATCTAATCTAAAGAAAAATTACAGAGCAACATTAGACATAGTAAGTCACATGTTATGTGAGTCTCATAAAGAAGGAAAGGGAAAGAAAAATATTTAAAGACATAATGGCTGTAAATTTTACAAATTTGTTGAAAAAGATACAAGAATCTCAACAAATCCCAAAACAGTATAAATCCAAAGAGAATCATACCCAGGCTCATTATTGCAGAGGTAGCTTTAATGTATGAGTCTGCATATCTTTTGGTAAATTTATTGCTAAGTAATTTATTCTTTTTGATGATGTTCTGAATGGAATTATTCCTAATTTCTTACTGAATTGTTCATTGCTGGTGTATAAGAGCACAATTTTTATATATTTATAGTTTTACTTGTGCTTTTACTAAACTAACTTATTAATTCTAATAGGGGTGTGTGTGTGTGTGTATGTATTCCTCAGCATCTTTTGTATACAAGATTATGCCATTTGCAAATAAAAAGAGTTTTAATTTTTCCATTCTGATCGGGAGACTCTCTATTTCTTTTTCTTGCCAAATTGCCTTAACATTTTACTTTTTATTTTCTATATTTCATGTTATTTTGTTCTTTTTGTTTGTCCTTTACTATTTTCTTTTGCATTTCATGAATAACTTCTAGTGTAAAATTTTAGTTATTTAATAATTTTTACCATGTTTTTTGAATTATCAGTTATCTTTTTAGTGATTGTTCTATAATTTATCACACATAACTTATCAGAATCTACTTCAGATTTATACTAAGTTGGTTCTCCTGCTAATATTGCTATGCACATTATATTCATCTATATTAAAAATCCAATGATGCATTGTCATAATTATTACTTTATATAATTTTAATCTTTTAAGGAAGATGAAAAAAGAAATAACATGTATGTAATATAGAGATTATTATATTAAACTTAATTATCATTTCTATCTTTCCTCATTTGTTCCTGTTCTTACTTCATTACAACTTTGTTTTCATATTCACCTCTTTTTTTCTTTGATTTTTGTATTTGGGTTAAATTATAACCCAAAAAGTATTTACTTTATAAATGAATAGGTAAAATTATATCACCTAGGAATAGAAAACAACTGTACAAATGAAGATATCAAGTTATTTCTCTTGGTAACATCTTGGAAAGAATTATAACATATTTTTTAAAGATTTATTTCTTTATTTGAGAGAGAGGGAGTATGGAAGGGAGGAGCCAAAGGAGAGGGAGAGAGAGAATCTTGAGTAGATTCCTGCTGAGCACTGAGTCTAACCCTGGGGTGTATCTCACAGTCCTGAGATCATGACCTGAGCTGAAATCTACAGTCAAGAGTCAGATGCTTAAAGGACTGAGCCAACCAGGTGCCCCTTAAATATATATATATATATATGAAAAAACAATACATTATTGTATTCAAAAGCATCATCTAACATAATTTAGCTTCTACTCATGGGGCACGAGCCCACTGAAGAAGAGACTTGAGACAAAGAAGAGTTATTAGTCTCCTTTTTGTCTGTATTTAGTTGAGCACATATAAAACATTATAGTCAATTTGTTCACTTCATTTTCAGATTAGCAAGATTAGTAAATATTACAAAAGGATGGTAAATGTATAAATTATGTCCTATAAGAATTGTTCTAGGGACTGATATGGTACCAATATGGAATAGATCATTATTGCCATAACTGGAAAGAATGGCAATATGGAAGAAAATTTGGATCTTTTTTCTCCCTGAAGAGATAGACATCAAAATAAAGGGGAAACTATAGGGTTCAAGTTTCAGTTCAAAAAAAGAGAGGGTATCTTTAACATATAAAGACAAATATTAGATGAGATAATTGGTTTCTATCACTAGAAGTATTTAAGCATAGATTAATTGAAAAATTAATTAAAATTTGCAGAATAATTAAGAATCAAAGCAAAAACTAAACAACCTAGCTTAAAACACTAGAATCTGGATAGCAAACCCTTCAGGGCTGCTTTCTACTTGTTTAAGTCTGCTCAAGATTGAAGAGCCTTTAAAAGGAGTCTCTCTGATGTTTGATTTATATATTCATATGAACATATTTTGGTCACTTTAACTGACAGTCCCGAAAATATCAGGCCATGAGGGCAGGGGATTTTCCCAGAAGAAAATTAGGAGACTGATTACAAAATCTGGATGGTGGATTAAAAAAAAAAAATAAGAAGAACGAAGGCATGTGCACTGTAGCAGGAATGTTTCATAGGTATATCAAACAAGTGTAGAGTGGTGTAGAGATCTTACATTTTCTTTTGTGTTTCTTTGATATTCTTTATATTACTTCATCTGGTAATATTGATATTGTAATTTGTTTTAGCCTTTTGTCTTTATTATTGGCAGCAAACATTACAAATAAAATGTTTAGAGTTTTGTTTGAGGTCTGTTGGAAGGAATGCATTTTTCTTTCTCCTGATATCTTGTCTCATGTGGAAGCAACTATAATAGAATATGACTTCTGGTCTTTCTACCCCTTTATCTGATATATGAAGCCAGAAGGAGGAATTGGCATGTGTAAGTCAGTAATTTTTTCTTCCCTTTTTATCTATGGAGTGAGCTGCCTGTAAAAAGAAAGCATTCTTATCTTCTTCTTGCCATAAGTTTTTCAGAGCCAGGCCCCAGTTTTACCCAGACCTTAACAAAAGCACAGGTCTTGGCTGGTCTTAGCCATGTGCACGTTTCAAGAGAAGCAAATGTCAGTTTGTGGACCTTGTCAACCATATGGGGTCTTAAATAAAATCTCTTTCAATTTGATCTTGAACAATGTAAGCTCCAATTCCCATGAGCAGAAATGGTTGACATACATATTTGGCTTTGGGAAAAAGTTTTCCTATTATTAATCCTATTAAATACGAGAAGCATATCAATATTTGTTACTGTTACATTACACTGCAGTTACATGGGAAGTAAAAATTTTAAACTGGCAGTGGCATTATGAATTGAATTTTGTGCTCCTCCCTCTCAAATTCATACATTGAAACCCTAACCCTCACGGTGGCCATATTTGGAAGTGAGACTTCTGAAGAAGGAACAGAAGTTAAAGGAAATCATAAGTTTGAGGCCATGTTCTGATAGAATTTGTATCCTTATAAGTAGAGGCTCTCTCTTGCCCCCTCTCTCCATGCACTTGACCCTAGGGAAGGCCAAGTGAAGACATAAAGAGGAAGCACCATCTGTAAGCCATGAAGAGAATCTTCACCAGAAACCAAACCTACCAATCTGTACTTTGGGACTTCAAGCCTCCACAACTGTGAGAAAAAAATATTCCTGTTCTTGGGACTAAGACAGTGCACAAAAGCCTTAGGCCAACAGGGGAGGGGTTCAAATCTAATCCAAAAGACTCAATGGAGGTTATCAGAGTCTTCAGTGATAAAGAAAGGGCGGTTTACTTGATTAGTCAGATCTTGTGACATCTTTTCAATATGATGCCTACTTAAAATTCTATTATATTCCTAATGTAATATTGGGAATATATTCTCAAAAAAACAAAAAAAACAACAATAACAACAAAACAAAATAAGAACAACCCAAAACACAATACACACACACACACGCACACACACACACACACACACACACACAAAAACAGTGCTTGTTTAATGAAAGATGGGAATTTGAGGTTAAAGTTTTGTTTACAATAGAATAACAAATAACAAATTCTAGGAGTGAGAATGAAAATTTATTATAAAGAAATTCAGACAAAATGAAGTAAGAAACTCAGGATACAGTTTTTTTATCATGTATTTTTTTAGTGCTGTATGTGTGTGTGTGTGTGTTAATGTAAAGTTGAGATGTGCATTGCAATTGCTTACAATCACTTTGACAAGGTAGCAGTTATATTTTCACTGCTTGTACATGGCAGATCTACCCATAGCTGTATATTCTCTTTAATAGAATCATGTGTAATGTTTGTTACAACACATGTTAAGTTTAATCGCCATACAAAATGTCTTTAAAGAATTACTCCATGATTTGGCATTAAATGAAAAGTTACTGTATATTCAGGACAGCATGAAAAGTGATCAGTGGAGAGTGAATTTGATATTTGTGAAACATTAACCATTAGTGAAATGACTATAATTCCCCACTTTCTTGCAAACAACCACCAAATGTTTATAGGATCTTAGAAAGAAAGACACCCTTGAGAAGCTGTTTGACTCTTGTTGAGATTGGTAGTAGAATTTTGCTTACCACAGTGCAGCTGAGGGCAGAGGTCATTGCCAAAAGCCCAAAACAGATGAAAAGTTAATGTGCCTATTTATGCGTCAACTAAGACTATTGTTAACACAGAGTCATCATTTAATTGACAGCATTTTTTCCTTAATGATGGTGTAAATGGTAAAGTAATGGTCCATCTTACAATGAATGGTTTAAGATAGATGGAATACAATGAAATAAACCCTACCAAAGCATTATGTGATTCCAATGTTACTCTCTTTTTGATGGTTTGTTGTAGTGTTACTTGTGAATAGAACTTGTTTTATTTTTTTTTTAAATCCTTTTGAGACATTATATAGTCTTTTTGGGAAGAGCCATGTCATGGTTTTTGCTTATTAAATTTGACACCAACTTAGCCACACATATTCCTCATACGTGGAAAAAAAACAAAAACAAAAAACAAAAACAAAACTACCAACAGTCAGTAACTTTTTGCAAGGTTAAAGCAAATCCTGAGGACATGTGCAATTTATTCTTACAATTTCTTCACTCAGAAATATACCTTGGAAAATTTTGTGTTCGAATTGGTTCCACAAATATAATTGCCATCAAATAGGTTATATGTACTACTGCTCCAGGCAGTTAAACCTGCAATATATTGTTGTGCAAGGCTTAGTATTGAATCTATCTGTGTTGTAGATTCCTTCATTTAGGTACATTCTTATAGTCATTCCAGTATACTTTCAAGGGGGTGACAGGAAGCAAAGTTTTACTTCAGTGAAAGGTAATCAGGAGATAGTCCACTTTGTTGCTTAGTTTATACTCTTAGCAGTATACTAAATCATCAAGTGGGATCTTCTATTTCTACAAACAAAGGAAAAAAGACAAACCTATTTCATTTCAAATGTGTAGAGAGGGCAGACATCATGTTAAGTATTTTAACCACACGAATACACGCACACATACATATACACATACACACATACACACAGAGCCAGAGACACAGGAAAGCTCAGCGGGATATATCCATGACCTCAAGTGTGGTGATGGTATCCAGATGTTTGCATATGTCCAAATTATACATGTTCAATATGTACAGTTCTTTGTTTATTGGTAGACATCAATAAAGTTATTTGAAAGTACCTCATCCATTTTTAATACACAGAGAACACAAATTGATCATTTTTAAAAAGTTGATTTTTTTTTTTTTTTTAGTTGCATGGAATATTCCTTCTGCCCTCCACTTGAATTAATCTGTTAAAGTACAAATTTAGTTGAGATTTGAAACATCAGTGACTGAGAGTATACTAAGAAACAAAAATCTATTTTTGGAGGTCTTTTTCCTTGTTAAACATAGGAAAGGGAACTTGGCAGTCTTCTCAGGCCTTGATTAAATACAGCTCAGATACAATAAGGAAAGAAAAACTTCACTTGATGAAATTCTTCTACGAAGGTATTTCCTTTCTTGGATTACTAAAGAATTGTGATTTTATTTTTCAGTCATATAGTTAGTGTGTAATTTGCTTCCTTTGAGAACTATTGGGATTCTCTCAGTGAATTCTATAAGATCTTCAGAAATTTTATTTTCTTTAAAAACTGAAAGTGAAGCAAAAGAATTAATTATGGTATTATAATAAATTTTTAGGGGTAAAGTTTCTTCTTCATTTCTAATTTTTCTTATGTTCAAATGTGCTATTTATATAAGCAGAAATATTCATATAATTACAAAAAGCTTAACAGATAATTGTTCTCATGCATTTAATAATTTATTGAAAAAATACATGGATTGATTTTCTGTATGGGAACTACTGTGATGAAGAAGTAGATATCATGCATATTGGCCTCAACTTTGGCATGTAACTTAATGAATGGGAATATAGTTTTCACCCGAGGGTTAACTAAAAATCTACCTGAAGACTGCAGTACTTTGGAAATGATAAGGCCAGAGCCAAAGAAACTTAAGTAACTACAAGACTTTCAAACCAGAGAAAATACCTTTCTCTAGAATATTAGTCTTATCAAATTATTTTCTTGTTTGTTTGTCTTCAGATCTCAGACTAGGAGGGTGATTCTTTCCCAACCATCCCCCCTCACCCCATCTAGATTGTTTTAGCCTACAATGTGTTTCTGTGGTTTGCTGTTCTCCACCTATCATGATACTCATAATGCCTAATTGTAAATACTTGTCTTGTTTTGCATATCCTACTTAGTTTGTAACCTCTGTTAAGCCAGGGACTATGCTCATATTTATTGTCATTTTATGTAAGTACCATAATGTTTGGTAACTTGAATTGAATATGTATTTACTAAATGTAAGACTCAAATGAATGAATTCATATTTATCTAATATATCTTATTCTCAAAAGCAAAGAATCATGTCTTATACATCTTTGTACCTCTTGCTACATTAAGGTTATTTTTTTTTTTTTACTAAGTGAATGCTCTGTAATATGATCAAGATGATAATCCCCTTATCCTTTTAAAAATCCTAGGAAATGACAAAATATATTCCAATAAAACAAGAAAGGGTGTGACGTCAAGGCCTTCTAGAAAGCTAGAAAGCAGGTAAAGTTGGATATATTAAGAAAAAATTATGGAAAAGATAATAAGCAAAAGAAGGATGTACTTTAGTAGAGAAAGTTTGGGAGACCCCTAAGGCTAGAGGGAAAGTCATCTGAGCCACTTGGACCAGCTTAGCTTGAACAGCTGCACAGCCTGCCCAGAGCATTTGGCCGAAGGTTAAAGCAGTGAGTGAGATACTTGGACCAACTTGGAAGGCAGTACTCCAAGGGACTACTCACCACCCCTGAGGTGATGAGGGGGTCTGTCAACACCCAGAAAACCAGCCACATCAAACCGCCATAGATTCTCACCTGCTGAATGGGTATTTTCAAAAACAAAAATAAATTGTCCATATATCTCTGAGTTATATCAAAATACCATGAAAGTGAGATACCAAACAAGTAAACAAAACAAAACAAAACAAAAAAAGGAAGAAGTAACACTTGAGACAAAGGACTCATAAAACCAATGGGACAAATATGAATAGAAAAGTCATAAAAATGCAAGAAATCATACCTTAAAGAGATCTTGAAAATTTAGATAATCTGTTATAAAAGTAAAACAAACATTCCATTTGGTAGGCAGAATTCCAAAATGAGCCTCCTGCCCATGGTTTCTCTCTAACTTTAGGAACTGTGATTATGTTCTATTATATGGCAAAGAAAACTTGTCAATGCAATTAAGGTTACCAAACAGTGAGTTTTGAGTTAACCAAAGAGAAGACTATCCAGTGGTTGTAATTTAACCACATCAACCCTTATAAAATTTTTTTTTAAGTCCTTTTTCTAGCTGCTGTCAGCAGAACAAATCAGAGGAATTAAAGCTGGAAGAAGGCTCAAGGCATTATTGGTAGCTTGGGTATGTAGGAGGCTATGTGGAAAGAATTAGAAAGTTGACTTTCTAATCCAGTAGACAAGGAAATGGGGACCTTAGGCCTATAGCCACAAGGAACTAGATTCTGAAGATATCTTGGATAAACTTTAATATTCTTTCTTAGAGGATTCTTTCTTAGAGCCTCCAAATAAGAGTTTACCTAGCTTGGCTTCAATCTTGTGAGACCCTAAGCAGAAAAAACTAGTTGAGTCAGCCTGGACTTTTGACCTTTAGAACTGTGGGGATAATCAATAGATATTATTTTAAGCTGCTAAGTTTTGGTAAAAAATTAAGACACTCCCCAAACATTTCATCATTTAGTATTTTGTTGAGAAGATCGATTCTCTGATTATTAGCCTTTCCAGGTGACATCATATTGTCTATTCTTTATGAGATTTGTGAAAACTGGTTTTGCATTTCTCCCAAAGGTGAGTAGAAAGGATTTGTTATTTTATTAGTTTTCAGTAATTGCCATTAAGCGAACATACTTAGGCACCTCTCTAAAATAAATCAACCACAGAATATATTAGAATGTGAAAATTTACTGTAATGAGGGATTTCTTTCTTGACATTGCTGAATTTCCTGAATAAGTCACGTATGTCTATGCCTTTTGACATAGAAATTTTTTTACTTCAAATTAATTTTCTTATTTTTCAGATTATTTCTTCACTTCATACTACCTCATTAACTGCTAGAAATCCTTGTCTTTTTCTTTATTCTTTTGGAGGTCATGAGTTATTTAGAATTATAACTATATATGAGTTGATAGGCAAGAATTTGGAAAAAAACCTGGAAACATACAAAAAACAAACAAAAAAATCCTTTGCTGATTATGAATACATAGACTATTTTAATACCCTGGTGGATGGAAAATGAACTGAATTACAATCTATCTCTTTTCTTGATATTTTTTTCTTTCCAACATATTCACACCTTTTCTTACCCCAACAACTATGTCATAGTACTTTATCATCTTGATATCTCCAGTACCATTTATTTGTATTCTAAACATACATTTCTTAAAGCTGTTTTAACTTTTATTTCTTGTGGGTAACTCAGTCCTAATATGTTTAAATACTCTTCTCATTTCTTATCATTATTCACAAGCACTAAGTCTATGGTCTTGCAGGTTTAATGCCTTAAAGTCATATTTAGGCACATACTCTTTTATTCTCAGTAAACAATCATTCATAATATCATTTGACTACTTTGCATTATTTTTAACATTTATTTCTTGCAATTGTTATCTTTAGGCCCTATGTCTTCATACCTGGAAATTAAAAAAGTTTTGGAGAGCTGTGCCAAATTCTGTTGTCTGCTCCTATCAATTTATCCTGTATAAATGCCACCAGTATAATATTATTAAAAAGCCTTTTTAATCATGTTGCCTCCTTGCTAGCAAAACCACTCAGACTTCTTGTTGTCTAAACAATATTAAAATTCTTAGGTCTCAATTGAAAAGCTTCTATAATCTAATCCCACTGTCCTTTCAATTTTATCTAAATTTTTCCCTTTGAATAGTCTAATACAGTAAAATTATAATTTATTAAATTTTTGCCCACTAACTTCATCTTGTGTTTATTACATATTGATTCAACTTCTAATATGATTTATACACAAGATGTGTCCTAGAAAAATTTCTTCCTTCCTCCAAAATCCATTTTAAATTTCATCTAATCCAATAAAGTTTTCCTTGACTATCCCAGGTGAAAATGACATGTTTCTATTTTTTATATTCAATGTCAATGATTTTTGAATAAATTCTTACACATAGACTTGGACCCTTGGTCCCCAGCTTCCACATTAGGTTTCAGAAAATGTGATTCCTAATTTGATAATTCAGTATAATTCCTTGTACGTTTGAGTCAAAAAGTAACTAAGAGCTGGGGGAATGATAATAAGAGCATTTTTTAGAAATTTGGCATGTGGAAACTAAATTTTCTATTATTTATAAAGAACAGAAATTTATGTGGACTGTAATTGACAAAGTGGTTACTGGTCTCTGTACAAAAGCCAACATCAGATGAGCATTCAGGCTGAACAACTCTCCCTTTTCCAAAGGGAGAGAGTCTTCAGGTCACCATTAAAGATCAATGACATTGATGGCAAGTGTGACCTGCTCTGCCATGTCTTATCAACTCCATGGGCAAAACCCAAGTATTTAGCTTTCAGAGTAAATTCATTAATAATATGTTAAATGAAATACCAGTGGAAGTAACAGTACACCCCAAATGACCTTGCTTTGAATCACGAAAATCTAGAGGAAAGTCAGCTGAAACATGTTTCGGATCAAGTATTGGCAGCCCATTATACTAAAAATCCTTTTGGCAAAACTGAAAAATAAAACTATAATAGCACCCCTTAAGATACTGCAATTCATGCACACACACACGTACACACATGCGCGTGCGCATTTGTTGTTTATTTTTACCAAAATTAATGCTAAAGTTTATTGATAAGATATCCTACACTTTAAATTTTATTCCCAAAAGGTCTGGAAATGCATCTTAAATTCAATCTGAAACTAGGTGGTTATATATTTCTTCAAGAACATCATCTTTTCCATAGCCTACTCTCTTGGTTCACTTTTCATCTTTTAAACTTCAATAATGTCATATAATGAGTTTCCTTGCTCTCAGTTTTGCCACTCTCTGACCTTTACCTTACAGAAATATAGAATTTTTCTAAAGGACAAGTCTTGTCATTTTACTCCCCATTAAATGGTTTCCATTTGATTGGAGGAGAAATCGAACTCTAACTTAGCATATAAGGTATTTCAAGACCAACTTTTGCATTCCTTTTCCTCCTCACTGCTCACCTTGTTCAGAACTGTATGCCATCCCATAATTACTTAAAGCTTCCAAAATGCCCATGCTTTTCCTTACTGTTGCCTTCTTCTATGGAATGTTCCATCTCTGGTCTCATCCCCATACACTCCTCCCCTTCCTGAACTATGTGTCTGACAAGACGCCTAAGTTTCAGTTCATGTACCACACCCCATAAAAATAGAGGATGAATTTTATTCTCAAAAGAAAATTAGTCATAACTTTCTCTATGAGTCTGACATATACTGTATATATAACATTTTATAATTTATAAATTTAGAATTCATTTTCTATCCACATAACTGTGTACGATATAACATCCATAACGTATTTACAGTTACCATCACATGAAAGTTAGTTAAAAATGACCAGTGAGTGAATATATTTATTCATATAAGAAAATTTACATGAGGCATAACCATCACCCAGTGGAACATTGTAGATGTCTTGATGATTAGCATGTGGCCAATTAAAAATCAACAAAACTGTAGATGTGAATATTTGTTATTAGAAAAAGAAATACTACTAAAAATACTGAAGAAAAATACTGAAACATCAACTCATAAGCATTTCCAATATGTCAGGCACAATATAAGCACTTTACTTGTATTGACTCATGAGGTCTCTAAACTACTTTTAGTTTCTTAGAGATAAAACTCTGTGGAGTTCATGATTTTAGACTCAGTACTTTGAGTAGTGCATCTTGATGGTAGATGCTGATCATGTAAATAAACTCTATTAGCATTTTTGGAGGAATATAAATATATGGGGCTAATTAAGTCTTCAATACATTACTATAAATTAAATTTTATCTTATTGTTTGGTGCTTACTTTTTTTGTCCATTGTAGCCCAATTTGAATTTGAAATTCTTTAGAGAACAGAGATAGTCCTTCATTTATTATTTTTAACCCACTGAGCCACCCAGGCGCCCCACTTCATTTATTATTTTAATGTTGTAATTAATATAGTCTTATTACAAAGGTATGCTTGATACCAAAGATACCTCATGTATTGACCATCCTATGTTTCACACATGGGAATGCAATACATTTTCTTTGTTTCAACATTTTATGAAGTCACTTATTTTATTATGTTTTAATTTGTTCTTAATCATTTGCATACATTTTTTTATTCTTTTTATTTTTATTTTTTTGACTTTTTTAAAAAAAATTGGGTGGCTCAGTGGGTTAAGCCGCTGCCTTCGGCTCAGGTCATGATCTCAGGGTCCTGGGATTGAGTCCCGCATCGGGCTCTCTGCTCAGCAGGGAGCCTGCTTCCTTCTCTCTCTCTCTGCCTGCCTCTCAGTGTACTTGTAATTTCTCTCTGTCAAATAAATAAAATAAAATCTTTAAAAAAAATTTTTTTAAATTTGTTTTCAGTGTAACAGTATTCATTGTTTTTGCACCACACCCAGTGCTCCATGCAATCCGTGCCCTCTCCAATACCCATCACCTAGTTCCCCCAACCTCCCATCCCCCGCCCCTTCAAAACCCTCAGATTGTTTTTCAGAGTCCATAGTCTCTCATGGTTCACCTCCTATTCCAATTTCCCTCAACTCCCTTCTCCTCTTCATCTCCCCTTGTCCTCCATGCTATTTGTTATGCTCCACAAATAAGTGAAACCATATGATAATTGACTCTCTCTCCTAGACTTATTTCACTCAGCATAATCTCTTCCAGTCCCGTCCATGTTGCTACAAAAGTTGGGTATTCATCCTTTCTGATGGAGGCATAATACTCCATAGTGTATATGGACCACATCTTCCTTATCCATTCTTCCGCTGAAGGGCATCTTGGTTCTTTCCACAGTTTGGTGACCATGGCCATTGCTGCTATAAACATTGGGGTACAGATGGCCCTTCTTTTCACGACATCTGTATCTTTGGAGTAAACACCCAGTAGTGCAATGGCAGGGTCATAGGGAAGCTCTATTTTTAATTTCTTGAGAAATCTCCACACTGTTCTCCAAAGAGGCTACACCAACTTGCATTCCCACCAACAGTGTAAGAGGGTTCCCCTTTCTCCACATCCTCTCCAACACATGTTGTTTCCTGTCTTGCTAATTTTGGCCATTCTAAGTGGTGTAAGGTGGTATCTCAATGTGGTTTTAATTTGAATCTCCCTGATGGCTAGTGATGATGAATATTTTTTCATGTGTCTGATAGCCATTTGTATGTCTTCATTGGAGAAGTGTCTGTTCATATCTTCTGCCCATTTTTTTATATGACTGTCTGTTTTGTGTGTGTTGAGTTTGAGGAGTTCTTTATAGATCCTGGATATCAACCTTTTGTCTGTACTGTCATTTGCAAATATCTTCTCCCATTCTGTGGGTTGCGTCTTTGTTTTGTTGACTGTTTCCTTTGCTGTGCAGAAGCTTTTGATTTTGATGAAGTCCCAAAAGTTCATTTTTGCTTTTGTTTCCTTTGCCTTTGGAGACATAACACGACAAGGATGCCCACTCTCACTGCTCTTGTTCAACATAGTATTAGAAGTCCTAGCAACAGCAATCAAACAACAAAGAGAAATAAAAGATATCCAAATTGGCAATGAAGATGTCAAACTCTCTCTCTTCGCAGATGACATGATTCTTTATACGAAAAACGCAAAAGACTCCACCCCAAACTATTAGAACTCATACAGCAATTCAGTAACGTGGCAGGATACAAAGTCAATGTACAGAAATCAGTGGTTTTCTTATACACTAACAATGAAAATACAGAAAGGGAAATTAGAGAATCGATTCCATTCACTATAGCACCAAGAACCATAAGATACCTGGGAATAAACCTAACCAAAGAGGTAAAGGATCTGTACTCGAGGAACTACAGAACACTCATGAAAGAAATTGAAGAAGACGCAAAAAGATGGAAGAGCATTCCATGCTCTTGAATCGGAAGAATAAACATTATTAAAATGTCTATACTGCCTAAAGCAATCTATACTTTTAATGCCATTCCGATCAAAATATCACCAGTATTTTTCAAAGAGCTGGAGCAAATAATCCAAAAATTTGTATGGAATCAGAAGAGACCCCAAATCGCTAAGGAAATGTTGAAAAACAAAAATAAAACTGGGGGCATCACGTTACTTAATTTCAAGCTTTACTACAAAGCTGTGATCACCAAGACAGCACGGTACTGGCATAAAAACAGACGCATAGACCAGTGGAACAGAGTAGAGAGCACAGATATGGACCCTCAACTCTATGATCAAATAATCTTCGACAAAACAGGAAAAAATATAGAGTGGAAAAAAGACAGTCTTTTCATTAAATGGTGCTGGGAAAACTGGACAGCTATATATAGAAGAATGAAACTCGACCATTCTCTTACGCCGTACACAAAAATAAACTCAAAATGGATGAAAGACCTCAACGTGAGACAGGAATCCATCAGAATCCTAGAGGAGAACATAGGCAGTTACCTCCTTTATGTCAGCCATAGTAACTTCCTTCAAGATATGCATATATTTTTTTATTAGATTATTGGTTCCTGTGGGTTAGACTCTAGCAGCCAGACTACGTACCATGCTTCTTTTTATCCATACACAAAAAGGAGATGTAATATGATCAGCAGGAGGGGCTGATGGAAAGGGGAGAGACTATAAAGTTGGAGAACTGAGATGCAGTCCCAGTCCTCCAGGAAGAAGTTCTGCTGCATTAAATAAATTTCCTTTTTTCTGAGATTCACTTTATCCTTATGTGAAAATGTTTAGAATTAAATCATCTCAAAATTTTCTCTAGTTTTAATCATCTATTATCTGTTAAGATACTTAATTGTTGTGTTAAATCTAGTGATACCTATGAATGAGTCCTGGTTATTTGGACAAGAAGTTGGAATTCTCTTAAAAAATTGTTCCTATATAAAAATAAATTAGACACTAGCCCAGCACTCATTCACTCACCTTTTATTAATGTTAGAATCCCTAAGTCTGGGGCATGAGGAGCCAGCTAAAGATATGTTTTCTAGACTTCCTTCTTGTTGCTGGTTCTGGCCTGGCGACTAAGTTTTAGCCAATGGGATATTAATGGAAGTGATGGGTTTATTTCCCAAAATGTGCTGCTCAAAGGAATGGACATCCTTCACTTTCTTTTTACTCCTTCCTGCTAAGTAAGATACAGACACAGTGGTGAATTATGCAGACAAAAACACCCAACACACAGGAAGAGTTCATCAACACATGGGAAGACCTGGGTTCCTAACCCTATTTCAACACTGAATCATGCCTGGACTGTTTCTATAATCTATTACCCGGAGAAAGATAAACAAATTCTGTCATACTGCTGCAGTTCCAGATAGTTTATTACTGAAACAAATCACCAGATGTGCACCTAATAAAATAGCATTTAAATTTTTTTTCTATAAGCACATACAATAAGAAGCAATTTGGATTTCTGTGTCGCAGGCAGCAGTGTGCATTTACTGTGCTGTCACAAGCCTATGTCAGCTTTTCAGCTATTATCCTGTGGTCTAGAGGGAACTTGATCTTCTTGATACATCACAGAACATCTTCTGTGATACTCACTTATATTGAAAATACCATGCCAAACAGATAGGGCGTTCAGGAAGCCATAAAGATTCTAGATGCCCCAGTAGGATTCATGTCTGCCAGACAATGAGAGATAAATTCTATAAATGTTTATGGGCCTGCCACATTGTAGAGTTGCTAGGAGCCTATGGTTCTTTATAATAGCAGAATATCCTTTCTAAAGTGAGAGGTAAGTTGTCCCATCATCTACCACAAAGAAGGAGTCACCATGCTTCATGGTGTCTGGATTTTAAAGGCGATTCACACCACATTTTGGTAGGCTACTTCAATACTTTTATGGGTAACCCATAAAACTGTTCGTTTCAGAGGCAAGAGCAATTTATTCAGGAGGTCTAGCCTGCAGTTCAAGCTGCCCTGCCACTTGGGCCTCACAAACCCCTAGATCAGGGATGCCAGACTACAGTCCCCAGGCCCAATCTGGCCCCTCTGCTTTTGTACAGTCTATGGACCAAGGATAGTTTTTCTATTATTAAGTAGGTGAAAAAATATCAAAATATCAAAATATCAAAAGAAGAGCATTTTATGACATAGGAAAATTACATGCAATCCAAATTCCCATGTCCATAAAGCAGCTTTTATTGGCATATAACTACACTTCTTTATTTATTGTCTCTGGATGCTTTCATGCTACAGCTAAGACAGATAGTTGTGACAGAGACTGGATAGCTCATGAAGCCTGAAATATTTACTATCTGTCCCTTCATAGAAAAAGTTGCCCCTCTCTGAAGTAGAAAAAAAATAGGAGCTGGCAGTGGAGTCTCTGACAGACCTCAAGAAGACTCAGAGCTCAGACTTAAGAGTTTTATACCATGACCATGCTCCCTTTCTCCAGGAATAAAAGTTTTTGTGGGTTCAACATCAGGAAATCCCCTCACCCAGGTAATCTATATTTTCCCACTGTAAAATGTTCCTCCTGCTGACCTCAGGGGCCATTTGAAAAGTTGATCCTGGAATGTTTCTAGAATCCAAATTCCTAATAATAAAGCACCACATAAAACTGTGACCTAAGATGTCTATGGTGATTTGGGCATTATTTAATTCACTAAACATAAAATCCGGTATGTATTTCCAACATCTACTAAAAACCGGAGATGAAGTGTGTAAGAACATAAAGCCAGACCAGATGAAGATAGTACAATGCATAAGCAGATACCTTAGAAATGCAAAGTAGATGTTTCTTCTGCTTTACTGCCTCTCCTTCACATCACAGCTCAAGCTTCCCAAGGAGTTCCCTGTGATCGTATTATGTTGGAAGAAAAATGTACACCTGCACAGTACATTGACATTATCTGGAAGTGGATAGCTGCTGTATTATAGCTCCACTCAAGGGAGGCCTGAAAGTTACAAATAAAGGGAAATCCTCCCAGTGGAAGCACTTGGGGCAATAGATCTGTTTGTCCCCTTCATGTGGAAGGAGAGACTGTCTAAGAAAAATACCCAGGTTGGCTAATGAGTTGGAAGGTGGATCAAGGCTTCGCAGTGAAATAATTTGCCAGATTGGTGATTAAGTCTGGCCAATAAGTAACTGAATGGACTTCTGAGTATAGGCATCGAAATTGAAGATAACTGTATTCTTTTTTTTTTTAAAGATTTTATTTATTTATTTGACAGAGATCACAAGTAGGCAGAGAGGCAGGCAGAGTGAGAGGGAAGCAGGCTCCCTGCTGAGCAGAGAGCCCGATGCAGGACTCCATCCCAGGACCCTGAGATCATGACCTGAGCTGAAAGTAGTGGCTTAACCCCCTGAGCCACCCAGGTGCCTGAAGATAACTGTATTCTTGAAGACGAACATCAGAAAAGATCCATTTCAGGGAAGGTTTAAAATAAAAGGTTGAAGACCATGACCCTTCATATGGATGTCATTGATTCTTTTCCAGATATTTTTCTGCTTGCCTGACAGATTCCTATATCAGGTAGTTCATGAAGGTTAACATAAAAGCCATGCATAATTTTCAGCTATGGTTGAAATTATCTTTACCAAGGCTAATCTGTCTGTTGTCAGACCCCAGAGTCTAATTCTGGTCATCTGATATGATTGGTATTATTTTCCAAAAGAAGACCTATCCACCTGGTAGCACGCTGGATTACATGAGCCCTTATTATCATATCTATCACCTATACCCCCCACAGGGCTAGACAGATGTCCTGCTGTAACACTCTGCCAGTGACTATTCAAGGACTGCCAGATATCCATTTCTATTATATGTCACATACCATCACTACCAGTCAAAAAAGTAAAGCAATGAAAGCAATGAGTTGACATCCACGGAATTCACTTCTTAGCATATGCTTATGATTCATTTGCAGCTAACTTTTAGAATGGTGAACAATCAGCTAAAAGCTTGGTTACAGCACTGCTGGGAGAGAAGTCATGGTATTCCCTATTCCTCACATAGCATATGTCGTAGACCAAAAGCCACTTATGTTATTATCTTCACTAAAAAACTAGATACATACAACATGGAAACTAATGTTGAAAGTGAAACCATTCTTTCTATTATGTAAAGTAAGTCACTGGGAAAAAAGTAAATCACTGGAAAGATTTTTGCTTCTTGTCTCTGTGCCTTTGATTTCAGTGGCTTTTGAAGTCCTAATGTCCAAGGAAGAAATGCTTCTATGTGGGAACACAGTAACATCCCTGGAAATAAACTGAAATTGCTTTCTGTACTTTTCATGCCATGCAGAGAAGAGGGTCACTCTCTAGGAGAAGTGATCGATCTCCGTTATCAAGGAAAAAAAATCAACTGCTGCTACACAATGGGACAAGGAAGACAATGTCTGGAACCAGAGGACTCACTGGCTTTTAGTAATTTTAGCACCTCTTTACTCAGTGATAGTCAATGGAACACTGTGATGTAGGAGAGCTAGGTTCTGGTCTCGTGGAGTCAAGGAATGAGTCTCCCAGACAAAGGAAAGTGAGTAAAGCAATAGAAGTTTACTAAGTGGAGATACAGAAAGCTCTCAAGAGCTAGAGTTGCCAGTGAGGGCCTTTAGGATTGGTATTTTATAGAAAGGTAATCAGAGAACCTAAATCCTTTGAGCATTGAGCAAGGACTAGTGATAACACCTTCAATGGCTTACTTCCTTTTTGGAGTCTGGTTATTCCTTGTTGGTCACAAGTGATTATCATCAAGACACCCACCCTACACACCTAGGGCAGGGTGGTCCTCTACCCACAGGCCTAGGGTAGGGTGGTCTAAATTGTCCCCTTATCTGTGGTTTCCTCACACCTCCACATCTTTGGGATTTCTGTGAGCGTGATCACAAGGCCACCTATCTCTCCCTACCTTTCTCCACCTGCCCCTTACTCAGCCGCAGCAGCAGTCAAATAAGGACAGAGACAGCAAAGACTCAGATCTCAAGAATGAAGGTTTGGGCTACCCCAGTTGGTAAAGAATCTTACCCATTTTAGGTGATTGAGAGAGTAATAGGGGCCTTAAATGGAAGTTGGAAGATGGAAATTGTAGACATGGGACTGTTAATGGCAAATTTTATGTGAATTGTTTCTTTCCCTCCTTCTTTTATTAAGAAATGGAGGTGGCTAAAATTTCATGTTTTAAGTGGGAATCTATCTACAGTGCTCATCCCATGATTAAATGAAATATGATAAAATGTATGGGTACACAAAATATTTGTCATGAAAAAGATAAGAATAAATACTGAAAAGCAAAAGAGGTGGGTGATACTGGATATTTTTATTTGCTACTCCCGATCTCCTCTTCTTCCCTCCCGCCATATTGTGTTTCCTGTGAAACACAATAAGGTGATAAACTGTATCAAGAGCTCCTTTACCCTAGGGCAATGGAAGGAGACAGTTGAGATGGGGGTATGTATTCCGCAGACTCCTGAGAAGTTTGTTAGACACCACAGCTTCTACCTCAGAGCCCCCTCTTACCACTATATATTTCCAGGTTTTAGTGATTGCTTCATCCTCTTGCCTCTTCAAATCTGAACATTAGCTCATAGCTCCTGTTAGCCTTGTCATGCTTTACCCAACCTTTCTGGTTTTCCTTAACTGCCCACGTTTTGTAAATAGTTCTTTTCTTAGTATTTCCTCAGATATATTTCAAATATACCCTGTTTAAATGTGAAGTCTATATCCTGTGGAGAACCTGAAGGATACAAGCACAGGGTAGGCAAAATATTAAATGTTAGATCTTATTGTTTCTTCTATCTCATAAGTCTGAAACATTAAAAGTTCCAGGTAAAATAGATGTCACTGTCTTAGAAAATGTCACCAATATCATATTTCCCTATGGCAATTCAGTTCTAGTTTTGATGAGAGGGTAATATGAGAATAAATGGATCTTCTTTGTCTTTTTGTGCATTCTTTAGAAAAATGACCTTTAGAAGGAGTGCACTGGAATATAAATGCAAACTTCCTTTAAACATTTTTGACAAGCATAGTGCACTCAAAACCTCTATTGCTATGTAAAAGCAGTTTGTTAATTTTTATTTAACAGTTACTAGTAATTGTACTAGTATTACTTTTCATATACTTTCATATAGTTTGGGTTTCCATCATTTTGTGTATTTTTATTTTAGTTGTGAAAAAAATATTCAAATGAAATTTTATATGAAGGAGAAATTCATTATGACATTGCAAAATAAAAGTGAATAATTGAAGTTTAATTATAGACTTAGATCACCCATGTCAGCTATTCTCACTAAAACTGACTGATATAGAAACACAATCAATGGATATATCCAATTAGTAGTTAACTAGCAAATAATACTGCATGTCATAGTAATTAGTAGCAATGTATTAATCATTTCAATATGATATCAATATAAGTTTATGATTTTGTAAAATTATTTCTGTTTCCTTATTGCTGTTTTATTCTTACATCTTTAGCAATGTTAATAAACACTTTTTAACTTGATATCTCTATCAATATAACACACCCTACAATATGGTTTCAAGTATGTACTAGTTTGCCCACGAATATCATTAAGTCATGTTTACTATATGTGAATAACTTCAGCATGGTTTTACACATACATATTTATTTACATTTGATAATACTGATTGATAAATACATGGGATGATTTCTAAAATATGCCATGTAGCGAGAATATACCATAATTAAATTCTAAAAGAATCACCATAATGATTAACAAGCATCATTAAAAATGTTTTCTTTAGAATCAGTCTCCTCGTCAAGCGGCATTTAAGGTGTTCTGTCACATGCACATAGCACATATGTATGGATTTGCCTCTATCTTCCGAACTGGAAGATCTTCCAAAGTAGTTATTTAAAGAGATTAAGACAAGAGAGAGGTATTAAAGCTCAATCAATTAATTAAACCTAGGAAACTCAACGTACTGCTTTCAGAGAAAGGAATGTTATTATA
Organism: Mustela nivalis; assembly: GCF_964662115.1. Lineage (NCBI taxonomy): Eukaryota > Metazoa > Chordata > Mammalia > Carnivora > Mustelidae > Mustela > Mustela nivalis. The sequence continues at coordinate 59,983,138 of NC_139033.1, forward strand.
AAGGTATTTTTTTGTATAAAAAGAATTCAAATTTCAAGTGAAGTTTCCTGTCCCTACCCCCAATAACTAGATTGGATTGTTGCAACCACCTCCTCCCTACAACCTCTAATATCCTGTCTATGGCTTTTGGACATGCAAAACTCTTGAAGTCACAGAAAAGATAAGATGGCCTATTTCATGAGAGTCTATTTTCCTTCTGAGTCCAAGTTCTGTTTCTGCTGAATTGGCTCAGTTTCTGAGCTGTTCCTAATGCTAAGGTCGTCATATTTAATAAATGGAAATGCAAAATTTTAAGTTACATTTGAATTTCAGATAAAAACTTTTTTTTTTTTTTTTTGGTATAAGAGTGTCCCATCCAATATTCAGGATATATCTAAACGAAGAACTTACTTGTTGTTCATCTCCTCATTTATTTGATACATTTAGCTGCGTGTTCTGCATTTTATCTGACAACCCTACCTAGTGCATACGCGATTACTCTTCTGGGAAATTCAGTTTCTTTTCATTAGTCCTACCCTCTCTCACATCCCCACTGCAATGATCCTTTCCATGTAACATAATGTTCAGTGAAGTTTTGGGAGAGATGGAAGACACATATACAAAAAATAGGAGATGTTTTAAAACACAATTTATATTTCCACTAATAACAGAGAGAATAAAATGGAGAAAGCACTGCTAAGGGCCTCATAGAAAATGGAGCCAGGAAGACATTAAGGAAGTGGGGCTTATGCCTTTTGTCTGTCTCAGATTCTCAGAATTTGTACTAAATGTGGCTAAAAGCCAAGTTACCTGCTATATGTGAAAATGGAAGTAAATGAACTTTCTGCCTAACACTAGCCCTAGCAACCAAGCACACACAGATCAGTGGTAACTGTAGCTAAACCAGCACCAATCACTTTCATTCAAAACAACACCTGCAATTTCCCCCCTTTCCTCTTCAAATCTCTAGCTTCCTGTGTCTCTCTGGAGAACACTTTCAAGTTTGGCATCTGTGTCTCCCCGATTGCAATTCCTAAGACCCCAAGTAAACACACGTATTATGTTTTAAAGCTTCCAGTTTGGACTTTAGTTGGTTGACACTTCCTCACATAAAAGCAATGTTCGCTGTTCTTTCTCATCAAAGTATGTATTTTAAATTGGTATTGATTGACTCTGATTACAAGAAAACAGAGAGAGATTCTTAAGTGAGCTTTGACTAAATTTAAAATGTGTGTATCCTGTTTCCTCATGTACAACATGAAAAGATTGGTTATTTATATGAATAGGCAGGTAACTGTATCTATTTATCTATTTAAGTTTAGAGTTGCTTTAAGATTTTTGGGACATCTTCTATATATATTGATTTTGAGAAATAAGAATTTTCCTTGCCATTAAGCAAGGAAGCAGGATAGATGAAATAAAACCAAACTGGTAAGTTTAGAAAATATTAATATGGAAAAAGCTAAAATTAGTTCCTGGCCTGATTTTTATTTTTCTTCCCCTCAGTACTCCCTACCTCTAGTCTTCCCACCTCTATGGAGTAGTGGAATAAACCTAGACTTTGTAATTGAAGAGACTGACTCTGCATTTTATTAGTTTCATGAATTTTTGTAATTTTTAACTTTTCCGAGCCCTAATTTATTTTTAAAGCCTGATATTTTCTACAGGAACTTGATCAAATAAAACTTTGTCTCTGAGGTGATCTCAGTCCTATATAAAACAGCAAACCAAATGTATACTTTATTTTTTTCCATAGTACTTAACATCATCTCTCACATCATATAATCATTCATATATTAGCTTGCTTTTATTGCCTATCTTCTCAGGCTAGAAAGTGGCCACCAGAATGACCAGGATTTTGCCTATTTACTTCTTTGGTATATCTCTAACACAATAATTCCTAGCACATAAAAGGAAGGACATACTATATTAATTGATAACTGAAAGGTGAACTTTTCCTATTTCCACAAGGGGCTAAACCAAATTCCAGGGTTTTTTTCCTGAAGCTTTAAAAATGTACTGAATATAGAGAGTTAGATAGTGCCTGGCTGATGGTATGCAGGAAATGAATGATTAATTTTATTGTTACCAACACAGTATGCATTCCCTGACATGTAGTAGTAAATCAGTGGGTTTTAATACTCTTTTCTTTCCTTTTCAATTTCTTTGATTTATCCCTGTGTTAGCTTCTCTCACTTGCCCTGGAAGAATCATGGAAATGCAAGAAAATACAAAGAACGATAAAAAGCCTAAACATACAAAATATTAATAATAGTGTTTGTTGTTTGACTTATATGTATACTTAAATTAAAATGTTTGGCAACAATAACACAAAAGGTGGGAGGGGTCTATGATGCCCCATTATTTTAAAATTTTAGCATTTTAAGGGTTGTAGCAAAGTACTCATAGTAAATCTTATTAAGTCAAAGATTCATGTTGTAGGCTCTTGAGCAATAAAGGAATAAAAATAGTCTGTAACTAATAGTCTCATGGAGGAAAAAAATAAATTTAAAATAACTTGATCAATTCAAAAGTATTTAAGAAAGAAGAGGAAAAAATCAAAGTGCAATAAATATACATAAGTCCAAATATATAAATAAATTCAGTAATTCTAAAGAAAATAAAAAATCAAAAATGGTCACTCTGGATTTAAAAAATGGAATCTAAATATAGGTGGCTTTAAAAAAATATACCTGAAATAGAAAGCAGACAGTATTTTTTTCTCTATAGTCAAGTGTCTGTTTCTTGGTTTACCTTTCTCTCTCTCTCTCTCTCTTTTTCTTTATGCTAGTTTGTTTTGTTTCTTAAATTCCACATGTGAGTGAAATCATGGAGCATTTGTCTTTTTCTGACTGTCTTATTTCACTTAGTATGATATTCTCTAGCTCCATCCATATCATTGCAAAAGGTGGTCTAGGGAAGCAGTGAATCACTGTATTGTGCACCTGAAACTAATGTCAGATGGTACATTAACTAATTACAATTTAAAATTAAATATTTGTAAAAGCACATACTTTTGCAAAAGTATGGGAAATATACCAAATTAAACAAAACAGCAATAAGACAGTTGGTATAGCTTTGCTAACATCAGAGATGACTTTTAGGCAAATAGAATTACTAGAGCTGAAGAAAAATACCTCACCATGATGATGGGGTCAATCTGTCTGAATGACCAATTCTAAATTTCTATGCATATAATGACAGGTTCATACTATGTAAAGCAAAAATTGATAGAAATTTTAAAAAAATAGCCACTACCACAAATCTGGGAAACTTTTCACATATTTCTGTTAGTATTAGAACAAAGAAATTAAAAAAAAAAGTAAAGATATAGAATATGAGACAACATACTTTTAAAAAAATTTTACTTTATTTTTTTTTTCAGTGTTCCAGAATTCATTGTTTATGTACCACACCCAGTGTTCCATGCAATACGTGCCCTCCTTAAAATCCACCACCAGGCTCACCCAACCTGCCAACTCCCTCCCCTCCAAAACCTTCAGTTTGTTTCTCAGAACCACATCTCATGGTTCGTCTCCCCCTTCTTCCAGAATAAATTGGCTATACTAGAAGCCAATAGCAAAGAGATAACTGGAGAATCCTCAAAAGCCTAAAAAATAGCAAACCTTTCTAAAAAGCCTGAATCTAAAAGAAATCATAATGGAGATTTTAAATTTTTTTGAACTGTGTAATGAAAGTGAGACTTGGTGAATGTTTTGGATAGGATGAACATAATTTGAGAAAAAAAAGTGATTTGCCAGTGAGCGTGTTACCAGCAATCTAAGTAGCCACCTTAGAGCATGTTACCAGCAATCTAAGTAGCCACCTCTAAAAGTTATAAAAAACCATGTAGCAATTTCCTGTTTCTCCCAAAGATTAGAAAGACAAAGAAAATATTAAATGTACTTAAATGTATGTGTGTTTTTTTTAAAAAAATATTAGGGGGCAGATGAAGCACTCCTAGACTTAAGGGAAAAAATTTCCCAAGAATGCAAAACTTTTGGAGATGTGTGAGAACATTTTTCAGTTTATTTTTTTCTCCCATCTGAATGTGGGGTATAAGTCACACTCAAAGTGAGATATAGTGCCCAAGAGTCTAGAAAATAGCAGAGTGTTAGCGAGTCTCGTAGGGACAGAAAGACAGAAAGGAAACACATTAGAGTATTGGAGATCAGTTTCCAAGTATAAAAGGAGACACGAGAACAGTGTCCGACGCTCTGGCTTTTCCATATGTGGTGTTGGCTGCACTCTGAAGTCAGAGACAGCTCTAGACAGCCAAGATGGAATCCTATGCACACTGAATGCTTCCAATCTCTGGTTCTGCATGGAAGGAGTGTGGAAATTACCACTCCCCATCCTGACAAGTCAAAAGCTGCACAGATGGAAATGTCAACAACTCTTCTTGGATCCATAAAAGAGAGGGGACACAAGCCATCCAGGGTCCCCAAGATTGGAGAGAGACAGGCAAAGCCCAGGAGTCAGAGCTTCCTGAATGTGGGAGCCTGGGCAGCAAAAGGAAAACCTGACCTGTACCTGACAAGCTGCTGGAGGCCTTGCGAGGACAATTTTGACAATTAAAAACTCCAGATGGATGCTGTCCTAGGAAGGTTCCCACAAGATTTTCCTCTAGGAGCTTGAGTAGATTCCCAGAGTAAATATCAGAGAAAAATCCCCTCCGGCTTCAGGCAGGCGAACAGGAAGAAGGAACCATTTTCAAATATGCAGAGCATTCTTCTTTAACAAGGCCTGTCCATAAGGAAACTAGTCTAACCTGCTAGGGTATTATCAGAGCCTAATTGATCTAGAGGATGATTGATTAATCTAACCCCCACCCACGGTAGGCATGCTTTCCTAGCTAATCAGGGAGAAAACAAAACAAAACAAAACAAAACAAAAAGGGGAAATACTTGTGAAGTTCACAGTCTAGAGGCACAGGCTCACTAAAAGACTAAGGCCTAATCCTAGGACTGTACAACCTGCCCCACCCCTACACCTCTCCACCATATTCCTAAAGGTCTATTTACAGCAGTTCCTTTTCCACAGTACATGATATCTAGCCATCAAGAAAAAAAATTACCAAGTACACCAAAAGGCAACAAACAAACCGCAATTTAAAGAGATTGAACAGCAGCAGAACCGGGCCTGATAGGGAGGCTGGAATTGTCAGATTGGGAATCTAAAACAACTATGATTCATATGCTAAGGGCTCGAATGGCTATAGCAGACAACACACTGGAACAGATGGGCAATGTAAGTGGAGAGATAGAAATCATAAGAAAGAATCAAAAAGAAATCCTAAAGATAAAAACAAAACAAAACAAAACATTGTAACAGAAATGAAGAATAACTTTGATGGGCTTATTATTAGTAGACCAAGCAAGGTAGATGGAGTTTCCAACAGTTGCTTAGCTGTGAAGAGTTAAGAGGTTATAGTTCAGAGATTAATGGAGAAAGAGGACACTTCGAAAGACTAAACATGTAAGGTAGAACCTCTCGAAAGCTTTGACGTAGTAACAGGTTGAGCTGGTAACAGGTTGAGCAGACCAAAGCTGGAAGTCTTACCAAAGCTACAACCTAGACTCAAGCCAAGTCAGTGCTTAATTGGATAAAGGTGGTCAGCTTCTTCCTTAACTGCATAGTGAAGAAGAAATTAAACCCACCTTGGAAAAAGTAACCTGATCTAGATGGTACTAAAATGCTTTTTGTATTATGTCTGGTATCACTCAAAATATTAACAAAACATGCCAAGGGAAAGACTGAATGATTGAAAGTCAATAGACAAGAATAAAAACAGACCAACTGGTAAAACAGATTTTAGAGTTATAATGCAAGGACAGTAAATTGAAAAATAGAGGCACATATAGGGAAAAGAGATGAAATATGGAGAATTTCCCAAATAATTGGCATTTATATAAAATTAAAATACTGGTATTGAAAAATTCAGTAACAGGTATAGAGAACTGTGTGGATAGATTTAACAACAAATTTGTGGAGGGGAAGTTCTTGATCTAGAATATAAATCAACAGAAAAATGTACAGAATAAAATGTGTGCATGTGCATATGCACATGTATCAATAAAATATCTAACATATCTAGAATAGGGTTCCTAGAAAGACACTGAAAATTGTGCAGTAGCAATTTTTAAAGATGTGATAGCCACTGAGGATTTTCCAAAACTGATGACAAATTTCAACTCATAAATCCAAGAAATATGCAAATTCCACCCTTTAATAAATAAAAGCAAATCATGATTAGGTATACTGTAGTCCAAATGCTGAGAGCCAAAGACAGACAAATAATATTTTTAAAGCAGCAAGTGAAAAAGGGTATGTTAAGTTTAAAAGATTGACATTTTAGACCATCAACTAATGTTTAAGCAAAAATCATCAAAACAGAGGAAAATATAATGCAACCATTAGTGTGCTAAGTAAAAATAATTGCCAAACTATAATTTTATCCCCATAAAAAGAAGTCTTCAAAAAAATGAAAGCAAAGGAGCAGAACTATACTTAATGAATTAAATATTAAAGGGAATTCCTAGGCAGAAAAAACACGATCTTAGGATCAGACAATGAGAAGCAAAAACGATGAATTTGCCAAAAACAAAACAACACAAAGCAAAAAACAGGAGTAAAAAAAAAAAAAAAAAAAACCCACCATAATTGTCCTGTTTCCATTAACTATATTGAATTTGTATTTTGAAATATTCTTAAAAAATATTGCCAGCTCTCTACAGTTTTAGGTGTGATTTAGTCAAACATCTAAGATAAAAATAATGTCAATATTTTAAAAAGTTATTTTGGGGAATGGGAAAATGGAGAATACTTCTTACTTCATTTTATGAGGCCAGGATAATTATAAAAGTATTAGAGGCCAAGTTCTCTCATGAACATAAATGCAAAATCCTAAGTATAAGCAAATTTAATCTAATTATACATAAAACATGATTATATACCATAACTACTTTGCATTTCTTACATTAAAACTTGAGGTTGGGGTCAAAAATCTACCACATGATTAAGCTCAGTAACATTTTGGAGGAAAAAAATATGATCATCTCAATAGATATAAGAGAATATTTGATAAAATGTCATGCCATTTATATTTTAAAAATTAAACTTAGCTTTATGAGGTACTTCCTTGACCTGATTACTTTATCTATAAAAATTAACAGATTTAATTTCTAGTGAAATTTTGAAGAATTTTTCTCAAAAACTAAACAAAAAAGAAATAGACACTCACTACATTATTCAACATTTCATAAAGGTTCTATTTAAGGCAATACAACCAAGAAAAATACAAGGCACAAGAGCTGAAAAGGAAAAAGTAAAATTGTCATTATTCACAAATGACATGAATATGTCCTTTGATAATGAAGCATAAAATACAAACTACATCTAGGTATTCATCAATAAATTTGGCAAAGTATTTGGATACAAGGACAACAGAGAAAAAGAAGACAAGAAAATCAAATACAAAATTACCACTTACAATAGTATTAAAAGATCAAAAATACTTAAGAATATAACCAATGAGGGCGCCTGGGTGGCTCAGTTGGTTAAGCAACTGCCTTCAGCTCAGGTCATGGTCCCAGAGTCCTGGGATTGAGGCCCACATCGGGCTCCCAGCTCCATGGGGAGTTTGCTTCTCCCTCTGATCTCGTGCTCTCTCTCACTCTGTCTCTCTCTCAAAATAAATAAATAAAAATCTTTAAAAAAAAAAAAAGAATATATCCAATGAAAGAGGTACAAAGCCTTGTTCTAGGATTCTGCATATTTTCATTAGAAAAGTCTTACAAGGTCTAAATAAGTGAAAGCAGAGACTGCAATCAGAATTTGAAAGATTCAATTTTATAAAGATATCAATCTCCCTAAAAAGATCAGTGAATTTAACAGTCCCAAACTTCATTTTATATCCAGAACATATAAGAACTACAAGCACATGGCCAGCGACAAAATAGGAAACTAGATGAAAGATTTGGGTAGGAACTTTGCAAAATAATATTTTCAGAGTCAATAAACATACAAAAAGTTGTCCAATATCCTCAGTAGTAGTAGTAGTAAAGGAAATGAAAAGTGAAAGCCTAACTAAATATATTATCACATTTCCATTAAACTGGGTAAGTTTGGGTGTTTTGTTTTGTTTTTGTTTGTTTGATTGTTTGTTTTTAATGGTATCACCAGTTGTTGGTAAGAGTTATTATATGCTGCTGGTCGAAGTACAAATTGATGCAATCACTTTGAAAATTTGTTTAATTATATCTAGATCATTAAACATTCACATATATTATGACTCAATAATCTACTCCTGTACAATTGTGCAGATATGTTCACCAAAAGGCATGCATAAGAATAGTTATAACAATACTATTGGAAAAGACAGCAAATGGAAACAACCCTAGAGCCTATTAATAGTACAATGTATAATGACATTATGTATTCATTGAATGGAATATAAAAAATCAATGAGCGTGAATAAACTACTGAGTGGATTAATCTAAAAATATAATATTGAACATAAGAATGTCATCACCCAAAATTGTATACTCTATAAGCAAGTCCATCTTCATGAAGCTGAAAACTAGCAAAACTAAGTGATGACAAGTCAGAATGGCGTTTTTTTGAGAGGAGATAGTGACTCTAAAAGTGACAATGAAGGATATCTGATAATGTTCTATTTTTGATCTGACTTCTGATTGTGAGTCTTCAGTCATGAAAAATAATTAGTCTGTTGAGATGTTTTTGCACTTTCTGTATATATAATTATTACATATAATGTGATATGTTATAGTTTGATAAAATTTTTACTTAAAAAATAACCCACCTAGCCTCTTCAGTCTTTGCCTCATTTCTCTTAATACCCAAAAGATAAGCCTTTGAAATCTTCATCTAATGAAATCATATGTATTGCCATCTTTTAATAATGTTTCTTGCTTCCAAGAAACTTATTGAAACTTACATAGTTCCTTAAATCAGCAGTACTTCTAAAAGGAGGAACTCATTATAATGATTGTTTTGCTCTTAAATCAGACACAGCACACAACATCTCTCTCCAGATCTGCAGTGGGAAAACTTTCTGTTGACTGTTCTTCCATTAATGAATTCTGAAAAAGGATGTTGTCACTTTTGAATTCCTTAGCACCAGTGTATTATAGGATCTGAGATGGTTGTAAACTGCTGGCATAATGGGAAAACACCATCATAACTATTTGTAAAAATGGATTTTCTAGTTATATCTGCTAGCCCACAGTGAGTAGGAGGCATTCTCACCAATATGCTGTCATCCAACTCAGCAGTTTATTTTTCCCCACAAAGAAAGATAGAAGTATAGTTACCCCAGAGGAATTGTTATGGGGTCTGCTTTTGGAAATGGCCTATTTCTTTGTCCATAGCGATGAGAATGTGTCCAATTCCTTTGTGAGATTTTTAGCAACTCTGAGAAAATTTCACAAGTGACTGATGAAGTTTCTGTCTTTTCTCCGCAAAATATACCCTCACCTTCCCCTCACCTATGCAGTCTGAAATTGAACTCAAATTCAGGTTCTATCTCACAAAGTAAAAATCTATAGAGCTATGAAAAGATCATGAAACGTGACTATGTATTCCAATAATCACTTGGTCTTTCCCGTAGGAAGTGAGAGAAATTAGAGAAAATTAGATTTTACTGAGTTAATGAGGCACACAGGAAAAGGTTTAGTTTTGCTTTCACTTTTTCATTGAAGCAAGAAATGTGAGATTGCAGCTAATTTTGCATTCACTTTCATCTATTTAAGTCATAAATCAGATAAATGTAAAAGTTCAACTGAAAATCCTGTAAGTCAAAAAGGATGAGGCAGAGGATTTAGCATTTACTGGGCACCTATTATTGATATATTATATTTCATCTTCACAGTGATCTTATAAAATAAATATTATTGTGATTTTATAGATCAGTAAGCTAGGGTCAGTGGGCAACCACCCCCAAATTCATACAACAAGTACATCACAGGAAAAGAAGTCCATATCCTTATCATGCCAACCATATGGGCTTTACCACTATGGGTACTTGAACTTTAATTTAAGGTAGACTCATTTTAATTCATGACAAACTTTATTCCATTTGTGAGCACATGACAGCTTCTTTTCTGGAAGATGTATGGAATATTTTCAGTTTGATAATGGGTTCTGAGTTTTCTAAATGGCAGAAAATGTATTTAAAAAATCAATTTGTACCTACACACCTGGAATACAATTAGGAAAGATGTGTACAATAATGTTCATGTTTTCCAGGTGATTTGCTGAACAGGAAGGAAGAAACACTCCAAGATAAAATCTAATAACACAGCATAATATTATGAACCAGGTAGCTCTCTTACACAATGTAGTCCATCACTTTAGGGGAGAGATACTGTAGGTAGTGATTAAGATCACTAAGATCTTGATTTCAAAATCAAGATAAGCTGTAGATTATCATATATCATGAAATCTAAGACATTATTGGCTGTGAGAACTAACAATACTTTACAATGACGAAAGAAATGTTGCCAAATAATTTTAAGACACTTTTGATTGTATGATATATCCTGGCTTCAGAGGTTTTAAAATTTGAAAAAAAGTGTAGATTTGATGACATGAGGAAGCTATGTTATATAAACTAAATATGTTATGGTGGTTGAAACAAAATACAAATGTATTTCTCACTAATGTACATAATGGGTATCCCTCACGGTGACTGCTTCCCTCTGGGAAGTGACTCAAGGATCCAGATTCTTTCCATCTTGGGTCTGGTCCATCTTTAACATATGACATCTAGGGTCCCTGTGCTCATCTGCATAAAGATGGTAATAGGGAAAAGAACCTGGGGGATTATGCCTGAAAACTGTATATCCAGGCTGGGAATGAAAATTTACCACTAGTACTCCCATTTCATGGTTGGAACAGAGTCACAACGCCACAAAGCAAGCTGGGACCTTTTACCAAGCCATATGCACACAAAGCAAAGGAATTGAGTTTGGTACAGAATCAAGCTCTACTGAGACTTGCCAAATTAGCCTCATGCTCACATGTGTCCATGTTTCTCCCTACCCCCAGACACACACAACCCTGTTTCCCAGCACCCTTTGGTTTGAGTGGGTTGCAGAAGCAAAACCTCAAGGGCAGCTGCCCTAAAGAGACACCCAGATCCACACTGGACTTGCTGTGAGCAAGATTTTAGCATTAATTATTTTAATGCATCCAAACATTGAGTACAGTGCTTGGCATATAGCAGCTAACCCATAAATAAAATTATTATTCTTACCTTTGTAAAATCATTACTAACTTTTGAATGTGGAATCTTTATTCTGACTTTACTTACATCATGCATAAGTGTTTAAATAATTACCCTCACATTAAACTTGCAAACTGATTTTTACTTAGATGACTTCATCTTTTAAATTCACTGAAAAAAAATAAATCCCTTGTCACAGCCTTCAAATAGAATAAAGGTATTTTCCCTACAATCCAGCAATTGCAAAGCAATTGGTATTTACCCAAAGGATACACAAATACAGATTCAAAGGGGCATATGCTTCTCAGTGTTCAATAGTAGCATTATCAATAATAGCCAAATTATAAAGAGAGCCCGAATATCCATTGGCTAATGAATGGATAAAGAAGGCATGGTATATATGTACACAATAGAATATCGCTTAGTCATAAAGAAGAATGAAATTTTGCCATTTGCAATGACGTGGATGGAGCTAGAGAATATTATGCTGAGCAAAACAGATCAGAGAAAGACTACCTTATGATTTCACTCCGTAAGTGAAATTTAAGAAACAAAACAGATGAATATAGGGGGAGAAAAGAGAGAGAGGCAAACCATGGAACAGATTCTGGAGAACAAGCTGGGGGGTGCTGGAGAGGAAGTGGGAGGGGGATGGGTCGAACGGGTGGGAGGAGGATGGGTCAAATGGGTGAGGGCTCTTGTGGTGAGCACTGAGTGTGTGTTGGTGATGAATCACTGAAACAAATATGACGATGTATGTTACCTAGCTGGAATTTAAATACAAACTTGGAAGAAAAAAAAAATTAAGTGTTTGGAACCCTTCATATGATAGTACACTAAGGTGATCTGTTTTTTGATGACAGGATGAAGACCAGCAGTTGTAGCCTCTCTACCTGGGGTTGTGTGAGAGTTCTGGTGTTTGAATTAGGATGGACACAAACTGACAAAATTCGTCTTCAGTGACTCTAGAGAATTTATTCTAATCTTAAACTTTACTAAAGTTTTTGGGACCCTTGAGAAAACAATGAATTTACTGTAAAAAGGTGGTCGTAGTTTGGGGCTTGAATATGCCTTTTCTCCATGCTAATAGCACTCTACTTCACTGTGGGGTCAGCACCGGACATTTTTAGGAGCCTAGGACAGGATCCTCATATTAGATATAAAGTAGAGAGATGCCGGGACTCACCCTAAACTGTTATGGAAGAGATGAAACTAATAAATATCTTAACACACATGAAACTAAAATGAAGTCAAATTCTAGAATTAGCTGATATAAACTTACAATTAAAAAAAAAAAAAAAAAGAAAGATTAAAGGGCGCCTGGGTGGCTCAGTTGTTAAGTATCTGCCTTTGGTTCAGGTCATGATCTCAGGGGCCTGGGATCAAGCCTCCCATCGGCTCCATGCTTGGCAGGAAGCCTGCTTCTCCCTCTTCCACTTGTGTTCCCTTCTTGTGTTCCCTCTCTCACTATGTCTCTCTCTGTCAAATAAATAAAACCTTAAAAAAAAAAAAAAAGAGGTCAAGCTAAGACACATTTTGATGTCATTATGGACAAAACTGAATGAATGCTTGTGGAAATAGAATGAAGGGACAAAATGAGAATTTAGGGCCAAAGCATAATTCTGCCTGCCTACGGTCCATTCTTTTTGTTTTGTTTTATTTCATGGCCATTCTTCTCCTTTTTTTTTTTTAACCAGATATAATTGACATTAAGGGATTCATTCCTTCTTAGGACAAAAGTGTAAATTAAGTTTTAAGCTTCCAAAAGTGCAGAATAGACATTATCCAAAGTTAAATTATTATTCAAAAATAATTTCAGTTTATAAAATACATTGTGTAGCCAGGTGTATTTTTGGGTAAATGGCTATAAATACAGATTACCCATCTGCTGTTGTCTTTGAAAAATGCACTGCTTCTTATTCTCGTTTTATTTCTCCTTTGCTCTTATGCTGTCATTAGCTTCAAAGTGAGGGCATACAGAGTAAAGATATGCAGGGGATACAGAAGTTGATGTAAATCAGGCCCACTGTGGACTGATTTTGGATGCAGCTGTTACTCAATTTTACAACATACATTCACTGTACTTTTGTGTTTTTCTAAATTACAAAAGTCAGTAATTTAACTGATTCCTGTAAAACAGTTCAAAATATCTTCTCCTCTTTCAAACACTTGAGTAATTTACTGGAGCATATTTGGTGCTTGTGAAATTATTCTCAATTTTAAAAGTAATCAATGTTTTGTGCAAAGCAGTCAAATATGAATTTTCTTGAAATTGATTAGTATAAGAAAATTTATTTTATTCTTAACATTTGTAATTTTCTTCCTATAAAAATACTATTTTAAGATTTCTAAAGGAGTCTATATTCTGAAGATGAAATAATTACTTTATAATTTTTACAAAGATGCAAATTTTCCATAACTACCAAATATAAGATATTCAGATGTGAAAAAATGGCACATATCATATATGTGTTAGGTTTTATCATTGTGTATTTAAAAGTTATTCTTGAGACTTGTCATCTCAGACATGTAAGGCCTGAAATTGTTGACTACAGAGATAAGATTTTTGGCATGCAAATGCAAGTTCTGTCTTGAAACTAGCTCTTATTCTTTATATGTTTATGGCAAAATATGTGATAAAAGTATGAAGTTTAATATTTGAAGCCCTTCCAAAGGCTAATGATTAAAATCACATTGAAATGACTACATGAAAAGGTACTCATTCTTCACATATTCTAAGAGTTGTCTGTGTTAAAAAAAAATAATAATTCAACTGACTAAATTTTAAAGATCTTATTGGCTTTATGCAACAATTTGTGAATCTGGCAGCATCCCATCTAGCAGTAAGAACTCTGAAGAGCGGTATAAAATAATACTTTTATAGGCAGAAGGGAGCCAAGCTAGCAAGTTAGACTAACAAAAAGTGGATTGGTTGTGGAAAGGTCACTTTCCTGTAGCGCACTCAGGGATTTATCAGACAGATTATCAGACAGATTACCTCACCAGTGCTGATTATCTAGCTTCTAACTGACTGGTTTAAGATTGCATTTCTGGGAGAACCGAAACTGTAAATTAAATTAAATCTTGGTTTGGTAACTGGGAGGCTTAGCATAAGTAACTCCACTGTAGGAGTTTTGTTTTTCACATCTTGTGAGATACTGTTGGCTCAAATGTTCCTGTTTTGGCTTACATTTAGTATACTCTTTCTATGTCAAATAATTAGCATTGCTTTTATTTACTGAAGATGTTATATTAAACTTTCACATCTAGATCGACTCTTAAGTAGATTGCAAAACCATTAGGAATTGGTTAGTAAACTAATAAAAGCTCATTTCCTGAGATATCTCTGATAAAACAAAACAGAACAATACAAACTTAATCCATTGCAGGACAAATTGAGTCCAAAGATTTTATTGAATATTTACACATTTTTATTTTAATTTCTATACAAGGGTCAATGAAGGACTTATTAGGAATCCTTCTTAAATTTCTTCTTCTTTTTTTTAAACTTTTCACTTTCTTTCCCCACCTTTTTCAAATTTTTAACTCATGCAAGAAAAATATGAATCCAGAGGCAGACTTTTGACAATGAATTTCAAAATCTATCTAGTATGAAAAGATGTTCTGCTTAAAAACTGAGAGTGAAACCAAATTAAAATACAAAAACTGACATTGAAATCAATAATGGGAAAAGTAAGGACTTCATTGAGTTTCACTTTCACTGAATATCCTTCATATATCATTAGAATGGTGACCTTAAAAACAGTTACACATTTTTGTTTTTATTCCCAAGGGCTACTTGCCAACCATATTATGCTTTCCAAATTGGATCTCATTTTGTCCCTGCCCTTTAATCACTGAAGGTCCCTTTTTATCATTTCTGTACTAATTGGTGTTAAAACACTTGACAATTTATTGTGATTTAAGTTTCATTAACTTGCATCTCTCTCCCCACTCAATGATTAATACAGATGTTAAATAAGATTACAACCTAATAACAATGCCCTCTCTACCCTGCCTGTATCTCTCCTCAACTAGTTAGCAAGATGTTTTCTTGATGGACACAAAATATGGTTTCAGTCCAGTATCCTATGAAGAATTAGGCTGCTGAACTTTGATAACATGAAGATTCGTGGTCTCCAATCAGCCTGTGATAGTATATAAGTTGAGAGTTGTTATTTTAATTAATTGATAATAGTTTATGTCAGTATTTGTATGAAATCAAGTAATAGCCTTTCAGATATGAAACTTATTCATAAAAAAATGAATTTCAAGTGTGCACACGCATGCACGCACACACACAGTTCTTAGGATATAGATATTTTAAAAACTAGTTTACAAATTCCAATTTACACTTTTCAATTTCTTGAAGACTTCTTAAAGTGGATTTAACTCCAAAAGGTGGGCTTCTATTAACCTCATCTCAGAATGATTCTTGCACCATTTTTAAAGAGAGCTTTGTTGATATGAAATTAATGTATCATAAAATTCACCCTTTTAAAATGAAAGTGGTTTTTCATATTTGCGGAGGTGCAACCATCAGCTGCTATCTTAACTGCAAGGCATATATTGTCGTATGTTGTTGCTACAACATTTTTTTATATTACTTGGCTATATTATTTATTGCAGCTTATACATTTATTTTCTAGTTACTTTATACAGACTTCCTGACATGATTGCAAGTTCACTATTGGCTGAACATATATACTTTTAACACAATATTTAATTCCATGTTTTGAGTACAGCAAAAGGTAAAATAGATGTGAAACTTCAAAGTGAATACGTGTCAGATCACATTAATAAGGGAAATACCCCACATTCCTTTATGCAACTCATTGTCTCATGTCCAGATGCTGTCCTTGGATCCTGTCAGGTGGGGTCTTTATGGAGGCCTCTATGCCTCAAAGACTGCACTGGTTTGAATAGTTCCTCCCCATGCCCCAAAAGCTTTGTCTACTGGGAACCTCAGAATGTAATCTTATTTGTAAATAGGGTCTTTGTTAATGTAATCAAGTTAGGAGGAGGTCATACTGAAATAGGGTGGGTCCTAAATCCAGTATATCTGGTGGTCTTTTAACAAGAGGCAGATTTGGATGGAGACAAAGAAAAGGCCATGTGAAGACCTAGGCAGAGGTTGGTGTAATGTATCTATCAAACAAGGAACATCAAGGATTGCCAGCAACCATTCTAAGCTAGAAGAGGCCAATAACATCACCCTAGAGCCTTCAGAGGGAGCGTGGCCCTGCTAACACTTCGATTTCAGGCTTCTAGGTTGTAGAATGGAGAGAATATATTTCTGATATTTCAAGACATACATTTTGTGGTACTTTGTTTATTGTAGCCCCAGGGAACAATACAGGGTCTCAATACTTGGGATAACTTCCTCAAATTTTTTTTTCAGTTCCCTGCTGGTGTCTAGGTACAGCATCCATGGGAAGCAGGATGGTTGATACAGCATCATGTATAAACGATAAAACTAGAATTAAATACATGGTATTGGGGGAATTTAGAGGTAAGAAGGCATGTATTCTTTTTAAATGAACATTTTCCAAAAAGTCAGAACATTCTGTAAAATAATAGTACTGCTACCTTTTTCTTTGGAGGGAAGATCTGAAACTAACATGGAATGGCTGTGTTTGGCAAAAAAGGATATGAAAAGTTAATGAATGTATGGGCTGGAGGATCTGAAGAGGGAAAGATGGTGCTGAATATTACATTTAGTATTCACATTCTGTGATTGTACAATTAGCAAAAATGTAAGTTCTTTTTTTGTACTCATTATTCTACATCTTCATTGATTAATGTTTATATATCACATGGACCCATGTCATAGATATTTTTTTTATTTTTTCAAGAGATTTTATTTATTTATTTGAGAGAGAGAGGAAAAAAATGCACAGGGAGGGGCAGAGGAAGAGGGACAACCAGACTCTCCACCAAGTGGGAAGCCAATGACAGTGCTCAATCCCAGGACCCTGAGATCATGACTTGAGCCGAAGTCAGAAGTTTAACTGACTGAGCGACCCACATGTCCAGATTTTAATAATATATTTATAATTAAATGGTATTAAAGACAAAGTCACAACAGAAACTATGACTCAAGGACCCGCAGAGCCTGAGGATGGACCAGTCACACCCATATTAAATATTGGAAACTAGGGGGAAAGAGAATTTTTGAAGAAGATTGTCTGAAAAAGTGTTCTCTAACACTTCCTTCTCCAACCTTCTAACAAAAAGAAGGGCAATGGGTAGGATGCTCTTCTTTTAAAGATAAGAGGTTGGGTTTCCAAGGGGCAAATAGAAGAACTTAATATATATCCTTTGGATTTGGGGAGACATACTTGTATCTGACCTATGGCTTAGGAGCCTGAAGGCAATAGGCTATTTCTGTTGGCCTGAGGCAGCATTTAAGATATGGAGACAGAGAGGAAAGGTGGGAGGGGGACAAGGCTTTGTTGTGAATTAACTGAACTTCTGCTGAATGTAGGGTAAAAGTTTACATTAGAGTTTTCTATGCACCAAAAACAACCTTTAGGAGACAGGAAGGCATGACAAGGGAATCACTTCAGTCTTTCAGGTCTTAACAGAAGAGAAGCTGGAGATTGATTGTTGATCATCTGGTCCTGAACGACACCCACAAACAAATAAACATCAAAAACCACATGCATTGGGGAGGGTATGTGCTTTGGTGAGTGCTGTGAAGTGTGTAAACCTGGTGATTCACAGACCTGTACCCCTGGGGATAAAAATATATGTTTATAAAAAATAAAAAATTATATATATATAAAAAAAAAAACACATGCATCCTGTTGTAGGGTAGTTACAGTGAAAAGACCAGCAGTATTGTTAAATTCTCTGAAGGCCTTATGAATAAATTCCACATGGGAGACAATGAGATTTAAGTTTTGATCGGGCCCTAAAATAACAAGTGAGATTTTAAAATAGCAGACAGTAAAGAACTTTCTTGTATTCCTACCTCTGCTCCCTCCCCAGAATTTTATAAGAATAGGAAAATGACATTTAGTAGTAAAGGGGAAATAAGAATGGAAAAAGAAAATCAACAATCTTTTCATATATACCAAACCACATCTTGATGAGGGGAAAAAAGGTCAACTTCATATTGTTCATCATTTAATGAGTTGAGAGAGTTTGCAACCTACAATGAAAGTAAAAAAATAAATAAAAAGATAAAAAAAAAATCTCGTGGTGATCAGCAATGTTGAGAAGCTTCCTGGTGTTCTCATGTAGCAAGAAACAGACCGTTCTTCATGAGAATATTTAAAGATTGTGTGTGGAGGGGATATGCATTCTTTCTGGTTGCATTCCATGAGTTTTGTTAATTAAGGATGTCAGTCAAAATATATTTTATGGAATAGAACAAAGTTTGTGCTATGATGATATACAGCATGGTAAAAGTCATGTTATGTAGTAGTGGTATATGGGAGGAAGAAATTAAAATTTTCTCTAAAGTTTTTCAATGATTTTTTTTTACTTTCCATCTTCAGTGTCACAGCTCAATACTTTAAGCTCTTCCAGAAGACTTTCTACACAACCTTGACCTAATGTCTTTTCATCCACCTGCCCTTCAGGCATCTAGCCTTGGGTAAATCCTGCTGCCTGTGTTCGCTTTGTCTGTACACAGACTTTTCAGACTGCCAGGGAAAATCACACACCTGAGCCAACTAGTGACACTGCACGTTCATGGTCACCTCTTTGATCAGTGTTCTGACAGTGATTTCAGTTGAATTATGTTTCACCCGGCAATGTTCCTTCTCATTTCTGACAAGAAGTATTTTATTTTCTGCACTTGGTGCCTTTTCTTCCACAGTCCCCTTTATTCTCCTTGATGATCTAGCCCCCATTTCACGAAGAAAGTACACCTCACTGAGAAGTGAAGTCCAATTCTGGCTTCCAGCAAAACCAGCAGTCCTGTCTGCATCTACACACACCTGTTTCTTTCATTAAAATCAATTTCTTTCACCAATGTCAGGTCTACATTTGCTCCTATATTTTAAGCTGTGTTTTGCCCTAACTCTTCAGAACCCAGTGTTATTTAACTCATATTCTTCTAGAATATCAAACTGTCTGTTAACCAGGAACCTTTTCTATTTTCGTATTAGTTGTTCAAATCCCCAAAAAACAAAGCAAATAGAAAAAGGAAAAAACAACTTTTTCCATGTTACAAAAATAGCAATGATAATACACTATATGAACACCAGCAAAAGTGAACGGAGGTAAATATAAAAGAGAAACTGATATTCATTTATTTTTGGTAGGAGTGTGAAATGATTCAGCCTCCATTGGGAGACATTTGTGGCCATATTTATAAAACCATATGTCCTTTTCGCTATAATCCTAAATCTGGGAATTATGCTATAAAGACATTTGTACATACATAAATGGAATATGCACAAGTTTACTTATCGCACTATTGTCAGTGATAAAAAATGCAAGTCAAATCAACTCACTGCTCAACGTATGAGATGGATTCATATTTCACTCCAAGAATATATCCCAGTAGTTTCTCTTTGATCGTTTTTCTTTGTCTACTGTTCTCCCTTCACATACTATGCTCCAGGCACGTTGTTGACTTTCTTGCTATTCTTCCGACATGTCAGGCATGTACAGGCAAAAGGCCCTTCCCTTTGAATGGAACACCGTTTCCATATTGCCTACCTCTTGCAGCTAGAATATAAAGTCCATATAAGGTTTTAATCTTTACCAGTTTTGTTCATTGATAAAGGTCTGAATTAATCCTGGTACATAGGAAGCACTTAATAAATGCTTGTTGAATTAATGGATAAACCTAGATGTCCATTAAAACTGAGTGTTTAGGTAAAATATAACAAACACACAAAACAGAATACTATGCACTCCCCCAAAAAACCCAAAAAAGATTATGATTTCTCTGTTCTGTGGAATATCTATAAGGTATATGTTAAGTGGCAAAAAAAAAAAAAAAAAGATACAGAGTAGTACAGTATGCTAGACCGTATAAAATGTAGAAGGAAAAAATACTGGTTCATAGTTGTTTTCATTTTCATATAGAAGCTTTAGAAATTCATTCAAATATTTAAAGGTTTAATAATTGTTCCCATACCCTTTGATTCAAACTCAGTCACACGGCCACACCTAAGTGCTGGGGAAACAGGAGGTTGTAGACAAGCTGAACAGCCTTGAACCCAGCTCTTCACTAAGATGGAAGAGTAGAATGAGCTTTTAGGGACATCTGAACCTGTCCTCTGTGGACTTTAAGAAAGTATTATAATTCCATGTTGACCACAGTACACATATTCTGATCTCTTCCAGGATTTCTAAACTTGGGACTTTTTTTTTCTTTTTTTTTTTTCTTTTTTTTTTTTTTTTTTTACGTTCTATACTTGAAAGGCAACTGCTACTTAAACCCTTAAATAATGCCAAGTGCTAAAAGTTTCCCCTTGTCTTATCTCTTCCTTTGAATTATTCATAGAAATCTGCAGTGGTGTTGCTTAGTATCTCCAAAATGCTTGCCCCAGCCTTTATGTAATCCTTTCCACAAACGTGCCTTTCCTCAATTTTTAAATTTCACAGGCTTTGAATAACTTGGTCTATTTCAATAACAGCCAAATATTCCTTCCTACCACTTCTTTTCCTGAGTCCTAGGAACCTTATATATAAACTGGGAGATGTTTCTGGGGTCTTGTTTTCTTCTATCGCTTTTCTGGTCACTTTCAGCCCTGACATAAATCTGGCTGCTTCTTGAGCAAACTTCCTTGTCTGCATGCCTCTCAAGTAACACAGGGTCAGGAAATGGAATAGATGCTCTTCTCGCTCCCCATTGTCACTTTCAAGTCATTTCTCTTCATTTCTCTTTCCAAAACTCTTAGATCCTTTGACATTTGACAAAATCCCCATCATCAACCTACATCCTGGTCCCACAACTTTATTCATTGAAGATCTTAGCTCCTGCCCTACTGTTTTTGTCTGTGACTCTGCCCCATGTAGGTGTTCCTTTTGACATCTTGACATCTCAGTGTTTTGATCAGTCTACCAATTGGAGTCGTATAGGAAATGTTACCACCCTTTATGGTTCATAAGGCAGAGATTTTGATGAAAGGACAACTTATATAAGGGAAGACGGTTACAGGGAAAATGGTGAAATAACCTGAGAAAAATCAAATAAAAAACAAAAAGGAAATAGAAAAAGCAGCAACAAGCAAGCAAGAATTCAATAAAAAAAGAATTAAAGAGGAAAGGAAGGAGATATCGTCTAGACAAAGATTCGGATTTCAGCCCTGCCATTTTATTGGTTATGGACTGTGAACGTATCATAAACAAGGCTCCATGATATAACTCTGGTCTTTGTTGAGCAATTCAGGATTTCCTTCTAAATATGATGGCTTCTAAATTCTCCTGATAGTGGTCTCTTTGCATGTCTCTCTGTTGGAAGGCAGAAGGGGGTCTAGCAAATAGGCAGGTGTACAGTAATTGTTTCTAGAATGATTGATTGAATAAAAGAATGAATGGATGGTGAATCTGCCAACTTGACTCACTTGTTGGTTTAAATCTGTGGTTCATAAACCTGTTTCAAAGATAGCACCTTTTGAAGGAAATTATCACACATATCTCAGTGCTAGGCTGCCATTACCCTGTCCCAAATGAAGATAAATGTGTTCACCCACATACTCTGATTAACCCAAATGTCAAATACCTCACTAATCTGCAATTATAAAATAAAGCAGTATCCCCTTTTAATCACTAAGCTATGAGAGATCAAGAATCTTTAAGCTCCTTTGCTAGAAATTGCTTCTCAAAAAGCACTAAAAAAGATGACTCACTAATCTTTCAATCACAATGAGTCCTGTTTTTCTTCTTTTCTTGCTCCTGCTTGCTCAGTTCAGTTAATTCAGTACTTTTTCATTTGCTACCTTCTACCCCTGGAGTTGTTTCACTTGGGCTCTTTGAATAAGTGACCCTACTCTCTATTCAGGTTATAGCTCAAATAATACCTTTCAGTGAAAACTAACCACCCATCCTTTAGCTCCTTGCCACCCTGTTACTTTATAATAGATTAGAGTATCATCTAAAACAAATAAATAAATCGTATACTTGAAAGAGTCGATTATCTGTTTACCCATTTAAAGTTTTTAAATATTTAATGTTTTACTTAAATTTTTCTCTCCCTTACTAAATCATGAACTCTCCATAAGGAAGAATGATGTTTATCTTTCCTGCTGAATTTCCACAGTGTAAAAAGTCTGTGTGTTCTCTTTTTTTTTTTTTTTTTTAAGATTTTTTTATTTATTCATCAGAGAGAGAGAGAGAGAGAGAGTGAGCACAGGCAGACGGAATGGCAGGCAGAGGCAGAGGGAGAAGCAGGCTCCCTGCCGAGCAAGGAACCCGATGTGGGACTCGATCCCAGGATGCTGGGATCATGACCTGAGCTGAAGGCAGCTGCTTAACCAACTGAGCCACCCAGGCGTCCCTGTGTGTTCTCTTTAAAGATCATATATATGGGGTCGCCTGGGTGGCTCAGTCGGCTAAGCGTCTGCCTCCAGCTCAGGTAATGATCTCAGGGTCATGGGATCCAGCCTCTTATCTGCATCTCTTCTCAGCAGGGAGCCTGCTTCTCCCTCCATCTACCCCTCTGTCTACTTGTGTTCTGTCAAATAAATAAATAAAATATTCTTTAAAAAAGCATCATATATAGGTTGCTTCACTCTTACATAAGACTTGAGATCAAAATTGTGAAATTCACTAGTAACCTGTACTTACCACATATCCATATTTCATAATATATGACATACATTTTGTACTGACTGAATACTACTTTCCTTTTCATGTAGGAAAAGGCTGTATACTGACAGGCTACTAATACAAGGGTCATTTATATAAACATGCTCTTTATTTGGAAAAAAGATTGTAGAACAGCTTTTTAAAAAACATTGACATGTCTTTAGGTTGGCTAATAGGGAAACATTAGATGCTTTCTGATGTATACCTGTTATTATTACCGGAGTTTGAGCTCTCAGTCAAACCCATCACTCTATCGGATATGAAATAAAAACATCTTACACTTTTACATTCAGGACTTGAAGAGTGAAAATTTAATAATTGAAATTGATGTTTATTAAAATGAAAAAGAAGCAAATTCTATGTATCTTCTTTCAAGCCACATGCTTTTGATAGGGAAGCATAACAGCTTAACAGTCTAATGCAAACTAGTATCTACTAATTATCTGGCATCCAGCATATCTGGATATTGTATCATCTCCATTTCTCCTGCATGATGTAATGATATTTGCTTACTCATTTACCCTATTAATGACAATTTCCAGAAAATAATATGATTTTTTTTTTTTGGCTAAACACTTTAAGTTGTGGCTGATAAAATATGATATCCTAAGATGCTGTAATGAAATCTACTCATGGATCTGTCTCTGAAGGATTGGCCCCTAATACTCCATAATCCATATAGGACTCCCATATAGCATTATGGGGCACTCAGGTCCAGAATGTCAATAAAATCCAAAAAGGAAAATGAATGTTTGCTTTATGTCTCAGATTTCTGAGATGTCCCATCGGATCCATTTTTTTTATTTTCTCTTCATAGTACTATATAACATTTTACCTTCAGGGCTGCTTGCCATTTTCATGCCAAACCTCTCCTTAAAAATTTTACTAACCTAGAGATTTAAGAAGGGAAATAAAATGGACTACTAAAGATTGGCTTTGTGGTCAGTATCTGTTTCTTAGTGATAAGATTTAGACAAAGGAATTTCTACAATGTCAGAATAGAGCAGAGATTGTCAACTACTCACAAAAATAAATAACCATAAAAGATAATAAATCTCTGTATGATAACACTATTAAATGTGCCCTTTCAGCATAGATATAAATGTTTCTTTATGTTTGAAATCTTATAAGTTTTTCTGATACTTAATTCAAAAACTATGGGGAAATGAAATATCAGTATTCTGGCCCTGCTGAAGTTATTCTAGAATCTGTCAGACTCCCTATAGTAGGAATCCAAGTTATACTTGACTGAATGAGTTTCATAGTGAATTTCCTGGAACCTGATCCAGTAAAAAGGATATAAGCAACAACTATCTCTCCTCCTTCTCCTCCTCTTCTTTCTTTTTTTTACAGGCAACTTCTTTTCAAGATAGTTAAGGCAGTAACTAAGTCATGGAAGCAGTTCAATTCCGGTACTTAATTGGTGGTTTGAGCTAGAGCACTAAGTTTAATTCCAGCTCTGATAACATTTGGGTCTGGCCATAATATTACACACAATTCAGGACATCTCATGAAACAGTACTAATAGAGGCCAAAGCTAATGTCTTTTGAGAATTGAACAGGGAACATATCAGTAGCGTGCTGTTACTTTAGGCTTGTAAATACTTTAAATACTTCAGGCTTTACTCTCAGTAAACTTTTAATAAAAGTTCTGAATCACTAAAGGCTTGAATGTGTATAGTTGTTTTATAGTCTTTTCTCTCTCCTTTCTTAAGTAAGTACTTATGGGAGTTTTACTGATTAGCCAGTAAACTCCAAGTTTGAGGAAAAGCCTACAAAAATAGCTAAATCAAGAAGGATTTTTTAATTTTTTTTATCATAAGTTGAAATGGTCTTACTTAGAAGAATAAGAAAAGTTATTGACTACTTTTACCCTGAAAATGATTTTACTAAGTGTCTATTTTCACTTAATATAAAGCTTATTGAAACACCTATGCACGTACCCAAAATCAATTTTATCAAGTAGCTATACTATCCTTCTGGGTAACATACTTCTCTGTACTTTTGAATAAAGTTATCAAACAATCTTGGATGAATAACTGCTAGTAAAAGTTTTATATTTTTCTATCTGATTTTTGTAGTACATATATGAAAATCATTTTGTGCATATTCAGTAGACAAAAATAATGTAAAAGAATAGTTTTTTTTTTTTGTTTTTTTCTTTTTGCTTCAAGTTAAACTTGGTACATAAATTTTTTTAAAGTAAAACTAGTTTATAAATGTGGATCCTTGGTGGCCTAGTCAGTTGGGTGGCAGACTCTTGGTTTCAGCTGTGGTCATAATCTTATGGTCATGGGATCAAGCCAGAGTGAGACTCCACACTCAGCAGGAAGTCTGCTGAGATTCTCTCCCTCCCTCTCTTCTTTGCCTTCTCCCCTCACCTCACTTCTATGAACTTGCTGTCTCTCTCTCTCTCTCTCTCTCCCTCTCTCTCAAATAAATAAATAAAACCTTCAAAAAATAGCTTATAGGGGCACCTGGTGGCTGAGTGGGTTAAGCCTCTGCCTTAGGCTCAGGTCATGTTCTCAGGATCCTGGATTGAGTCCCACATCGGGCTCTCTGCTCAGCAGGGAGCCTGCTTCCCCACATCTCTCTCTGCCTGCCTCTCTGCCTACTTGTGATCTCTGTCAAATAAATAAATAAAATCTTTAAAAAAAAGGAAAGAAAAAAATAGCTTATAAGTTTAAGTATTGATTTTCATACAAAAATTTCTAACATTTACTGTAGGTCTGATTCTGTGAACATCTAATAATTAGAGAATTTTGTGGGGATTTTTCAAGGGCTTTCCTTATTTTCTTATTGGGGTAAGATTTCTCATACAATTACAGTATATGAGCATTCCAGGTACCTACTGCTGTGTAACAATTACCTCAAAATTTAGTGGCATAAAACCATAAACCTTTTACTATGCTCAGAAAACTGTGGGTCAGAAGTCTGGCTATGTACTATGGGGATGACTTATCTCTAGGTCTGGGGCCTCAGCTTGGAAATGTCAGCTACTGAGGGGCTACTCAAAGAACCAGGAACTGGAATGATACAGAGGTTATATGAAGGCTATATTGCTTGCATATTTGACACACAAAACTTGGACTCAGATGAATGTGCTGACCTGAGCTATCTGAGTATTTTCTACATGGCTCAAGCTTCCTCAAAGTATAATGGCCTAAGGATAATCAAACTTCTTATGTCATGTCCCCAGAATCCAAGTGTTCCATAAAATAAAGCAAAGGATGCATGAACTTAACCTTGAAATCTCACAGTCACTTCTGCCATATTATGTTGGTCAAAAAAATTACAAACCAGCTCAGATAAAGGGAAAGGGGGCCCTCTCTGCAAGAGATGATTGTCAAAAAATGACTGTCAAAATGTGTTTTCATAACATGACCTTCTAGTATTTAAGAAATTATGAATTTATTTACTCCCATTATCTATTGATTCCCAATTAATACACTTCATTTTTATTTAACTGAAGTTAAACATATATGTACATTTAGACTTACTGAAAAGTGTTGAAATAATGATCTGATCTCATGCCTAACTTACTTAAAGTGAGCAGCACAACATGGAAAGAAGTTCATTCTCATTACTAGGTCTCATAGATGGAACGCTCTGGAATTGTGAAAGAAACCTCTTGGTACTTGCCAGCATCTTCTCCTTCAGAGAGTTTTTTGGCTGGTAATTTGTCTTTCAATTCTAACCTTTCAAAATGTACTAGTCCCATCAAGAGTTGTGTAGAAAATGAACTCTTTCAAGTAAGCCAATTTATAATTTATAAGGGCAATAGAGACAATTAAGGTCTCCAAAGATATAGAGGTTTTATTTTCTGTTGCTCCTTCCATTGAAAATTAGTATGTTTTCAAGGACCAGGATGGTAAGCTATGTTTCATATCATATCATTTGTTTTTAGTGTTACACATGACCCATGTCACATGTATGGGTCTGTGCATTCATTAAAAATAATGAATGGAGGGTGCCTGGGTGGCTCAGTGGGTTGAAGTGAAGTGAAAGTGTACTGGGTACCTAGAGAAATGAAAAGACAAGACTGAAGTAACCAGAACTAAGCATCCTTTATACCTAAATTCCATGACAATAAATTTTAGAACCTATCTTATGCTGTGTTTGGTGAAGGGGAATGAAATTACATTCCAAATGCATACTCAAGACCATCCTGGACTGAGAAGCTATAAGTAGTACATAAAGTTAAGCTTTCATCCTTATGATTGGAGAAGATGGGATCTAATGCTGGGATTTTGGTAAAGTTCTTATTATTATCCAGGTCAGTTATAAGAAATACCCTGACTCCTCCCACAGTTTGTTAAATGAGACTACAATGACTACAAAAGACCTCAAATGTTTCACAACCAATTTGAAATGTAAATACTGAGAGCCAACTGTATTAATTATAATACTTATCTCTATTTCTTCAGTAAAGTCCCTAATATTTAATTCTCTAAAATATATCCCCAAGGTTGGTATAAGGACAAATACATAAATTTCTAGACAAAGGATTCCACATGATTTAAGTACAATATATGTGTACCAACTACAAGTATGTGGAATCCATGGTAGACAGGGCAATGAGCTGCCGAAATCCTGCTTCATGAAAGGACTTAATGACCAGCTGCTGAGGATGAGAACCTTCTGTTGTTGATCTATTCTGAGAAGTCATGCCCTTTCCAGGATGTCTATAGCCAATGTCTGATGGCAGTGAGGTATACTATCCTGGCCATGTGGGACTACCCTGGTGGGTCATTTAGCACCAGCTCTCACTGTTCAGTCAAGGCTGCTGCCAGACTTGCATCACAGCTGAACTTGTTCTTTTGCTCTCACTCCTGTTCCCTTCCTCTCCCTTCCCCCAGGGTTGATTTCAAACAAGGTCACTCCCTAATAAGTGTCTTGCATGCTAAACTCTACCACTGAGTCTGTTTCTAGAAAACTTAACCTTCTGTAGAATTTTAAAAATTAAGGTTAATGAAACCTGAATACAAGCTATCAGAATACACTTAAACTTTTTAAGATATGCAAAAACACATTCTACTAGAAAAGGAATAACTTATTTTCTCTGTGAAAGAGTTTCTCTCCCAATTGATTATGTCATTTTGAATTAAAATAAATCACTTGCTGATAGTAGAAAGTGTCAGTGTCAATGTCAGTACACATTTCAAAAGCATGCTTGGAATAACGTATTGAGGCGAGGCTTGATAAATGTGCATTGACTTGCTAGATAATGCTGCTACCATATAATGTAACGGTAAATAAAATTGTTTGAAATGCTACAAAATCTATGGTGGTTTTCCTTCATAAAAATGAAGCAGGGTAGACAAGCTTCAGCAGTAACAAAAACACTCTTAGAAAACTTTCCTTAATGTAAACAAACTTCAGTTCTCATAAAGACAGCTAGTAGATCATAGATTCTTCTCGATGGCTTAAAATGAAAAAAAGCAAACTAACCTAGAAACTATAATGGGAGTAATTGACCAAGATGAATGAAAAGGCAGCTGTTTCTCTTTGTGAAGTAGAAAATGCCAGTTTTATTAGTTACTAGCTTTTCATGTTTCTTAGTTCAGTGTGGTTTTTTTTTTTTTTAAGTATATGTGTTTTTAAGGTATGTTTTTCATTTGTCCAGCCTTTATTATTATAATGACATACTACACAAATCATGTCTTTGTGGTTGTCTTTGTGTTTTATTCATGTTTTTTCTTCTTCTTCACTAAAATGTAAACACATTGTGGAACATATGAAGACTTTTATCACAAGTACATTATTCTTAAAAATGAGAAATACTTATTGAAATTCATTAAATAGAAAATGCAAGTTTGTTTCCCTCTCGTAGTAAGCAATCACTGTGTGCATTTTAACCCACAAAACATGATTGCCACATATCTTAAAGGACATCCTTATTGTATTGCATTTAGCACTGTGTTCATGATAAAATTACACATTTATGTGTTCCTTTATTAAAATATGCACTTCTACTTAAAACCTTGTATTTTTTAATTATATATCACATATATATATATATATATATATATATATATATATATATGACACATACATATATGATGCACTTTATGTTAATATAAAAGACACTAATTTTACTAAAAATAATGCTTTAATTACATATAACAGAGAAGAATAAAGTCTATTAAAAGATGTTGGATAGAATAACCTATGTATGCAGCAGAAAACTTGTTTTGTCTTGTTTTGAGAGAGAAAGAGTGTGAGCATGCACACCAGCACTAGCTGGGGAGGGGAGTGAGGAAAGGGGCAGAGGGACAGTCTGAGATCTCAAGCAGACTCCCCACTGAGTGCAGAGCCCATGTGGTGCTTAATCTCAGGACCTGGAGTTCATGACCTGAGCTTAAATCAGGGGTCAGATGCTTAACCAACTGAGCCACCTAGGCACCCTCATCAGAGAACGTTGTGGAAGAGGAGGTCCATTCATTCTAATCAGATCTCAAGTCAGACCATTGCAGGAACTCCTGAAAAAAACAATTATGATCCAATTTACTACCAGTATATGCAACACACAAATATCGTAGGAAATCCAACCATATGCCTTAAAGAAAAATCTCCTACTACATGGACAGGCTCAACTTCACTATGTTATTAAAAAAAAAAATACCATGTTATCATAAGTTAGTATTCTTTCTGTCTTTCATAAGACATCTGTTGAGCAATTTCTAACTGCCAGACAATCTGCTAGCAAAAAACCCTGCTTTCAAAAAATTCAAAGTCTAAGGGTAAGAAGTGACAGATTCTTAATTTCAAAGTGGGCACATTTAAAAATCTAGTGTATTATTATAGTAATTCATGGTTGGTATAACAAAAGAACATATGGAGTGTTTAATGTAAAAATTAAAGTCATACCATAATCAAAGATAAAATCTAGGGGCACCTGGGTGGCTCAGTCAGTTAACCAACTGCCTTCACCTCAGGTCATGATCCTAGGATCCAGGGATTGAGTCCCTGTTGAGTTCCCTGTTTAGTGGGGAGTCTGCTTGTCCCTCCGACCCTCTCCCGCTCATCCTCTCTCCTCTCTCTCTCTGAAATAACTAAAATTTAAAAAAAAAGAAATGTATTATATTTATGGGCTCCTAGGAGTCTTGTCTTGGGACAATTATACCCCCTTTTACCTAAATAACATGTTCGTTCTTCTATATAAAATGATTCATTTCTGCACTGTATTCCATTTCTTCTGTCCTATTCAAGAAACTTGACTCAGATACCACTTTCTTACTGGAAGCTCTGCCTCCTCATTATTTATAAATTCTTATCAGCACCTAATTCCCATCCGCATATGCACCCAAAGAAGCCATTACTACTTCCTATTAATGTAACAGCACTCCAGCTGGTTTTGAGGATTAACTTGATTCAAGTTAACATACGTTTTACTTGCTGACCTAAGGCCCCTGATCTGAAACAGGCCTAATTTACTT
Source organism: Mustela nivalis (assembly GCF_964662115.1). NCBI lineage: Eukaryota > Metazoa > Chordata > Mammalia > Carnivora > Mustelidae > Mustela > Mustela nivalis. The sequence goes on from NC_139033.1 coordinate 60,013,579, forward strand.
TGAGATTTGCAGACCACTGGTCTTGAGGACTAAAGAACCAGAACCACCTAGGCGTTCTGATTTGCCTGTCAATTGGTGTAGCAAAAATGTTTTTCTTTCTTTTAGGTCATATAAATGATTTGACTGACCTTGTTCTGTGGATCTGTAGACCTTGCCCTCCTTTTGGGAAAGAACAGAGTGCCTCTGCACATCACGGAAAAGAACCTGACACCTTCCTATTACCACCAGCCACTGAAATCATGTTTGTAGTTAGCATTATGGAGTCTGCATGTGACCAAGACAGGCTGCAAATCACTGTGTTCCCTTTCCTGATTAGCTACATTAAACCTCTTTAAAAGTCCCTGGGCCAGGCAGAAACCTCAGAGTTGGCTTTCAGACAAGAGTCCACCTTTTCCCCAGGTTGTCGGACCTGAATAAATCTCATGTTCCTTTCCAACACAAACCCATGTCTTGAGTGATGATCTTTCAGGTGATGGGCAGCTGGACTTGAGTTTGGTAACATTAATAACCGGCAACAATCTCTAGATGCCCCTGCCTCCACTGAACATCATTTTATTTATTTGCTTTCTTTTTAAAATTTAAACTCTGCAAGAAAGTCATTCATAGGCACTGTACCCAGTTTTTCTTCTTCTTTTTTCTCTTAAATTTAGTCCAATCAGAATTTCACTCCACCACTCACCAAAAGCACTGTGGTCGAGGTTATCAATTATCTTTATGTTTTTAAATTCAACTTTATCAATAGCGATCGATATGGTTGATCATCTCTCCACTTTGGCACACTTTGTTCACATGGCTTCGAGGACACCATACTTTCTGAGATTTCTTCCTACCCCTCATTGGCTGTTTTTGCTCTATTTCATTGGATGGTTTCTTTTTACTCTTCAACCATTTAAAGTAGGTGTGACCTAAGACTAAATCTTTGATTTTACTCTAATTTTTATCTAAAACATTATCCAATGAGATCACAGAGCCTCATAAAATCTGATTTCTATCTTGACTACTGCCAAGTTCATATCTTTGGTGCAGACCTTTTTCCTGAACTTCAGACTCCTAGATCCATCTGTGAACCTAATACATAAACACACACACACACACACACACACACACACACACACAAAATGATTAAAGCAGACAATTTAAGGGGTACAAAAAAACTTTACTGAACACTTCTTGGAACAGGTGGTCTTTACTCTCAAGAATTTGAAGGGCAACAAAATAGGGGAAAGGACTGCAAGCTTTTATAGAAAGAAGCAAGTGGGAGACGAGGAAGCACCCAGCCTAAGTTGATTGACTGAGGTTGCATATCTGACCTTATTTAGAAAGATCAAGAAACAAGAAAATAAGTATAAAGCTTAGTGGTGACTTACCATTGGCTAACTGCATATACTGCATTTCTGGTCAAGTGGAACATTTACCAGGATACCAACATTATCTAAGTTTTTGTTGACATGGTGCCCTGGGCAGGAGCACCTCCATTTTAGGGCTGAAAATTTAGTTCAACAATATATAAATCTCCTTATGGTTGACCCTTCACATTTCTATCTCTTCTTCCTTGCATATTGGATCTTTAATGAATTTTTCTGTTGAATCTATCCTCATGTTCATACAAAATAAAATTATTTATCTTTATCTCCTCTAATACCAAACCACCATCATTTTTCCCAGTCACTGCTGTCAAGTCCCTAAAAACTTTTCTTTTCTTTTTTTCATTTTTTTGGGGGTGGGAGGCAGAGCAAGAGAAAGAATCTCAATCAGACTTCATGCTGAGCCCAGAGTCCAAATCAGGACTCCATCTCACAAGACTGAGATCATGACCTGAGACAAAATCAGGAGTCAGATGCTTAACTGACTGAGCCACCCAGGTACTCCCTATCATCTTGTCTGAGTCTACCATCTCTTTCTAAAATTACTATCCTAGGCTCTTAACAGATCTCTTTGTTTCTTCCTTTTCCACCCACAGTCTATTTTCATCACTGTAGGTCTTCTCTGTATCCTGCTAAAAATTGCTGTTGAGTTGTTCCAGCCCTCTCCATCCCCAGTCCCTGCTTCAATTTTCTTTATAATACTTGCATGTTCTGGAATATTGCATTGCAATTTATTTATTTGGCTATTTTTATATTCCTCTTAAAATATAGGTTTCATGGTGATAGTAATTTTTGTTTGCATCCCAAAATGTACTGCACATTTCAGGGGCACCTGGGTGGCTCAGTCAACTGAGCATCTGACTTTGGTTTTTGGCTGAGGTCATGATTTCAGTGTCCTCGGTTTGAGTCCCACATTGGGCTCCGTGTTCAGCAGCTCAGCAGGAAGTCTGCTTGAGATTCTCTGTCTCCCTCTCCCTCTACCCCCCCTACTGCTTGCAGCACTTACACTCTCTTTCTCTCTCTAAAATAAATAAATAAATCTTAAAAAAAAAGTTCAAATGGTGCCTAGCTAATAATAGTTGTTGAATACATATCTGTTAAATGAGTGAAGGTAACTATTGTCTAGTGAATGAAACATAAACTGTTATGTTTATGGACTATGCAAGAAATCAAACAACTCGACCCAAGAATCCTTCAATCTGTTAGGAATTTGAGGTATGTGATACAATAGAAGATGAGAATGAGGCAGGATATATAAAGGACAGCTGCCGAGATCTTGTTTTAGGATTAGTTAATGACTCTAAGCCCCACTCCTGCTGAGAAAAACAGTTCAATTACAACTCCCCTACCACCTCAAGTTAAAGGTTTCATTCTTTGAAAAAATACTCCATGTGTTGGTGATGTGGAGGGCAAGACTGAGGCAGTGGACTAAAAATAAAGAAACTTAAACAAAAGTATACATAGTAAATATAGATACCTCCAAGCTTTCCTCCTTCTCCTAGTTTCTAGAATGCTGAAAACCAATCTAAAATGCCCAGGCAGTAGATTAGAAACTTCTTCTCTGGAAAGCCAGAGATAAAAGACATATATATTCTAAGGTCCAGAAAAGAAGTCCACTCCCTCGTCAACAAAACTTAACCAAACATGCAGAGACAGAACTAGTATTTTAAAGGCTCGCCCTTAAATATTAATGGGCCCTCAAGGACATTTGCAGAAAACAGAGAAATTTAAAAAACAAAATAAATGAATAGAAACAAAAACACAGAGGAAATAGAAGTGAGGGGAATTAGAGTAGGGCAGTGGAGGAAGGTTGAGCAGAGAGATCAACTTCAGCCTGACCCAGGGAAGGTCTGTAACAAGAGTTATAGCTGAATACGGCTTCCATGGAGACAAGGTTTTGCCCTGCTGTACCAGTCCATCATTTCTTGAGGATATAACTTCTGGAATGAGGCTGCTTCCATTGACCAAGGGCAGTCTTACTCACAGCAGTTAGGAAATAGTGCACAATCCCAGAGCAAAGAATCTAGGCAGGGCAATGGGTGTCTTTTGTTTTGTTTTGATAATTTTTTAATATAGTTTACCAATTTTAGATATGTGGTTAAATAAATAACAATAATGGCAAAATAATAAAAGTAATGACAAAAATCAATATTTTTAACATACTATAAAGCCCAGAGGAAGGAACTTGTGAATTTTAGAATGTTAAGAAACACTTAATCAAAAAGTTATTTGAGTTAGGACCAGCAAGCTGTGTCAGTGTAACAATTTCTCTATCTACATCATATAGTAATAAATACCAAATGAAATAATGTATAAGCAAGTGTTTTATAAATGGTAATATCTCTGGTTTGTCATAATGAAGATAACTTGGGATGCCATGGGGGGGGAAAGCTTCTTTTCTTGATAAGAATTATATCTTATAGCTAGCCAAGATAATTGTCTTTTGAATTTTCAGATTTTAAGAGAATTCTAAGCCAAAGATCTTGGCCTTATTATTATTTGTTTAGGTCTTTTATTTGTACTGGGGCAGAGAGAGATATGTTGATTCAGATTGCTGAGAAAAAGATTGTATTGACTTTAAAGGATATTTTTTAATTTTTATTTTTTATCTTTATTTTGTTTTAGATGGGGGAAAGAGAAAGGCAAAGAGCAGAGGTAGAGGGAAAGGGCCAGAGAGAATCTGAAGCAGGGCTCAAACAGGGCTCAATCTATGACCCCAAGATGATGACTGGAACTGAAATTAAAGTCGGATGCTTCACTGACTGAACCACCCAGCCACCCCAAGAATATTTTACTTTTTAACGATATAATAATGTTGCAAATCTTTGAAAGACTTAGCTCTGAATGAGCCTCTCTTTTCACTGTAAACAGATCTATAATATTTAATTTTTTTAATTTTTTAAAAAAATTTATTTGAAAGAGAGAGAACGAGCAGGGAGGAGAGGCAGGGGGAGAGGGAGAAGCTGATTCCCCGCTGAGCAGGGAGCCAGATGTGGGACTCAGAGCCAAAGTGGGACACTTAACCCACTGAACCACTCAGGTGCCCCAAGATCTATAATATTTTAGATAAGGGTACTTAAGTACAATTGGGGAAATAATTTTTTAAAAAGATTTTATTTATTTATGTATTTTGAGAGACACAGAGAGAGAGAGTGAGTGAGGGGAGGGGCAGAGGGAGAAAGAGAGAGTTTCAAGCAAACTCCAAGCTGAGCACAGAGCCCAATGTGGGGCTCGTTCTCACAATCCTGAAATCATGACCTAAATAGAAATCAAGAGTCAGATGCCCACCTGACTGAACAACCCAGGTGCCCAGGATGTAATTTTTAAAAGGTGGTGGCATCCTTTTTTTTCCTTAAACAAATAGTTAAAAAAAAAAAAAAAGGCTTATTTGAGAAAATAGTTTTGTGACTAATACATTCCTTCTTGTCTGGATTAGAAATTCTCCTTGGTCTGGACCTTTCAGACTTTGAATTGTTTTTCTCAAGACCTGTCTTTAAAAATTATTTCAATTCTTGCCCATCACTGTAGTCAAAGGCAATGCACTTGTTATCAACAGTTTTCTCTTGAAATCAAAGTATTTTTTTTAGCGATGTCTTACCATTTGTAGTTGTTTAAAAATTTCCCAAACTACGAATATTTTGTAAACATTTGAGGCAAAAAAAAAATACATCACAAATGATATTTTTCATTTTTCCTGACAACTATTGTTCAATTTTAATGATTTACGATCACATTTTAAAGCACATTGCTAAATGAGCTGTTGCATTTATATTTTTCAAATATAAATATACATGATATCTGATCTCATTACTGCTTGCTATCACTAAAATCATAGACAGTAACTTTTTTTAAAGACTGTCATTCTTTTCAGATAAATATAAAGATTCTCATCAAAAACTATTTTTCTGGACTCTATGAAAGGCTGGAATAAAAAGTGAGTCCAGGAGAATTGGTTATGGTTAGGCTCATTCAAATCCAAAAGATAACTTTCCATCATTTGGGAAATGCTAAATAAGTATTTGCTTTAACTTCTCACACCGATGCAGTACAGTTTGTATTACCAGTGCTTGAAATGGCAATGAGCATCCGAAAGACAATCGGAGGGCTAACAGTTAAACTGGCTCAGTGCCCACATGGAGGAGGTGGTGAGTCTTGCCCACTGGTTGATGTTTTTTTTTTTTTAATTTAAAAAATATAATTTATTTACATGGTTATAGTGCTCTGGATACTAAATTATTATACTTTCTATGTTTCTATGTTTTTCTTTTCTTTTCTTTTTTTTTTTTAAACTCATTCATGTTAGAGATAAGGTATGAGACCCTGTGCTTCAAAATGTGGGGTTTGGAAGGGAGAAAACACACAAAATTTTAATCACCTAGGTGATAAGCCACCAATAAAAATGAGAGGATCAAGACATTCCTCTTTTGGTACAATGCATGAAAATGATAAGATGTTTAATGTGAGCTCCAAATGGGGGATAAAGACTCCTTGATGGTTCACAGTCAGCAACTCTTCCCTCACATTAATCTGAAATTCAGATTTAGATTATCCATGTCATCCAGCAACCCACATACTGAAATGCATTCACAGCATTTTTAGTTCACAGTTGTTATTACTCTGGGGTGCCCTGCAGAAAAAAAGTAAGATTGCTGTGGGGCAATAGACCCTGAATTCAAGCCCTGTGGGATTTCAATGAATTAATGCCCTGAGGTAGGTTCTTACTAAGCTAAATTACCTCAGATATGAGGGATCAATCCCCTTCAATGACTAAGAACTAATAAACATTACAAATGCAGGACTGTATACCAAGATACTTCAGATTATAAAACTGTCTTTCTGGGGCACCTGGGTGGATCTGTTGCTTTAGCATATGACTTCAACTCAGGCCATGATCTCTGGGTCCTGGGATTGAGCCCCACATGAGACTCCCGGTTCAGTCGGGAGTTTACTTCTTCCTCAGCTCCTCCCTTCCTCAGCCTTTGCCCACCCCTGCTCTACCAAATAATTTAAATCTTAAAAAAAATAAAACAGTCTCCGATATTGAGTTTAACATTAAAACAATTAAGAACATGAGACAATAATAAGACATTATGAAACCAGATATGCAGTTTTGCAAAATAGCAAAATAGATGTTCTAGGAATAAAAAATGACATTACTGAAATGCAAACTCAATGGGTAAAAGGGTTGAACAGCAGATCTGAGACAACTGCAAAGAGAAGTGGATTTATTCTATGAGGAATGAGATACTGGAAACTGGGAGTAGAGATATTGGCAAACAAGTCGGCATAAGCAAACAAGATTTCACTACTTAAAACTGAATAATAAAACTAGTTTTTAGGAGGATGAATTCTTAATATGGAATTCTTAAACATGTAATGATAATGACTATGTGTTGAAATTAATTTAGAATGAAGAACTTCAAGGTTAAACTAAAATACTGAATAACAGTTATATATTAAAAGAGGTTGAGATTATTTGGTATTAGAATGCAACAAACTCCTTAGTTTTTTTAGAATAAACAGAGAGATTCTGATGAACTGTAGACTTATGTACTCATTAAAATCTTAGAAAACTCTGTGTAAATGATAGAAGAAAAATAAAGAATACTGACTGCTGAGTCAATTTGAGTGAACTCTGTTAAGAAGAAAAATGAAACCAAGAAAAGTAAAGAAGCACAAAATAAAACGATGTCCAAATTTCTCAGAAATGCGAAAACTAATGCATTTCAGATTTGTCAAAACAAAAATTTCCTTTTTCATTTTGTTTACAGAAAACATGATTACAATTTAAGAGCAAAAAAAAAAAAAAAAAAAGACCTTAAGAGAGTAGAAAACAGATATACGAAAAAAAGAAAAAGTGGAAGCTATTGGGTATAAATAATGGAAAAATAAACATTAAAGCAAAACACACACACACACACACACACAAAACTTCATGGAGAGTAATGATATAACATAATGTAAATATTTTGAAATTTGCATGCTGCAAAAAAAGTGACATTACTTTGAAGAAACTGATACATTCACAATCATAATGTCAGATTTGAACAGCTTCTCACAGTAATTGATAGGTTAGGGAGAATAAAAACTCCTATGACTATTGTTACAAACACTGTAGTTTGACCATTCTACCCCCTCCTCCCACCCTCATTCATAACTGTCTTCTTTTTAGCCTTTTCCTAAGTAGGTATGGATGAGCCAACCAGTTCTGATCTCAGAAAGTAAAGCTTCTTGGTGAGACCTCACAGACCCAGATACACATTTTAAATGCCAAGACTAAGCTAATATAGCCAATGAATTTCATTAGGACTTATGCCCTATTAATTATCTATCTGAGTGGAAGAGCATGTGGCCTACTGAAAGCCAGTGAATGTGGACAAGTCAAGGTAGAGCTGAGTTGGTCAAGAGTGGACACAATAATGCTAGTCTCTGTTCAAACTTTGATCTTAGCTTTTCAGTTGCCTTCAGAACTCTGAAAACCATCTGACAACAGCCAGAATGACAAAGATTCTTGTTTCCTTACACATACAGTGCACTCAATAAATCCTTATTGGATGAATAAATGGATGATTTGTTTAATCTATCAAGATGAAGCATCTGCCTCTTTTTCTTTGGTTAGTTCTTTACCACCACTACCACAAGAAAAAGTATGGAATAACAAGGCTTCAAGTTGTGCTTGAACATGAATCCATTAAGGGCACTTCTTCCTTGAGTTGCATTTTGCAAATTCACAAAATGAAACATTAGTCCACAGATTGGAGAATTTTCCAGTAAGGATAAAAAAATATTCATACAACATGTACTTACAGGAAACAAAAACAAGGCTTGTGTGATCACTTTTCAGCTTGAAAAAAGATGTTTAATATACTACAAAATATAAAACTTTAACAAATAGATGAATACATGTCCTAAAAATAACATGGCTTAAATATTTAAACTATAACTACTATATTTGCCAGTCTCAGGTCTTCCCATTAATGAGTAAAATTTGGGAGAAAATTTTGTATCCATGATAGAAAAAAAAAAAGTGTAGTTGAATCATAGAAGAAGTTAACTCCATTTATTAGAGTTTTTTTCCTCAGGTAATTGAAATAGACAATTTCTCTAATATTTCCCTTCTCATCTGAGCCTAACATGTTGGATTTCACAAGACTTATTTATAACTAGAACTTTCAATTCTGTATCTCTGTCTATTGTTGAAAAAATAAACATGTTTCTCATATTTTCAAAACAAACATATAAACAAATATTTTTTTCCTCGGTTCTGCCTCAAAACTTCCTACCTTCCAAACTGATTTTCACACAAAAGAAATTACAAATGGACAGTTTTTATAAGCAATTTTTCTTACTGTTTCAATGTCCTGGTCAATTAAGTCAATTCAAAAATTTGAAAGAAAGTATCAGGAAAGTTTTGTTTGTTTGTTTGTTTGTTTTTTCCCCCAATAGTGAGTTACTATCAATATCAAACAACTGTCAGCATTCTTAATCACAAATGTAAATGTCATACAGGATAAATTTCATATTGCTAAAAACTAGATTAAAAATTTCAAAACGGGGGCGCCTGGGTGGCTCAGTGGGTTAAAGCCTCTGCCTTTAGCTCAGATCATGGTCTCAGAGTCCTGGAATCAGACCCCACACTGGGCTCTCTACCAGCGGGGACCCTGCTTCACTTTTTCTCTCTGTCTGACTCTCTGCCTACTTGTGATCTCTCTCTGTCAAAATAAATACATAAAATTTATAAAAATTCAAAAGGATTTATAGCATGTCTAAAATGACACAATGCATTAAACACTCAGTAATTATTAGACAACTTACATGCCATCTCAAGTTCATATATAGATCCTGTGCACTCAACTCTGATGAGACTTTAGAGGATTTGGCCTTGAATGCTATAGTCATCCACTGATTTGAACAATTTTACAATAAATGTGGTACAAAGCCAATGGAAAAAAAAAGTAGTTAACTTCCTAATCATCAAAACATATACAAGAAATTTTTGAAAAATACCGGTGGAATTTTTATCGGAATGGCACTAAAAGTATAGATTGCTCTAGGCAGTATAGACATGTTAACAATATTTATTCTTCTGATCCAAGAGCATGGAATGGTCTTCCATCTTTTTGTGTCTTCTTCAGTTTCTTTCATGAGTGTTCTGTAGTTCCTTGAGTACAGTTCCTTTACCTCTTTGGTTAGGTTTATTCCCAGGTATCTTATGGTTCTTGGTGCTATAGTAAATGGAATCAATTCTCTAATTTCCCTTTCTGTATTTTCATTGTATAAGTGTATAAGAAAGCCACTGATTTCTGTACATTGACTTTGTATCCTGTCACGTTGCTGAATCGCTGTATGAGTTCTAGTAGTTTGGCGGTGGAGTCTTTTGGGTTTTCCATATAAAGAATCATGTCATCTGCGAAGAGAGAGAGTTTGACTTCTTCATCGCCAATTTGGATACCTTTTATTTCTCTTTGTTGTTTGATTGTTGTTGCTAGGACTTCTAATACTATGTTGAACAAGAGTGGTGAGCGTGGGCATCCTTGTTGTGTTCCTGATCTCAACAGGAAGGCTGCAAGCTTTTTCCCATTGAGGATGATATTTGCTGTGGGTCTTTCATAGATAGATTTTATGAAGTTCAGGAATGTTTCCTCTATCCCTATACTTTGAAGCATTTTAATCAGGAACGGATGCTGGATTTTGTCAAATGCTTTTTCTGCATCAATTGAGAAGACCATGTGGTTCTTCTCTCTTCTCTTAATAATTTGTTCTATCACATTGATTGATGTGCAAATGTTGAACCATCCTTGTAGCCCAGGGATGGATCCCACCTGGTCATGGTGGATAATCTTTTTAATGTGCTGTTGGATCCTGTTTGCTAGGATCTTGTTGAGAATCTTAGCATCCATATTCATCAGTGATATTAGTCAAAAATTCTCCTTTTTGGTAGGGTCTTTGCCTGGTTTGGGGATCAGGGTAATGCTGGCTTCATAGAAAGAGTCTGGAAGTTTTCCTTCTGCTTCAATTTTTTGAAAGAGCTTCAGGAGAATAGATGTTATTTCTTCTCTGAAAGTTTGGTAGAATTCCCCAGGGAATCCATCAGGTCCTGGGCTCTTGTTTTTTGGGAGGTTTTTGATCACTGCTTCAATCTCATTACTAGATATTGGTCTATTCAGGTTGTAAATTTCTTCCTGGTTCAATTTTGGGAGTTTATCATTTCCCAGGAATGCATCCATTTCATCTAGGTTGCCTAGCTTATTGGCATATAACTGTTGATAATAACTTCTGATGATTGTTTCTACTTCCCTGGTGTTAGTTGTGATCTCTCCCTTTTCATTCATAATTTTATTAATTTGGGCTTTCTCTCTTTTCTTTTGGGTTAGTTTATCGATTTTATTGATTCTTTCAAAAAACCAACTTCTAGTTTCATTGATATGTTCTACTGTATCTCTGGTTTCTACCTCATTCATTTCTGCTCTAATCTTGATTATTTCCCTTCTTATGTGTGGAGTTGGTTTGATTTTTCTGTTGATTCTCCAGTTCTTTAAGGTGTAGAGACAGCTGGTGTATTCTGGATTTTTTAATTTTTTTGAGGGAGTCTTGGATGGCTATGTATTTCCCCCTTAGATACCGCCTTTGCTGTATCTCATAGGTTTTGGACCGAAGTGTCTTCATTCTCATTGGTTTCCATGAATTGTTCCAAATAATCCAAAAATTTGTATGGAATCAGAAAAGACTCTGAATCGCTAAGGAAATGTGGAAAAACAAAAATAAGATTGGGTCATCATGTTACCTGATTTCAAGCTTTACTACAAAGCTGTGATTGCCAAGACAGCATGGTACTGGCATAAAAACAGACACATAGACCAATGGAACAGAGTAGAGAGCCCAGATATGGACCCTCAACTCTATGATCAAATAATCTTAGACAAAACAGGAAAAAATATAGAGTGGAAAAAAGAGTCTTTTCAATAAATGACAGTTATATGTAGAAGAATGAAACCTGACCATTCTCTTACACCGTACACAAAGATAAACTCAAAATGGATAAAAGACCTCAATGTGAGACAGGAATCCATCAGAATCCTAGAGGAGAACATAGTGACCTCTTCGATATCAGCCACAGCAACTTCTTTAAAGATATGACTCCAAAGGCAAAGGAAACAAAAGTGAAGATGAACTTTTGGGACTTCATCAAGATCAAAATCTTCTGCACAGCAAAGGAAACAGTCAACAAAACAAAGACACAACCCACGGAATGGGAGAAGATATTTGCAAATGACAGTACAGACAAAAGGTTGATATCCAGGATCTGTAAAGAACTCCTAAAACTCAACACAAAACAGACAATCATATCAAAAAATGGGCAGAAGATATGAACAGACACTTCTCCAATGAAGACATAGAAATGGCTATCAGACACATAAAAAAATGTTCATCATCACTAGCCATCAGGGAGATTCAAATCAAAAACACATTGAGTTACCACCTTACACCACTTAGAATGGCCAAAATTAGCAAGACAGGAAACAACATGTGTTGGAGAGGATGTAGAGAAAGGGGAACTCTCTTACACTGTTGGTGGGAATTGCAAGTTGGTGCAGCCACTTCGGAAAACAATGTGGAGATTCCTTAAGAAATTAAAAATAGAGCTCCCCTATGACCCGGCAATTTCACTACTGGGCATTTACCCCAAAGATACAGATGTAGTGAAAAGAAGGGCCATCTGTACCCCAATGTTCATAGCAGCAATGGCCATGGTCGCCAAACTGTGGAAAGAACCAAGATGCCCTTCAACGGACGAATGGATAAGCAAGATGTGGCCCATATACACTATGGAGTATTATACCTTCATCAGAAAGGATGAATACCCTTCTTTTGTAGCAACATGGATGAAACTGGAAGAGATTATGCTGAGTGAAATAAGTCAAGCAGAGAGTCAGTTATCATATGGTTTCACTTATTTGTGGAGCATAACAAATAGCATGGAAGACAAGGGGAGATGAAGAGGAGAAGGGAGTTGAGGGAAATTGGAAGGGGAGGTGAACCATGAGAGACTATGGACTCTGAAAAACATTCTGAGAGTTTTGAAGGGGCGAGGGGTGGGAGGTTGGGGGAACCAGGTGGTGGATGTTAGAGAGGGCACGGATTGCATGGAGCACTGGGTGTGGTGCAAAAACAATGAATACTGTCACACTGAAAAGAAATTTAAAAAAATAAATTTCTGAAAGGAGGATATATTTTGGTATCTTCAAACAAAAATAATTGACTTAGATATTCTCTAGTCTTTGGTGTTAGGCTTTTAAAAAGAAGAGAGCTGTGGAGCTGTGGGGGAAGATCTGTCAACGTATTGCATGGAGCACTGGGTGTGGTGAATAAACAATGAATCTTGGAACACTGAAAAAATTTAAATAAATAAATAAAGGGTTTGTAAGCTAAGTTTTCTGACTTCCTGTCTGTAGGTGGGGTAGTCTGTTAGTGCCATGCATGAAGATAACAGCCAGGAGGAGAACCTAAGAGTGCTAGGCAAATTGGACAGCTAATGTGTAGAAGAATGAAACGCAACTATTCTCTTACACCATATACAAAGATAAAATTGAAATGGATAAAATACCTCAATGTGCGGCAGGAATCTATCAAAATCCTAGAGGAGAACATAGGTAGTAACCTCTTCGATATCAGCCATGGCAACTTATTTCAAGATATGCCTCCAAAGGCAAAGGGAACAAAAGCAAAAATGAACTTTTGGGACTTCATCAAGATCAAAAACTTCTGCACAGAAAAGGAAACAGTCAACAAAACAGAGGCAACTCACAAAGCGGGGAAGATATTTGCAAATGACACTATAGACAAAGGGCTGACATCCAAGATCTATAAAGAACACCTTAAAGTCAACACACATAAAACAGATAATCACATCAAAAAATGGGCAGAGGATACGAATGGACACTTCTCCAAAGAAGACATACAAATGGCTAACAGACATATGAAAAAATGTTCATCATTATTAGCCATCAGGGATATTCAAATCAAAACCAAATTGAGATACCACCTTATACCAGTTAGAATGGCCAAAATTAATAAGACAGTAAACAACAAGTGCTGGAGAGGATGTGGAGAAAGGGGAACCCTCTTACACTGGGAATTGGTGGGAATGCAAGTTGGTGCAGCCACTTCGGAAAACAATGTGGAGATTCCTTAAGAAATTAAAAATAGAGCTTCCTTATGACTCTGCAATTGCACTACTGGGTATTCATCCCAAAGATACAGAAATCTTTACAGGGAATGCAAGTTGGTGCAGCCACTTCGGAAAACAATGTGGAGATTCCTTAAGAAATTAAAAATAGAGCTTCCTTATGACTCTGCAATTGCACTACTGGGTATTCATCCCAAAGATACAGAAATCTTTACAGTAAACAAGTGCCTCTTTACCTCTTTACAGAGGTAGTGAAAAGAAGAGCCACCTGTACCCCAATGTTCATAGCAGCAATGGCCACAGTTGCCAAACTGTGGAAAGAACCAAGATGCCCTTCAGCGGATGAATGGTTAAAGATGATATCTGTATATACAATGGAGTACTATGCCTCCATCAGAAAGGATGAATACCCAACTTTTATATCAACATGGACAGGACAGGAAGGGATTATGCTGAGAGAAATAAGTCAAGCAGAGAGAGTCAATTACCATACTATCATATGGTTTCACTTACTTGTGGAGCATAAAGAATAACACAGAGGACATTGGGAGATGGAGAGGAGAAGTTAGTTGGGGGAAATCAGAGGGGGAGACAAACCATGATATACTGTGGACTCTGAGAAACTGAGGGTTTTTGAGGGGAGGAAGTGGGAGTTGTGTAAGTCTGGTGGTGGGCCTTATGGAGGGCACATATTGCATGGAGCATTGGGTGTGGTGCTTAAACAATGAATTTTGGAACACTAAAAAAATAAAATTAATTTAAAAAAAAGTATTGGGAGAGAAAAGGCTCTGGTACCATTGACTTGGTCTATTATCCTACCTCATAAAACCTCAATTTCAGACTTGTTGTACTGTGCTATAACAAATATTTACTCTACAAGTTAGTTGTAGTTACATTTTATGTAGCTTGCAACTAAGAGCATCCTGACAGATATAGTGCCATTACTGAAAGCAACAAACATGTGATTACTTTTTTTTAAACCACACATTTACTAGTTTACATGGTAGAAAGGAAGCTAAAAGGTGCCATCTAGTTCTGTTTGAAGCTTTATATATTTGTTTTTAGAAGAAATTGCATATCTTCCATGAAGTTTGATTTTCTAAGAAGTAGAAAAATTCTTTAAGAAGTAGAAAAATAATATAATTAATAATAAAAAATATTTCTTCTGAATTCCTGTCCCTGATGGCATGAAACCAAATAGTAACATTGTACATAAAGTTTTTATAAATTTAATAAGTTCTGAAATGCTATGAGAGTAAGGGAACAAAGCGATTAAACATGAACACATGAGGAGAAAAAAATGACAAAATTACCCTTGTTATAGTAGAAATTATCATTTTGACTATAAGACATCCAATACTTTTTGGTTTGAAAGGAATCACATACATGAAAGGTAGAGTTCAGCCTCTCTTTACAGCAGCCCAAGAGGGTCAGATGCCTTTTCTTTCACTCACTGGCCTCTAGCATGTTCAGGTATGACAAGGGCTTGGCTACTGAATCCTTTCACTTGGATTCTTCTAGAGAGAAGCAAAACCATTGTGGGTAGTCGAAAAGTTCTCAACACAGCTACCAAGTGAATGGTCAAAGTCTGGCAACCCAGGGCTAAGTATGGGGGGAGGGGCAGTGGCAGAAGCTCTGTCCAAAGCCCACTGGTCAGGCACTTCCATCTTGGCTATACCTTGTAGACACTGGAAGCTCTCAGATATCTGTCCTGTATGTTTCTTTTTCCTTAAGTTAGCCACAAGAGTTTTCTGTTACTTATAATCAGAAGCCAGCCGCAGTACATCTACAGAAGAAAAATTTTTAATACATAATTCATTAAAAACTTGAAGAAGATTAGAAATTTTATTTCTAAAAAATTGTCCTAGATTCTATTAACTGTGTTACAGCCCTCCAAGTCTATTGTTCACTGAATGTTTCATAATTATCTGAAAAATTGATAATGTGACTCAGGGGAAAGTTTAAAAATATATATACAAGCATGACTTTATTTAATTTACTTTTGTTTCCACTCTCATTTAAATCAACTTTTGCTAAGAAAATTAGCTATTTTACTAATATTGATGATACTATCATAGAAGCTGATTAAAATGTGTTAGATTCAAATGCAGATTCAAGTTTTTATCTATTAATTTGAATGGAGTTCCCTAAACTTTTGTGTAGATAACAAGAAGGAAGGCAGAGAAATTGGAATAGCTTTCCATTAACTATCCTACCAAGTTAAAATGTAGTTTTCCTGAGTGGTGTACCAATGCTCTTTATCAATGAAAGTATAGAAATAGAAGTAAAAGAGCTAAAAAGAAAAAGGAAAGAAGTTTTATGGCTATTTTATATACAAGCTGAGTGTGGTTGCATTATATCATAAACATTGTATTATATATTGGAAGTGGTTGCATTAAAGACTCAAAAACTAGTTCACAAAGTATGATTCCAGATTAACATCAAAAGCAACACCTGGAAACTTGTAACAAATGCAGATTCTCAGATCTCAACCTAGACCTACTGGATCAAAAAAAAAATTATTTTTTTTAAGACTTGTTTGTTTGAGGGGGAAAGAGAGCAAGAGAGAGAGAGAGAGAGAGAGAGAGAGAGAGAAGGGACAGAGGGAGAGAAGAGGGAGAGAATCTCAAGCCGACTCTCCCCTGAGCATGGAGCCCGACTCGGGGCTTGATCCCACCACCCTGGGATCATGACCTGAGCTGACGCTAGGTAATACGCTTAACCGACTGGCCATCAAGGTGCCCCCAGGATCAAAAATTCTGAAGGTAATCCCCAGAAACTTCTGCTATAACAAACACTCCAGATTGTTCAACTGCATGTTAAGTTTTGAAAACCATCAAACTACACAATTCAGTAAAAGAAAACCAAAACAATGGATGTAAGTCATTCAACTCTTTCTCTGTTGTTGTACTTCACACTTCGTTGTAATTTATTTGATAACAGGTCCATCTTCTTGAATTGATTATATTTATATCTATAGCTGTATCTTATTCACTCCTGTGAATCTCTGTGACAGGCTAAAATACATCCATCAATAACAGATATCAATCAAACTAAACATTTTGGATGAACTCCAAAAAAAAAAAAAAAAAGTAAACATTGACAATTGAATAAAAATTCCGAGTTATACAGTAGCTATTGTCATATTTTCCTTTCTACTCTTCTTATATTAATTAAAAATAACAAAGGTTATCATCAATCATTTGTCTTTGGATGGGCTATAGGTCTATACCAACACTCTGACTTTATTTAGTACTTTATAAAATAAAAAATTAGCCATTATCCACTGATTTATATTATATGGTAAGGATATTCTTATTTTAAAATTCTTTTTGTTTGTTATGTAAAAGAACAAAAAATACAGTATATCTCAATCCAGCTCTCATTGGTAGTGATACACTTTAACCATAATCATTATGAAAAGCTTTGTTCTTTTTTCTTGCAACAATTTGAATTTATACAGAAAAGGTCTGTATATTGTCCTGATGGGCAGGAGTAGCAACTATTTATTGTTCCACATCTGTTTTGGTTTGCTTTTGAGCTCATGCTGAAGCAAGAGATGATTATAGCACTCTTAATAATAAAATGTTTCTGTTCCAAAACCATAATTTTTCTCCTAGTGATAATTAAAGAAAAAAACAAACAAACCTGGGTTGTTTCAAAGTACCATGGAATATATTTCTTTCAACCTCAACTCTGCCATTCTGTATATACATTTAAATAATTATAAGTGCTCTTTGAAATAATTTTTTAAAGATTTTATGTATTTATTTGATAGACAGATCACAAGTAGGCAGAGAGACAGGCAGAGAGAGGAAGGGAATGAAGCTCCCTGCTGAGCAGAGCCTAATGTAGGGCTCTATCACTGGACCCTGGGATCATGACTTGAGCTAAAGGCAGAGGCTTTATCCCACTGAGCCACCCAGGTGCCCCTGAAATAAAATTTAACTATGGGAGATTTTTTCAGCATTAATAATTATGTATGAGGGAAATTAGGCACCTCTATACTCAAAGAAATAACATGACATTGATCAAATAGGGTTATATGTGGTTTTGTGTTTTGTACTGTATAAAACATAATGTACTTCCATATCACTTTACTGGTAGAATGTTAGAGATAAAATAACAAGGCCAATGCCTCTGATTTCAATTATGAAATCCAAATTGATTGAAGTTAATATAATTAATAGCTTTGGGAGGCTCAGATATGAGATGAAAATACATTATTAACATTTACCAAAAGTAATTTTAAAAAGTTATTTTTGCCACACTTGATTCCTTATGTTTTCTCTAAAAAACCTTTACCTAATTATACAAAATTCATTTATCCTTTGAAGAATAAATAGAAAAAAACTTTTATGCACACAGATTAAAATGCAAAATAAATCTATAATTCTATGTCTTGCTTTATAAGCTATATAAACTTCCCAAAGTTGTCTATATGTATGTTTATACACACAAAAGATATGTAACATATATAAAAC
This sequence comes from Mustela nivalis, assembly GCF_964662115.1. Classification (NCBI taxonomy): domain Eukaryota; kingdom Metazoa; phylum Chordata; class Mammalia; order Carnivora; family Mustelidae; genus Mustela; species Mustela nivalis. The sequence goes on from NC_139033.1 coordinate 60,031,614, forward strand.
TGTATCAATGATTGTTTGAAAAAATAACACTAACATTACTCCACGTGTTTCAGATGTACACATCTGTATCATTATCTTTTTTTTTTTTAAGATTTTATTTATTTATTTGACAGACAGAGAGAGATCCCATGTAGACAGAGAGGCAGGCAGAGAGAGAGAGGTGGAAGCAGGCTCCCTGCTCAGCAGGGAGCCCAATGAGGGGCTCCATCCCAGGACCCTGGGATCATGACCTGAGCTGAAGGTAGAGGCTTTTACCCACTGAGCCACCCAGGCATCCCTGCATCATTATCTTTAATGGCTGGATGGTATTCCATAGAAATACTGTATTATAATTTGCTTAATAAATCTCAGGCTGATAACATTAACTAGCACTTTTTTCCATAATTTTGTGATTTTAAATTATGTCTTTCTATATTTTTATACGTACAGCTATGCAAATTTATTTTCTTATGATACATTCTTGGAAATGTTCACACTTAAATACATTTTTCTTTATTAAGACTTTATTTTTTTAAAGCAGTTTTAGGTTCACAGAAAAATTAAGGGGAAGGTCAGAGATTTTCCATAAACTTCCTACCCCACACAAGCACAGTCTCCTCCATTACCAACCCCAACCAGAGGGGATGTTTATTACAATCGAAGAAACCACACTCACACATCATAATCACTCAAAGTCCATAGTTTAGTTTAAATTTCCCTGTTGTGATTGACATACTATCGGTTTGACCAAATGTGTAATGACATATATCCATTATTATGGTATCTTACAGCATATTTACCCTCAAAATCCCATGTGTTGCTTACTCATACTTTCTCCCCAACCCACTGCTTGGTGACCTCTGAACGTTTTCCTGTTTTCACAGTTTTGCCTTTTCCAGAACGTCATACAATCAGAATTATACAGTATGTAGTCTTTTCAGATTTGCTTCCTTCACTTAGTAATATGCATTCAATTTCCTTCATTCTTTTCATGACTTGAGGACTCATTTTTTAGCACTGAATAATATTATTACACTGTCTGAATCAAGTACAGTGTATTTACTCACCTATTGAAGAACACAAGTGCTTCTAGGTTTGGGTAATTACGAATAAAAAATGCTGCTATGAACATCTGTGTGCAGGTTTTTGTGTGGATGTTGGTTTTGGCTCCTTTGGGTAAATAACCCAGAGTGAGATTGTTGGAAAAATATGTTTAGTTTTGTGAGAAATTGCCAAACTGTCTTCCAAAGTAGCTGTACCATTTTGCATTCGCACCAGCAGTGTGTAAGAGTTCTGGTGCTCTGCAGCCTTTCAGCGTGTGGTGGAGTCTATGTTTTGGATCTTGCCATTCTAACAGATGTGCAGTGTATTTCATTGTTGTTTCAATTTTCATTTCCCTAATGAACTATGATATGGAGTATCTTTTTATGTACTTATTTGTTATCTATCTACCTATTTATATGTATGTGATTTCCAATGAGTAAAATAGCATTTTGCAATCTGTTTGATATCACAATGTGAGATGGGATGTTGTGATAAGTTGAGAAAGGAGAATATATCCCACATGTACAAAATTTATAATACACAATTTGGATTATTTTATGATTGTGTTTGCTTTTCCATGATTAAGCATTCCTATGTCATTATCTCTAAGATCAAGAATTATTCTGAACCAGGGATACTATAAAGTTTTGTTATTCAGGAAAATTATATGCAAAGCAATCAAGATTTACTAGCTCATAGATTGTTTACCTCTGCTTCTTAAGAGGAAAGAAAAGTGTTCACTTTCAGAAACACAGACTCCTAAGATCTCTTCTACCAAGGATGGGTAGAGTTTCAAGTGATGAAGGAGTGGGTGCTGGGTACGTGAGGATTGTGTATTGGAGAACCATTTTGTAGTTGCCAGGAAATGTCTCAACTTTAAAAGTATAATACTGGATATCATGATCTGGAGACTATCTAGGAGGGCAAGGCAAAAATCTGATTCTAGGAGAACAATTTAATAATCATCCCAAATGTGGAAGGTAAAGATGTATTGACATTCCATACAGAGAAGCAATATGAGCTTAGTAAGGGACTATGGCTACCTTCCAGATCTGTGGAAAAGCCTGTGATAGCTTTTCTATATATTCCATGAAAAGTTTATGATGATTAAACAAATGCATTTAAAAGTGCTAGCACGTAATAGAGCTGTATGATATATATTTCCATTTCAAAAAGATTTATTTTTGATAGCTCTCTGAGAATCTCCTTATCACCTGATTTTATACTGATCTACTACAATCTATAACATACAAATAGCAACAATGAAAACATATAGTTATACAAGTTAATTAAGTGTTCAGGCTCTAATGAAAGGACCCTATAATTATGGATGGACTCAGTTCAAATATGGACTCTATAATTAGCCGATTATGTAATCTTGGATAATGTATTGTTTTTTGTAAGACTCACTTTTCTTATTTGTAAAATGAGAATTGTAATAGGTACTGTATCATTGTATATATCATAACTATGAGGATTACATGAGTTAATGTATCATGAAAAAGATTCTGAATAAATAGGACCATTTGGGGGATGCCTGGGTGGCTCAATGGGTTAAGCCTCTGCGTTGGGCTCAGACCATGATCTCAGGGTCCTGGGATGGAGCCCTGCATCGGGCTCTCTGCTCAGCAGGGAGCCTGCTTCCCGCCCCCCCACCGGCTTGCCTCTCTGCCTACTTGTGATCACTCTCTCTCTCTATCAAATTAATAAATAAAATCTTAAAAAAGAAAAAAAGAGGAGCATTTGGAACAGGAACTCATGGAACGAAATAAGTTCTCTTGACCTTGGCATTGTTTGGAGAGGTGTGATAGGTCTAAGGCACAGGTGGCTAAACAGTAAGTCTGGGATTTAGTATTATGATTCCTGCAGAGGGAAAAGCCTCTCTGCTGTTACTGTTGTTTTGTTTTATTTTTAATGAAAAGAGCACAGGATTGGGGTTGTAGGACTCAATGAGAAAGGGACTGTTATGGCACCAAAAAATTTTGGAAAGGAACTCTTCAGAGAAGTTTAGGAGAGCTGGCTGTAGCCCCTGGAGACTGAAAACTGGGCTCATTCTCCCTCAAAGCTAAGGTCAGGAATAGCCTCTCCTCTGGGAAGGGGTTTTTCCAACCAGTTCATCTACAGGCAATACAGAAAGTAATTTCTAGGTCGTCTCATGGACTACGCTGCTTCTGTATAACGTCCGTATTGCACTGTTTGTAATGTGATACTTAAGAAGTAATAGCTATTTTAACTATTGTTATGCATAAGTATTTGACAACAGTTGGTTGATGTAAGGTTCCCCTGTGAAGCAAAATGTGATGGATCTCTACTAGGGGCTCATTTCTGGGTTCTTGGCTCATTCACAGATGGTTGAAGTAGCTACAAATCTGATCATTAACTTAATTATAACAATTCTATTTGTCATTAGGAGAATAAAAGGCTGGTTTATAGATTTGAATATTAACTGCGCTAAACCTAACTGGCTTGAAAAATGTGATATTCCTTTCAGAGCTCAACAAATCTCTCAGAGCCTCAAATTACTACTGTCATATTTATTATCATCATTATTATTATTCACATACATAAGAATGTTAATACACCAAAATCAAATTTTCAAGTAAAAACAAATTTGTGGAACCGAAGTCAATAGCATGTAATACACCAACACGCTAATAACACAGTCAGATTTTGGAAACCTAATAAATATTTAACATTAAAATAAATGTGTAGTATTTATCTATAGGGAAGTATTATGTTATTTCAAATCAGCGCAATTATATTAATCACTTTTTTACAGTAAAATGGCCTGACATTAGTATTTGTTTCTGAAGAATAATGTCATTCTATTTCCCATATTTTTCTTACTCTCCTGACTGAATAAGGCATGGGTGGGAGAAACTAATCAATTAAGTGACCTTGAAAACAGACTGAAAGTACTGTTAATCTATGGGTATTGTCAATACAAAGTAGTTGAATTTATTTGTTTTATGAACATAGTGTGAAAGGTAGGCAGTGGAATATCTCTTATCTTGCCTCCAATCCAACCTCTTACTCTCCACACAGACAACTATTAGTAGCAGGTTTCTTTGTATATAATTTAAGGGATATTCTATACAAAAAAAAATTAATTAGCATATTTCCTTTTTAAAAATGAAAAATGGTGTAATGATAAATATACTGTTCTTTGCATAACACTTTTATTAACAATAATGAATTTTTTCCTTAACAGTCATTAAAACATTTTCTTTTATTGAGGAAGTTGAATTGCTTGTAAATATGACATGTTGCGTAGATTTGAATTTTTCTATAGTGCAGCTCTATCAAATGGCTTGAGTATTTATTATTTTAGAAATAACACTATTATGTTCTGAAGGAATATATAATTGCTGTTTCTCTATATCTTTATCAATATAGCATTTGGTCAGACTGTTAACAATCTGATAAAATTTTAACATTTTTTTTTAAAGATTTTGTTTATTTATTTGACAGACAGAGATCACAAGTAGGCAGAGAGGCAGGCAGAGAGAGAGAGAGGGAAGCAGGCTCCCTGCTGAGCAGAGAGCCCGATGCAGGACTCGATCCCAGGACCCTGAGATCATGACCTGAGCCGAAGGCAGCGGCTTAACCCACTGAGCCACCCAGGCGCCCATTAACATGGTTTTAAATTTGATTTAACTCTCATCTTAAATGAATTTGGGATCATGCATATATTTGAGAGAAATCTGTATTTTCTTTTTTTTGAGCCATGAGTTCAAATAATTTGCATATGTTTTCTTATTGGATCATTGGTCTTATTCATGTTAATGAAAGAAGCCATTTCTATTTTAAGAAAATTAGATCTTTAATTAACAACAAGTTTTTGGTTTTTTTGTATTTAGTTTATCACTTAAATTTTATTCTTCCTTATTTTGGTTATTGCACTCATAACTTATTAATGTATGATGTATAAATTCTTTATTTTGTGTCTCCAGAGTTTGTGTCTCAAATTAAAATTATGGATATAAAATAATCTTCCATTATTTGTTCTAATACTTTTATAGTATCAGTTTTTTTCCTTTTTGGGAGGAGGGCGATTTTTGTTTAAAAATTAGATTTTGGCAGTTTTTTTAGCTATTGCCTTGCTGCTTTAACTCAATATTCTGTACCTTAGTGATTCTGTACTTTTGCAACACTTAAAGAATCAGCAGCATCATGTCTCCCAGACATACCAGCGCCAACCATGGGACCGAAGTCAATAGCATGTAATACACCAACACGCTAATAACACAGCATTTATCCTGTGTTTGTTTATCCTCATTATGATATCCTATGTTATTATTTCTTGTCTCATCACAGCTCCACAGGCCCCCCTTCCAAATGCAGATTATGTGATATGATTCCTCATTTTGCATTTTTTAGGTCATCCATAAGTGGTGAACAATTGGTCTTAGTAAAATATTTTTGCTAAAATCATTGAGATGCTGTTTGTTTTTTGCAAAGACTTCCCATGCGTGTGATAGAAACCCACATCAAGAAAAGTGACAAGATTTAAAAAGAGTGCAAAAGACTGTCTACAAAATGAACACACTGGTGTAAGAAGCACCTAGAACAAGAAGCGGTCACTTTTGTCAGTTGTGACACATGTCTCATGTCTCATGTCTCATGACACATGCCTCATCCTAGTGTCTTAATTCCTCACCATGGAGATAACCAGTCTTGGGCTCCTAATGCCATGGATGCGTCTTGTCCTTTAAGTTCACAGAATCTAATAGTGTGTGCTCTTTTTAGGTAATTTTTCTTATTGAATATCACTTTTGAGATTCATCCATGTTACTGACTACAGTTTTGGTTTGTTTATCCTCATTATGATATCCTATGTTATTATCTTAATGTGTCACAAATTTATTTCTTCATGGATGGAATTTGGAGTGATTTGAGGAATAGTGCTATGAAGATTCTTGTATGTGACTTTTGGCCAACATATGCACAAATATTTGGGGGTTATGTCTAGAAGTATAGATGCTGATCACAGGTAGCTTTATTCTACATCAGCCAACAGTTTCCTATGGAAATATCTGCAGACAATTCCAGAAACTCCATGGTTATGTTGATACTTCATGTATCTTCATGTTTTTCACTTTCATAATTTTGGTAATATAGAGTAGAACTATATTTTAAATTTATTTTCTATGATGATCACTGAATTTAAGCATCTTTCTAATTTGTAGTGGGCTTCTGGGATTTTCATATTTTTAAGAGTTCAAGCACTTCTTACCAATTTTCCATTTAATTTCCCTCTTTTCTTATTGATTCATAAGAATTTATATATATATTCCAACTCTGCAGCTTATCTTTTCATTGTCATAACTTTTCTGTTCCATAAAAAAGTTCATATTTTATATAAGCTACAATTTTTCACTTTTTCCTTTATGACTCATACTTTTGTGTCTTATTTAATACATATTTTCTTACCACACATTCATGGAAATTTATTTTTATTTTTTCTCAAATTTCATCAGGAATAAATTATTATGTGCCATATAAACCAAAAGTCAATATTATTTTTATTCTATCCAATATAGATACAAATTGACCCTGTAAAAGTTATTGAAAATACCTTTTTACACAGAATATCAGATTGGATAAAAAAGCAAGACCCCTCCTAATGTTGTCTACAAGAGACTCATTTTAGACCTAAATACACCTCCAGATTGAAGTAAGGGGGTGGAAAAACCATTTATCAGGCTAATGGACATCAAAAGAAACCTGGAGTAGCAATCCTCATATCAGACAAACTAGATTTTAAACCAAAATCTGTAGTAAGGGATGAAGAGAAACACTATATCATACTTAAAGTTCTATCCAACAAGAAGAACAAACCATTATAAATCTTAATGCTCCTAACATGAACACATGTTATAAACAATATATAAAACAATAATCAAATTTAAAAAACACATTCATAATAATATAATACTAGTAGGGGACTTCAACACCCTTTACTCACATTGATGGACAGATCATCTTAGCAGAGGACCAACAAGGAAACAAGGGCTTTGAATGATACACTGGACCAGACATATACAGAGCATTCCATTCTAAACCTACAGAATACATATTCTTCTCGAGTACACATGGAACATTCTCCTGAATAAGTCACATCCTGGGTCACATATCAGGTCTCAACTTGTACGAAAAGAATGAGATTATTCCCTACATATTTCTAGACCACAGTGCTTTAACTCAACCACAAGAGAAAATTTGGAAAAAACTCAAACACTTGGAGGTTAAAGAGCATCCTACTAAACAATGAATGGGTCAACCATGAAATTAAAAAAGAAATTAAAAAATTAATAGAAATAAATGAAAATGAAAACACAATGGTTCAAAACCTTGAGGATACAGTGAAGGTGATCCTAAGTGGAAAGTACATAGCAATAGAAGCCTTTCTCAAAAAGTTAGAAAAGTCTCAAATACACAAACTAACCTTATACCTAAAGGAGCTGAAGAAAGAACAGTGAATAAAGCCTAAACCAAGCAGAAGAGAAATAATGAATATTAAAGCATAAATCAATGAAATAGAAACCAAAAGAAGAGTAAAACAGATCAATGACTCTAGAATCTGGTTCTCTGAAAGAATTAATGAGAATGATAAACTCCTGGCCAGACTTAACAAAAAGAAAAGAGAAAGAACCCCAATTTATACAATCATGAATGAAAATGGAGAGATTATGACTAATACCAAGGAAATAAGCAACTATATGCCAACAAATTAGGCAGTCTGGAAGAAATGGATGCATTCTTGGAAATTTATGAACTATGAAACTGAAATAGGAAGAAATAGAAAACATGAACAGACCCCTAACCAGCAAGGAAATTGCAGCAGTAATCAAAAGTCTCCCAAAAAATGAGAGTCCAGGGCCAGATGGTTTTCCAGGGGAATTATACCAAACATTTAAAGAAGAACTCATATGTATTCCTCTGGTGCTTTTCAAAAAAAAAAAAAAAGAAAAAGAAATGGAAGGAAAGCTTCCAAACTCACTCTATGAAGCCAGCATTACCTTGATCCCCAAATCAGACAAAGATCCCACCAAAAAGGAGAATTAAAGACCAATATCCCTGATGAACATGGTTGCCAAAATTCTCACCAAGATACTAGCCTAGGATTCAACAGTACATTAAAAGTATTATTCCCCACAGCCAAGTTAGATTTATTCCTGGACTGCAAGGGAGGTTCAACATTCACAAATGAATCAACAGATACATCACTTTAATAGAAGAAAGGACAAGAACCATGTGATCCTCTCAACTGATGCAGAAAAAGCATTTGACAAAATAAAACATCCTTTCTTAAGACTTTCCACAGTGTATGGATATAAAGATCATACCTCAGTATCACAAAAGCCATGTATGAAAAGCCCACCAAGACTATTACTCTCAATGTAGAAAAACTGAGGGTTTTTTCCTGAAGGTCGGGAATGTGACAGGGATTCCCACTATCATCACTGTTGTTCCTTGTACTAGAAGTCCTAGCCTCAGCAATCAGACAACAAAAAGAAATAAAAGGCATTCAAACTGGCAAAGAAGCAAAACTCTCACTCTTCACAGATGACATGATACTTAATAGGGAAAACCCAAAAGACTCCACCCCAACACTGCTAGAACTCATATAGCAATTCAGCAACATGGCAGTTTATAAATTTAGTGCACTGAAATCAGTTGCATTTCTATACTCTAACAATGAGACAGAAGAGAGAGAAATTAAGGAATCTATCAAATCTACCCTGTTTACAATTGTACCCAAAACCATAGGATACATAGAAAGAAACTTAAGCAAAAAGGTAAAGAATCTGTACTCTAAAAACTACAGAACATTTATGAAAGAAATTGAGGAAGACACAAAGAAATGGAAAAACATTTCATTCTCATGGATTGGAAGAATAAATATTGTTAAAATGTCTGGGCTACCCAGAACATTCTACACACTGAATGCAATCTTTATCAAAATACCATCAACATTTTTCACAGAGCTGGAACAAATAAAATTTGTATGGAACCAGAAAGGACCCCAAATAGCCAAACATGTTGAAAAATAAAATCAAAACTGGTGGCATCACAATTCTGGACTTCAATCTCTATTACAAAACTGTAAACAGCAAGACAGTATGGTACTGGTACAAAACCAGACAGACTAATCAGTGGAACAGAAGAGAGAACCCAGGAATGAACCCTCAACTCTATGGCCAACTAATTTTTGACAAAGTAGGAAAGAATATCCAATGGAAAAAGAATAGTCTCTTCAGTAAATGGCACTAGGAGAATTGGACAGCACATGTAGAAGAATGAAACTGAACCATTTTCTTACACCATACACAAAAATAGACTAAAAATGGGTGAAAGACATAATGTGAGACAGGGATCCATCAAAATCCTAGAGGAGAGCACAAGCAGCAACCTCTTCAACCTCAAACACAACAACTTCTTGCTAGACACAAAGGCAAGAGAAACAAAAGCAAAAATGACCTCTTAGGACTTCATCAAGATAAAAAGCTTTTGCACAGCAAAGGAAACAGTCAACAAAAGAAAAAGGCTACCTGCAGAATGGGAGAAGATATTTGTAGATGACATATCAGATAAAGGGCTTGTAACCAAGATCTATAAAAAACATCAAAATCAACACCCAAAAAACAAATAATCCAATCAAGAAATGGGCAGAAGACATGAACAGACATTTCTCCAAAGAAGACATACAAATGGCCAACAGAAATATGAAAAAAATGCTCAATATCATTTGTCATTAGGGAAATACAAATCAAAACCACAATGAGATACTACCTTGTGTCAGTCAGAATGGCTAAAATTAACAAGACAGAAAACAACAAATGTTAGCAAAGATGTGGAGAAAGGGAAACCCTCTTACACTGTTGGTGGGAACGTAAGCTAGTATAGCCACTCTGGAAAACAGTATGGAGGTTCCTCAAAAAGTCAAAAATAGAGCTATCCTACCATCCAGCAATTGCACTACTAGGCATTTACCCCAAAGATAGAAATGTAGTGATATGAAGGGCACCTGCACCCCAATGTTTATAGCAGCAATGTCCACAATAGCCAAACTGGTGGAAAAAGCTGAGATGTTCACTGACATGAATGGATAAAGAAGTTGTGAGATTATATATATAATATGGAATATTACTCTGCCATCAGGAAGGATGCTTACCATTTACTTCAACATGGATGGAACTGGAGGATATTTTGCTGAGTGAAATAAGTCAGACAAAAATAATTATCATATGGTTTCACTCATATGTGAACTATAATAAATAGTGTGGAAGATCATAGGGTAACAGAGGGAAAACTGAAAGGGGAGTTGTCAGAGAGAGGGAAAAATCATGAGAGACTCTTAACTATAAGAATAAAACAGGGTTGCTGGAGGGAAGGTAGGCAGGGGAATGGAGTAACTGGGTGATGGGCATTAAGTAGGGCACCTGATAAGCACTGGGTGTTATATGCAATGATAAGTTATTGAGCACTATATCTGAAATTAATTATGTACTATATTTTGGGTAATTGAATTTAAATAATAATAAAAAAGAAATTGTTATCTTTTTTACTTCACTTCAATGTATTCTTTGTCATAAATTAGGAGAGCATACTACATCTTTCAGTCTCTGTTCTGTTTCACTGGTTTATGTAATACTTCCCTTACACTAAAACTTTATTGTCTTAGTTAATTCACTCTTAAAATACATATTTTTTCTGATAAAGTCTACCATCTATGTTCTTCTTTGAAAATTGGCCTTAACTTCTTATTTATTTATTGTCTATATATTTTAGAATCACTTTATAAAATTTTCCCCCTAAATTTTTTTTTTTGATAAATAATGCTTTTGATTTTTAGGTTAATTTCTTTAGAGTTAACATCCTTAATGTTATATCTTTCATTTCATGAATACTGAGAGTTATGAGTACCTACTCATGATGGCAGAGAACTAATATCCTTAAAATATTACTTCTATCCATAAATTCAATATAATTCTTACCCAATTTCAACAGGATTTTTTTTTTTAGGTTGACAGTTTTTATAAAGTTGGAATAGAATTCCAAAAATCACAAAGGCAAACTGAAAATCTAAAAAAAAAATTACTAATGACCATCTCACCAGAAAATTTATAATACAAATAACAACACATGGCAAAGCCAGTGTGGATAGTATGGATGAGAGAGAAACAGATTAATAAATAAACCAGGAAGCCAAGAAACAGATGCATGCCTTAAGGATACAATGAAAACCCAAGGAAAATATGAAGAAGCATTGAGCTCAAGCTTATAAAATAAGTAAAGTAAGTAAGTACATAAATAAATTAATTACCTAATTAATAGGAAAGATGGGGAAGCTCTTTATTACAGTGGAATGACAATTACTAAATGTAAGAAGAATGAAATAGTAACAAAATATCTCTTGAAAATATTACAGTTACAATTAATTTAGCCAAGAATCATCAATAAGATGCTAAAAATCTAGCGTGAAAATTTGATGGAGAATGAAATATTTACTAAGTCATTCTCTCAGATATTGCAAATTGAAGGAGGTAACTTTATGGTTTAAAAACTTGGCAGATGCTAACTTCACAATGGAAAAATTAATGCCCCCAGTATTGAGAAAACTGATGTGATGTGCCTCCTGATATCATTCTCTGAGAATATAACACCTCTCCTGTCACACTCCTACCAAAAAGGCATAACCTGAATATAATCATGAATAAACACCACAAAATCCAAGTCTACAAAAGAACAAATGTGTAGCATCAAAAACAGAAACATAATGAAAAGCAAAGACTGTTTCCAGATTAAAGAAGACTAAAGAGGTGAAAACTAATACAATGGATGATCTTGGTTTGGATTCAAGCTTGCAAAAATACAAAACGTAGAGGAAATTATTAAACAATCAGCAAAATTTAGTACAAACTGTCTACTAGATAATAAAGTATACACATTTAAATTTCATGAATTTGATCATCATACTGATGATATATAAGTGAATGTCCTTATTACTGAGTGATACATATTCCTATAACTCTCAAATAGGTCAGTAAAAATAATAGAACTAATGGTAATAATTTATAGATAAAGAAAAACAGTAAGTGGCCAAATGTTAACAATTGAATTTAGATGAAGGGTAAAATGCTTTCTACTATGCTGAAAACTTCTCTGTAAATAGGAAATTATTTCAAATTCAAAAATTAAAATTAAAAATCTCTATTCTAAATCCTAAGAACTTTGTCAGCAGATAGATCCTTAGGAACTTGTTGGAATTATGCCAGGCCCTTCAGCAACGTTTACACATTACTATTTTTATAGTTTCTACTTCAGCGACTAAAGTATTGGTTAAGTATTTTCATGTAGTTGTTATTGTTAAATAACACAGCATACCATTTGGGTAACTGGGGCATTTGTTGTTAGCTGCAATACCAATATATTTTGTCCTAAATTCTGGGTAATTATCTATGACAATATTTCAGTGGAGCCAAAGGTGATCATTGAAAAAAAAATATTAATGTTGTATTATCTTCCCTAGGGTGCTTTAACACCTAGTTGGGAATACTAACATATAAATAGATTTATTTAATATGATTTGTGAAAACTTGAGAGGCTGTTACATAGAGTATACTCTGAAGACAGCAGAGGTGTGTCTAAATTCAATAAAGTTAGAAAGGGGCAGGTCAGGACAAGCAGGAATGGTTTTCAGGAGGAGATGACCTGAGAACTGAATCTGAAGGAGGTACGTGAAATAAGTAGGTGAAAGTATAGGTTTCCCTCAGACATATGAGTAAAACTGAAAGCAACAGTGTGGTATGCTTGGTAAACTACAAGAGAAGACAGAACCTATGGAAGGAGAGAAGCTGAAAGCTAGTGATAGGAGTTGAGGTTGGTGATGAAAGAGTACCCACCTCAATGCTCAAATATTTTAATGGCCTTTAAATTACACACATAGGGCATGTAGTAGATTATATTATTTTATAAACATTTAGAAAGAAGACTACTATTTATATCTCTTTCTTTATAGCAATTTTTCTACCCTGGAGAATTATAATGAATCATTTAAGGTTTATCTCCCATTAGGTCTTAAGCTTAGTGAAGAAGGGCCAGACCCAGGTTTAAAAATCTTGTACACCATTCCTGTTTGCATGTCATTCCTTCAGGATGCTCCCCATTTCCTTCTTCCTGAAGAAGAAGAAATGCATTCTTCTGAAGAAATGCATTCTTTAGACTTTCTCTAACTAGGAGTCATGAGTGGTAAACTCTATCATTATTGTGGGTCCACAACAATAACTTTATTTTAGTTTCATTCTGTGTTAGAAGTTTGGTTGTCATACTTCCTGTTTATTTTCTATTATGACATAAATATTGTCATACTATACTTTGATATTTTCTTTTTATCACTATTTTCTCTTGGCACCTTGAAACTGTTATTTCATTGCCTTTTGGTCCTTACTGTCATTGCTGAAAAATCTGTGGATAGATATGATTTTCCCCATAAACAGATGAAACTCAGAAAAGCTAAATATCACAGAGCTACCAACCAAATGCTTTGAGGCAGAATCTGTAACTCCAGGGTACGTATATAGCTTTTCTTGCAGATTCTGCCTCTTGTCTTCCTTATGTCACAGGTAAAAGAAAGAAAACATTTAAGGCAATGAACTGCTACAGTGGCCCTGTCAAGGTTGTAATGTATTTTCAATTCTTTCTCTTCTCTTTGGCAATAAAAAATGTGGCACAAAGAAGTCATTGTAGCATAGGCTGTGAAATCATTTGACTGTGGTCATCTTCTCATTCCAATGCAACACATTTATCCCTTGCCAAAATACATCTATATCTCTATCTATCTATCTTTATGTCTTGGTTTATTTATCTGCAAAATGGGGATAAATAATATCCTCTACCTTATACACATATAGCAATTAAATAAATTATGATAGAAATTATTAGCACAATATCTGGCACGTAATACTCAAATGTGAGAAATCACTATGTTGAATATAACTTAGTTTTCCTATTCCTGGGAGGAGTGAATATTGAAATGACCATACAAAATCTTCCATACATTTATGTCTGGCCTTGAAAACAAAACCTGTAAGATATATATCAGGATAGCATAGATGGGCAAAAATTAGTTCAATATGTTAAATAAAAAATGAAAAATATATTTTTAATATTTATAGGTGAACATGTTGCATAATAATTTATCATTTCTACATTGTCTACAGAGATAAATTGAATATAATTTGCTTATATTGCTTTTGCCTCCATAAATTCAAAGAATTAATCCCAGAGTTAAAAGCATCCAAGGAGCAATCATGTAGTAAGGGCTATGGGATCATGAGTATCCATATATTTTTCTTTTAAATAAATGGAAACCTCAGAGATAGCCACAATTCACCATGAAGCTTTGTGAATGCAAGGCTAATTCTTCAGGTCAAAATACATGGGTTTCAGGGACCATTAAATATCACATCCATCATCTTTGCTACTCTCCAACACAGCCCTATAAAGTATAACAAATATCCCTGTGTCAGGTCTTAATCACTGATTTTTAAGTTTGAAAGGTGTTTGCTTTGTGCTGCTTTTATTATATGTACATCAAGAAGAATAAAGTAGAAACACATGAAAAATGGAAAACCTATGGTTGCCTTGACAATTTTTGCCTTCAGAAAAAATGCTTGCTTTCAGCCTAGATGTTTTCATTTACTAAGGATATTATACCTCAGTGGCAAACTCTAATGACTTCTGAAAATGGGAAAAGAACATCAAGATATTTATTTTAGACCGCATGTATATTTTTAACTTCATAAAATAGACCAATATTTGAAAATTGTGTAATTATATTCACTTTCACATACGGTCTATACCTCAGTTCAATAAGACTTGCCAAATGGTAATAAATCAATGCTCTTACAAATCAGATGTTTCTTTTATGTCACCACTGAAACAGAGAAAACAAATGCAGGATTATATTGTTTTGTTTTTACTTAGTGTTTTGCCTGTCATCATACGCAAATTTAATCAGCATTATTAGTAACTGTCAACAGCATATTTTGAACATAAGGCAAATACAGCAGGTGGTTTAAAAAATGACTGAAAGCAAAAATGCAAAACAAATGATCGCTAGGAAATGCTAATCTTTTTCTGCATAAATTTAAGATAAATTAAAATGCATGAAAACTCCCACTGAAGGTTAGCACTGGAGAGAAAGGGAAATAAATTAACCAATTTTTGTTATTAGACCATTTGTCTAAAAGCTAAAATACTAAATATTTTACTCTATACTAATTGATTTGATTCAATAACTGTGGCTTACTTATACTTATAAAATTTGAGAAAATGAAATTTAGAGCTTAAATAACAGTTCTTTATACTAACAAATTTGAAAGTTGTTGCTTTGTTCAAAGCACAGTAATACTTGAATGGCATATTTGATTATTTTAAACATATGACCAATTTTAACTAAAATGATATTATAGAAAACATAAACAGTAAACATGTAATAATATGATCTTTTTTTATTCTGATCTAATTATATCTTGAGTAACTTTAAGATTGCCTTTCTGGTTTGGAAGAGGACCAAGGAAAATGCATTAGGAAAGGTATTCTGCACTTGTTAAGATCATGAGATATGATTATACTGGGACATAAATGACAATTTAAAAGAGAAATAACTGTACAATTCTCCACCCCAGTTTTCTTCCTCATAGGGTAGGGGAACCACCAGGGGAATATCTTCTGAGCTTTTTATAGATAGCACAGAAACCATCATTTGAAACTGTGCTTCCAGAGATCTAACAGGTGCTTAGATGATAGAAGCAATTTCATCAGTAAGAAAGAATGTCACTCTAGAGCACCATTTACCCACCTGCCAAACTAGATACAGGAATCTCCAAGGAACTCTTGCTATTTTAATCTTCTGAAAAATTAAAAGGTATGATAAAACAATTGACACCAGGGACTTTGCGATGATTAACTCTAATGTCTTTTTGTGTGGGTCATAGCCAGAAAATGAAAATGTAGGTGAAATGTGTATACTCATCAATTACAGTTTAAATACCCACAGAAGACTGACCCACGTATTAAGAACTCCTTGAGAATAGAGAGTTGGTTACACAACAGAAAGAATTTCTACATTGGCAAGAAGTTTTATGTTGAGTTTTATGTTGAGTATTTCTGTTTTTGTATAAAATATCCAAAGGCATTTCAAAAGAGGTACCTACCAAAGTTTAAAAATTTACGTTAACCAAGTTATTAATTTCCTTGAAAATATTCTATGAAAATTGTCCCCTCCCCCATACCAAAGTAACTGAAAATTAGAACTGATTTGATGCAATGGGAAATGGTGCTGATTCAAACAAACAGCATTGAGAGTGGTCTCTGTCATACTGATTTGGGAAACAATGGCAGAAGAAAAATTCTCAAATTTCCTTACCACCTATAGCCCACTGACAAGTTCTTGAAACAGGCAGAGTGACATTATTCTAGGGACTCAACTGTCTCGATGTTAATTCTTTACTAAGGCAAAAGGCAATCCTAGCCTGACCTCTCCTTCTCCCCACCCTTCACCCCAGCAATCCTGTAAGTGTACTTTAATGTATAAAAATTCCTTTGGAAACTTCTTTTATCTCTAAACTTCCCAAGATATGTGTTGACAATCACCCCAAGCATATGGCCCATCAATTTATATCTGAAGGTTCTCATAACTAAGGTTTTATTAGATGGTAATAAATGACCAATTCCCAACAATGAGATAGCCCAACAATAGCCCCCTCAAGGTCCTAGAAACCTTGCTTCCAAAATTCCTTAGAGATTTACAGTTATCTCTAACCCTTCCCAACTTGAAAGTATATAATGGGCCACTCCTCATAACCCCAGTGAAGCTCAGCCCATAGGTCCTGTACCCATGCTTTAATAAAATCACCTTTTTGCACCAAAAACATCTCAAGAATTCTTTCTTGGCCATTGGCCTCAAACCCTGATAACATTTTTCCTACATCAATACCAGTGAAAGAAAGGACAGGAAGGACAGGAGAGCCATTAGAATACACTTCAGAATGCCTCACTCTTTTCTTCCTACTTACTGCTCTGCCCTTTGTTATAGAGGGAGTCTTCTTCCCCAAAGTCCTCTACTTCCAAACAAAGCCTCTTTGGGTCATAATTTACATATGCATTCTCTTGTTCTCCCCTCTCAGCACTTCCATAACACACCATTCTTAGTTCTTTAACTAAATTCAAAGTTATTACTTTGTGCTATAAATCACAATCATTGCATGCTTTTCTCTATCCTTTGCCTTGGTTTTTCATTATAAAATGTCGGGAATATAAAAGTTTCTGTCTTTGTTGGTGATATTGGCAGGGGAGCACAGTGGTGAGAAAACCTGACATGATGCAAATGTTAATATTCACTGCTTCCTGTGGCTCAGTGTCTAATGGGAAATACAGAATAGGCAACCCCAAATCATAGTGTAACCTTGTAGTAG
Organism: Mustela nivalis; assembly: GCF_964662115.1. NCBI lineage: Eukaryota > Metazoa > Chordata > Mammalia > Carnivora > Mustelidae > Mustela > Mustela nivalis. Next base: position 60,049,121 of record NC_139033.1, read on the forward strand.
TACAATGAGCATATAAGGTAAATTTTACCCAAAATACACCAGTCAGAGAAAGACAAATACCATATAATTTCTCTCATGGGTGGAATTTAAGAAACAAAACAAATGAACAAAGGGAAAAGAGAGAGAGAGAGAGAGAACAAAAACCAGACTCTTAACTATAGAAAACAAACTCATAGTTACCAGAGGGGATGAGAATGGGGTGTGGGTGAGACAGGTGATGGAGGTTAAGAGTACATTCATATTTTTTAAATATTTTATTTATTTATTTGAAAGACAGAGAAAGCACACAAGAGAGCATGAGCTAGGGGAGAGGCAGAGGAAGAGGAAGAGGCAGACTCCTTGCTGAGTAGAGAACCCAATGCAGGGCTTGATTCCAGGACCCTGAGATCATGACCTGAGCCAAAGGCAGATGCTTAATGGACTGAGCCACCCAGGTGCCCAAAAGTACACTCATTCTCGATGACAGTTGGGTCTCTTGGCAACCAGTCCCCATCCTTAGGTGCAACCAGAATTTACCTCATTAGCATAACACAATTGTTGTATTTAATTGCTGAATCACTATATCGTACACCTGAAACTAATATAACAATGTTTGCTAACTAGCTAACTACGCTGGAATTAAAATAAAAAACATAAATTTTACCAACAACAACAAAAAGCGAATGTGATTATCCCATAACATGTGGTTTCCAAATATGTCATTGCTCAGTGAACAAACTAGGACCATAGAGGAGGAAGGAATGGATGGGTGGGAGAAGTAAAGTCCTGGAGTGTGAGGAGGTGAGGCACTATGGAATGTCATCCAGAGTCAACAATGCTAAAAGTCAATACTGATTGTAATAATTGTAATAATTCTTTTAAATCTGGGCAGCCACTGTAAGGTATAGAGATTGTTTTGTTCTGTTCTGTTTTGTTTTAACTGAGCCCAACATACTGTTGCTGGTTTTGAGTAACAGAGCTGGGTTTTTTTTTCTCCCCTTCTGTTATAACACTTTTACTTTCCCCTTCAGAGTAGCACTTTTAAAAGTTAATACAATATAAAATAGTTTTTATTTAAGGGCTATACAAAGAAAAAGCAAATTATTTAATATTAGCTTTACATTAAGTCTTAACCAAATTCTTATAAGGTTGTGCTTGATGTCACTGCTCAGAATGACCTAGTAAGTCATGAGTACTAGAAAGCAGAGAACCAGCAAGATATAGAACATGAAATGGATCCTAAACCAGACAGAAGGTTTGCGTTACACAGAAACCTGGAAGATTGGGTGTATGAGCAAGTCAGAAGAATCACAGCTGAACTATAGCAAGGTAGGTTTGGGAATTGACAATGTTTGGATGGCTAGAGAATAGGTAAAACTTTTTTGCAAAGTTTTGTCATTACACCAAGAGCAGTAAGAAGCCATTAAGAGAGTATAAGTCGCAGAATGGTGTGATAAAATTTGAGTTCAGATAGATGCATGGAGAAGTGGACAGAAGTTACAAAATTGAGAGTGTTTTTTTTTTTAATATTCCTTTTTTTAAAGAATTTATTTATTTAAGAAAGAGAGAGCACAAGCAGGGGGAGGGGGAGAGGGAGAAGCAGGCACCCCACAGAGCAGGGAGTCCAATGTGGAACTCAATCCCAGGATCCTGGGATAATGACCTGAGCTGAAGGTAGATGTTACTCAGGTGACTGGACAAAATTGAGAGAGCTTTGAGTTATATTGTTTGAATTCAGTTACTAGATATGTTACCTAAAATAAGTTATCGGTCTCCTCTCTACCTGTTATATTGTCTATGAAATAACAATGGCATAGTTAACTACTATATAATAATTTGATGGATAGAGAATAGGTAAAACTTTTTTGCAAAGTTTTTTTGCAAAATTTGATTTTAAAAGACCATGCTTATAAACAAATCTTAACACCAGAAATACACAGCAAACATTCCATAAATTTTAGCTATTGGTATTACAGCTAATAATGACTATCACAAAAAATCATTTAGATGGCTAGAAATGATCCATATGAGAAAACTAGTTCTTAAAAATATAATTCAGTTATGTTAAATAGGATAAGAATTACAAAATATTTAGGGATTTGTAGTTCAATTATATCTCTGATAAACAGTATATTGTTGGGTCTTGCTTATTTTTCTCTAGTCTCACGATTTCTGTTTAATTCAAACTGTTACTCTATTTATATTTACTGTAATGATTGAGATGCTTGAGTTTAAGTCAATCATCTTGCTATTTGTTTTTTGGTTACCTTTTGTGTTTTTGTTTGGATTAATGAATATTTTAAAACATTTTATTCTATCTTATCTGTTGGCATTTTTTTTTAAAGATTTTATTTATTTATTTGACAGAGAGAGTTCACAGTAGACAGATAGGCAGGCAGAGAGAGAGAGAGGGAAGCAGGCTCCCTGCTGAGCAGAGATCCCAATGCGGGACTCGATCCCAGGATCCTGAGATCATGACCTGAGCCGAAGGCAGCGGCTTAACCCACTGAGCCACCCAGGCGCCCTCTGTTGGCATTTTACTTATAATTTTAAATTATATTTTATTGATTGTTCTAGGGATTATTATATTCACCTTGAATTTATTATAGTCTACTGTGAATTAATAATACATGATTAATATATCACTTCAATTAAACAAATTTTATGTCAAGTTAATTTTATTTACATCTATTTCCATCCTTTGTGCTATTGTTGCCATATATTTTATTTCTATTTATGATATTAACCCAGTGATGCATTATTATCACTTTTCTGTTAAGTAGTCAGTTGATTTTCAAAGCATTTAAAAAAATCAATGAGTATTTTGTAATTATTCACATTTATCCCTTCCAGAATTCTTCATTCCCTCTTATAGACCAAAAATTTGTATCTGTATTATTTTCTTCAGAGTGAACAAATCTATGTCTCTCTCTTTCTATTACTATGTATTTATTTTTCATAGTGAAGATTTGCTCTTAAAAAATTCTACTAGTTTTTTTTTTTTCTGAAATGTCCTTATTTCATTTGAGACATGTATTTTTGATGAATATAGAATATGCCTAGAGTGTTTTCCTTTGTAGTTTTCTGTAGAGTGTTGAACTGTCTGGACACATGGGCTACTTTGTAAAGTAAAATTAAAAAATTTTTTATATAATTGACTTACGTTGAGTTTTAATGATTTTTATTGACTTTTCCTTGAGTTAACCCATCTTTTCTTCTTATCCTAAGCAATACTTTTTTAAAAAAATATTGATAAGCATTTTATTTTAAGATATACATTGTTTCTTTCTTATAAGATACATGTTCTTTCTTATAGTTTCCATATCTCTCTTGAAATTCTTCTTCATTCAATATGTTTATTACTTCCTGCAGACTTTTAAACATATTTACTACACTTCTTTCCCCATGCTGTTTTAGCAATTCCAACATTCAGGTGGTCTGAGTATCAATATCTATTGACTGATTTTTCTCTTGGCCCTGGGTCATTTGTTTTCTGTTTCTTTGCATGTCTAGTGAGTTTTAAATTGTATAATGGACATTGTGAGTGATATATTGTAGAGCCCTGGGTTTTGTTATCTTTCTCTGTAGAGCTTTATGTTTTGTACTAGCAACAGAAATTTTTACTTTTTAGTTTTTAGAAAAATTTGCTAAATTAACTTAGTATCACCTTGATCTTGTAGATGCTTACTTATAGGCTTTTTTAAAAAACAAACAAAACAAAACAAAAGCAAAACGAAAAACAGAAAACAAAACGAGAAAACCTTATTCCTGGGACTTAATCTTTACAAATTCCTTCAAGAGACAGGTTTCATTTTTTTGCTTATAACTATAATTAGCAGGTGAGTGGGTCCATGATTAGTTATTTTACTATTATTAGCAGTCAGAAAATGGCTGGATTTAAGAAATTAAGAGTCATAGCTTACTTGCTAAGACCATTTTCAAGAGAATAGCAAGAGGAAACCCTGATAGCAGTCAGCTGAAGAGTGACTAGGCTTTAAGTAGAAACACAGTATGAAATAAACTTTCAAGAATTTTGGCTGTGAATTGATAGGGACACAGTTATAAGTTGAATAGAATTTGAAGGACAAGGTAAGGTCTGTTGTACAATAAAAATCCTCAAAAATAATATTTCCCATGCTGATTATAAAAGTAGAACATGTTTTTGATACGGTGCTCAAACATTACAACATTACATTTTCATCTATCACCACTTCACCAACAAAGTCATCAGTAACCTTTTAGGATAGATTTTTTTCCTGGTAATTGTATGAATATATTTTTATAAACATGGGATTATAGTATAGCATAAATGACCTTAACATGGCCTAAATAATTTCCTGGATGAATGTCTATAAATGGGCTTTCTGAATAGACATGTGTCTTCTAAACATCACAGAAATTTGTTTGCAAAGATACATTTTTCTGTGTCAAGTCCATAGTTCCATTAGTGTCTCCAAATGGCACATTAGAGAATCATATTTAAGTATTGATTTAAATTGATATAGTGTTTCAATTTCTAGGACGTCATTCTAAGAAAAGTAATCAGAAATGTAAGTAAAAATACATATACAAAACTATTGCAATATTGTTTAAAATGGCAAGACATCAAATAAATACATAAAATGTCCAAAAATAGTTGTTTTCTCTGTAATAAGTGCTATATAGCACTACATTTGTAAAAAGAGAATATAGGCTAAATTTATTAGTATGAGAAGATTTTTTCTCAATATATTCTTATCTGAAAATAGCCATTATGAAATAGACTGAATTTTAAAGAGACATAAAATATAAATGATATTTATTTACACAGACCTAAATCAGTAAGTATCTCGAATTGTAGTATTTGGAATTTATAAAATTTCTTGTTACCTGGTTTTATTTTTTGTACACTGAAGAATATGGATTCTCATGACAAAATTAGAGGAGAAAATAATTATATTTTCTGGGGGGTCTACTCATTCCATGCCAGGAACACAATGAATAGCATGGAGCTGCTGGAAATGTCAATCATCTTGAAGCATCCTAATGCAGCTTGTGAAAATAATGGAAAAATCATAATGGGAAGACAGCAGAAGCATAGAACATTTAATTGCTTCCATACTGAGGATTTTTCACCTAAGCAGCATATACATTTGTTGGTCATGCTGCTGGTGTTTTTGTTTTGTTTTAGTTTTTACTTTACCATTGCTTATTAGATTTGTCAATCTTCCTATCTCCAATTTTTTTGGCCATCTCAACAGATTAAAGTCTCAGGTTTATCACTATAGAAACTTTATTTTTAATTTCCCTGTATAATGAAAGTTTACACCATTCATATTTATGTGTGTGGGAAGAACTTTTGGTTGAAAATCCCATTTTTAAGATTTTACTTTTTCGTGCAGTCTTTCTGTGAAACACTAACTTACCAGATAAAAAATGACCATAAAAATACATCACTGAAAAATCCAAATAGCTTTTCTGATGGAAATGATTATTACAGGTTTATGCATGGATTTCTAATTTAGCAGTGACTAATAATATCTAAGTGATAAAAAGCTTTATTTGAGGAATGAAGATCAGCAATAGACATGCCACTTTGTTCTAATTTAAGCCTCTCATAACCTACTCTGAAGGAATTTAATTATGATGCTTGGAAAATACAACTTTCATATCATGTAAGATTCCTAATAATTAAGCTTGAAGTTACTTTTAGATTATTTTCCTATAACATAAACTATTTGTTAATATACTTACTGGAATTTGTGGCTAAATCAATCAGTGTAGGGTAGAGACAGCATTCTAGGTATTTATGAAGACAATCATGATTGTCCAGTGATTGAACCCAGAGATTTCTTTGGGTTGCCTGGTATCAAGACAGCTAAGCATGAGACCCTCACTCTGAAGTAAAGGGACTGCAACTTCTTTCAATACTGTGGGATCTTTTTCCCTCTGAAGGGCATGCCTCAAAGATCTGAGGGTGATGACAATCTCCATTTCTAAAGATTTATATCTCCCAGCAGTTTCCTATAAAGGAGTTACCTAAAGTCTGAATAAATTATACCTGAATCCAAAGTGTCTATTTAGGAGCCTGCTCTTTTGTTCTATAAGAAGAAATAACAACAAAAAGAATTACTCTCTTGAATTCTATTTTGTAGATGAGTTTATCTGTACCTTGTTCCAAGTGTACCTCTCTGCAGGATCCCAGAATAGGTGATGCATTCACCTGCAAATCTTTTTGATGTTAAGTTTTGACATACTGCAAATGCCCTGGGCTATGGTTTATTTCAATCATAATGGACTTTAATGTGGGAAAAAAGAGACCACATTACAAAAGAGTTGGAAGGACTGGAAGAGTGAAAAGCAAGAGTTCAAACCCCTACTGAATTTAAGACTAAACCTTAAATTAATAGCTTTGATCCTGAGTTCAGAAAGTGTCTATTTCTGTGGGTTTTACGAGTAATACATCATACTTCCTCATACCTAGAAGACTAGCAACTCAATACCGGAATGAGGGAAATGCCCACCAAAACACTTACCTCTGTCACAACTTGTTTTTAGTCAGTACCATGTCAAAGGAAGATAACCTCTTCCTTCCTTTCTCCTTTGAAATGCCATTACAGTGAAATTCAGTAGAAGAAACAACTGTGCATTCAGAATTACAGTTACAAGGAAGTCTGGAAATTGAGAGTGGTAACTTAAAATACTCAAAATAATTTTTATAGATAGTTGCAGTGTTTCTGTATTAAAGTAAGAAATTTAAAAGGGAAAAGAAAATACCAGTATCGTTTGACAATTTCTTTATTGTAAAAATGATTCCTGGGGTGTCTGGGTGGCTCAGTGGGTTAAAGCCTCTGCCTTTGGCTCCGGTCATGATCCCAGGGTCATGGGATCCAGCTCCGCATTGGGCCCTCTGCTCAGTGGGGAGCCTGCTTCCTCCTCTCTCTCTGCCTGCCTCTCTGCCTGCCTCTCTACCTACTTGTGATCTCTGTCAAATAAATAAATAAAATTTAAAAAAAAAGAATGATTCTTGATTGTTCAATTGAATCTGTACCCACTTTTGACTGCTTCAAATCATAGATACTGAGTTCTACTGAAACAAGGATGTGTGCTGCAGGTTTACAAGGATGTTTGGTCCAATTTCTTTAATAATTTTAGCAGCTAAGGAAAAGAAGGGTTTCTCAAGGGACATTCAAATCCATAGAATAGATACAGAATTAAAATTTATATATGTCAGAAAGTCTCTCTTTTTGGAATTGATTTTTTGCATAAATATATATTCCCTGAGGCATGAGTGTCTGGACCTTACCCAAGAAAGTGATCCTGGAAAGAATACACATTCCACCAAACACTTAAATGGTAGTGCACAGTTTGAATGGGTAAATATCTTTGAGATTCTTTCAAACTTTGTGGTTTGGAATTCAGAAAAAAATAGATGTTCCTGTGGAATATGATGGGGTCACCAATGAAACCCACTTGACACAAAGTGGTTGTCCATATTGCAGTAAATGGAGCATTTGTACAAGAGAGAAGGAGTAGGGTGTGGGGGGGTGGGCATTAATCATATAAAGAGTCTGACTGCTTCTGTTCTCAATGGAAGTTTATGGAGTGTCATTTGGTGAATAGGTGCCAGCAAAGCTTGTCACCTTACAGCATGAGGCACAGCCTTGTCCTATAAATTCTAGTTCCCCATGTTGCATGATTTCCAATGTCCCTTCTTTTGTTATAGATACAAATCTATTGATGAATACATGTGCCTAAAATCAAATCCATTTATCATAAAACAATAAATATTTTGAATAGTTGTTTTTTTTTTTTAACTATAGACTGAATTTTCCAGTATTACAACTCCCATGCAGAGTAAGGGAAGTCTGTACTTTTCTTTTGCTTAGAATTTTATAAAGAATTGTCTACTATTTTTTTAAATTTATTTTTTATTTATTTTCAGCATAACAGTATTCATTGTTTTTGTACACACCCAGTGCTCCATGTAATCCGTGCCCTCTCTAATACCCACCACCTGGTTCCCTCAACCTCCCACCCCCCCACCACTTAAAACCCCTCAGATTGTTTTTCAGAGTCCATAGTCTCTCATGGTTCACCTCCCCTTCCAATTTCCCCCACCTCCCTTCTCCTAACTCCCCATGTCCTCCATGCTATTTGTTATGCTCCACAAATAAGTGAAACCATATGATAATTGACTCTACTATTTTGCAAAATTCCATCAGGATTCATAGCAGTAACATTGCTCATGAACTTTAATTATCATATCTAGATGTTATGTGTCAACCATATCAGCAATATTCATTATAGTTAGATACATATATATGTATAGATATAGATATAGATATTTACATATATATATATATAGATAGATAGATAGATAGATAGATAACCATAAGTCTTTTGGGTTGTCTTCCAAAGCAGGTGTTCTCAAATACTTAAATGCTAAAATAAATATACTTCTAATAAAATGACTTTCATTTTATTTTTCCATATATATATAAAGACATTATATTTCTTTTTACAATTGTTACAGTAGGTATAAAATTTTTTAATGAATTTTCCTTAATGCTAAATAATTTTTTTTACAAGACATTGCTATGAAAAGAAATTATTTGATTTGTTAGAGTTGAGAACAATTATCAGGGGCTATTTTAGGATTTGGATTTTAGGATTAAACAATTCCCTGGGATTTTGAGAATTCAAGGTTTGATTTGTATACTTGAAAGATCTCTTCAGCTACATTGAAAATAGGGAATTCAAAGGCCCCAAACAAAGAAAATACTTACAACAATATTTCAGTTGTGGGTTAGAAATTATAAAGGTCTGCAATGATGTAATGATGGTGGGAATGGGCAAGAAATATGACTTTCCAGAGATAGTAAGAATATAGCATAGACTTGGCTTAAAGAGCTGAGGGTGATTCCAAGTTTTTACTTGGATAAAAAAGAGAACAATGAGTCCATAATTCGGATAAGTATTAGAGAATCAGAGTAGATTTAGAAAAAATAAAATGTCTAGGTTTTTTTTTTAATAATAAGCTTCTAAGGAATGTTCAGACATAGAGCTCTGGATGAAAGATGTATTTTTGGAAATTTGGGATATACACTGTGGGTGTGGGTGAAATCAGTTAATGAGCAGGGCAAGAGTGAGAATATACTAAAGTGGAAAACCAAGGATGGAATGTTCAGGGGGAAGATTATGTAGAAGGCACTGGAGGAAGAAAAGCTTGAGGTAACTGAAATACAGAAAAATGAAAAGAAGGCAGAGTAAAGAAAGAGACTCAATATTTTAAAGACAAAATGATCAGGGTGCCCGTTGAGCCTCTGACTTTTGGTTTAGGCTCAAGACGTGATCTTAAGGTTGTGGCATCAATCCCCTCAGCAGTCTTCCTGCTCAGTCCGTAGTCTGCTTGAGATTCTCTCTCCTTCTCCCTCTGCCCCTCCCCATGCTCACTCTCTCTCTCTAAGGTAAATAAATAAATCTTTTTAAAAATGATTAATAGTATTAAATGCTACAAATGAATCAAAATAAGAAACCAGGACTTTAAAACATTTGGATTTGAAAATCAGAGATGTTTTACAATGGTTAGGTAGTGAGGAAAGAAGGACTGACCATAATTTTCAAGGTTCAGTGTAAAGTAAAAGTGCATGGCCCTTCATTTAAAATGCATTAATAATTTCCAGAGAGCAGGGCACTAAACCAAGTGCACGGGCCGTCCAAATTTGTGGCCATTTACACCTATCCAGGTTGTGTGCCCATCAAGCTGGTCCAAGGTGGAAGAAGGAAAAGGGTGGGCAAGAACACATAACATGATTAAGACTTTTGTTTTAAAACTTTTCTTAAGAGAGAGATAGAGAATAAGTAAAAAACATAGGCCAATGGAAGAAGGAATTTTGTTTAATAGAAATCAATAAGTATACATAAAAATGTCAGTGGACTCTCTGTGAGAGAGGGGTAGCCAATAAATTAAAAGTCAGATTAAGTACAAACCCCACATGACAATTTCTCACCATGTGTACCACATACTACTTATATTGAAAGCACTTGGGGATTATTATTATTATTATTTTTAAATTCAGATCCCTGTGCCTTCCTTTACCCTTCAGATGATGAATCTCTGGAAGTGAGATTGAAGATAACCAATAGTCAGAGGCTCAACAGGCACCCTGATCATTTTGTTGTTGAAATACTTTAATATCTTTCTTTTCTCTGATTTTTTTCTTTTTTCTGCATCTCAGTTACCTCAGGCTTTTCTTCCTTCAGTGCCTTCTACATAATCTTTCCCCATAACATTCCATCCTTGGTTCTCCGTGTTAGTACATTCTCACTCTTCACCTGCTTACTTAATGACTCCACCCACAACCACAAGTGTGTATCCCAAATTGCCAAAACGACATCTTTCATTCAGAGCTCTATGCCTGAACATTCCACAGAAGCATATTATTTAAAAAAAAAAAAGACAGATCATTTTTACAAATTATTGCTTCATGGCAGTGGATTTTAACCTTGGCCAGATTTTGGAATAACCTGGTATGTTTTAAAAAATTACTGATGTCTGTGTCCACCCAGGAAATTTTTAATTTGTGTGGGGCACAACATGGGCATTGAGAACTTTTAAAGTTCCCCATGGATCCAAAATCACTATATAAGAGATTCTGAGCTGAGTTCAATAGATTTTTGCAGGACTCTGAACCTTCTAAATCAAGAGGATTGGTGGAGGAGTGAGGGAGGAGATGAAATTGTGAAGGAACAGATAATTGGAAGCAGTGCAAAATGCTCACCAAATTGTTTCACTTTAAAACATCCTTTAAATTTTATGTCAGAGGTTCATTATAACATATCCATGGATCAGGAGTAATTCTGGGGCCATTTTCTTTGGCAGGTCCATTGTCATCCACTTTGGATGGATGGAGAGGAAGAGTTAACTTTTTGTGAAAAACCATTTTTTTTGTTATTTTATTTTATTTTATTTCTTTTCAGTGTTCCAGAATTCACTGTTTATGCCCCACACCCAGTTCTCCATGCAATACGTGCCTTCCATAATACCCACCACCAGGTTCACCTAACCCCCCACCCCTTTCCCCTCCAAAATCCTCAGTTTGTTTCTCAGAATCTACAGTCTTTCAGGGTTTGTCTCCCCCTCCGATTTCCCCCACCTTACTTCTCTCCATCTCCCAATGTCCTCCATGTTATTCCTTATGCTCCATAAGTAAGCGAAACCATATAATTGACTCTCTCTACTTGACTTATTTCACTCAGCATAATCTCTTCCAGTCCCATCCATGTTGATACAAAAGTTGGGTATTCATCCTTTCTGATGGAGGCATAATACTCCATTGTATATATGGACCATATCTTCTTTATCCATTTGTCTATTGCATCTTGGTTCTTTCCACAGTTTGGTGACAGTGGCCATTGCTGCTATGAACATTAGGATGCAGGTGGCCCTTCTTTTCACTACATCAGTATCTGGGATAAATACCCAGTAGTGCAATTGCAGAGTCATCGGGTAGCTCTATTTTTAATTTCTTAAGGAACCTCCACACTATTTTCCAAAGTGGCTGCACCAATTTGCATTCCCACCAACAGTGTAAGAGTGTTTCCCTTTCTCCACATTCTCTCCAACACATGTTGTTTACTGTCTTGTTGATTTTGGCCATTCTAACTGGTGTAAGGTGGTATCTCAATGTGAAAACCATTCAATTTTAATAACATGACTGAGCTGTCAGATTAATTAAAAATCCTGAAAACTTATTTTTATGTTTTTTGATTTGACTCTGAGTTTTTTTCAATTAAAATAATCTATTAAGTAAAATCAACTAAATTCTTAATTAGTTTAATTTATGACAATCAAATTGATCTCATACCTAGGAAAGTGTCACAGAAATATCACAATAATCAAATTGACAATCTCCTTAATAAAATAGTCATGGAAATATTTCTTTGTCCAACACAGAATATTAAAGATTTATGTTAGCTGAGCAATGCAGATTTGCCAATTCGCTATGTAAAATCTAGCTCCAAATGTTCACCAAAACTGTTACAACAGTGTGAAAAGGGAAAAATTGACTCCTGCCCCCCTCCATTTTCTTGTACCTATGGCTCTAATCTGAAGCCAAGCATAGGGTGAAACATGTGATTAAGAACAGGTTTTTTTAGCATTCAAATCACATTATGTTTTGGGTGTAAGTTTCTGCAAGTATTCAACAAATGAACTGAGTGACTATTTCAACCAAACCTGTAAGTTTTGCTTTCCATAAATGGAAGCAGGGTTGCCTAAGTAGCTCAGTCCGTTAAGTCTCTGACTCTTGGCTTTGGCTCAGGTCATGATCTCAGGGTTGTGAGAGGGAGCCTTTTGTTGGGCTTTTTGCTCAGTGCTGAGTTCACATAAGATTCTCTCCCTCTTCCTCTGCCCCTCCCCCTGCTCATGCACGTGTGTGTGCTCTTCCTCTCTTTCTAAAGTAAATGATGAATAAAATCTTTAAAAAAATAAAAAATAAAAGGAAGTAGATTTTTCTTGGGCTTGTCTCATGTTTCTCCAGTTGTCCATTAGTTTGTGACTTTTTTGGGAAGATTTTTATTTATTTATTTGAGAGCGAACAGAGCACAGAGGGAGAGGAGGAGGGAGAAGTAGACCAGGGAGAAGCAGACTCCCTGACGAGCAGACAGCCCCCAACACATGACTCGATCCCAGGGCCCTGTTATTGTGACCTGAGCTGAAGGCAGACGCTTAACAGACTGAGCAATTCAGGTCCCCCACGTGATTCTTAATATTGACAGAAGTGCAATGCAAAGATAAACTGTATTTTATTGCCAAAAAATGTTGTGCTATTCCATTATTGCTCTGTTCTTTGTTTTTAACTTTATTTGAGTATTTGCTAGAGGGATCTTTACTGAAACTAGCTGGAGGATTAAATATTTACATTCTGTATCATGAGCAGTTAAGCCCTCAAGGCTAGTCATGGTCATGTTATGCAGTTTTCATGAAGCCAGGTAGAAGGACAAGAGTGAAGAGGACCAGTGTGTGTGTGTGTGTGTGTGTGTGTGTGTGTGTGTATAGAATATATAGCTCCTGATGATCCAAGAAACTGTCTGTGAAATCAACAATAAGGCAACAAAAATGACTCAGTCCTATCAGCTCAGCTCATTTTTCTATTAGACCCACCATTCTGGATTTAAAAGTACCTCCATAACTCTCCCATAGAGCCTTTTCTGTCAAACATATGCATGCACACATAACATGTCATATCCTGCACACCCTCCTGAGAAATATTAAATAGAGACAGACAATTGGAGGGAAAGCGAGGATGGAAACCATCCTGTTTGTACTATTTTTCTCATTGCTGTTGCTCTCAGCTTCCTAACTGGTATCATTGGCCTGGTCACAGATAGAGACTCTAATTTATCACATGCTGTAGCTGCAAGTCAAGTAACAGATGGCATAATTTAATAAATATGAAGAAGTCACATTCAGGAAATATGAGATTGTTTTTCTTTTAATACATTAATTAGGTTGAACATGTAAGGCAGTGCTCTTCAACCAACTGTTCATTTCTTCTAGCAAATTTCATCTGCTGAACCAAATTTACCATTCAAAGAGCCAGCATTAAACTTCCTTATAACTTATTCATATATGAAAGAGTTTTGTATAAGAATGATGACGACAGTTCTATTTTTAAGTATGAAACACGTAACAAACCTTAGTCACTAGTAATTGCGAGTCTGTATTTTCAAACATTACCTCGGTTTCCTCTGATGACCCCAAGAGTTCCAATAAGGATTTGACTTAAGAATCAAGACAAAGAGAGGTATTCTTTATATAAAAGTTATTTGGGAGGTAAAAATGCCCATTTAGGAATTAAGTCAGTTTTTAATCTTTGAATGCTAAAAGACAGTCTCCAGTGGACTTTATCTCCGAGTGAAATCAAGGATCAGCCTTTAAAACATGGTTGTGATTAGATAGAGTTCTGATTAGCACAGAATCTCTGTGTGTTCACTGTTTTCAATATTACAGAGCTATACTACAGCTGAAAATTTAATCTACTTACAATGTTCTGCTGGGTACACAGACTGACCCTTAAAGACAAACAGGTATTTTTAGAGAACTGTAAACTCTAAAATGTTAGTCAGTTTGAACAACACACCCTCTTTGCAGGGGAGGCAACTTATCTTAGATTTTGATTAAACATAGAATATAAGAAAATAAAGTTTTAGCAAACATATTGGCTTCTATTTTTGGCAGTGAAGGAAAAGAAAGGTAGACAAAACCTTCCCCCTGAGATCCCATAGAAAATCTCAACAGTATATTACAAATAGAAGATGCTGAAAAAGAAAGAAATCAGAGAAATAAGCCTTGCCTTTGAGATGTATTTTCCCCATGAACTTTTTCTAGCTCTGGAAGAATCAGTTGAGATGCTGAGAAGGTAAATGATAACTCCAAAACTTCAAGTCAGGGGAGAAACTGCAGAGTGCAGAAATCAATCACTACAAATTTGAAAAAAAAAAAAAAAAAAAAAAAAAAAACACCAAACAAACAAACAAAACAAACCTCATCATTTAATGCACACATAACAGAATTTAAAATTTTAGCCTTTCTTTGTTTTAAGATTTCCAAGAATTATGTCATATTCTGTTATGTAAATATGTCTTTAATAAATTTTCCCTCCTACAGAAAATTGATCTTGATTTTAAAGCTATTCAGTAGAAAGGCAAACGTGACATAGGAAAATAATACTAAATTACTTCTTTAAAAAAAGGTTTTATTTATTTGTTTGGCAGAGAGAGAGAGAGAAAGAGCACAAGCAAGAGGAGCTGAAGGCAGAGGAAGAGGAAGAAGCAGGCTCCCCACTTAGCCGGAAGCTGGATATGGGGCTAGATCCCAGTACCTTGACACCATGACTTGAGCGGAAGGCAGATGCTTTACCAACTGAACTACCTGGGCACCCCTCACTAAAATACTTAAGTTTGTTTGTTTGTTTTTTACATAGGCTTTATGGAGGTATTAACAATAAATATGAATACTAATTTAAATTGCTTTAAAATATATTTTGATGTCAATCATTGCCTTCCAGCTTGGCAAATAAGAATTAAAATATTTGGATAAACTTAAAAGGTAAAATTCTTATTGAATAATAAAAATGTATCTCAACAACAAACTTTCACTTTTATCCACATTGCTACTATGTTTGTCAAAGTCTTATATTAGCAAAAATTTCACAAATACGAAAGAATGAGTAACTGTGATCTTAGAGTATATTTACACATTCTCTTCATTAAGGTTATTGATTATCCACATATTAAACTAAGCTAAGGTTGTGAATTTGGCTGTTGATGCTTATTTTTAAAGGTTTGATGTGATCTTTGGTATTTCATTACTGTTAAGTGCCAATTAAAAAGCTAGTATGACATTCTGTGAAAACTTGTTTTTCAGTAGAAGAGATAGTAGTTTAATATAATTGTCTCTCAAATTGATGAAGTAAGCTATGAAAGAGAATCTGCTTTAAGTAATTGTGATTTTCAAGATAACAGCTAATTATTTTATTAAAAATAATTTTATATTTCCTTATGATTTTTAGTTAAAACTTTTTGTTGTGTTGCAGTTTTTCTTTTTTTACATTGCTATTTTCAATAACATCAAAAAATATTATGCATAGGTAGTTTAAGACACTATTAGGACATGGATACTGGTATATTTATATATATTACTTTGAAAGACATTTTTAGTTTTTCATTTGATGATTTGGAGTATTTTGTTATTTTTCCTATTTGATTTTATTCCATGCTATCCAACATATCAATTTTCCACTTAGTGATCATCAAAGGCAGAATGCAAAAAAACCCCAAGGCTAATGGAAGCTGAGATCATCTCAAATATCCACAGTTACTTGCATTGCTCTCTTAACAATAACAAAATTGTGTCCTAATTTAGATTTTTTGCAATTTAATTTAGATCATTTTAAATGATCTAAATTTGGGGCATTTATCACTTGGGCTTAAAAATATTTGAAATTCTTTCATTAATACTTTGGAAAATATACCAAGGAGTAAAGAACAAAAATCCATGATTCCACATCCTGAGAAAATCACTGTTAGCATTTGATATATCAAATATTTGATATATACCTCTATAATTCTACTTGAGTATGCTAGCTCAAATTAGTTCATGTTCTACTTTTCGGCTTGTAAAGTATTTTATTTATTTATTTATTTGTGCTTTTTTAACCAGTCTCCCCATCCAGCATGGAGCCCAACATGAGGCTCAAACTCATGATCATGAGATCAAGACATGAGCTGAGACCAGGATTTGGAATTTTAATCTACTGAGCCACCCAGGCACCCCAAAAGTATTTTATTTAATAATCAGCTTCTAGTTTATTAAAAATTCAATTAACAGTATCTTGCAATATTAAAAATTGCACTATTACATTAGATAATACACAGCTATTCAGTGTGATAAATGTCACTTTACTGGATATTTGCTGTCCTGAACATTTTGTACATGTTTCGGATGGTTTCCCTCAAAATAAATTTTGAACATGAAAATAAAATATATTATTGTGAATATTTTATGACTTTTAAGTCCACAGGTTGCTTTCTAAAAAGATGCAATAATTCATACCTAAATTAATGAATCTGTTGCTTTCGGTATTTGCTCTACTATGAAAATCTTCCCACCATCCAACTCTTCTTTCCCTACCTCCCTCTAGTTCACCTGTGTTCATTCTGATTACTAGAAAAATATCTGTTATGTAAACTGGAATTCCTTTTCTATGTAATAAACATTTGACATGGTTTCTCCTTCTTCTTCTTCTTCTTCTTCTTCTTCTTCTTCTTCTTCTTCTTCTTCTTCTTCTTCTTCTTCTTCTTCTTCTTCTTCTTCCTTCTCCTCCTTCTTCTTCTTCTTCTTCTTCTTCTTCTTCTTCTTCTTCTTCTTCTTCTTCTTCTTTCTTCTTCTTCTTCTTCTTCTTCCTTCCCTCCTCCTCCTCCTCCTCCTCCCCCTCCTCCTCCTTCTCCTCCTCCTCCTCTTCTTTTTTTTTTTAAAGGAGAGTGTATAGTTTTCCTGGGGTCAGCTGGATATCCACACATGTCTTTTTCTTTCTTTTTGTTATGAATTAGTTTGAAATATCTCTTTATAATACTATATCATTTCTGTGCCAAACATTTTTTTACCATCTTAACCGTTTTTAAGTGTAGGTTCTATGACATTAAATATTAATGATGTGCAACCATTGCCCTCTCCCTCTCCAGAACTTTTTTTATCTTGTAAAACTGAAACTCTCTACCCATTAAAAAATAACTCCTTGTTATTTCCTCCCCCAGACACTGGAAACCACTGATCTATTACCTAACTCAGTAATTTTGACTATTCTATGTACTTTATATAAATGGAATCATTCAGTATTTGTTTGTTTGAGTGCATGGATGTGTGTGTGTGTGTGTGTGTGTGAGACTATCTTATTTCACTTAACATCATGTCCTCAAGGTTCATTTATGTCATAGCATATTTAGGGATTTCTTTCCTTTTAAAGAGTGAGTAATATGCAATTATATGTACCACCACATTTTGCCTGCCCAATCATCCATCAGTGGATATTTAGATTGCTTCCACATTTTGTCTGTTGTGAATAATGCTGTTATGAACATGGGTATACAATTATCTCTTCCAGATCTTGGTTTCCGATTCTTTTTTGGGTACTCAAAAGTGAAAATCCTGGATCATATAATTTTATTTTTAATGTTTTTAGGAACTATCATACTGTTTTCCAAAGTGACTATACCATTTTATGTTCCCCTTAAGCAGTGTCCAATTACTCCACATCCTACCAAAATTTACTGTTTGGTGATTTTTGATCGTAGCCATCCTATGTGTGGAGGTGGTATCTCACTGTAGTTTTGACTTGTATTTCCCTGCTGATTAGTGAGGTTAAGCATCTTTTAATTTGCTTATTAGCCATTTTTATATCTTCTTTGGAGATATATATATATACATTTAATGTTATTAAAAAAAAAACAAGTCTTACTTCCTGCACTATATTTGAAGGTTATCATTGATTTTTTGGGTTGTTTGTACTTTTAATATAGTCATTTATTTCTGAATCAACTTTGTGAAAATAATTTGCAAATGAAAAAGCTCTGCATGAACATTATGAATCATTTTTCATCTTCCTTCATACAATCAATGAAGATATAAAGTTTCTGAACCTGCCACAGTAGACATGTGAGGAATCTTTCATACTTTAAAGATTGCAAGGTCTGTTCTACTCTAATGTAGATTTTCAAATATTTTTAACTTATATTTTAAAATTATGAACACATTAAATTGCATATAAAAGTGTCCCTCTCAAGGGGCACCTGGGTGGCTCAGTCAGCTAAGGTCAGCCTTCAGCTCAGGTCAGGTTGCCCAGGTCCTGGGATTAAGCACAACTCCCTGCTCAGCAGGGAATCTGCTTCTCCCTGTGCCCCTTCCACTGCTCATGCTTGTTCTCTCGTGCTCTCCCTCTCTATCAAATAAATAAAATCATTAAAGAATAAAATAAAAATAGTTAAAAATTTCCCTGTCCATTAAACTTACAATTTTGCCTTCTGCCCCCAAATCTTTCATGCGTATTTGTCTTATTATTGATATTGATAAATTCCTTAAGTTAAAGTAAGCCGACACCCACTTGTAATTTTTTTTTCTTTTTATATTTTTTAATTTTTATTTTTTATAAACATATATTTTTATCCCCAGGGGTACAGGTCTGTGAATCACCAGGTTTACACACTTCACAGCACTCACCAAAGCACATACCCTCCCCAATGTCCATAATCCCACCCTCTTCTCCCAAACCCCCTCCCCCCAGCAACCCTCAGTTTGTTTTGTGAGATTA
Organism: Mustela nivalis; assembly: GCF_964662115.1. Lineage (NCBI taxonomy): Eukaryota > Metazoa > Chordata > Mammalia > Carnivora > Mustelidae > Mustela > Mustela nivalis. The sequence goes on from NC_139033.1 coordinate 60,067,951, forward strand.
AGAGTCACTTATGGTTTGTCTCCCTCCCAATCCCATCGGGCCCACCCACTTGTAATTTAGGACACATTTAATCTAAAGCAACAACAGCATGAATTTAAATATCACTGAACATGCTTTCCTTTTGGGATAGTATTTTCCGTAACTGAATATGTGAATACTAAACTCCCTGAAATATTCCACAGAGGGTCACTTTTTAAATTTCTTCCTGAAAACTCCCATATCTCACACACATTTATATCAGAATAATGAAACAAAGAGAGAGAAAGAAGAAAAGGAGAAAAAAAAGAAGAAAATAAAATGCTTTATAATGAAGATAGAGTAGTGGTGAGAACAGTTTTTTTCACTGATTCAGTTGAATAAAAATAGCTTATGGTAAAATGTAGATTTAAAGTAGCAAGAACTTTTATACTCATCAGCGAATACAGTAAATGCTTTTGGGAAGAAGTGTTCAACCACATACATTTATAAAACGTGAAGTCTCTGATGAATTTGAGAAAAAAAAAATCACTTTGTAGATGACAGAATAATGAAACTAAGTGAGGTCAAGTGTTCTGGCTGGTATTTCCCAGCTAGTAAGTGGCAAGCCTTGGGACTCAAGTCTTCTGCCTAAGAGCCTCAGGTTTCCACACCAAAACATGCCACCATGCACAAGTGAAGAACAGAATGAAAGAGAGGAGCTTGACATAGCACTATAGTTCATCTTGCTTGCTAATTTTGTTCATTACTTTGATATTGTTGAACACATGTATTCTCCTGGCTTTTCTCTAATTGTAATCAAGACCTTTTCAGATTTTCTTTAGGAGCTTGTTAAAATCATAGATCAACAAAGGAATTTATGCTCTTGGATTTTTCATAATTCTCTAATAAAAATTAAAGTAGTTGTGTTATTTAATTATGAAACATGTAACCTCATTTTAGCTTTCCTATCAGGCAAGTATTGAAGCTGACACTTCAATTGAGTTTACCCAAGGGTCCCTAAGCTTGGGGAGTTAACCACACGCAGCTATCAAAGCACAGGCATCATCACAGACTCCCCATACCTAATTACTACAAGTGAAAAGTTTCCTCCTGAGAGAGACCGCTTTCATTCCAAATCTGACAGGTAGAAATTAGTTGCCTAATGGAATGGAATAGTTCTGCAAATTGAAGGAATTAAGTGTGCTTTTTTAATTTAAGCTCCCTCTAAATTAGATTTTAATTTGGATCCAAATGTGAAGAGGTTGATGGCATGAAGCAGCTTAGGTTGGTCTGGAGCCAATTATTTTATATTGCCCTTCTCCAGATATACTGTGTTTCTTTTATAGTCACCAGACAGTATAGGACAGAAAAACTGTCATGGCTTCATCAAGCAGAGTTTTCTGGAGAGCCCTGTAAAATATCGTTGAGTGATGTGGCTCTCTCTGAGTCATTTCACTGTCAAAGACATCAAAGGTTGAACAGAGGGTGTGTGTGTGTGTGTGTGTGTGTGTGTTTAATAATTATTGTTAAAGGGAAGAGTAATGAAGAAAGTATTATTCTATCGGAGTGGAATACAATAAAGACAGATGATTTATAATAGCCCTATTTCAATTACAGAGTGATTCTTTTCTCAAGCAATAAAACAGTAACACCAAAGAGATCAATAAGGAGATTATTTCTTATAATAGGTGATATACCAGTTGATCCAAATGACTGGTGGAAAACTCTGCAGAACACCTATTTCATTCAATAAACATAAATATACCAGGAGTATGTCAATACTCAATGGGTATCTGTGGATGTTATCAACACATACATGAATTGAGAATGTCAGCTTTTTACTCTGAATGAATATATAGATTAGCTATATTTGAAGACCTGTCAGCCCCAGTAAGAACAAGCTTTTTCTTAATATTCTTAACACTTTCAGATGAAAAACACAAATAACCATAGAAATAACCACTGAATTATTCTCTAGTAAGTATAATACTAAGGGTATAATAAGAATGCTATTATGACATCATATTATGACTCCATATTGACATATGGAGTCCAACTGATGAAATAGTGAGAGGGAAGGAGAGCTTGTGTTAAGGGATAGGAAACCAGGTGAAGGTATTACACAGGTACCAACAACAAAATAAATGTTTTCTGGGTAATAGGGTTGAAAAAAATAGCATTTGGCTTTCAAACTGGAAAATATGCTTTGTTTCTCACCAAAAGCCAAATCAGTCAATCCCTCATTATCACTAATGGCCAATGGTTGCTTTGTTCCTAGGTAACCGATCATTTCCAAAGAACACAATTTAGGAAGAAGAATCTTTTCACTAGCCAGCATTAGCACTGGCTTGCGAAGGAGGTGGGTGATGGGGTGGGGATAGGGGGGCAGACCAAAAGAAAACTGAGAATTCAGCAAAAGGGCTCTACTCAAGTTAGAGTTTCAACAAAAACAGACAGATGAGGCATAGCTCTAGTATTTCCTTGTGTAAATAGTATTTGCTGACATCAAGAAAAAATACTGGAGGATATAGGTCTCCAGCTATGGAAAGAATAAGTCATGGGAATAAAAAGCACAGCATAATCATCAACAACAAAAATACCACTTTATAAATATAATTGAAATGGCAAGAGCTGAGGAAAAGTTAAATAAAAGAGATATGTAAATAGATGGACTCTATTCAATTGAATTATAATTTTCTTGTATAAAGATCTATTACATTTTCCTTGTGTAGACAAATTAAATATAGAAACAAATGATAGAATTATATTTTCAATAATAGTACACTGAGTTAATTAATCTAGCTCTTCCCCAGAAAACAGTTAAAAATGCTGAGAAGAAGAATTTTCTTTAAATATCAAATTAATCATGTTGAAGAGCTGACAAGACTGTAGGGAACTTGCAAGCTCAGTGTTGGGTCAGACTCAAATCCATCAAAGTAAGTAAAATATCAAGCACTCACATCACTTTTGCCTTGACAGTGTTCATTGAAGGGAAGTATGTGTGTGAGATTCACAAAATGAAAAGATAAGAAATCAAGGCTGATTGTTAGCACAGGAGAGAAATTTCACAGAACTCTTGAAGACATAATGTGAGAATACTGAAGTTAGGATTTCACAAGAAGTTATGCTCACTCAGAGTAAATATGAACCTGATATAGACCTGCCACCAGTATCTTGATTGCAACAGCCTTCAAGGAAGACCTATTTATCCATTCCGTTTTGCTTAGTTGTTTTGCTTTGAGCATTTGTTTTCTTTAATTTTAAATGGACCAGACATAGTAAAGATAAAAAAATAAAGTAAAACTCCCTGAGAAATTGTGGCTACATCTGGATACCAACGCTCCAGCAGATACCCAAAGCCTGAAAAATCCAGGGGTCTTAAAGCCACACTTGGGTTGAGGTGGCACTCAGTTGATTTTGTGTATGGTTGCATGGAAGAATCAAACACAAATCTTCTGTGGATGAAGATTCTTTATCTTGGTCCCAATGAATTTCTATGAATAACGTTTGAGGGCAGTGACCAATACCAACACTCAGAGAAAAATATTAGTGAGATGCAGCAGAAGCAAGAAGTACATACAGTAGCTGTAACCCATCTGTCATCATTTCTGATAGTAGAAATTCACAAATACAAAATTAAAACAGAGTTCCAACAGAAGATGAGGAGAAATTATAAGACAAGAAAATGTTTGAGAGATAAAAGCTTATTCCAAAACATATGAGAAATGCTATTCTAATAAGCTTATTTCAGTGGTTTACTGGAATAAATAAAATTAAACTTTAGATAGAAGTAGTGAAGCTGAAGAAAATGAAGATATTTAAAAAAAAGAAAGAAAAGACAAAGGACTAAATCTTAACACTTAAAGAATTTCTAAAACTCAGCAACAAAATAAACTAATGGAAAAACAGTCAATGTCAATTATATCTCAATAGAACTAAAAAAAGAAAAAAGAAATGGTGAAAAGACTTGTGGAGACATGCCATTAATGAGAAAACCTACACTATCAACCACATTGGAATTAAGGGAGAAAAATTAAAGTTTTATGAGATACTACAAAATAGACAAAATTAAAATGTTTACATTAACTACTGTTGGCAAAGAACATTGCAACAGGAACTCTCAGGACTGGTGAGAATATAAATTGTTAACAATTTTTCAAAAAAATTTTTAAAAAGATTTTATCCATTTATTTGAGAGAGAGATTGAAAAAGAGAGAAAGAGCAAGAGAGAGAGAAGGTAGGAGAACCGAGAGGGTCAGAGGGAGAAGCAGACTCCTTGGTGAGCTGGGAGTCCAATGCGAAACTTGACCCTGGGACTCTAGGATCATGACCTGAGCTGAAGACAGTTGCTAAACCAACTGAGCCACCCAGGCTCCCTCATACAATATTTTTATAAATATTTTGGCATTATCTAGTCAATTTTGATAAACAGATACCATAGGCTCATTAATTTCAATCCTAGATATATGCCATCAAGGTATGTGTGCATAAGAAAACCAGGATAGATATAAAAGAATTTTCACAGCAACATTGTACTTCATACTCAAAATCAGATACTATTCAAATATCCATCACTTGTAAAAGGGATAATGAACTATAGTACATTCATATAATGGAAAATTAAGAATACTATAAAAATAAAAATGCATTATAGCTAAACAAAAGGTGATTTTAGGGTGACTGGGTGGCTCAGTTGGTTGTTTTCAACTCATGATTTTGGCTCAGGTCATGATCTCAGAGTTGTGGGATTGAGCCCCATGTTGGGCTTCATGATCAGCATGGAGTCTGCTTGTCCCTCTCCCTCTGCTTCTCCCCGCTCTTGCTCTCTCTCCCTCTCTCTGGAAAATAAATAAATAAAATATTTTAAAAAAAATAATAAATAATAAATAAATGAAAAAAACAAGAAAAAAATTATATCAAATGTAATTCATGTTATATAAAGTTAACTAAACTAACTTGTAGATGGATGAATGCCTATTTAGTAAAGAATAAAGAAAGAAAATTATTGTTATGAATGTTAGGATTATGATTATCTTTCTGTCTTTATTATTCACAACCATTTTTTGTCTCCCCTTCTGTCTCTTCAGGAAAAGAAAGTCAAGACTTCAAATTGTGAGCTCTAAAATTCCTTGCCACAGGAGAGTAGACAACAATTTTTGGATTATATTGCTCAAAAATTGTGTCATCAAGATACCTACAGAGTGTTCTTGGGTGAGGAAATAGTTTTTGTGTTTATAAGATGTGACAGTTAATTTTATTTATCAACATGACTGGACCAGGGATGTCCAGATATTTGGTCAGACATTCCTCCGGGTTTTTCTGCTAGGGTGTTTTTAGATGTGGTTAACATTTAAATTGGCAGACCTTACCATTAGATTAAATTAACATTTTAGTCAGTAAAGTAGACTGTCCTCCATAATATGGTTGGAACTTATCCAACCATTTGAAGGCCTGATTAGAATATAAAGACCAACTCTTCTCTGGATAAGAGAGAATTCTGTAGCCTATTACCTTCAGATTTCATCTGCAACATTGGCTGCTGATGCCTTGATGGCCTTTGACCTAGAACATTGGCTCTCCATGGGTTTCCTTCACCACCAGTCCACTCTGCAGACTTGCAGCCTCTGTATTGTATGAACCAGTTCCTTATAACATCTGTCTATCTACCTACCTACTCAGCTATTCCTTCTCTCTGTCTCTCATCTGTCATCTCTCTATCATCTCCTATTGGTTCTTTTCCTCTGGAGAAATAATGTATAATACATATTACATAACATAAAAGAAACAAGAGGATGGCTATGTTCCATGGCTAAGGAATATGACTCTGATATTAGAAGGATGAAAGAGGATGGGTATTGGTATCATTTATATGTAGCTCTCCAGAGATAGCTAGGACACTGAAGATGGTGATTGCACCATCTTTTAAATAATATCTCCTTAAATGAGAGTCAAGTTCTGGTGGCCTAGTTTACAAGAGTCTATAAGGCCTATGTTTACAAGAGTAAACATGCTATCACCTTGTTTCTAATAATGGGGCAAAAAAGAGCATCTCAATGGAAATTATAATTGACAGATCCACAAAATATTCCCCAATACTGTCCCTACCTCCTTTGTCACACCTCTATCCCAGAATAAACAGATAGCATTCTCAAATGACTACCATTAGATATTCACTGACCTAGGCAAATGGGAACTAAATCAGACTTAATTTAATTTAAGAAAAAAAAAAAAAGCAAAGAAATCTTAACCATTCATCCAACTGACATGGAGTACTTTATATTTATTACACAAAACAAAGAGGAAGATAAACTACATTTCTTTAATTTTTAGCTGTAAACCCTCTCTAAAAATAAGCCTTCCTTTTTTCTCATTTATTCAACTCATGCAAAATTATGTATTTTTTAATCAGAAAAAAGATAATTGTCGATGCAAATTATATTCAAGGCTAACAGAAGGAATCACCTCATCCAATTTACATATGAAACCATTCATAGTACCTACACATAATATAGTCAGTGAATAGGATAATGGAAATGGAAAAAATATATATAATTTCCTAAGTAGTAAAACAGACACATCCAGTTGGATCACTCATAGCCAAATTGTAAACTGTTAGTTGTACTAAAAGTACTTACAGAACTTGTAGGATAAGCAGATATCTAGAGGTCTCTTAACCTGATTATAGCCTAGGAAATTCTGACGTTTCCTTAAAACTTGCTCTTCTTCTACAATGCTCTTCTTCTCTCTTCTTTTGAACTGTCTCCTTTTCTTCTAGGCAAACCATTATTCAGCATTTAAGATTTCAAACCAAATATCAATAAAAAAATTTTAACCAGGTTTCCTAGCACATTTTCAAATTTTGGGGGATTCTCTCTTACTTTTATTTATTTGTTTAAAATATATTGACTAATATATAAGTATAATATATAAATATTATATAATATGTAAATATAACAACCAATTAACAAACAAACAAAACATGATTCAAGAATTGGGCAAAGGGCTTGAATAGACATTTCTCCAAAGAAAATATAAAAAATGGATAAGCACATTAGAAGTTCAACAACACTAATCATTACGGAAATGCAAATCAAAACTATAATGAGATACTACCTCATACCCATTAGGATGGCTACTATTTTTCAAAGTTCATAAATAACAGAAGTAAAACCAATAAATTACCAAAGTAGTAATCAGTAAAAGTTTATTGGGCACACACCAAAAAGACGGTTTGCATACTGGGAGAACTCAAACAAAACTTGGAATGAGGCTCAGGGGTATATTGTTACAAAGGTACTTATTCAATGAGAAAGTAGTGACTGATTACTCTTAACAGTGATCGATTATAATATGAGAATTTTCTTGAATGCTAAGGAATTGGTTAAAGTTTACTTCATATCAATTTTGGAAAACAGCTTAAGTTATCCTTATGGTTTTTGGAGGCCTAGGAAGAAATGAGCCAGGTCAAGTTAACCTTGCAAAGTAAACTAAATTAAGCTTTGTTTGTATGACTAAACTAGTTGTGTCTGCTCTGGAAATTTTCTTTCTTTCTTTTTTTTTTTTTAATTTTTTTTTTTTTTAAGATTTTATTTTTTGTTCAGAGAGAGAGAGAGACAGCAAAAGCAGGGAGAGTAGAAGGTGGAGGAAGAAGCAGGCTCCCCACAGAGCAAAAAGCCTGATGCCAACTCTCTCCTAGGACCCTTGGATCATGGCCTGAGCTAAAGGCAGATGCTTAACCGACTGAGCAACCCAGTCATCCCTAGTCTGCTTGGGAAATTTTCAAAATTGGTCTCCATTTTTTTTTTAACACTATCAAAAATAACTAAAAAAAAAAAAAAAAAATCAAGGGTTGGTGAGAACTCTTGAACACTGTTAGCGGAAATGTGAAATGGCACAGCTACTGTGGAAAACAGTATTGCAGTTCCTGTAAAATTAAAAATAAGGTTACCATATACTTATTCAGCTATTCTACCTCTGGACATATACTCAAAAGAATTGAAAACAGAGTCAGGAAGAGCTATTTGGACACTGATGTTCATAGTAACAATAACAGCATTAATTATAATTGCTAAAATGTGAAAGCAAATAAGGACAGATGATTGGATAAGTAAAATGTGGTATATACATAAACAAAATATGATTCAGCCTTAAAATGGAAGGAAATTCTGATATATGCTATAACAACAATGACCCTTGAGGACATTATGGTAAGTGAATAAGGAAGTCACAAAAAGGTAAATATTCTATTCCTCTTTTTATATGAAGTACATAGAGTAGCCAAAATAATATAGATAGAAGATAGAATTATAGTTTTCAGGGGCTGTGAGAAAGTGGTAAAGGGAAAGTTAGTGTTTAATGAATATAGTTTCAGTTTTACAAGATATGAAAAATTCTGAAGGTGAATGGCAGAGATGCTTATACAACATCATGAATGTATTTTATGCTACTGAACCATATACTTAAAAATGGTTAAGGTGTTAAATTTATGTATATTTTACCCTAATTTGAAATTGAAAAAATGCATTTAATGTCTATGCTGTGTAGATACAGTTGTAGGCTTACGAAGATAAACAAAAAAAGCCCTCCAATTTTTACGTCTAATGGAGGACACACAACAGAGCAAAGTATTGGAGTGGGGAAGTTTAGAAGTACTTCTAGAGGACTTATAATATGTCATGATCTCAAAGCATCATCTCCTCCAGAACAGAACTTCTGCCATCCTGTGCTGCCTGTTGTGCCTATATTTTGTTAGGGATTTTTTAGTTTCTTAAGATGGGAAGGCATTTCCAGACACTGGTTCTACTCGTGCCTGGGAATGAACACCCTCTCTTGCATTTTAACTTTCCCAGGTTCCTAAGCTGATTATCACTCATCTTTGGCTTTTCATTTTCCACATTATATTTCTGATCTTCCATCTGTTCTTATTCATTTTGTCCCTTTGGTTTTATACTAATCCTTTCTTTAAAAAATTCCTTTCGATCATTTTATTTAGGCTTAAGAATTTGAAGATAAGTTCACATGATGTAATCCCTCTGTTAGAATTCTCTGTATCCTCCAATTTGTATTCTCAGGACCTTCTCAAAAGAACCAACCTCTGCCTTTGTCATTATCAAATGATATTTTACTTTTGAAATTGTTCTTTTTGTATTATTGCTGTAACAAATTACCACAAACTAAATAGATGAAATCAACATAAATGTACTCTTTCATTGTCAAGGCATTAAGAGATCTGAAATCATTTTCAGGAGGCTAACGTCAACGGTTTGCCATGGCTGTTTCCTTCATAGAGGTTTTGATGAAAGAAATCTCTTTCCCTGCTTTGTTCAGCTTCTACTGGCTACCTATATTCCTTGTCTTGTGCCCCCTTCCTCCAGATTCAAAGCACATAAGTTCAACCTCCCCTTCCATCATTATTATATCAACTTTGCCTCTTCTGTAGGAGGAACCATACTAATAGGACCCTGTGATTCCCATAGATAACCCAGTATAATCTTTCCATCCCCAAATCCTTTAACACAATCAGTTCTACAAAGTCCCTCTTGCCATATAAATAAACATATTCACCAGGTCTAAGGATTAGAATTCTGGCATTTTTGGCAGGTCATTTACTCAAACTACCACATATATAACCAAATTCATTTTTTATAACATTTTTAATTTTTTTTAACAATCATTAAAACATGCCTGGGAGATAGAAACTGAACTTCTAGCTTTGCTTTGCTTTGTTTTTTAATTTTCCGATAATAGTGACTTATATGTGAAAACTACAAAACAAATCCAGGGATCAGTATGGAGTTGGTGTATTTTGTCATCTGTGTGCTAAAGCAAATGTTCACCATCATACATTCATAATTACATTGAAGCATTGGTGAGGAAGCAAATGAATCATTCTATATGGAGAATGAAAAGATGGCCATCTGAGGGGGTGTTTGGTGTACTTCATTAACTCCGTGTGACTTTACCTAGTTACTTCAGAACATTATATCTGGGTTTCACATTTTTGGATACTTTTATCACAAGAAAACTGTGAACTGTGGATTTGTTTTTTAGTCTCAATAAAAACTTGAAATAAATTTTAAAACTAATACGCTTGTAAATAAATCCAAGTGACACAAATTATTAGGCTATTTTGTTATATATCCATTGCTAAACTGTTCATGCAAACCTCTACTATGCCTCTTTCATAGCAGTTATCCTCTGATAATACCTTTATCAGCATGAATTTGGATAAAATCCGAAAGTGTCCTTAAAGAAATAAAAATTAAGATCTTTCTAAAGAAACAAATTCAAGACTAGGGATAATCCAGCATCTCCAATAACATGTCTCCACAAACTTTACAAGAAATTACACACCTTTAAAAACTAAAGAGCTGAGTCAGCTTTGACTTTGTACCTCTGAGGACATTCTTTAAAGGAGAAATGTAAGCCCCCAAATAAACTGTAACTTTGATGACTTCAAAACTCATTTTAAAAAAGAAAAAAAAAATCAAAATTCTTCAACTCGGAGCATTCTAAATGAAGATAGAATCAAAATGTGAATCAATAGGACAAAAAAAAATTCAAGAGTCATCTCACATCATGAGGTCAAGACACTAAAATTTGCTCTAGAATATGTTTAAAAGATACATTTAAAAATGAGGAGATGAAAGAAAAAAATAAGATTCAATTAAAAGAAGTAACATATAAAGAATACTTATTTGAAAATCTCCAAATTCACTGAAATTGCTAGCTACTCCCACAAAAATAATTCTAAAATTACTCTCAAGGACAAATGTGCTCAGCCAGGTGGACCTTTGAGGAATGGTGGTTGGGAGCAGTAGTGCTAAGATTGCAATAGTTAATGGCCTGTCCATCCTAGGTGCACAAGCTGACTCCACTAACAGGGTTTGCCACTTCCATTGAAAATTATCCAAGAGTGTCCAGGTTTTGTCACCTGGGAGACCTATGCCTCTGTCCTTCTCAATCTCTTGCCCCTCAAAGGTCACACTCCTCTTTTATGTTAATTGTGTGCTTTTGTCCCTTATTTAAGAAAGCTTGATTTATTGCCCTCAGGAAGCTTAGATCTTGAAAACAATGACCCACTCACGATCTCCTGGAGAGTCTGAGAGCTAAGATGTCTAGCATCTACAACCCCTTCTATGTGGGTAGAAAATATTCACTCTATTCATTTCAGTCAAACCTATATGTATAAAACATAGTATATGTAGGAGGTAAATAAATTAACAAGTATTAAGTTCTTAGACTGATATTAGCTGGTAATACTCCTATTGTTGTTTTTAATATTTTTAAATGAATGGGGGAAAGAAAGATGTATAAAAAAACAAAATAAATCAATGAAAATCATTTTGCTGCTGTGAATCTCTTAATTTTTTGGAAGTCCTCGACTTTTGGGTTTTATATAGCAGCCCTTCAAGGCTTTTTAGTAAGCATAGATAAAGTCAATTATAGATTAAGCTATGTTATTTATAATTCAGTAACAACTAACAAGAATAAATTATATATAATCACTTTATTTATTATAGAATAGTTTCACAGAAAAAATACTATCTTTCTAAAATTTTTTTGACTTATTATCCTGTTTTTATTATGAATAATATTAGTGAATGTATTTTCAAGAGTCCAGGAGTTCAAAACTTACAAATTTACAAAACATACAAGAATTACAAAATAGTTTTTAGAAATTACAAAATTGTTTTTAAAACTAGTTTAATATTATAGAAACTCCAGAACAGCAAAACACCCTGAGAAAATAAACAACACATAGGCACAAAAATTATGACTCATAATACACTTATCTTTCAGATGGTTTGTGCAGTTCATTTTCAGAATTTAATTGTAAAATGATTAAAATGATAAATACAAAAATGGAAATTCTGAATTTAGGTTTGAATTCTATGTTACCTTTACAAATAGTTATCAAAGCTGTTTCTCTTCTTTTTGCCTTCTTTTTCTACTGAATGAGAGATATGAAAACATTTTTCTATGTTGCTGATACATAAACATAATAAGATGAAGACTGCTGAGTGCACCAAATATTTGGGATATCATTGGATTGTATCAAAAACAATAGCTTGATTTAAGGGTTGAAATGGAAGTGAGATTCCCAGAACAGAAGCCCAAAATGGAATACCTGTGATATAATTTACTTTTCCTGTACTGTGCTTAAAGCTTTTGAAAGGATTACAAACATTTAAAAATTACTTTTCTCTATAAATCTTCATGAGGCTTGCTTGAGATCCTTCGGTTTAAAATAAAAAAGGTTTTTTTTTCTGATCCACCAACAAAAACATCACTTGTTTCAGCTACTTACTCTCTAACACAATCTTCTACTTTATTTTTCTTTCTGACACTTATCACTACCTACCATCATATACTGGATTTATCTGTTTATTATGTATTCCCCACTAGTATGTAATCTCGGTTGTTTTTCTTGTTCTGAATCCCTGTGCATACAACAGTGATTCAGTGTACAGATTTTAGAGGCAAATAGCCAAAGTTTGAAACCAGCTCCACTACTAACATCATACAAATTAAGGCTGTGTCCCAGTTTTCTAATGTTTAAAATGATGATTATGATGGAACCTATCTAATAGGCTTACACTGATGATTCTATGGTATCCTAGAATAACATTTGGCACCTGTTTCACACTATATACATGGTTTGAAATTACTTTCCTTCCTACTTTCCTTCTTGTGTATTTCTCCCTCCCTTCCTTCCTTCTCTCCTTCCTTCTCTTCTTCCACGAAGTAGGTTTACACAAGAGGTCCTCAGTTTCTAAGCCTTTTCTTTTTACTTATGAAGTAAAGGCCAGTGCTAATGAAGCTTATTCTCATGTTTTAAGATTTGTGAAAAGTTATCATTTTCCTCATGTTTTTTGAACTTGATTTCCAAAGCAATATATAGAAATACATTAATAAGCTTGAAATGGTTTGTTTTTTAAACTCTGTCATACTTCTTTATAAGAGTATGCGGATGAATTGAAATGATCTCTTTACCTATATGCTGAAAGCTGTTTTGGTTTGAGTTTTTATTCCAAAATATATTAGTATACAACCGATCAAAGCAATACATTATAAAATTTGACAAATGATTATTAAACATAAGCAATAAATAATTCTGTAATTGAACCTTCTATTAAGATGTGAGATGCATTTTCTCCTATTTAGCTTAATTATGTGAAAAAGAACCTTTTTCAATGCACAAATGAGAAGTGGTTTAGCAACAATTCTATTCCTTTTTCCCAATGTGTAAACTCTGAGAAAATCTGTTCACTTACACAAATAAATGGCAATGGAAGAAATTTTATTATAGAAGTGTAACTTAATTATCTGAACTCCATCCAAAAATCACATAATGATCTATGTGCCAAAATCATATAATGATCTATCATCAAAAATTACTTTTAATAATTTATCAGCTGACAGCTAGATTAGATTTTTCTTCACTATCTTTGTTTCCAGAGAATTCTTAATTGCTTATTGAAGCATTTTTATGATGGGTGCTTTAAAATCTTTGTTAATTTCAACATCTGATTCATCTTGGTGTTGGCCTCTGTTCCCTGACTGTCTTTTCTCATTTGTGTTGCGACTTTCTTGGTTCATGGTTTGAAGAGTGATTTTTTCCATTGTTTTCTGGGTGTTTTGGCCATTATATTCTAAGACTAGATTCTATTCTTTTTTTTTTTTTTTTAGCAAGTGGTCCTACTTTGCAGTGTAGCATAAGAGTTGGGTAGACAGGGATGTTCAGCTCACTGACTCATGCTGCCTTGTTGCAGAAGAGTGGCTTAGAAATTTAGTTCCTGTCTCTGGCCTGTACCATCTCATTGTTTCCTGGGAGTGAGGACTGGGGGTGGCTTAAGATCAGGTCCTTGTTGAGCCTTGACATGACAAGCCAAGGCAAACAAACAAGAAACTCTTATTGCTTTGCTGCTCCAGGGTGTGTAGAAAGGTTGGTTTTGCTGATAACAGCCAAGGGAAGAGGGAGAAGCACAGTGCCACCCAGTCCTACCTTCCTCTTCCTCCGCCTAGGTGATGCTAGGAAGATGGCCTTCGCTGGTGTTAGGGGTGGCAGGACAAAAAGTGCCTGCCAGCCCCAGTTTGCAGCCCCTTGCTCAGTCTTGATAACATCTGGTGAATTGAGGCTCCCCTGAACCTGCAGACACTGGGGATGGGTTGAAGCATATTGGTGATTAGCAGCCCCACCTTGCATCATCTTAGCAAATTCTGTTTCTTCTGCTGATCAATGCCACTGATATTGGGATGAAACTCTGAGCACTGCCTATTTCTGCCAGAGAGAAGATGAAAGATCAACTTCTTGCTCAGTCTTGGTCCATCAATGGGAGGGATTTGGTAAGGAGCCAGAGGTAGAAGTGGAAAATCAGCTCCCTGCATTATCCAACTGAAAGCATGTTTATGGTGATAAGGTTTCTCCATTAATGGGGTAAGGTGTGTATTACTGAAAATGTTTTGTTGCGGGATGCCTGGGTGGCTCAGTCAGGTAAGCATTGGACTCTTGATTCTGGCTCAGGTCATGATCTTGGGGTAGTGATATTAAGCCCCTCATCAGGCTCTGTGCTAAATTTGGAGTCTTCTTGTCCCTCTCCTTCTGCTCTCCCTCCAATCCACTCCCTCTTTCTCTTTCTCTTAAACAAATAAATAAATAAATAACATCTTAAAGAATGTCTTTTAAATGTTTTGTTGTAAGGCCCCCCCACCTTTTCCTGTTCCTCTAACCAGGGTGAACATGTTTTCCTTGGAGGTTTTTTGCTCTGGGCCTGGTGGTGGCGTTAGCTAGAAGATCCTGCAGCACCCTGTCTGGCATATAAAGAAAGCAATGAGGAAACCCCAAGGACTCAACAGTGTCAGCTCAGGTTCTGGGACATTAGGCAGCTCTTCTTCTTTCCACCTTCTAGGGTCTTCCTATGCTTATGTGATGCATGATTTCCACAATTTTTTAGTTCTGGAACTAAGAGAATCTGGAAGAAATGGAACTGTTCTATCTTGGTAGAAACGTAACTCTCCTTCCTGAAATTTTTGGGAGGCAAAGGATTTGAAATAATTTGATTTGCAAGAACATATGGTATCCAGTCCTTAGATTCAGTTCCTTTCTCAATTTTACAAGAGAGTTTAAAAAATCAAATGAATTCCATCAAATATTTATTCTGTCTGCTATTCTTTCACCTAAAGCCACCTTCTCTAACCCAATACAATGATTTTTGATATTTTTTTAATCTAATGCATTTTCTATAATTTTTTTCCAAAAACTTAGGTTAAAGATAGAATTTATGGATACTTGATTAGAAGTTCCTCACTATCGTCTCTCATTACCATGACCACTTTGACATCCTAGGAAATTTTAGCCCAGGACAATGCACTACAATAAGATTTGTGATAATTTTTTCTTGGTGGGGTAGAGCTAAAGAGGAAAAGAAAACCAACATTGTGTCTATATGTTTGTTGGAAGTTTGGAGAGCATGAGTTTAGGGACGTATAGATGGGTTCAAAGATCACAGTCTTTGTTCCAGTGTGTTCCTTGAATTTTTTTATCTGCATTATAAATTGTTTTGTTTTCTTCTGAGTACATTTGAATGAGATGGTGGGAAGAAACTATTAAAGGCCCACATAAGGTCTTGGTTGGATGACCTGGCCTCTTTATTTGTGTGTCAAATGCAGTGGGTTCAGGTTTACTTCCTGTGGGAGTAGTGCGTGCTAATGCAAGTGATCCTTGGGCTTAAGTAAAAATTTCCCCAATGTGGCCTTTAATATTGGAAATCATAATGTTTTTTGTTTGTTTGTTTCAGGTTTTCATTTATATTCTAGTCATTCAATACATAGTGTAATATCGGTTTCAGGAATAGAATTCAGTGATTCACCACTTTCCTACAGTATTCAGTGCTCATCCTAGCAAGTGCCCTCCTTAATACCCACCACCCATTCTGCTCCCACCTCTTCTCCAACAACCCTGTTTATTCTCTGTAGTTAAGAGTTTCTTATGGTTTTCTCCCTCTCTTTCCCCCCTTCCCCTTTGTTCACCCAATTTGTTTCTTAAATTGCACATTCAAGTGAAATCATGTGGTATTGTCTTTCTCTGAGTGACTTGTTTCTCTTAGCTTATCACATTATGGCTCCAACCACATGGTTGCAAATGACAAGATTTCATTCTTTTTGATGGCTGAGTAATATTCCATTGTACATATTTTGCACATCTTTATCTATTCATCAGTCAATGGACATTTGGACATTTGGGCTCTAAGTAAAGTTGTTTCTTTCCCCATTTTATCTGTTTCTCCCAGAAGAAATCTTTACCACTCTTCATTCCCAAATGAAAAACATAAGGATGCCCAGTTAATGCTTCTCTGTAGGTTAAGAGAATTGCTGAGACGTAATTTAGATATTACTAAATCATTTTTACTGCTTTTGTGTGAATTATGTCATAGTCTTCCTTAAAAATTGCTCCCCATTGGGGCACCTGGGTGGCTCAGTGGGTTAAGTCGCTGCCTTCGGCTCAGGTCATGATCTCAGGGTCCTGGGATCGAGTCCCGCATCAGGCTCTCTGCTCAGCAGGGAGCCTGCTTCCCTCTCTCTCTCTCTGCCTGCCTCTCCGACTACTTGTGATTTCTCTCTGTCAAATAAATAAATAAAATCTTAAAAAAAAAATTGCTCCCCATTTATTTCAATTTGGGTATTAGATTATTTCTTTTTTATGCTTTTTGATGCTTTTCTCTATATTTAATTTGCTATCACAAGAGAAATATTTCTGATCCAGTTTCATCTGTCATCTTTATCTGTATGTCTTACATTTTAATTTTCCCTTTTTCTTTATCACGCATGGAATGGTATGTCTAGTCAGGTCAGCTTGTAAAATGTCTACTCCCTTTAGTTGCATTAGATATTGTGTAAAAACAAATAAGTGAAGAAAAACATAATAGATGTGGATAAGAAAGTGGTAATATGTTTCTACTGAACGGCACCATTATAGAGTCCTGCAAACAAGATTTTGCACATTGCACACATATTAGTTTTCTAAGGCTGCTGTTCAAATTACCATAAACTGGGTAGCTTACAACAGAAATTCTCTTATAGTTCTTGAGGCCAGAAGTCCAAAATCAAGCTAGTTTTGGCAAGCCTGTGCTCCCTCTGAAGGCTTTGTGGGGAGGCCTTTTCCTTCCCTCTTCCAGGTTCCAATGGCTTTAGGCATTCCTTGGCCTGTGCCTATATAACTCTAATCTGACTCTGTGTTCACATTATCTTTCCCATGTATCTGTGTCCTCCCCTTTTCTTTCACTGAAACACCTGTCACTGGATATAGGGCCCATTTGGCTTGTCCAGGATAATTTCATTTTGAAATGCTTAATTCCACTCACAGACTTTTTTTTTTAACCCCATAAAGTGACAGTCACAAGGTTCTGGAATTTAGGATATAGACGTAAATTTCGGAGGTCACCATTCAATGCACAGCAGTGAATATGGCTAGCTAAATTTCCTAGGGTGCCACTTAAGCACTACCTGCATTAATTAACTAGAGAGAACCATTTTCTGAGATAAAATTCCATTGACAATTTCAACAGCACGATTTTGCCAACTAGAGTTATAGGGGTAATTTTGAATGTATATGAAATTAATAGTTTCTTTCAAAGCATTATTTTCCAGAAATGTGTTCAGTAAAGTCTGTAGGTAGGTCTTACAGACCTCTGCATCAGGATAACCTGGGTTTTAAAAATGCATTCCAAGAGCCATTTTAGACCTTAAGCCTTCCAGAATTTCTAGCATGCACTAGAAATTTCCATTATTAACATGTGATACTTACACAGACTACATTTGGAAAATACCAGAAGATATGGTTTGCTTCTCCCTATTCTTTAACCTCCTTAGCTTAGGTAGCATTTTAGTGCCTAGTGTTAGGCTAGATAACAAAGCAATCAATTCACCACCCTCAAAGTCCACCACTAGAGGTTTGCTTCTTCTCAAGAATTTCTGTGAACTTAATTATAAAAATCATAAGAATAGAATCGCATGTGAAAAACTGAGATAACTGAAGCCATTTTAAGATAACAGTCAGAGAACCCACTATGTAGAAAAGCTGTTTTATGTGCTCTTTTTTGAATGTGCCAAAACTCTTGGACTGGGCAAAGCAACAATTGTTTGAAGCAATTTTTTGAGAAGTCAGCTATAAAAGAATGGACATCCTGAGCACAAGTCTGATGGTTGTGAATTTTCTGAGGTTAGAATCCATAGTCGATCAATTTATAATCCAGAGAAGCTTAGTTTGTTAAAATACCGACAGAAAACTTTTTGTTATGCTTAACTCAAGTAATGACCCCACAACTTCCTTTCTTCATAAAGCCTCCTTGCTTTTACCCTACAAGCAGGAACACTATTTGAGTATCTGTGCTCCCCAAATTGTAATTCTTTACTCCCAAATAAAAGCTCACTTGCCTCTAATTGTAGGTTTCTATTTTCAAGCTGACAAGCAGTATATCACATACATAGCCTATGTATAAAATGTAGACTACATATGGCCACAAACATCACTGAAAATATTTTTTTTCTCATTTGTAAGGCTTACATTATAAATAATGTAAGTCCTATCTTTTTGAAGTGTTTTTCTGTTTTCTGATAAATGTGAGATAAAATAGCAAGCCATTTCTCTGCATAGATTGATATTAATATACTACTTTTTAAAATAATTAATAAAACTCTGAAGGCACCCATGGTCTTAATTAATACTCTCTTTTTTCTTTTTCTTTCTTTCTTTTCTTTTCTTTTTTTTTTTTTAAGGTTTAGTTCTGTCTTTGATCAAGGAGACCTACATTTCCCTTTGTAATAATAGTTTTAATCACTAATATTTATTGCATCAAAAAAAATACCAACTTACACAGTTTCAAATTAGCTTCAGAAACAAATATCATGAGTTTAGAAATCAGTTAGATTTTACAGGAATGTGTGAACATTTAAGAAGTCCATCAAAATGGCCAGGAAGTCTTCAATGAAGTAAAGAAAAATATAAATCATGAAAGAAGAACTCATTTGACTAAACCTCTCATATGTCATCTGTTCTAAGGGAAAAATTTTAAAAATATAGTTCAAAAGCTCCACTGACTATAAGCAAAATAAGTGATAGTAGAAATTAGAAAACATGATATAAAATCTCAAAGTGGAAAGAACAAACAAAAAACCTCTATATTTTGTCCAATTGGGTTATCTGAAGCTTTATATATCCTGCTTAGAAATGTTCCCATTTTGACCATTGTGAAGTCTTTGGTTTGACTCTGAATGATAAGGGGAATTTTGAGCAGAGGAGTGATGTGATCTTATGTATGTTTTGTCAAATTAAAACAAGCCCTAAACTTAGGTAGCAGACTTTACTTGAAAGAATTGGTGTAATAAGAAGGGGACTCTTGTAGTCAGGAGAAGAGAACTTAAAGTTTAAGTAGAAAGGAATTTCCTTTTTGTTTTTTTAAGATTTTATTTATTTATTTGACAGAGAAAGATCACAAGTAGGCAGAGAGGCAGGCAGAGAGAGAGAGAGAGAGAAGCAGGCTCCCCGCTGAGCAAAGAGCCTGATGCGGGACTCTATCCCAGGACCCTGAGATCATGACCTGAGCTGAAGGCAGTGGCTTAACCCACTGAGCCACCCAGGTGCCCCAAAAGGAATTTCCTTTAATAGAGAGGAATAAACATGTCTAGAAAGAGCCAGTGTAGATAGATCGATCATCGGAAAATGTTTCTCCAAGGGTCAGTTATTCTCAGGAGGCTGCCTAAAGCAGGGGGCTTTATCTTGGCACAGGGTGAGCGCAGGAGTGGGGTGTGATCAGGGTCCTGGTGGAAGGAGAGATTTAAAACTAAATTTTGTAAAGTCTGATATTGTGTCCAGATTGGTCAGCAAGTACGAATGGTTCAGCTAATCATTTACGGGGCAAGAGATAGGAATCTGGAGTATCTGTGTTTAACTTTGTTATACATAAGCAAGGAGGGCAACTGCGAGTCTGATCTCAGTCATATAAGGGATGTTTTCAAATATCTCCCTCCATTCTCTCATCTGTATAGGAATGCTGTTTTGGTATACATTTTAGGATAGAAATCCTTAATTTTGATGAAAACTAAATAAAAAAAAAAAAACCTTAACTAAAAGCCCCTACATTGCAGAGCAATGTACCTATGAGAGCACCAATCAGATGGTTATGTAATATATGCAGAAAATGATGTGGAAATTTAAGCTCTGTCTATTGGATCTATGCTTCTACTACTTTACTACCTTGAAAAACTGTGGGTCAATTATTCTGTCAAGATTGTTACTTCCTTCAACAGTAAATAATAAGAAGAGGTTTGGAGACAGTATAAGGTTGAAGTCTGTATTTAGGACTTAGAACGCAAACCCTGATGTTGATTTAGGCTGTATCTGTATTCTTTTGAAAGCACCTGAATAGGTGGTAAGATTTTCAATTTCTAAGAAATGAGGGATCTAATTAATATTGGCTATCATAGAATTGATTTTGTGAGGGTCTGTATCTGACCATTTATAAATCCCCAAAGCACTGGACAAACTACAATTTACTGAGCCAGAGACATTCGGTGAGAGAAATTATGAGCAAGGATGAGAAGTAGATCCTTCAGTGCTGAGCTGGCAGTTTGTTATGTGTCTGAGCTTTGTTTTGTTTGACTTTTGCTTGCCTCCCCGTGCCCCACTCTTTCCACTTTTCTGTCATATGCAATGACAGAATCACATCTGACTGGGCTAGTCTCACTGTTGACAAGAAAACCTCAGCTACAGGAAAGTCCAGCAGTGGAAGAAATGAAATATTTTTTTTCCCTTGTCTCCCCAGTTCCATAGTTAACAATCCTAGCTACCAAAATATAGAGGAACCCCCTCCATTACCTCCAGACAACACCATATTCGATCCTCTGCGAATAATGAGACAGATCGCAATATGAATTTCATTGATCATTTATTTCATTTTCCAGTGCTAGTTTTACCCACATGATTACTTGTCCTTCTGCCTAAAGTAGGGAGTTTTCAAATATTCTGGCAAGTCTATTCCAGAGATGTGGAATCTTCACATTTGGCAAAGGATAAAAATGGCAGAGTGCGTCCCCCATACCATGCAACACAGCTCTTATGGGTATATTCTCACTTCACTCTGTGATCTCAGGGCCTCTCTAACATTCAGTCACAGCTCCTCCTCTACCACATTTGGAACATTGGGAAACAGGAATCTTCTTAATTTCAGTAAATAAATATCATACTTTAATAACTCATTAATGATGAACTTATAGTAATATAATAAGAGATGTATTGCATAGAATCTTTAAGCACAGCATAACCATATCAGAGAACTTCAACAAAGTCACCCAAGCCATCATCTGCTGTATTTTCCACACCAATGATAGAAAAAGGATATATTGCAAAGGGTCACAGGTCATGACATAATTAATCCAAAAATAATTCTATCACTCTCCAGAGAGAGAAAAAAATCATGACATGTTGGTATCAATGGGTTCTCATATACCATCAAAGACAATTTCCCTGTACTTTCAGAAATTTGGCAAACCTTCGTTGTTTGTAAGGCAACTAGATTTTATTAAGAAGTCAAATCTTTTGCAAGCATATTTTTGTAAGGCACATAACTAGAGGTGCCTCCACAGGGTGGGCCCAGAATAAAGATGGCGCCGGCTTGCCGTCTCTTCCGGCCAACAAGGTGCCAATTTCACAGTTTCGGTTCCTGAAACCTATGGCACTTCCTCCTCTCGCCCAACACGCCTTACCCAGCAACTGCTACTTGGCATAATCTTATTGTCTCTTCCCCCTCTGTCCTCACTTCCCTTCTGCTGCTCTATATAAGGTGTGCCCCCGCACAATAAAGTGAGATCCTGCTTCGACAGATCCCCCGAGCCCGGTGTCTTCTGTGGGTGCATTCTGGGTTCGCGACACTCGCCATCCCGCTCAGCCCCAAGGAGAAGCCTCCGGCTGGCCCGGGCGCCTCCTCCCCTCGGCGGGGAGCCCAACATATTTTAATGCTCCATGTTAGTCTTCAAGATATGGTTAAGTATAAGGAATTGTAATAATAATATCTTGGCAGATAAAATAATAAATATTCCTTTTTTATATATACTTAAATTACACCATTGTAAATGCATAAGATGCTTTGCAATGTGCTATGATGAATTGGTTGTACTGATTTTCAAGAAGGAACTCTGAAGACTGTATTTTTACAAAAGAGGCTAGGGTATAGGGAAGAAGAAAACAGGACTTTCTGTTACATGTTTTGATTAAAAACATTATCATGTTAGGAGCAGACTAAGCTGGAATTGTCGAATTATGATCTCACCAGATCTATTCTTTATTTACATGTTAATTGCCCAAGTGCAGCCTTCTTTCAGCAGAAATAGAGCCCAGTTTTAGTCCCTCTGTTATTTTGTTTTATATCTTTTTATTAAACAGTGTTGAAAATCTGAAAAGTAGGAGTTGCTGGTATAATTTTAATTTTGGAAAATGATTAAGCTTGATGTAAGTGACAACATGAAAGTTCTAAGTATAGTCTTTTAAAAAATATTTCTGTGAAATAGTAACTATAGGTTCTATCTAATAAAAATAAGAAGTTGCAAGTTATGTTGGATTTAGACTCAAAGACTATCTTTATGTCCATTTAAGCTATTTTATTCTAAAAGTCACATTTTGTAATAGACAGTTTGATTTTATTAAAATTTTAACACAATTTAACTTTGCCTATCCTGAGAAATTTTAGAAATAGCTATTTATCATAAATATGTAGGTGAAATGAAAGATATGCCATTTTACATATGAAGTTTATTTATAATTTTAATGTTCCCCAAATTTTATTCTTTTTTTATTATTATTCTTGTGCCACCATGAAATTATTGTTTAAAATGTAATCTGTAAGAAAATCTTATGGAAATCCATAGAAATATAAATATATGAAACTCAGTAGTATTTTAATATACACTGTCTCAGATGACTCGCTATTTTTCCAACTGTCAAATACAATTAGTGACAATATTGAATTTTTCTAAATGGACAGGCAGAATGCTTAATGAGACATTATATCTGCAGAATTCTAATTTGTTTTTATGAAAAAACATAAATATCAGTAAGGAAATGTTATCACCTTAATTTTTTTTTTTTTCAGTTTTAACGAGTAAGTATTCATATGGAACAAGGAAACCATTCATTGCAGGGGGTTCTTAGATTTAATTAAGACCGGTTTGAAAAAGAGATGAAGTATTAAGTTTAAATGCAAACAGAAGGAGATTTATTCTATTCTGTTTAATAATAGAAAATAATACCTGGTAAATGAAATGTCACACCCTCCACTTCACATGGGGGGGTGTGAATTATAGAAAGCATTATCCAATTATATGTTGGGAAATTTAATGGCTGAATATAATAACTCTGAAATTTTCCTAAATGTACTGGCTTTGTTCCTAACAAATGTTTCTTTTAGGATGTGTAGAATAAACAAATATACTTTTTTTAATCACATAGAGATGACTTAAAAAATCCAATTAAATCCAATTAAAGATTTGAAATTTTCCAGTAATTATGTTGCAGAAAGCGAAGGCATACATTAAGAGATCAGGGAACATGGGGTTAAGCTGTGCAAAATTCACTCATCAGAGAAAAGGTTACAGACAGTTATTACCAACATTTGATTAGACTCAGGCTCCATTTACAAGAACTCTTTGTTTTCTTGGTCTGTGCATTTCTGCTCTGGACTGTGTCATTCTCTAGAGGCCTCACTTCTAATAGGAGGGGATAGCAGTGTTACATCCTCACCTGAGCACAAAGCCAGCAAAAAATTAGAAAGGATTTGTAGGTCGAAACAGACAGGGATTGTAATTCTTACAGCTGAGGGACTTGGGAGGCAGAGAGGGGAAGCAGTAGGTGTGACCATGAAGCAAAGAACTGTCATGTTGGCCAATGCCCACAGGAGGGATAAAACTGGTACTGGGATCTTGCAGCGTTTTGCAGCCTTCCAAGTACAATCTGGTCAAATTAGAATAAATCCACACAGGACCTTGCACATAAAATTGCTGCAAAGTGGTTGTAGAACAGGAGATTACAAAAGTAATCGGATTTCACAAAGTAAAAAAATGAAAAACAATGAACACAAAAATAAGTAAATAACTATAAACCCCTTTTAAAGCAGGATTAAGTTACATAGGCTTCAGCTTCATGTGATTTTAGAAGACAGAAAAAGAAACAAAAGTATCTGTCTTATTTAAATTTTATTTATCACATTTAAATAATAGTGATAGAGCCCATACAGCATTTATTATACTTTTAGTACCAGCCAGGCAAGATGTTACACAGTTTGAGGGCATTCTTTTTTAAATTTACATTGTCATAACCGTATCACATAGATACTGTTCTTCCCACTTCACAGATGAGCAAGCTCAGTCTTCCATAGAGAACTTGCCCCCCACACAGGACACAGGTCCGCATCGCTAAAATTTTTGTTTGTAACCACAGCAGGTGCTGATCGATGCCCATGCTGAGGTTGATCATTTCACAGACTTAAATCTGATCTCAGTTTCCAGCCAGTTATACTTTTAACCTCCGCAGATTCTCTGTGACCACCTGTTTTCACTGATTCTCTTGGGTTTCTGCCATATTTCATCCATGTCTTTCTTCCTGTCTCTTGATTTTTTTTTTATTTTTTAAAATTTTATTTATTTATTTATTTATTTATTTATTTATTTATTTATTTTGGTGGGGGGAGGTAGAAGGATAGTTGCTCTTTTTTTTTTTCTTTAAAGATTTTATTTATTTATTTGACAGAGAGAGGTCACAAGTAGGCAGAGAGGCAGGCAGAGAGAGAGAGAGGGAAGCAGACTCCCTGCTGAGCAGAGAACCCAATGTGGGACTCGATCCCAGGACCCTGAGATCATGACCTGAGCTGAAGGGAGCAGCTTAATCCACTGAGCCACCCAGGTGCCCAGATAGTTGCTCTTTATTTTCTACCCTAACATCCTCTGCTTATTTACACCTCTTCTCCCAACAAACACAGTCCCCTCATGCTACCTGGTCTTCTTTGCATTTTCCCACCATGAAGGTTTTTACTACTAGGCTTCTCCCCATCATTCAAATCTCAGCTGAAACGTCACCTCCTCGGGGACACTTTCTCTGACGATTCAATCTACCTTAGCTCTCCAGGTCTTTACAACATTAGCACTTTTTTTTCTTTTCTTCCTAGATCTTACTTATACCTTATGCTCTCTTGTTTTCATCTGTTTATTAGAATGTAAGATATATGATTATTTTAACCCAAAAAGGAACAGCTTATGATGCACTATAGCAAACTAATATATATTTTAAGATAAACACATGTGCTGTCACGGTTCAAATACCATGTTTGCAGGTGAGGCAGGTTAAATGACTTTTTTAAAAAATGAAACAAATGAATAAATCAGTATGTAAATTCATAACACCTCCTTAGACTCTCCAAAATTTTGCTTCATATGTTCTTAGGTATTTATTTTTGTTCTGTTTTCTTTCTAAATGGTATCAGAGTGAGGTTTTTTGTTTCTGTTTTGTTTTGTTTTCCTACAAGTGTAAGAACTTATTAACTCCCAGGAGAAAATATTTAGATGTTCAAGGCAGTTGTTACCCCATTTGGGAAAAATAACTGAAGTTAAGCAGGATATGAAGTGGAAACTTTGTGGGTTTCCCTTCAGTTCATTTCACTGGAATTCAATTCTTAATGGCCCTAAAGCGCTTTACACATTTTAGAACTGAAGGCAATCATGGCTTCCTGTGGACATTCTTTTGAAAGTGGCTGCAACCTTACATTCAGAGAAATAGTAATATTGGGGAAAAAATGTCATATTATGGAATGATTTTATTTACTCATCTACTCTGAAAATAATGCCAGTCATGCATTCTTCTAAGTATTCTACTTCTGCTATAGGCTTTGTGGTGTGTATGTGTGTCCAGGCCATTACATGTGGTACTGAAGTCATTATAGAAGTGAATGGCATCAGGCTCCATCTTTCATGGAATTCGCATTCCCGTTGGCATGTCAGGGGTGCACTGAATGCCATTTCTCAGATCCTTAAACACCTTTCTTGCAAGGTAGAGAACCTTGTAAGTACTGATTAGCTTATGTGTCCTGCATGCAAATAATTATGCTCAAGGATGGACTAGCTAGGTAAGAAAAACCTAGCACATTGAAGGTAGCAAAAGCCTGTGGAGAAGTAGGGCAATAAAAACCAACTCGGTCTCCTCCAGGGCTGTGAATAATGTCTCATGAAGGGGACATAACGGGTCCCCTGAAGGAGAGGGACAGCGTGGGTGAATAACCAGTGGACTAGTTAAAAACTTTGAGGTGGATGCCAAGATGCCTTCTCACTGCTTAAATCTTGCTCACTCATTCTCTCTCATCCAAACAGAAGTTGGAAGCTTTATTTGGAGAGATTAAAACATAATGGCAGTACTGGGAGATACCAGGCCCTGTTAAGGACAATAGAAAAGCACTTTCTTATTGAAAGAGAATAATTATCTAATAATTTACATATTAAAAATTCAGGCCCAGCCCCATTTCTTCAACTTTTTTTTCCTCAGAGTAACATGCAGGCAAAATTGTTTTCCTAACCCAATAACGGAAGCCTTTATTTTTATTTTTATTTTTATTTTCAAGGGTACTGGCCAGTTTATTTTTATTTTCACAGGGTACTGCCTCCCTCAACTACATTCCTGGATTCTCCACCTAATCATACATAGTGATGTTCAGAAATTGATAACTTCCTCTCTCCTCCACACATACTCATAGGTCTGCCAGTCAAATTTTTAAAAAATATTTTATTTTTTTATCTGAGAGAGAGAGAGCACAGGCAGGGTGGGAAGAACAGAGGGAGAGAAAGATGCAGGCTTCCCACTCAGCGGGGAGCCCAACACGGGGCTCAATCCCAGAACCCTGAGATCATGACTTGAGCCCAAGGCAGACGCTTAACTGATTGAGACACCCAGGCGCCCTCCAGTAAACTTTTAATATCTTACTCTTAAATATAAAGTGATTGTCACTAACCACCAGGCGTCCAAGGAAGTCTACTATTTGGTAAAACATATATAAATATATAGGAGGGGAGGCCACAGATGAAATATATAATGTCAGATTCAAAGAAAAAGAATAGAAAACCCACAACCCAGAACCAAAAAACCTGCTATTACATTAAGTAAGAGAATCAAATATTGCAGTTAAAAGATAATATTAAATAGAAAAATAAAAATCAGAGAGAAAATGTTCTGGAAATTAAATGAAAGTTATATCAGCAATAAATCTATTGTAAGATTTGGAAATTAAAATGGAAGATTCCCAGAACCCAAACAAAAAGACAAAGCCATAGACATGCTATAGAAAATACAAGGAAATGAAAGACTCAAGCTACAAGGTTCAAAAACTAACAATACAAATTTTATAAACAGAAAAAATAAAACAAAAAGAAATAGATTCTTAAATGAATTATTTAAAAAAGTCAACATTCCTATAATTGAAAGAAATGAATTTGTAGATCAAAACATCCCAGAGTGTACTCAGGTAATGGGTGAGGGGGAGAGGATTGTCCATCACAATATAACACATTAAGAATACTAGGGATAAAATGGAGATGCAAAATGCTTTGGCAAGGAAAAACAGAGGCTTGATAAAAACTGCAAGGAAAATTTTATTCAATATTATTGCATTGGTGTCAAGACAGCTGCAGTTATAGTAGAGAGATTGAACTCAATTAAAACGACTGAAATAAAAGGCAGGAGCATTTTTTTTTAAAGATTTTATTTTTATTTATTTGACATACAGAGATCACAAGTAAGCAGAGAGGCAGGCAGAAACATGCTTCCTGTGGAACAGAGAGCCCGATGTGGGGCTTGATCTCAGGACCATGAGATCATGAACTGAGCTGAAGGCAGAGGCTTAGCCCACTGAGCCACCCAGGCGCCCAGATGGGAGGATTTTTAATGCAGGAGTAAGCTAATGCAAAAGAACTGGAGGACTTGGGAAAGGAATGCTATCTGTATGATTATGCTACCTGGGTTTGCTAACTGGCTCTTTGGAAAGTTAGACTCCTACCCTCCCAAAGATACAGAAAGATAGGAATGTTCTCTCTTGCCATGATTATGTTCAAAAGGATGGTCCCATGTCCTCGAGAAAGACATTTCTATGCTGGGAAGATTCACAGATTAGTCATACTGACTGGAACATGAAGATCTTCTTGGTCAGCTTTCAAAGCAAAAGGTCAGTACATTCTCCCGTGTTAGTATCAGAATGATTGGAGATTTTCAGCAAGAGCTAGAAGACAATGAAACAAAGTCCTAATTCTCAGAACGGACTTCTTTTTAATCTCAAATTCTTTATTGAGCCACAATATCAATTGAGATAGAGGATAAAGAAATATCAGACATGCAATGTCTCAAAACAGTTTACCATCTACAGTCATCAGTTAGAAAATACATGAAAAAGAAAACAGAAGACTGTAGGCATGGCATCTAGGACTTAGCCTAGCGTACGTGCACACGCACACACACACACATACACACAAAGGAAAATAAATTGCAAAATAGAATTACCAGAGAAATGCCAAGGAGAAATAGTTTCAAAAAATATGTTTCTGAGTAGAAAATAAAATAGACAATTACTGAAGCTTAAGACAAAAATTTCAGTTTGGTTAGAGAGTTTGGAAAGTAATTAGCAAGTGATTCATGTAAAGCAAAAATGATGCAATTAGGCACAATAAACTCCAAAGAATATTAAAAGACTTTCTTTAATATTTTAAGGATATTTTGAAGAAGAAATACATCTTCATGTACTACATGGCTCCATCGTGAGTAAAAGTTACACTGTAAATACTAAATACTGATTAATCAAAAAAGATGATAAGAAAGATAGTGAAGGGAGATTTTTGAGTTTACCTTCTAGAAAGTAACTAATTTCTAGTTAACAAAAAGAGAGAGAGAGAAAAAAAAATTATTTAGAATATGGTAGCAATGGTTATGAACATAATTATCTATGGTTTTAAGAACTTAAGAAGTGAGAACTAAGAATGATAGAAAGAAGACACCCCTGTTATTTTATAATAAAATATATTATTATAGGGGCGCCTGGGTGGTTCAGTGGGTTAAGCCAATGCCTTCGGCTCAGGTCATGATCTCAAGGTCCTGGGATCGAGTCCCACATCGGGCTCTCTGCTCAGCAGGGAGCCTGCTTCTCTCTCTCTCTCTCTCTTGCCTCTCCATCTACTTGTGATCTCTCTCTGTCAAATAATTAAATAAAATCTTTAAAAATATATATATATTATTATATATTCTTTCCATTGTATATTCTTTCCATTATAAATGATGGAAAGAAGATACCCCCCTGTTATTTTAAAATAAAATGTTATTTTATAATAAAAAATAAAAAACTTATATTACTACTACTAATATAATTTTTACTAACAATTTAAACCTTGCAATACCACTTGCTTTTTAAAGTGGCATGTATATCTTATTTTTTTAAATTAAAAAATCTAAAAATATATCATAAACAAATAAGCTTCATGTATGTAAACATGTATCTATTAGGATGTTCTTCGAAGCATGAATTTAATAGTGAAAAGGACAATCTAAATGCCCAACAAAATAGGATGGGTGAAAATATTTTTATATATAATGGAATATGCTGAAGCTATTAAAATAACATTGCAGAATAATATTTAATGGCATGAAAATGTTTATTATATATTAAGTGAATGTAAAAAAGATTACAAAACAGTATGATTTCAATAGTAGCTATTAACATTTGTTGATTTCTTTTTATATGCTCGGCACTATATTAGGTCCTATACATGCATTTTTCCCATTTTCTCCCCATAATAACCTTATGAAATGCATAATGTTGATGGAATTTGAGTGACTTTAAACAAGGCCATAAAATATGTACAATAATGTTTCTGTTTTTAAAAATAAATAAAACTAATATACACAAGCATATGTGTTATGTGTTAGCAGTATTAGCAGCTATCTCTGGTGGTTATTCTTCTTGCTAATTTGTATTTTTTTTGTCTTCTACAATAGACATGTATGATATGTTCAAAATGAAAAAAATAAGAGAAAGATTCATCTTGCATATTTGAAGCATTTATTAAGCCCTTATTGCCAGTCACTTTGCTGGGTTTGGAGGGTATGGAAATAAATAAGATAATGTTTCTGCCTCTTTATAAATATATTTTAGTTTTTTCAAGGCAATTCCTTGATTATCTACATGATCATAAGTGGAGTCCCTGAGGTTGATTATGTCATCACAGAACAGCTTATATTTATCAAATTTCATAATATATTTTCATCACAGTGGGAATGAATAAACTTTTATTTACTGGAATGAAATCAATATTTTACTCCATTTTTAATAGAAGGATAAGTAAAACAAAAAACACATAAGACACTTTGGCTTGATGAATGTAAAGGGAGTTTTTAGGTTAATGATGTTTGATATTTTAATATTTTAGTTATCTTTTATGGTTGTCTTGTTCATCCAACAAATACTGTTTCAGCGCGTACTATGTGTCT
Source organism: Mustela nivalis (assembly GCF_964662115.1). Classification (NCBI taxonomy): domain Eukaryota; kingdom Metazoa; phylum Chordata; class Mammalia; order Carnivora; family Mustelidae; genus Mustela; species Mustela nivalis. The sequence continues at coordinate 60,098,465 of NC_139033.1, forward strand.
GATAACTGATAACTTTGTAGTGACTGGAGACAGAGCAGTGAACAAGAATCATAAAGGCTCTGCCACAGTAAAACTTACACTCTGACAAGAGACAGATGGAAAGACAAATAGACACACATACACGCACACAAGCAAATCCCATTTATTTCCTTCAGCTATAGTCAGTGTTTTAGATATAAACATCTTCTCTGATGTTTATGTTATTTCTTGTATTTCATGATTTCCCTCATAACATCAAAGCACGCTACAATTTAATGTCTTTATTATTCCATAGCTAATTCACCCACGTTAGCCTCTCTTCAAGTTAATCTTTCCTATATATTATCAATAGTTACTATTGCTACAGCAGTATTTTTAAAACTCCAGAGACACATTATGAAGTAGATTTAATGAAGGCAGACTAACATTTTTGTAACAAAACAGAACAGGAATGTAAGAGAACAGAATAGAAAACATCAGAGTTCTTTGTAGATGGTCAGGATAAGTAACATTTCATAAAATAACTTTTTCATAAGTAAAGGGATTGGGTTTAATGTAAAATATATTTCTTAATATCATGTTAAAAAATTTTGAAAGCCATATTACATTCTTAAATTATAATATCATCATATTATCAATCTGCTCAAAAGCATACTATAACAACCTATTTTCTACCTAAAAATATATGTAATTATCAACTCTTATCAATGGCATAGAATATTCCCCATAGCTCTCTCTAATCTCAGATTTATTGCACTCTTTAATTCAATAGATAGATGGACTGATATATTAGATAGATTTATAGATATACAGATAAATAGATAAAATCAAGTCACATGCTGCTTCATTCTCAATCTTTACCTAGAGTGCTCTCATACTCTCTTCTGTGTTACTTGTCAAAATGTCTCATTTTACATGGCACCATTCAAAACTACTTTAAGTCATTTCTTCATAAAGAACATTTTTATTGTTTTTTAAAATTTTTAAATAATTATTATTTTTTATTATGTTAGTCACCATACATTACATCATTAGTCTTTGATGTAGCGTTCCAAGATTCATTGTTTACATATGATACCTAATGCTCCATGCAATACATGCCCTCCTTATTACCCATCAATGGGCCAACCTACTACCCACCCCCCTCCACTCTAAAACCCTCAGTTTGTTTCTCGGAGTCCACAGTCTGTCATGGTTCATTTTCCCCTCCGATACGGCCCCCTTCATTTTTCCCTTTCTTCTCCTCATGTCCTCCATGCTATTCCTTATGTTCCACAAGTAAGTGAAACCATATGATAACTGACTTTCTCTGCTTGATTTATTTCACTTAGCATAATCTCCTCCAATCCTATCCATGTTGTTGCAAAAGTCGGGTATTCATCCTTTCTGATGGCTGTGTAATATTCCATTGTATATATGGACCACATCTTCTTTATCCATTCATCTGTTGAAGGACATCTTGGCTCTTTCCACTATTTGGCTATTATGGATATTGCTATGAACACTGGGGTGCTTATGGCCCTTCTTTTCACTATATCTGTATCTAAAAGAATGTTTTTGCCTGAATTAATAACTCACATTTGTCTTAACTATGACTGCTCTGTGAATAATTTCTTAAAATATAGGAAAATAAGGAAGAGGTAATTTTTTGTCATAATCCTTTCAGAACAGAATAAGTATGGCAAGGCACTTTTGATTCTTATGTTGTCCTGGTTTAGAAGCCATTTCCTGGACTCTTACTGTCCCATTGTGTTAGAAGACTATCTGAAGGGCTTGGCTTTCCAATGGCTATTTACAATAAATTATTTTAAATAAATTTTTGTTTACTGACTGCAATATAAATTTTGATAAACACAAAGAAAAATAAAGTAAATGTGAATGGAATAATTCTAAACAGTATTTGTTCATAAGTTTCATTTAGTCTGGCCATTTGCTTTCTCTTTCCCTCCATTCTCTACTTGCCAAAAATATTCTTTATTCATTTAGAAGAAATCATCATTAGATATAGAAAACATGAATGAATTACAACAGGAATTTGTAATTGATTTTCAGCACAATGTTATCTTTGTGCAGATTCTGTAGCAGGTGGGATTTCTATTTGAGGTGTACTCAACACCAAACCCCATAAAAGAGTCTTATATTTAATGATGATAACATAACTCCATGTAGAAGTATGCATGGATGATGGTGTTTTGCATATTAACAGTAAATAAGGCCTTATTTGGTATATTTGCCCACACCACATTACATATATAGCATAAAATGCACAGAACTAGTACTCAACAACTTATCTTAAATACCAAGAGATCAGCTGCTTGTTGTGTCACACAATTTTAAGAAACAAATAATAATTCATGCCAAAACAGAGCAACCATACTTTTCGTATTCTGGGCCAGAAATAATTAGAAATTAGGAATCCCCTCTCCCTGTCAAATACCCTCATTTAGTTACATGCCTAGCCATCATGTGTGAACTATAGGAAAATTTTCAATTTAACAGTGGAGAAGTTTGATATTCTCAGTGCTTAAGTTAATTAAAAATCAAAATGAATGCTCCATAAGTTTATGATTCTAACAGTTTAATTTGTGAAATATGGCTGAATATAAAAGGATACACATTATTAATTGATGCAAGGGTAGATTATGCATAACCATATAATGAACATTAGTAGGCATGGGGGAAGCTCAGAATACCTAAACAAATGTCCTCACTACCAAGCTATGATTCCATTGACTCAAGTGTCTCAAGTTTGGGGCATCTAAGGAGTCAAGACTTCCATATCATCAGGAGGAAGAGTAGATAATCTTTTCATGCAATTTTGGGAAAGACTCATTTTGAAGTGTGGTGGCATAGAGAGAACTTCTCCCCAACACTTAGATTCAAAACTTAATTATCAAGCTTGTTGTTGAATAGAAAGTGGGAAATGAGTTGGAGGAGGAGGATGGCTGATAAATAAAATGAAGGGAATATAGGTTTAAAATGTTTTGAACTACACAAACTTTTGCAATTTAAAACTTTCCCAATTTTGTTTTGTTCAAGGATGTATGGGAAAAAATTTTCTGGTTTTGTTTATTCTTTTTTTTTTTCCAGAAATAGCAACACATTTTCAGTATTTTGGGGATCTTCTTTATTTCTTCATAGCCCAGTGAACTTGGAAATGCATATTTTATAAAACTTTCTCTACTCTGTGCAGAATGATGAATGAATTTCAGATTTAAAGGAAGGGGGCAGGGAGGCACCCGGTTGACTCAGTGGGTTAAGCATCTGCCTTCAGCTCTGTTCATGATCTCAGGGTCCTGGGATCCAGCCCTACATCAAGCTCCCTGGTCAGCAGGATGTCTGTTTCTCCTTTTTCCTCTGCCTCTTCCCCCACTGCTCATGTTTTCTTGCTCTCTAGTTCTCTCTCAGATAAATATCTTTTTAAAAAAACAATAAATAATAAAGGAAGTGGACAGGAAAACAAACATAATTTTCAGATATGGACAGTCCTATAGTAGCTTTATGTTGTGAAAAACAGTTGGTCTTCCTCATTAGCTCCAACCTGTTTGAGAGTGGGAAAAAGTCAGTTACCTTCTGTTAACTTCAACATGGTTTAATCAGATATGCTCTCGTTAGGGCTCTCTGTTTTTGCAAGGATGAGCCAGGTAAGCAAACTGGTACCCTTTCCTTTCCTTCCACATCCTCACCCCATGTCATCTAGCTGAACAGGGACAGGAGCTGCTCTGGGATTACAGCCTCTTGTACCCCTTTACAGCCTTGATTCTGTCCTCTGAACATCACTTATTTGACTGCATTTAAGACTAAAGCTCCCTGATGGTAGGATTTATTGTCTACTTTGGCTGAGAGACTTCCCTCGCTGGCTAATAAAAGGATCTAAAACCGAGCATTTATTTCTCCCCTGCCATCCTGCTCCACTGGTTCAATTTGACATGACTGCTTGACAGAATTTCAGGTGCATGCAATGGGAACCCCCAAATTAGATCCCTTTCCAGAGTCCTCAACCCTCCATTGCCTAAGCAGGAACAGATATATTGAAAGATCACCTTAATATAGTAAGAACACTAATATTTTCAAATCATTGCCATTTCACATGTGATGACATTACTCTTAAGTACACACACACACACACACACACACCATGAAATGCCTACCAGATTAAAATGAAAATTGTCATTGAAGTTTGAAAGATAAAAATCACATTTACTATGCGGCTTGGTTTTAAAGGAAAATATATCTGAATTCCACGTTTACTTGGGTGTATAAATACTTCCTCCAATTTCATCCCCACAAGAAATATTTCAATTTAACTCTCTTAAAAAAAATGTTATTTAAAATATAGGGACACAAAGGTGACGACAGCCAAGTCCTTTGATGGTATAATTTCAAAGGTACCTTGTAAGATTTCTTTTCTTGCAGTTGTAATTATTGCTTTGAAATTTGGGATAACAGATCAAGAGTTTCCTACTTTATATTCCTGAATTCACACTTACATCACATTAAGTCAGTCTGTTACTTCCTGAATAGCTGCACAATAATGTTCTTACCAGCGGTACAAAATCTTACTCTCTCTCTGCCATCCTCTGACTAGTCTCTTGATGTTCAATGCAACGCACGTGATTGCTATAGTTCTGTGGATTTTTCCTGACTCTAATTTAGCTATTCTTCACACTCATTATCTAGCAGTCACCACAACAATAACTTATTGACCACTCACTCTGTGCAAAACCCTGTCCTGTATAGTGAAAGGTAGAAGGTTATAAAAGAAATAAAATACTTGTTCCCTCCCATGTCAATGACACTATAATCTAATGGACTTTAAAAATCTCCAATGTCTTAGTGTTTAGCCTGATGCCGTATCAGTTTCTGTTTTAGTATTAAGCACACTAGAAACTCACTATAACACCTTTGACTACACAGCAGAATTTACTTTAAAGAAGTTTCATTTTGACATTATTCTTGGTCGATGATAAATACAAAAGACTTAAGTTTTAAGTTTTCATGGATATTGAGGACAATATTACATTCTGCTTTAGGAAAATTTAATTTATTTGATAGCATTTTATATTTAAACTATTAAATATATATAGTATATGGATTATCGATAATATATAAAATATGCATGATAGAATTATTATATAAATATTTATTTTTTATATTTATATTTTATTTTTATATAAATATATAAACAATTCTAGCAGAAAGGATGGTTGATGTCATGATGGTTTTTATTTATTTATTTTTAACTTTATTTATTTGAGAGAGAGAGACTGAGCAGAAGGAAAGACACAGAAGGAGAGGATGAAGCAAATTCCCCAGGGAGGAGGGACCCAGACGTGGGACTCAACCCCAGAACCCTGTGATCATGACCTGAGCCTGAGGCAGATGCTTAACCAACTAAGCCATCCTGGAGCCCCGGTTTTGTTTGTTTGTTTGTTTGTTTTTTAATGATGGTTTTAAAGTTGAGGAAATTAAGGCTCACAGTAGATTCTTTGTTACTGTGTAATGAAAATCACTTTAGATGTACAGTTAGAATTTAGAGATAGCCCCTTATATTTTCCATTAAAAAAAAAAAAAACAACAACTCTCTTAATGATACCCTCATCTAATGAAGAGAGTTGAAGTGAAGAGCTAAAGTCTGTGGCCTATCAAGTAGGGATGCATGTACCTTGTTGGGGAGTTTTCCATGTAGGATATCATAGTTGTCATATTTCGAGATACCATGAGTTGGACCAAAGTTAAGGATTAGTTTTAAAATATGTATTGAGGATACCTGGGTGGCTTAGTGGGTTCAATCCTCAGCTCAGGTATTGATCTCAGGGTCCTGGGATCGAGCCCCTCATTGGGCTCTCTGCTCAGTGGGGAGCCTGCTTCCTCCTCTCTCTCTGCCTATCTCTCTGCCTACTTGTGATCTCTGTCAAATAAATAAATAAAATCTTTTAAAAAAATATGTATTGAAGGCTTACTAAGTTTCAGGCACTATTCTTTGCACTGAGATTCCAGACATGGAAGTTTTCTAATAGAATGGGAAGACAAGACAAATACACAAACACATGTATGAAAAAATCCAAGCATGTTGGTAGCTGCAAAGGAGACATGCCTGGGGTGAAGAGAGTGTAGAAGAAGGAGATTCAGAATCATCACAGAAACAGTCAGGAAAGGCTTTCCTCTAAAGGATCAGTCTTGAGTTGACATCTAAGTATTGCATAGGAGTTAAGGCCAAGGAGGAGCAAGAACACACCAAGCAGAAGGGACAGCACGTATCCAACCTGGGATGGGGATGGAAAATGGTGTGAGAAAGGATCATGTCAGCAAGTGTCTGGAGGGTGAGGGCGGCATGATGAGTGGTGAGACAAAAGTATGCAGGAGCTGGACTGTTCTGGCCAATAGCCCTAAGCCTTTTTCTTATGTGGTTCTAAAGATAAAATCCTGTATCCTAGAGATGCTAATAATAAGGTCTTCAGGTTAAATGTGTCAATCAGGATATCAGAGCTATAAATAGACAACAAACAGGGATGGCTAACTGATAATATATGACTTGATATATTATAAAAGTTTAGAGACAATTATTTGGTGGCAGGCAGTTTCATTGGATACTGTGGAAAGGGCATCATGCAACAGGTGGAGGCATTTGTGAATAAGTGATTGTTGGCTAGAGAAGGGTAAGGTAGGGCCTCACGCTCTGAAAACAGAGAGTCAGCATGACTTTTCTAGAAGATGCTTTTTGCTGAGACAGTGATGCAGAAGAAGGAACTGATACAGACCTGTGGGAGAAAAAAATAAAATAAAATCTTTCATTTAGGTTGAGAAACAGCAACATGGTCTCCTCAGTATTAGGTAGTTATGGTGTGGTACCTTACAGGTTTTTCTATCAAAATTTTCTGAATGAAATGAAATGGAAAAAATCAGAGGTGGAAGACTTGCAAGAATATTAATAAAAAACAGACATGAAGTAATGTGGATTTGCACTGCACTGACACCAGTGATGAAGAAAAGTACAGGGTAATTTCAAGAATTATGACAAAGTCAGGCTATGTAATATTTCACAAATCTCTATACATTATTAATCTTTACCAATTTCTTTTTCACTGGTATATTCATTTATAAAACTTTTCAGGAGTGCCTTAAAGCCACAAGCCTAAACAACTATATGTAAAATCAACTCACAAGTATAATTATTTATATTATGTTTACTGTGATGAATTTCATTAACATGAAAACAAGTAAAATGTAATAATGTCATCAGAGAATTTATAAATATCTAGTAATAAAAGGTTAAGATTTAAATTTTAAAATGTAATTAGTATAGTATAACTTGTTTAAATATATTACAAAAATGTAAAAATACAAATAAACTTCAGATTGTAGTAAATTTTTTTAGACATTATTATTATTACTATTATTACTGTTAAGAAAATAGACTCCAAACATCTTTGCATGACATCTGGAGCACATGACATGCTTAATTCATTCTGAGAATAAAATAATAATAATGTCGATGATTATTTACTACATAGATTCTAAGATATTAAACACCTCAAGTTTTTTTTTTTTTTTTTAGGGTTACCTATCATCTAACAGTTCTGATATTTTGTTTGTCTAGAGTTTTCTGTGACTGTCCATATTTTTGATGTATGGAAACATAGAATTCAAACCTGGAATCTAGTTATGTTCTCAGCAACAAGATAAATATGCATATTTTATTTAGAGAATAATAAACTTATTTGAACTGATACATTACATTGCACATTAGAGACTGAATAATAGACTTAAGAAATCACTTAAAGGAATGTTCTCTTTCCCTGATGAAGAAAGTAAGGCAGAAAACCCTATGACAGTTTCTTTTTTAATTTAAATTCAATTTAGTTAACATATAGTATATTATTAGTTGCAAGAGTAGAATTCACTGATTCACCAGTTGCATATAACACCCAGTGATCATCCCATCACATGTTCTCCTTAATGTCCATCAAGGTTTTCTTTTCAAGATCACATAGCTCACAGAGTGTGCCTGGAAGTCAATGTCTTGTTTTTAAGACAAGCATTTAGAATGAGTCTCTGCTTTAAGAAAAGCAAAGCGATAAAAATTTGCAAAGAACACATTTAGATAAAGGGTCAACTGAATATTGCCAGTACTTGCTGTCTACCTTGGTTAAAATACTGCCAATTGTATTGCTGCCATTTTAACCTTTATTCTCATGTGATAATGCTCCAATTACTTTGGGGGAAAGGTGGATACAAACAGAAATCCTAACTAACCAACCACACTGCGAGTGTAGGGACCTGACTTAGATAATTGCTATTCAAAGCAATTATTCCTAGTGAAAATGTAACATCACAAAGACCATATTGGTGAGTAAATACCAAATCATTAAACAGGAAAATAAAATGTATTCTAAATATTAAAGTGTATCTCTTATATATGGGTTTATCTAGCATTTTGATGCATGAAGAAGAGTAATGCATGAACATGGACTTGCAAAATACATGGCAAATATATTTTACAGTATGAAGAATAGGGAGAAGAAATAGTTAAATCCAGTTTTCTGATCCCTTCAATGTAGCGTGCACTATTTACAAATTTTTTTAATTGCAAACATTCTCTTTGTAGGATGCCCTTCTGTCTTTTATATTTACAAAGTTAGATGGTACACAATGCATTATCTCTGCTACTTACTGAAAATGATAAAAATTTAACAAATTATATAGGGTGCATCTTTATATTAATATTTAGGGCTCTCTGTTTTAGTTAGAAAACAAACCATACTGTCTTTTTCAGAACTATAGTTTTTATTTGATATGGAACTATAGACCTTATTCAACTGATAGAAACCTGATCTTGCCTAATTATAACATATGAAGGTTCAGCTGTATATAGGCATGGGTTATGTGTTAAACCTTGAAAAATGTACAACCGCTTAATACTATGCTGAAAGAAGGTCCAGTTACTTAAAATCTCATCTTTATACTTCGAATACTATTATTGCTGTGGCAACCCACAGCTCTTGCTCACTAGCATTCAATCTTGAAAAGATAAAGGGTGTCCAGGTTGAGTTACTCCTTGGTTTAACAATTTTTGAAGAATTTTAGAATGCCCTCTGATCACTATAGTTCATATCCTTGCAGGGATCAAAATCTATTCAGAGAACACCTTTGCAGTTCTCTTCTTCCCACGAGGTAATTTCAAACTGTGTGTCTTTAGGCCATAAAGTGTTGAGGGTTTTTTTTTTTTTCCCTCGCATTGAGAAATAATTTTTTAGAAGCAAGAAGAATAAGTTAACTTCCTAGTAGCAATATTTTACTCTGTAACAAACTGACAAGTTATGACCATTGTTAGTTTTTCAGGAGTAGATATTCTTGAAGATTGTGGTTATTATTCATATTTTTTCAAATGCTGGATTGACATTTTAATTTATCAATGCTAAAATTCTGGGTAACTTACAACCATAATACTTATTTTTTTCCTGATGTTATCAGAAACTCAACTCTTTCTTTATATATAATAATTACTTTTCTGACATTTTCTATATTCTCAAAATAAAAAAAAAGCCTTTTAAAAATAGAACATCTTACATTACTTTATTATGAAAATGCCAAGAAGATTTAGATTGCTTAACAAAGGGCAAAATAAGAGGCTTGTGTAAAAGTATTTATTATATGAACCTCAGAGAAAATTGAATCCTTCAAACTCGTATTAAGGTGTGGTCAGGATATTATATAATCTAGCTATTTGGATACCCTTGTGTTATAAAAGGAGTCAGAGAGATTCATGTTATCACCTAGGATTAGACTGTTATAAACAATATTTAACTATTATAGTGAACTCAGACTTGTCATAATTTTAGGGAGTTGTTAGTACATTTGTAATTGACCCATCAGTACATTTTACTGCAAATTTGTATGTCTTTACTAAGCCTCTCTTATCTACATGACTTGTTTCAAGTTTTATTGTCCCAGCATTAACTATAAGTACACCTTCTATGTTAGTAAGCAAGAGTCACATCTACACAGTTTATGTTAGATTTGATCAGATTCTTTATAAATCCTCTCAGTGACATTAGACTGGAAACAAATCATTGAAATTAACATTTTCCAGGAGTCCAGAATACATTGGTTTTGGTTTCTGGTGGGAGAATACATGCCACACTCTTAATTTTAATCATCTCCCAGCTAGAGTGTCTTCCACCGCCTGAAATAACATGCAAGGTAAGCCAGATTTCTAGGTGGATAGAAGAAAATTATTTGCATAAAATCTGGAAATAATTAGGATGTTCCCACATGATGAGTATGACTGAGTAATATTGGCATGACAGTTACATGAGTGTGTACATCTGAATTCAGCAGTAGTGGGAGGTCCACCTACCATCCTTGGATTGATGTTCTTCATTGAACAACCATTCAAATCAAAACAATGAAAAAAAAATAAAAGTTAGAAAAATAGCTAGTAGCTTTTTACATATTCCCAATGTTGAGGTTTTGGATTTTTAATTTATTTATTTTTATTTTTTTGGTATAATGAGGTAAAAAGAGTAGTTGGGAACAAGGAGAGGAGAGAGGAAACACATCAGTCGGGTCAGTGATCCTTCCATGTCATAGATAAGGTTTGAGTCATATTTCCTAGTACCTTAATGTCAGTGAGACTCTAAATGGCACACTGATAGAAAATAGAATTGTTCATCCATTTAAAATGTATTTAAATATTACATTCTGTTTAAAAAAAGATACATTCATTTCAGTTTCCAAAAAAAGGCAAGTTTAGTGTCAGTAAGAATCCTCTTAGAGGCCCTGAATTCAAGAATGGAGAATCCTGGAGTACCTGGGTGGCTCCATGGGTCAAGGCTCTGCATTCACCCCAGATCATGATCTCAGGGTCCTGGGATCAAGTCCCGCATCGGGCTCTGCTCAGTGGGGAGCCTGCTTCCCCTTCCTCCTCTGCCTGCTTCTCTGCCTTCTGGTGATCTCTCTCACTCTGTCAAATAAATAAATACATACATACATACATACATACATACATACATACATACAAAATCTTAAAAAAAAAAAATAAAAGAATGGAGAATCCCTCCTCAAATGTCAGTTTGCCTTAAGCAGAAGTTGGAAATAGTATAAAGCAAGAGCAGAGAATAAAGCCTCAACCATTCTGAAGACATGAACTCTGAAAAACATTAATTATTCAGAAGAAGGAACTGACATTGAATAGAAAATGGTTTAAGCTTCTCTGTGTGTATTCTAACCTTGAAAAGGCAAACTGAATTGTAAGTATCTTATTGAAACATTAATGGAATGGGGGTGTCCATGGAATTTTATACATGTTTTATTTATTTAAAAGATATATTCAAAACAATGTTCCAGCAATCCCCATTTCACTCAGAGCAAAAGCGAAAGTACGTACAAAGATCAATAGAGCCCTATGTCATGTGCCTCCACCTTTAAGACCACATCTCTTCATATTTGTTTCTTCAGCTCACTTGATTTCAAGCATGCATGGCCTTCTTGTTTATTGAATACACACAACATGCTGCCCTCCAAGCCCTTCTCATTCCTTCTTTCTGGAATGCTCTTTGTCGAAATATTCCTTTGCCTCATTCCTCTATATCCTTAAAGTCTTTGCTCACCTCATTGAGCCCTACTCTGACCAATCTTAAAATTGTGACCCATCTCCTCACCTTGACCATGATCTATATCTCTCAACATGTGCCAGCTTAGGACATGCAATGTGTTTTTCTTATTCATGATGTTTTTGCTTTATAATTTCCTAGTTTCATAATATATTGTTCACTATCTGACTTATCTTACTTGAGTGTTATTTCTACAAAGGTCCAGGTTTTTCCCTTTTTAGTTGTTTTAACTGAGTCATCCCAGGCACTTTTAATAGTGCATAGCACATAGTAGGCCCTCAATAACCATTCACTGAATGAATTAATTATATACAAGTTACATGTGTACATATAAAAACTATATAAAGGTATATTTTTATTATGACTATATTTGACATACAATGTTACATTAGTTTTGGGTATACAGCATAGTGGTTAGGTAAGTTCATATATTATGCTTTGTTCCCCCGTGTAGCTACCATCTACATGTCCCCATCCATCACTATTGCAATACCATTAACTATACTCCTAATGCTGTGCCTTTTATTCCTGTAATTAATTCATTCCATAACTAGAAGCCTGTACCTCCCACTCCTCTTTACTCATTTTGCCCAACTCCCCTTCCCTCCCCCCTCTGGCAGCTCTCAGTTTGTTCTATTTATAGGTCTGATTCTGCTCTTTACTGGCTTATTCATTTACTTACTTGTTGTTGTTATTATTATTATTATTATTATTAGATTCCACATATGAGTGAAATCATATTTGTCTTCTCAGTCTAGCTTATTTCACTTATCACAATACTTCTGGTCTATCCATATTGTCTTAAATGGCAAGATCTTATTTTTTTTATGGCTGAACAATATTCCGTCATGTGTGCGTGTTTGTGTGTATACCAAATCTTCCTTATTCATCTGTCTATTGATGGATCCTGAAGCTTCTTCCATATCTTGGCTATTCATAAATTATGTATATATTTTTTAAAAGAAAGTCCTATAAAGATTTCAAATGTAGGTTTAACAATTGCATGATTCTAGTGCAATCCTTTTGTCTTTGTACAGGACAACTGAGTGTTCTTTCCTCCCTCATGTTTTGGCTTATCATCCAGAAGAAGGCAGTGATCATTGTGGTCCTTTCCATAAACTTCCACAATGGTCTGTGCTCCTAACTCTCTCCATTGCTCTCACCATCCGTAGAAAAACTCAGTGTAAGGCAAGTCTTAATTTACCCATTCAAAATCATTTTGATATTTTCTTTTGGGGCTCCTTGATATCTCGGACAAAGCTAGACTTTTTTGATGCCCACCCCCCCCAGAATAATGACCTATATCTACCGGACAAAATAGAACCTTTATTGCCTTCTCTGTATTTGCTAAGATGCCTAACAAACAAATAAACAAATGCACACACAAAGAAAATCTGATCTCAGAGTGCACATTGATGTCTTGCCAGTTGTCTCTTTCCTTTGCTCTTTTAAAAGCCATGAAAACCACATATTTCTGAGGCACAGTTTTTACTAAGCAGTAACCATGGTTTGCAGGATGTCTGAGATGGAAAGCCTAATCTTTTTCATAAAAGCACACTGTAATTTATGCCATGTCGATTTAAGGTGCCTTTATTTCAAGCATCTACTTAATACTTAGGATTGTGACTCTACAACATAACAAACATTCAAGGTTAAAATAAGGAGCCTAAAAATGCTATTTATTAGAGATCTACAAAGCTTTTCAGTATGAAAGAGCCCCCTAATACCTTACATTTGTATTTTACAATACAAAATGTATACATGTGTTTGTGATTTGGGACCAAACAGGTGGGAGCTTACCTTTCTCCAGAGGATGATCTTCATTGTAACTAGATCAATTTCTAAAATCTGTGATTTTCCCTTTACCATATTATTCCCTCACAGGCTACCTAAACTTTTTTTTATGGATTGAATTCTGTCTGTTTATGCTAAAAGAAAGCATGGGAAGAGGATGAGGATTATTTTTCCCTTGTGGAGCTTCAGAGGGTAGGCTAGACTGATAATCTAAGTTGAAAATGAAGAGTATTCCTAATGTGTCCACTTTTCAGTCATGAAAAGTCTTTTGGAAATTTAATCACAATTAAAATGTTTGTTTTGATGTTGCAACTTCCTATGTGGGAATCTATTCTAAATCCACACACCGTACATACACACACACACACACATACACACACACACAATATTAACAACAGTTTTTCTACTAGTTTTTCTATTTAGGTGCCCGATTCACCTTATAAAAGTCAATATAAAGAAGGGAAAAGACTTTCTTATGTAGACAGGATAGGAATATTTTTAAATGCCCCAGCCTCATGAGAATAAAATTCCTGAGATTATAGTTTATATTCTCTAGTGCTTGTTTTTAAGCAAGGAGCAAAGAGATAGAAATGCTAATACTTAGATATAATTTATTAGAATAATAGAAATAGAAGGTTAATAGGTAGAGGAAAGTACAGAAATAGAGAAAAATAATCAAAAAGCAGCCAGGAAAGAAGAAAAACAGAAATAAAATGTAGTAAATGCAAATGCCAAAATAAAATGGCAGTAGTAAATCCTTAAGGTATCAGCCATCAATTATTTTTTTAAATAAACTTTTTTATTTTTTAGAATAAGAAGACTTAGATTAGATTTTTAATAATTCAATTTTTCACTGATTTTAAGTGACATATCTGGTAAAATAATGCATAAAATTGGAAGATAAAATAATTTAAAAAGGTATATTTGTTGGGGTGCCTGGGTGGCTCAATTGGTTAAGCATCTGCCTTCAGCTCAGGTCATGATCTCAGGGTCCTGGGATCAAGCCCCACATCAGGCTCTCTGCTCAGCGGGGAGCCTGCTCCCCCCCCCCTTTCTCTGCCTGCCTCTCTGCCTACTTGTGATCTCTGTCTGTCAAATAAATAAATAATCTTAAAAAAAAAGGAGGTATATTTGTTAAATATAAGTAATTAGAGATAGTTATGTTGAAATTCTATGGCATTTAATATTAAGTAAATGGGTATATTGAAACATAATATTAACTGAAGTATATCAAAAACAAGATGATTTTATTATATTTATATACATACATTTTTGTTTTCATATGTACTTTCTGTTAATATATATATGTATACTTTGTGGCATGTAATAACTATTAATCCATAAAGGGAAAGGTACATAAATTTATGATAGTGATGGTTTTTGTTTTTCTGATAAACAAAATAGTTTTGTTTTATGATAGTGATGGTTTTATTTTTCTCAAACCAGGAGAAGTTTGAGTATTTGACAACAAAGTGGAATGAAGCGTATTTCAACTCTATCCAAAAGCTTACATTGACAAAATAGTAACACGTACTAATTTTGGCAGATGGCTGAATGGATATATAGTCTTCTATATATTTATTTTGATGTTCAAAACATAAAAATAAATAAATACTTGAATTCCTTCATGATAAGGCTGATATGGTTTCATCTCTTTACTTTCTGCAATACCTTAACACAATCTTAGGAGCCAGTAGAAGTCAGAGCAAACTCTTCTGTTAACTCCTGTATAGCCTACAAAATGCTTCTCTGGAATCAATATTTTTAGAATTCTTTTGGTCCCTCTATCAGCTTCCATTATTCTGTGAAATGACCAAAAACCCAGTTCAACTGGTTTAAGCAAAGAAAATAGAAGGTAAGAAAAGAATATATCAGTTCAGGTAACTTGGAGTAACTGAAGCATTAGGGAAGAATCTAGCTTTAGGCAAAGCTGCATTCAGAATTAAAATAAGGTCGTAGGATTGCTTCTTTCTATCGCTTGGCCCTACTTTCAGCCCTATCAACTTGATTTCTCAATAGCTCCATTAGGCTCAGAGGTGTTTGAGAAAAGCTAATAATTTCTAAGCTTCAAATCAATCACAAAAGAAAGAACAAGAGTCTGTATTGGATGCTCAGCCAAACTCTCAATGAAGCCAAATGACAAACTGGGAAAAAGCCCAGCTCACTGGTATCAGCAGGGACCATCTGTGGCCTAAAAGCAGGAACACCCAGAAGATACCAGGGATGACTCAGAGTTGGGGTCTGGGGAATCATTAACACAGGGTGTATGGATGTGTTCACAATAGGAAGGTCGTGCTGCAGCAGGAATGAGGTCAACCAACCTGAACCACACCAATAGAGTACGAATGGGGTTCTCTCTCAAGCGAAACTAGAGAGTCCAGTTTCAACAGAATTACTCTAACTTGATAATAAACCTTGATGTTGGGTAATGTGAATCCTTCACCAGTGTTGATTTTTTAGAATTTTGACTCTCTGATTCCATATAAATTTTGTATATAGAAATATCATTGGCTTTGTAAATTGACATTGAATCTTGCCATCCAGCTCAATCCATGTATTAATTCTGAAGATTTTTTTTACATTATTTATATTATTTACTCGGACACTTGTCAACTGTAGATAAAAACATTTCTTCTACTCAAAGCATATGTTTACTTTTTTTTTTTTTTTTTTTTTCATGTGCTGCGGAGGACTTCCAACCTTTAAGGTAAATCTTAAATAATTGACCATAGTTCAAAAGACCCTGCCTAGATTTTCAATTTCACTTTCCATTCTTGCTCTCTTAAATCAAATGAAGCTCTTAGTCTTAGATCCAAGCTTCTCTCATTTTCAATCTGTCTTTTCAGTAGTTTCTTCTCCCTGAAACTCCCCTTTCACTGTCTTTGTCACCAAGTTAACTCATCCTTGGGCCCTTAGCTTCTCTCAGATGACATTGCCTGAGTGTCTTACTCTAGGGGAGACGTTCTCCTTATTTCCACCCAATTACCATGTTCATAGCACTCATCATAATTGTAATTACATGTTCAATATCCATTTATTCATAAGACTATTTTCATTTGGGCAGAAACCACATTTATCTGGTTTACTTTTGCATTCCTAGTACCTAACAGAGTGAGCAGCAAGAAAACCAATGTTCTTTAAATATTTCCTGAATAGCTGAGAGAAATATATGTAAGTTAACAATAATATATATATATAAATTGATTGCTGCAGTAATTAAACTCTGAGACATAAAAAACACATTTCTTCTTTTTAAATTTATATGTCTGGGATATAAAGTCCAGCTATAGCAGCCTGAATAATACTTGTCATTACCGGCAACAATGCAATTTTACCAACTACTCTTTATTGAGTACATTTCATATAACAGGCATAACAATACATATTTTATAAGCACTTTATTATTTATCTGATATAACAATCCAATATTTTGCTACTGTAATCTCCTTTTGCCATTGAACATAGCAAAGATGTCCACATACGGGGAATTGTGAAGTGGTCCTTTGAATTTTACAAGTGAGATAAAATCCACCTCACTGGTGAGATACAGTCATTTCAGGATGAACATGCAAATTTCTATGTCCAGAGTCACTCAAAGTTTAAGACAATTCTACTATATTCAACAATAAATAATTGTTGACCTATTAGGTACTAATGGCTATGAATGTTACAGATAAAGATGACACAATCTCTCCTTTCCCAATTAAAGACATGTGTCAATAAATATGTGAATGATTCTGAGGGAAATCAAACAATTATAAATAAAGAACAGTGCAGGCACAAAGTGGTGGCTTGGGAAAGAGAGAGATGAGTTCTGAAGTCTTTTAGGAGGTGACAAAATTCAGGTAGATACTTAATAGACTGTGAAGGGAAAATATTTGCTAAGCACAATGTAAAACAAAGAATTAAAATAATGGTATTAATAAGCTTTGTAAGCTTTAGTCTCCTACCTCTTTGATAATTAAATGATAAGAATTAAAGCTTCTCTTGTTTTGTGCTGGAAAGAGGTAAAAACTCACCCTTAGTGAAATTTTATTTTATTTTAGCACTCACTATATTAATAACATCCAAATGTTTCCTTTATATTTCCCAGGAAACACAGGTAGTCAAAAGAAAGATATATCTACTAATTTTGAGATATTGCCCTATAATCTTATCTTGATTTTTAATATACCTTAAATGTTACAATTTCACCATTGGATGGCAATATTGCTTGTTATTTTCCCTTCAGTATTCTTATAAGCATTTTACTACAGAGGAAAAAATGATGTGGCCTAAGAATTAAGATTTGTTAGTTAGTTTTACGTCTTTCTTTGGGTTATTTTATTTCTATTGTCATATCACAATGAAAATACAGGCAAAATGATATTCATCTCTAGACTGTTGATGTAGACTCAGTTAAGAAGTCGATAGATTCAACATTCTTCTTTCTGGATGGAAGATGAAATGATCTAACACTGTCTAACACTGAGTCTGATTCTACTCTTAATTTGATGTTACAGTGGAATGACCTGTGCCCCAGTCCTCTCAGAGGCAAAAATTCCCACAATTAAGGACCATATGGTGGTCAACAAACATTTGCTATGAATCAGTAGAATCTTATTTTCCTGAAAATCACACTTTCTCAAAGTATTGTTAAAATGGTTTGAATTAGTGGACATAAATTTCAAAGAAGGAAAGTTATGATGTGTTATTCCAATAACTGTAATTCACATTCTGACTTGTAAATCACCTGTTACAGTATACCTGGTCCTCACAGTAGTCCAAATCTAGCTAACCAGGCAGACATTAAACACTCCCCAAAGGAAAAAAGATGTTTTTCATAAGATATTATGGTAGCCTACCATTCATAAGAAAGGGAAGAATAAGAACCATTACAAAATATCATCAAATATGTAGAATGTTAACAGGACAATTTTCAGTAACTTTGGCAATAATTTATATTAAAAATGGTTAGAATAGAAAGTTATAATCTTGTCCATAGGTCATGAAAAAAACATATTCTCTCTATGCATTTCCATTTATGGATTATAGTTATTTGTCATTAAAATTCACTAATGAATTCTAAATAATTGAGTTGTGATTTCCAGTTGCAGACTGCAAAGAGATGTTTGTCTATATAAGGATTGTTTTACTCAAAATAATATCTATTATTTACATTAATTTGTTAATATAGTGATGCATGTTCAATGTGTCTAATCCTTCTGAATAAATTGGCTAAGTCTGTATATATTACATCTTCTAAAATTAAACATTGAAACTAAGATTATTTCCTAAATTGATAAACCACCTGATCTCTTGATATGTTCACAGTTCACTTTTATTTAAGGTAGGTAGTATTTCATAGAGTTCATAAATATATAATCAGCTCATTATTCTTCAGACTCTGCTTACTAAAATTTATTTCATTATGTTGGGATACATGTCAGTGTCCATATCGAAATACCATTTCGGTCCAGAACAGGCAGTGGATTGGGACAGATCAGATTAGTCCTTGTCTAGGATTTGAGTGTTCTTTAATCATTGCACAACACAGGCTGTCTACTATGATCAGCATAGTAATATTAGTAGTGAGTCCATTTAAAAGCATGATGCTGGGATGCCTGGGTGGCTCAGTGGCTCAGGTCATGATCCCAGCGTCCTAGGATTGAGCCCCGCATCGGGCTCTCTGCTCAGTGGGGAGCCTGCTTCCTCCTCTCTCTCTGCCTGCCTCTCTGCATACTTGTGATCTCGGTCTGTCAAATAAATAAATAAAATCTTAAAAAAAAAAAAGCGTGATGCTGAGTTACATAAACATCACCATTGTTTTATAAAAATTTGTCATACAAGAACTTACTATTATATTTGCAAATCAAGTTTAAAGGATCTCTGTACCTGGTAGCACTAGATAGGTTTCTGGGAAATACTTATATAATCACTTTGCTTTGTAACACTTTAGAACATTAATAGCTCTAGTACTAGATGAGTACTCTGAATATATTCAGCACAAATGAAAATATTTACTGCTTTAATGGTCCCAGAGTCAGACATTAAGAAATATTCATGGTCCAGAGTTTGTCCTTAGATAGTAGAATATAAGTTGGGCCCATTTTCCAGGTACAGGAAGTTGGAGATAATTATGTTCTGTAAATAGTTTTGCATTTCTTCTATTTTAGAAAACAGGCTTCAGCTTTCTATATAAGCACATAAAGTTTTAAATGTTTGCAATTTTTTTTATTGACAATTTATGAAGAAAGCACATAACTTCTCCACTGTCCATTTTATCACCAATTCTTCCTACTGAAATATATTCTTTTAATTCTTCCTTATTTCAAATATTGGTGTTAAATAACAAGGCAGAGTTTTTAAAATAAACTGATATTGTACTACTTCCTTATATCTTCATATGAAAATATCTGTTGTCTATTGTTTTCTATTTGATGAATAATACACTCAACTTTCAGAAAAATATTAGGATTCTAAACATGAAAATTCAGTCATTTTCAAATATTCAGCTTTGCCATTCTGCTAAAACTATAAGCAGATTATTAGGAAAACTACAACTTTTGCAATAATGATTAAAATAAAAATATAATGTATTTTAGGGGCTCCTAGGTGGCTCAGTGGGTTAAGCCTCCATCTTTGGATCAGGTTATGGTCTTAGGGTCCTGGGATTGAGCCCTGCATCAGGTTATCTGCTCAATGGGGAGCCTTCTTCCCCCTTTCTCTCTGCCTGCCTCTCTGCTTACTTGGGATCACTCTCTCTGTCACATAAATAAATAAAATATTAAAAAATATTATGTATTTTATAAACCTCATCTCATTCAGCAAATGGCAAATAATTTCTCAGGTTAGTAAAATGGGTACAGAGAACTTTGCAACTATTCATTCTTTAAAAAAAAACAAAAAAACAAAAAAAAACAAAAAAAAACAACAACTAGTTCTTCCAGGACATCATTTAACAAATGACATTGGAGTTACACAACCTGAAAGTGACAAGAGAAACAGCAAGAGTAGCCTATTGTTATGAGAGGGAATAATAATAAGATTTCTATGCAGAGATCACTGCAGTCTTTTGAATTAGAAGAGATTCTAAGAAAAATAATTATTGGATACATTGCTATGGTAAACCTATATGCAAAGTTCTATTTGCCCTCTGTGACTCATGGCAACCTAAAATGTTCACATGTTCTTTTTGAGTTGTGATGACCTTGCTGGCACCAAGCTCCTTGTGCCTCATTTCAATGAAAATGTGCAGATTGATTACCTAGTGTCAATGAAAATGGAAGAAGACTTTGAGAGTTGGCTATTAATGGCTCAGGAAACTATCTGCAAACACAATTAAACACTTCATTTAAAATTTTATACTAATTATTAAAACCAACAAAATTGCTATGTTTGCAACATATCACACAGAATCAAGTAACTTTGTTAGGATTAATTTCTTGAATCATAAATAAATGAGTAAAAAGAGATGACAGGACTACTTGAAATGTTTAAACTTTCCAAGACCATATAAAACCTTTTTACCTGCTTGATCATTATAGCACAGACCAAATGTCTTCATTTAGAAGCCATCAACATTTAGTTGCTGAACTTCACCATAGACATTTCAGGGGGAAAGTAATTATGGAGGTAATTTCAATTTAAAGCCACACAGGGAAGTAATTAAGGGTAATAATATCCATAGCCTCTAAACAAAGATATAGAAAACAGACTCTGTATCTTATTTAAATGAAAGAGGTTACAAGGAAAATAACAGTGAATGAGGCTTTAGGTAAAGAAAACCACAGTATTAACTAAAAAAAAAAAAAAATCTATTTCCAGATCATCACAGAATTACATGTGGCAAGATTGTGCTGCAGTGTTTTCTAAAAATACATTCCAGATATAATGTGGATGTACGTAAATAGGTTACATATCCTGTTTCATATATTGTGCTCAGTATTAGTTTTGGTCTGATGGCTGCAGCCCTCTGAATTCATCTCAAGGACTCTCTTTTAGCTTTCAAGTTAAGGTTGCAGACCCTGGTGTGGTGTTCAGAGAAGAGAAGGCATGGGGACAGAAAGAGAAGATAAGGAAGGAGAAATAGTAATGAAGACAGTTCACTAGTACTAATAGGAAGAGACATGGTTATTTGGATGAAGAGACAGCATTATCAGAATGCTTAAAAAGCCATCTTCGCAACCAAAAAGTTTGGGGTTCAGATCCCAGTTTCACAATTTATAGGGAACATGATTTCAATGACGAATTTAAGCATCTTTTACATTTTGATTTTATAATAATAATAGCAAATAATTTCATAACCCTTAAGTTGATTAACAAAATCCATTATCACTTTAATTTACTACGATGATAATGGAGGTATTATTACATGTATAGTTTTTTGCACAGTGCTGAGTTTGTACTTGATACACTCCTAACTATTATGTATTAATATTATCCAAAGAACCTTAACCATCTTTTCTTAGCAAATCTTGCTTTCTAATTTCTAGCTCTCCCCATTCCTATTCATCATGATCCAATGATTCTGCACAAATGAGATTGATGGCCCTACCAGCTGTGGTATGTCTCTCTCACTCTGTTTATTTCTATCTCTGTCTCTCTACCTATGTGTGACTATTTCTATCTCTATTGCTGGTCCTTCTTATTTCTAAAATTACTTTTCCTCCATTTTCACACATTGCAACCTCCAGGTACTGCAAAATTTTGTATTTTCATGTTTGCATGTGTCTTTATGTGCCAGGTACGCTGTGGGCGTAAAGGTCACAATCAAGTATCCTTACCACTCAGTGGGCCAAGTGCAGAGAAGACGAGAGATGTTCACAGGATAGCTTTTAGCTAGGGTATGGGAGATACATGGCATTTCAGGTTATGCAAGGAATGTTAAAAGGGGGTTAATATTGTCTTCAAATATGCAAAGGGAGTTTATATGAGAGTTGGTCAATGTTATAGCAGAGAACTGATGTGTTAACTTTTAAATGTGGTGGGTCTGAAGGGGTACTGTCAGGAAGCAGATTTCAGCTTGGTGTGAAGGAGGATTGCTGATAATCAAGCTAGGTAGTACTAAAAAATCCTCTTGAGCTACCTAAAGGTCAGCTTAGACTTGAACCAATCAAGGGGAAAATGGACATCCATTGGTTAAATAAATCTCTCCCCTGAAGACATACAAGACTGCAGTAGATGGTGTATTAGTTTCATTTGGCTGTTGTAACAAATTATGACAAACTTGGGAACTTTAAATAAATAAACAAACAAACAAATAAATAAATAAATAAATAGATTACCTCACGGCTCTGGAGGACAGAAGTCTGAAATCCCAGTGTCAGCTGGGCCGCACTCTCTCCTGAGGCTCTTGGGGAAGATCCATGTCATGCTTCTCAGCTGCCATATTGGCTGTTGGTGGTCCTCTTCAGCAGATGACATATAGTCCTATTACCCCAACCTCGGCCTCCACTTCTCATGGTCTTGTCCTCAGTAGTTTCTTCTCTGCCTCTCTTTTGTAAGGATACTGCTGATTTAGGCCCCATCCACACAATCTAGGGTAAGATCTTCCCCTCCAGAGTCTTAAGCTTCTCTTTTGCCAAATAAGGTAATATTCACAGGTACGGATTTAGGAGGTGCACATCTAGTTTTGGGAGCCACCATTTAGCCCATTAGAAAAGGTTTCAAAGTTCTAAGTCTCAAATTTTATCACTCCATGATTCAATATCTGATTTCAGTCTTTTTTCTTTTCTTTTCTTTTCTTTTTTTTTAAGATTTTGTTTATTTATTTGACAGAGACACAATGAGAGAGGAAACACAAGCAGGGGGAGTGGGAGAGGGAGATGCAGGCTTCCCACCAAGCAGGGAGCCTGATGCGGGACTCAATCCCAGGACCCCGGGATGATGACGTGAGCCGAAGACAGACACCTAACGGCTGAGCCACCCAGGTGCCCCTGACTTCAGTTTTGAGGAAGTACTGAAGAGGCAAATACTAAAGGAAGATCCAAGGAAAATTAGCAATCTATAGTGTTGATGCCCCAGCTAAAAAACAAACAAACAAACACTGTAAACCAAGAGCAGCAGGTTTAGCACATCAGAAGAATGGATACACCCTGACTGCCCTGGACACTTTATCTCTCCCATAATATAGGATTTGTTTTATACAGGATTTTTAGCACATGAATTAAAATAAAACACTAAGACTTTAAATATAGGTCATGATATAGATGGAACAAGACAAAAATGGCCTTCTTCTGAAAGCAGATGGGGAAATATACATGTATTTTAAAATTTTCAAAGTATTGAACTACTTCAAGATTCAAATATATTAATAAAAATTAATGTGAGAAAACTATATGTATCTACTTTGTAAAGAATGGTATACAAATAAAGAGAAAGGAAAGATGATTTCATTAATTCTCCTTTCAATAATTTTCTTATATACAACATTTTTTTCCACTTAGATTGAACATTTATTCACTTAGATTGATAAGAAGTACTAGTCTTGGATCAACAGATTACTGCTTCTCTGGAGTTTTAAAAATTCTAATAGCTATTTTTAAAATGATTTGAATGCTCATGTAGTTTAGTATTGTTTTGCGAAATGATTTCTCTCTACTTTTACAGAAAAGAAGACAGATAAAAGCAGTTTTATATGACTGCACTCATTTTTCAAAACTGAGTTTGATAGTTTGGCCTGATGATTATATCTTCTACTTTTATTCCTTAGTCGAATAAACGTTCAATAAGTTCTTGGGAAATGGAGCAAAACAAATATGGAAATTCACAAACGAATAGCTATTGTTTTTATTTGACATAAATACCAACCTTTTTATGCATATAAATGCTCTTTACATGTAAACATTTTTTTTGCTTTTAATAATTGGACTGTCTTTTGAAAAATAAGATTTATTTTCAGTTTCCTGATGGTGACTACCAAGTATGAGTTAGATATGAGATCCTTTATTTTAAAGGTATATTTGAATGCTGAATGCTCAGAATAAACATTAGTTTTTATAAAACTGAGTATCACACATAAACTTTTATAACTTCATAGCCAATATTGTCATCTATCATTAATTTAACACGTCAGCTAGCATTTTGCAACTCACAGTTTTTTTCTTTTTTTTTGTCTACCTCAAAGTCCTAAAGATTCAATAATGTCCTAAACATAATTTTTTTTTGCCTTATGGACAAATATTGTTATCACCCACAATGTAAATATGTAATTTTTAGTCCAAATTCATAATTTTTTCTTTAGAATATCTTAATTCAATTTAAATCATGCACTAGCTAATATGGCAGATATGTAGGTTTTAAGGGATAAATGAAAGAAATTCTCAGACTTTGAATACATTCTTCTACCAAAAAAAAATTATAAATCAAAAAAGAATGTGAAAGGATTTTAAGATATGCAAAGTACTAATGATCAATGTCCATGTGTAACTCTAGTAAGCCCTACCTTTTTCACCAGGATGAGGCTCATCTACCATTTGTAGAATCAATACCTCATTTTACATTATTTCTCTTAAGGATGAAAATGTAAGTCTCCTCCTGGCAACTTCTCACCATTTATAATTTGATCTTGAGTAGAAACTGTGAAATAAAGAAAGTTAACTGGTTCCCAAAGCTATCTCATTTTCTTGAAAAGTTAAACAAACATAAAACCTACATGGACAATCTATTTGTGTTGTCTTCTTTGCTCTTAAACTTGGGTTGTTTTGCACTACTGGAGAGAATTAAACAGAAATAGTGCAGAGCGGTGTCACTAAAAATGCATGTGTGCCACAATCTCAACGAATTATCCCATGATGCTTGGTATTTTATCTGAAATCCATATTTTTTCAATCTTCCTGTGTCATTCCTCCCCTGTGTCTCATGGGTACCTCATGGATGCCCCAGACTCTCTAACATATTTCCATTAATAAATCCAATCTTGTACACTGCTCAGTTAGATCTGTTAGACACCTGTCACAAGTGAGAATAAGCAGGCCTGAGATGCTGAAGCTTCTTCTAGTGCTAGGCAAAGAATGAAGGAGCCCTCTCTTTTTTCTGTATGTTATAGCCAATCTGTAACATTGTCACATGTCACATGTCATATCTTTGAACCCAAGTATCTTTCAGGTATTTTGAAAGAATCTGTTTCTGCTTTTAAATATATATTCTTTACTTGAACATGGTAAGTTTGCTAACCTGTTTCTTTACTTTTAAAGTTCATATAATAGGAATATCAATCTTACCGAGTTCCTATGGGAGTTAACTGAGAGAGTTTACATAAATCACTGAGTACCTTAGTCTCAGCCTATGAAAAGGACTAGTTAGAAGTTATCAAGACTATCATTACCTTTATGATTATCCAATTTCTCCAAACAGAGTGACTCTGTCAATGTCAGGAAAAAAATCCCAAACCTTTAAAATGGCTTACGCTACTCTTGATGATTTGGAACCACTTTTCTCCATTCAGTTCTCCTTTCGTGCTATTTATACTCCCTACACAATCCTGCTAATTCTCTCTTGCCTCTGGGGCTCTGCACATGCTGTTTTCTTCTTACCAGCATATCTCGTCATGTGTTTTTGCCCTTTCTACCAATAAGGTGTGGAGTATCTTAAACAAAGGGAAGGGACTACAGATTACTATTTACCCAAAATGACTAATAAAGGTATACTACAGTATTCCTTATAGAAATTTACCCATTTTATTTAAATTTTCACATTTTTTGACATGCATATATTTTCATAGTGTTCTTGTATTATTTTTGTAATATTGTGTCTATAGTTATCTCTCGCTTTTCATAGTATATTTTCCTACCTTCCTTCCCTTCCTCCACCTTAATCAGTCTTGTCACATTTTTCTAACTTACCAGTCTCTTCATAGAACCATCTATTGGTTTATCCTTCTTATTAATGGTTACTTACAATTTGCTGATTTCTATGCTTATTTCATTATTTTCTTTGTTCTTCTCTATGTTGATTTTGCGATGGTAAAAGAGATTAAAAAAAATAACTTGTTCACTAATTTGTTGCTAGTTCTTAGACTAGTGACTGATACATACGAGGCTTCCAACAAATATTTGCTTAACTAATGCATGAAAGCACAAGCTTATATACCAGCTTCTTTATGAAGTTTTATTATTATTACTACCCATCCAAGATTGGGTTCTGTGCTCATCTTACATTTTTTCTGAGTGCATTCTGTTACTGAAAATGTGTTATGACTGTTTTACCCAATAGACACTAAGAAAGTAGAGGAAAATACTGTGTCATTTTTTTAAATTAAATTAAATTTTTTTTTTCAGTGATCCAAAATTCATTGTTTATGCATGACATCCAGTGTTCCGTGAAATTCATGCCCTCCTTAATATCCACCACCGGGCTCACGCAACACCTCACTCCCCTCCCCTCCAAAACCCTCAGTTTGTTTCTCAGAGTCCACAGTCCCTCATGGGTTGTCTCCCCCTCCCATTTCCCCCAACTCCCTCCTCCTCTCCATCTCCCCATGTCCTCCATGTTATTCCTTATGCTTTACAAGTAAGTGAAACCATATGATAATTTACTCTATCTGCTTGACTTTTTTCACTCAGCATAATCTCTTCCAGTCCCATCCATGTTAATACAAAAGTTGGGTATTCATCCTTTCTGATGGAGGCATAATACTCCATTGTATATATGGACCATACCCTCTTTATACATTCATCTGTTGAAGGGCATCTTGGTTCTTTCCACAGTTTGGCAACTGTGGTCATTGCTGCTATGAACATTGGGGTACAGATGGCCTTCTTTTCATTACATCAGTATCTTTGGGGTAAATACCCAGTAGTGCAATTGCAGGGTCATAGGGAAGCTCTATTTTTAATTTCTTAAGGAATTTCCACACTGTTTTCCAAAGTAGCTGCACCAACTTCCATTCCCACCAACAGTGTAAGAGGGTTCCCCTTTCTCTACATCCTCTCCAACACTTGTTGTTTACTATCTTGTTGATTTTGGCCATTCTAACTGGTGTAAGGTGGTATCTCAATGTGGTTATGATTTGAATCTCCCTGATGGCTAATGATGATGAACATTTTTTCATGTGTCTGAAAACCATTTGTATGTCTTCATTGGAGACGTGTCCATTCATGTCTTCTGCCCATTTTTTTGACGTGATTATCTGTTTTGTGTGTGTTGAGTTTGAGGAGCTCTTTATAGATCTTGGATATCAGTCATTTGTCTGTAGTGTCATTTGTGAATATCTTCTCCCACTTCATGAGTTGCCTTGTTTTGTTGACTGTTTTCTTTGCTGTGCAGAAGCTTTTGATCTTGATGAAGTCCCAAAAGTTCATTTTCAATTTTGTTTCCTTTGCCTTTAGAGACATGTCTTGAAAGAAGTGGTATTGTGTCTTTTTTAACATTCTCATGTCAGCACCTCCCACAATATCCAGCATCTAATAAGAAATCTAATAAATGGTTGTTGTATAAAGAAATGAATTTTAATGAATTCAAAATGCAAAGTGATCTCTTTAAACTATAATCTTGGTTTTATCAAATGTTCTGATCACTAGGATAGTGTTTGACAATCCTTTACAAATATAGGACCTTCTATCTCTGAATGGTAATAAAAATTCTCTTCTAAGAAAATGTCCTTGTTTTATTTCTGTCACCCTCGAAAAGTCAGGAGGCAAGCTGTGTAAATAGGTGCTTCCCAGCGTTTTGTCTAATCATTTCTGTAATGTTCTTACATAGCACATCAGGAATTATGGTTTGCCTGACATACTTTCTTCTCTAAAAACAAAAATTTATGTTTTTATAAACCTATCTCTATAAGGAAACCATTGTTTTTAGTAATTTGATGTTTATATTTTCCACCACCTTCAAGATTAATAAAAACACCTGAGTGTTTATAGCAGCAATGTCTACAATAGCCAAACTATGGAAAGAACCTAGATGTCCATCAACAGATGAATGGATAAAGAAGATGTGGTATATATACACAATGGAATACTATGCAGCCATCAAAAGAAATGAAATCTTGCCATTTGCGACGACGTGGATGGAACTAGAGGGTATAATGCTTAGCGAAATAAGTCAATCGGAGAAAGATAACTATCCTATGATCTCCCTGATATGAGGAAGTGGAGACGCAACATGGGGGGTTAAGGGGGTAGGAGAAGAATAAATGAAACAAGATGGGATTGGGAGGGAGACAAACCATAAGTGACTCTTAATCTCACAAAACAAACTGAGGGTTGCTGGGGGGAGGGGATTTGGGAGAAGGGGGGTGGGGTTATGGACATTGGGGAGGGTATGTGCTATGGTGAGTGCTGTGAAGTGTGTAAACCTGGCAATTCACAGATGTGTACCCCAGGGGATAAAAATATATTATATGTTTATAAAAAATTTAAAAAAATTAATAAAAATGATCATGTTGTCATTTCAAATTTTCTTTTTTAATACCTTTTTTCTTCTTCTTTCCTCCTTCTCCTTCTACACATGGGCTGCTATGACAGAGTTTGACTACATAACAGAACATATATGGGAATTCAAATCCAGTCTTTAGTACTTCTTATCTCATGTGGTTTTCAGTAAATTACTTCACCTCTTTTTTTTAAATTTTTTTAAATAAACATATAATAGGGACGCCTGGGTGGCTCAGTTGGTTGGGCCGCTGCCTTCGGCTCAGGTCATGATTCCAGGGTCCTGGGATCGAGTCCCACATCGGGCTCCTTGCTCGGCGGGGAGCCTGCTTCTCTCGCTGCCTCTGCCTGCCTCTCTGCCTGCTTGTGTATACTCTTTCTCTCTATCTCTGGCAAATAAATAAAATCTTTAAAAAAAAAAAAAAAAATAAATAAATAAATAAATAAATAAACATATAATATATTTTTATCCCCTGGGGTACAGGTATGTGAATCGCCAGGTTTTCCTTCATCTCTTTGAATTTAATTTTCCTTACCTTTAAATAGCAATGATGATAAAAATCATAGTTGTCTGATAGGATTGCCATAGGGATTAAATGACATAAGACAAATAACGTTCCCAGTACATATGAGTTCTCCTGTTAGGTGTTCTCTAGTGAGAAGTGATATTCAAAGATTGTACCTAGTACTAAGTGCAAACCCCCCAATATTCTGTAAGGCTAAAAGAATGGATCCTGTTCTTTCCTGATAGCTTTTCCAGCTGTTGCTCATCATCTAAAAGGTCTGTTTTGCAGCCTCATAATGTTGGGCTGCTATCTCCAGGAAGCAGTCTGGCCTGGTTTCCTTGCTATTGAGTGAGGTTTCAGGGCACCAGTCCTAAAAAGTGACATTTCATTTATATTAGATTACTGACATTCTCCTTAAGGGACCTGTACTGATAATTTCATGAATCTTTAAAACCCCCAATACTATTATAAAATGTAATTTCTGTCATAAAATTCAGTAAAACATGAAGCTCCTAAGTGACCCCTTTGGATTTTTAATGATTCTATAAATGCATGACTAAAATAATTTATAAAGTTAAGTGAGTTATTCAACACATCAATATGGGTAACTCAAACAGGTGTTTCAGCAAAATTGTAAACTGCTCCAAGTTGTGGACCTTACCCCTTTATTCTGCTTTCTGAAAAATGCATCTAAACTATATCACTAAACTCACTCTGTAAATTTTGTAAACCTGATAATTCCACAGTGATGTTCTCAGATCATTAAACTATTTTTTTAAGATTTTATTTATTTATTTGACAGATAGAGATCATAAGTAGAGAGGCAGGCAGAGAGAGAGAGAGGAGGAAACAGGCTCCCTGCTGAGCAGAAAGTCTGATCCCAGGACCCTGGGATCATGACCTGAGCTGAAGGCAGAGGCTTTAACCCACTGAGCCACCCAGGCTCCCCTCATTAAACTATTTTAAGACTATTCCCTGAATTCAGGTTTGCTTTTCTTTACTAGGAGAATTTGTTTATCAATCTTTTTCAAGGCCTTTTGTTTTGTTTTGTTTTGTTTTCTTGTTTTGTTTTGCTTTGTCTTTGGTTGTTGTTGTTTGGTTGGTTTCTATGAATTTTGATTAAATAATACTTGGGGTTTTTAAAATAAAAAATAGTGAATACTCCAGGATAATTATGTGCTTACTGTGCCTGGTGAACTAAGAGTCCTTAGTTATTTTCACAAGTAATACATGATTTTGCTTTCATAGACTTCAGGTAAGGTTACCTTGCAGAGTGAAAGAATATCTGATTTTAATCCAATTATATATTTTTAAAATCATTGTGACAAATTATATAGACTTATTTTCCTTTTCCATAAAATATTGATCAGTTATGTGACTGTTGGGAGGATTAAAAAGAGTAAAATATGTCAGTATTTATTATAGGAAAGGTGCTCAATAAATATTACTTCTCACTTCCTTCTAATCACACTGGTTTCTTTTATGCTTTATGCTTTTATGCTTTATGAACATGACATTCTAAAAAGAGAGAACAAGATGAGAAATGCATTTGCTAACCTTTTTTATCATTTGTTTTTTTTTTTCTTCTATTCAAATAAATAGTAAACATCTTCCTACTGTCCTCTCTTATTTAGCATTTTAGATTTTTTTTTTTTTTTTGGTAAAAATTCTATTATTTCCTACTGGCATTGCCATTTCTTTGTTCACTACTTAACAAGTCATGATTTTTATTTTTGGAAAATTTACTATTTTGCTTTGTTACAACTTTGTTTCTTCATACTTTTTGGTGACTGTCATCATTACTGGGCTAATTCATTAAGGAGGATATTTTATTACCAATTTCTTCAGATATATATTGTGATGAGAATGTAATTGACATCTAACAAAATGACAGGAAAGATATAAACTGTTGAAGAGCCTATTTACTGCCATTAACTAGCCATCATCAGATGTTAAATATATTTTTTAAAATATCAAGATATTGAAAAAATCATAATTGATTGACAATGAGTCACAGCTTAAATATTTATGAATTTACATAGTTTCTCTCAATATTCAAATCTAACGGTAAGCAAGTCTCAAAATGATCTTTCTGAAAAATATAGAGAATTAGCACTATTTAAAAAAAAAAAAACTATTTATTTGTCAGATTGAGAGAGAGAGAGAGCACCAGAGGGAACAGCAGGGAGAAGGAGAAGCTGGCTCCCTGCTGAGCTAGGAGCCCTGATGGAGGACTTAATCCCAGGACTCTGGGATCACGACCTGAGCAGAGGGAAGATGTTTAAATGATACAGCCACCCAGACATCCCAAGAATTAGTACTTTTATACAGCTTCTTGCTATACTTGTTCTTTTGATCTACATATGCACTCATTCCACACTTATGGAAAATTCAGATTTTCACATTCTTATCTTCTTCTTTAATTATTTTTATTTGCATTATCATTTTCAGTTCTGTCAAACTAGACATTATTTTTACATGGCTGCTTGGGTTTAAAATGCACATGTATCTCATTTGTTGAATAAGTGAGTGAGTGAATTAATGATGTATGTAGAGAAGTGATCCTGTATGCTTCAGTGAGTAAAAAGAGACTCTAAAAGGTTATAGCTTTAACCAAGCCCCAGAGCTGACTCCAACTCTGATTTTCTAAATCTCAGTCCTTTCTTTATTTCAGTTACAATCTTTTCAAAACTTCCATTTCTCTTTGAATCTTCTTAAAGTCATGATAAGCTCTCTTCCTTAAAGACCTTAGTTGATTTACTAAGACTATTTTTTTCCTCTTTATAAAAGATAATATTAATTTATAAACACAAGAAGATTTAGGTATACCATCTGTATTAGTCTCTAGAGAAAAAGAAGCAATACAGAATCAATTCATAGTCAATCAACATGAATATACACATATATATGAATTGATATGAATATGAATGAATTTTATATACATGAATTGGCTCATGTAATTATGGAGGCTGGGATGTCCCAAGGTCTGCTGTTTGGACCTGGTGGCTCATGAGAGTCAGTGGTGTAAGCTCTACTCTGAAAGCCATCAGTCTCAAGAACCAAGAACAGCTGATGTTTCAATTCAAGTTCAATGGCAGGAAAGTACCCATGTCCCAGTACAAAGCAGTCAGGTGGAAGGGGTCCCTTCTTACTCACAGGACGGTTAGCACTTTTGTTCTATTCAGGCCGTCAGCTCATTGGATGAAGACAACCCACATTTGGGAAGGCAATCTGCTTCAATCAGTGCACTGGTTAAAATGCTAATCACATCCAAAATTACCTTCAAGGGCACACCCAGAATAATTTGACTGATTATCTGGGGACCCAGTGGCCTAATCTAGTTGACACATAAAATTAACCATCACATCACCTTTTTTTCATGTTGTTTGGGAGACGTTTTTAATGCTTATCATTTATGTGGAAAGAGAACAAATGTGCTCTCTTACTTAGACTCTGCATAGCCAATAAAGAAGAAAATGACAAGCTTTCTTGGAGATGCACTTAATTTTTTTAAGCTTTAGGACTTTCTAAGTGTTTTCTCAATGTAGTGGCAGAAAAGAGTCAATTGAAAATTATTTCAGAAGAAAATTTAATTACTTTGTAGGATTAAAATTTTAATTATGAGTATTCAATTAAATGTTAATATTGAAATTTGCTTTTCAGATTTTTATGCAAATATGGTCTCTCTTATGCACAAACTAAAGATAAAGGAGGTTCATAGTAAAGACTTTTTTTGCAGTTCACTTAATCACTGATAATTGACTTTGAGGAACATTCTATACTTATGACATAAAAAGTAATAATAAGTCTACTCTTACCTGATTTACTGGGAAAAAAAATTTGGTTGGTTGATATAGGATGTGGCTACCTAAACAATTTAGGGAGGGACTATCCTTATGGAAAATTGGAAGTGATGCAGCATTTTAGAAAAGAAATGATTAAAACAAATAAAATGAATTTTGATGTTTTTCTTTTGTCATTCTAACCCCCACTAATATAGAAATGTATTTAGAGGGGCACCTGGGTGGCTCAGTGGGTTGAGCCTCTGCCTTTGGCTCAGGTCATGGCCTCAGGGTCCTGGGATCAAGCCCTGAATCGGGCTCTCTGCTCAGCGGGGAGCCTGTTTCCTCACCCCCTGCCTGCCTCTCTGCCTACTTGTGATCTCTCTTTCTGTCAAATAAAAAAAAAAAAAAAAAAAAGGAAAAAAGAAATATATTTAGAGTTTCATATAATTTTAAGGTTGAAATAGCACTATATTGTATCTAATTTAACTTTCTTAATATTACAAATGAAAACTGTGAGGCTAAAAGAGTTACATGACTATTGGTGAAAAATTTATGCATAGAAAATGTTTCCCTGCTCTAAACACTGCACCATTATACCTTTCAACATCCCTATGTATGGAGCACCAGCTCAGGTGACTTGAGTTTTACTTCTAAATCTGCCAAACTAGTTTGTTATACTGATCATGTCAGTCTCTACTTTTGATGATGTTGTTGGAAGATATGATCTCTATGATACTTTCCAACTGTAATGGAGGGGAAGGGACATAGATACCTAGAAAGAAAGGAATAAATATAATATGGGCTTCATATTAATGAATAATTGTGGTATGCAATGAACAACTTATTTTCATTTCTTTCTCTAGAGATTTCTTCTAAAAATACAAAGGTTATTAAGGTATATCCTTTACCTATATGATATTATACTTAATTATGTTATGATAAAGTTAATATTAATCTTTTTTTAAGATTTTATTTATTTATTTGAAAGAGAGAGAAAGAATGAGAGCAAGCATGAGAAGGGGTAGGTCAGAGGGAGAAGCAGACTCCCTGCAGAGCAGGGAGCCCGATGCAGGACTCCATCCGCAGACTCCAGGATCATGACCTGAGCCAAAGTCAGTAGCTCAAGCAACTGAATTACCCAGGTGCCCCAATATTAATATTTTAAATGGCCTTGATTGATAATTCAGATTATCAACCCAGTTTTGCTTATCAAATTATAATATAAACACTTTAACTTAATTTTCCAACATATGGATTTTTATTGGCTACATTCAGTTTCCTTTTGAAATTTGAAATGAACTGAATTCTTTGTTTAATAACATAATGCCATATCTTATCAGGGCTTCTGAAGGAAAAACAACTCCACCAAACTAAGTATTCCTAAGTAAAATTCCCTTCAAAGTCTAATTATTTGATTTGTGAAATGGTTCTTTCTAAAATTCAACAAATTTGGGGCCCTGGGTGGCTCAGTCAGTTAAGCTTCTGCCTTTGGCTCAGGTCATGACTCCAGCGTCCTGAGATCCAGCTCCTTACAGGGCTTTCTGCTTCTCCCTCTCCCACCAACTGGCTTTCTCTCTCTCTGTGTCAAATAAATAAAATCTTTTTTTTTTTTTTTTTCATCTTAACTTTTTATTTTTATAAACATATATTTTTATCCCCAGGGGTACAGGTCTGTGAATCACCAGGTTTACACACTTCACAGCACTCACCAAAGCACATACCCTCCCCAATGTCCATAATCCCACCCCCTTCTCCCAAACCCCCTCCCCCCAGCAACCCTCAGTTTGTTTTGTGAGATTAAGAGTCACTTATGGTTTGTCTCCCTCCCAATCCCATCTTGTTTCATTTATTCTTCTCCTACCCACTTAAGCCTCCATGTTGCATCACCACTTCCTCATATCAGGGAGATCATATGATAGTTGTCTTTCTCTGCTTGACTTATTTCGCTAAGCATGATACACTCTAGTTCCATCCATGTTGTCGCAAATGGCAAGATTTCATTTCTTTTGATGGCTGCATAGTATTCCATTGTGTATATATACCACATCTTCTTGATCCATTCATCTGTGGATGGACATCTAGGTTCTTTCCATAGTTTGGCTATTGTGGACATTGCTGCTATAAACATTCGGGTGCATGTGCCCCTTTGGATCACTACATTTGTATCCTTAGGGTAAATACCCAATAGTGCAATTGCTGGGTCATAGGGCAGTTCTATTTTCAACATTCTGAGGAACCTCCATGCTGTTTTCCAGAGTGGCTGCACCAGCTTGCATTCCCACCAACAGTGTAGGAGGGTTCCCCTTTCTCCACATCCTCTCCAGCATCTGTCATTTCCTGACTTGTTGATTTTAGCCATTCTGACTGGTGTGAGGTGATATCTCATTGTGGTTTTGATTTGTATTTCCCTGATGCCGAGTGATATGGAGCACTTTTTCATGTGTCTGTTGGCCATCTGGATGTCTTCTTTGCAGAAATGTCTGTTCATGTCCTCTGCCCATTTCTTGATTGGATTATTTGTTCTTTGGGTGTTGAGTTTGCTAAGTTCTTTATAGATTCTGGACACTAGTCCTTTATCTGATATGTCGTTTGCAAATATCTTCTCCCATTCTGTCAGTTGTCTTTTGATTTTGTTAACTGTTTCCTTTGCTGGGCAAAAGCTTTTGATCTTGATGAAATCCCAATAGTTCATTTTTTCCCTTGCTTCCCTTGCCTTTTGCGTTGTTCCTAGGAAGATGTTGCTGCGGCAGAGGTCGAAGAGGTTGCTGCCCGTGTTCTCCTTGAGGATTTTGATGGATTCCTTTCGCACATTGAGGTCCTTCATCCATTTTGAGTCTATTTTTGTGTGTGGTGTAAGTAAATGGTCCAATTTCATTTTTCTGCATGTGGCTGTCCAATTTTCCCAGCACCATTTATTGAAGAGGCTGTCTTTTTTCCATTGGACATTCGTTCCTGCTTTGTCGAAGATGAGTTGACCATAGATTTGAGGGTCTATTTCTGGGCTCTCTATTCTGTTCCATTGATCTATGTGTCTGTTTTTGTGCCAGTACCATGCTGTCTTGATGATGACAGCTTTGTAATAGAGCTTGAAGTCCGGAATTGTGATGCCACCAACGTTGGCTTTCTTTTTCAATATCCCTTTGGCTATTCGAGGTCTTTTCTGGTTCCATATAAATTTTAGCATTATTTGTTCCATTTCTTTGAAAAAGATGGATGGTACTTTGATAGGAATTGCATTAAATGTGTAGATTGCTTTAGGTAGCATAGACATTTTCACAATATTTATTCTTCCAATCCAGGAGCATGGAACATTTTTCCATTTCTTTGTGTCTTCCTCAATTTCTTTCATGAGTACTTTATAGTTTTCTGAGTATAGATTCTGTATCTCTTTGGTTAGGTTTATTCCTAGGTATCTTATGGTTTTGGATGCAATTGTAAATGGGATTGACTCCTTAATATCTCTTTCTTCTGTCTTGCTGTTGGTGTAGAGAAATGCAACTGATTTCTGTGCATTGATTTTATATCCTGACACTTTACTGAATTCCTGTATAAGTTCTAGCAGTTTTGGAGTGGAGTCTTTTGGGTTTTCCACATAGAGTATCATATCATCTGCGAAGAGTGATAATTTGACTTCTTCTTTGCCGATTTGGATGCCTTTAATTTCCTTTTATTGTCTGATTGCTGAGGCTAGGACCTCTAGTACTATGTTGAATAGCAGTGGTGATAATGGACATCCCTGCCGTGTTCCTGACCTTAGTGGAAAAGCTTTCAGTTTTTCTCCATTGAGAATGATATTTGCGGTGGGTTTTTCATAGATGGCTTTGATGATATTGAGGTATGTGCCCTCTATCCCTACACTTTGAAGAGTTTTGATCAGGAAGGGATGCTGTACTTTGTCAAATGCTTTTTCAGCATCTATTGAAAGTATCATATGGTTCTTGTTCTTTCTTTTATTGATGTGTTGTATCACATTGACTGATCTTATATCAGATCAATTAGATTTTAAGCCAAGGACTATAATAAGAGATGAGGAAGGACACTATATCATACTCAAAGGGTCTGTCCAAAAAGAAGATTTAACAATTTTAAATATCTATGCCCCCAACCTGGGAGCAGCCAACTATATAAACCAATTAATAACAAAATCAAAGAAACACATCAACAACAATACAATAATAGTAGGGGACTTTAACACTCCCCTCACTGAAATGGACAGGTCATCCAAGCAAAAGATCAGCAAGGAAATAAAGGCCTTAAACGACACACTGGACCAGATGGACATCACAGATATATTCAGAACATTTCATCCCAAAGCAACAGAATACACATTCTTCTCTAGTGCACATGGAACATTCTCCAGAATAGATCACATCCTCGGTCCTAAATCAGGACTCAACCGGTATCAAAAGATTGGGATCATTCCCTGCATATTTTCAGACCACAATGCTCTAAAGCTAGAACTCAACCACAAAAGGAAGTTTGGAAAGAACCCAAATACATGGAGACTAAACAGTATCCTTCTAAAGAATGAATGGGTCAACTGGGAAATTAAAGAAGAATTGAAAAAAATCATGGAAACAAATGATAATGAAAATCTTTAAAAATAAGTAAATAAAATAAAATTCAACAAATTGAAAATAAAGACTGGAAAATATGGGGTAAGGAGTATATGACATGGTGTGATGTCATATTAATGAATGGCACCGTGGATTAAGTAAACTTTTTGTAATAAAAGTTGAAGGAATTTATTGTCAGAGCATATAAGAATATCAATAATTGCCGACATGCTTCTCATTTTAACACACATCTAAAATGTCATGGAACTACATTTTGGTTGCTGCAAAGTATATAACAGAATCTACTTTTAACCACTGAGGTAAGTTTTTCCCACTATTTTCTTTATTGCTTATAAAATATATATTTTTTTTATTGATCACTTTTTATTGATTCATATGTGTATGTTTACATACACAGCACAAGGTTTCAGCTTCTTTGAATGTTCTCGATATAATTAATTGAGATAGTTTTTGTAATGTCGAACTAGTATGTCTGACTGGAAATTAAAACAAAAGTTGTACAGGGGCACCTCCGTGGTTCAGTCGGTTAAGAGCTTCCACTCAAGTCATGATCTCGGGTCCTGGAAGTCCTGTGCTGGACCCCCTGCTCAGGAGGGAGTCTGCTTCTCCCTCTCTCTTCGTCCCTCCCCTGCTCATGCTAGCTCTTGCTCTCTCAAAGAAATAAGTAAATTCTTTTTTAAAAAGTGGTATATTTACGATAACATTTCTAAAAAGAATCCCATATGATTGCATTTTTGCTACGGTTAACTTAATTGTACTTTTCCTGATAGAAATAGCACAGGTTATTTCATAGACAATCTACAGTCTTATTCTATACTCCCTTAAAACGAAGTCTGAGACAAGGGCTAAGTGCTAATATGTTATCTGGTAGATGTTATCCCAGGCCAGCAAGGTGAGGGGGAAAGGAAAGAAAGAGGGCAGAATAGAAGATCATGCCAGGTAACGCATTACTCCACCAGCCACTGCTTCACACCAAGTTGTGTAACAGATGCATCACTTGGCAAGGACACCATAGCACATCATTAGACAGGCAGTTGATAGAAAATGTTCACAGAATGGTCCATAGGAGGGTGTGAGGGGTTAATGTTGTTGTTCTATCTACAGTTTCTTACTGGTCAGAATATATCCTAAAAAGAATTAAAATTATTCTTCTTCAGGTTTGCTTTGTGGACATTTCCCCTTTATCAGTTTCTCCAGAAGCTCCACCCATGGCCTGAGGCATTGTGCTTACTCCATTCCTGGAAGTGATCAGAAATGGCAGGAAGTCAAGGTATGTAACAAGTGGATTTCAAGAGCAGCAGTAGGCAAGGATGAATCTTGAGCAAGTGCCTGATTAGCTGAGGTGGTACATTTGAAAGCATGACCTTGGAAAGAAGTAGCTACAAATGCAGCTGGGGCAGAACAAGTGGCTAATGATCTGAAATTTGAGGAGACACAGGATAATTGTCTGAGAAATCTACAGTAGCTCCTTGAATGTTGTCCATATTTCATCTATATCGTATGTATTTTTTAATTTTTTTTAAAGATTTTATTTACCCATTGGACAGATAGTAGTAGTAGACACAAGTAGGCAGAGAGGCATGCAGAGAGAGAGGAAGGGAAGCAGGCTCACCGCTGAGCAGAGAGCCCGATGCGGGGCTCCATCCCAGAACCCTGGGATCATGACCTAAGCCGAAGGCAGAGGCTTTAACCCACTGAGCCACCCAGGCGCCCCTATATCATATGTATTTTTGATAGCTGACTGGTACCTGACCTTTGGATGGTATTTTAATACACATGAGCAGCTTTACTAACTGTACTAACCTAAATGCATAGCAAATTCTGCTTTTTATTTTAAAGACCAAATTATCTAGTAAGAATTAGCAAATATAAGTGTTTTGAGTAATTAGTGCCATATTTAAAAACACATCCATTGCATTTTGGTCTGATCAGTTTTGCCATTCTTATTATTTTTTCTTTAAAACAGCAAAATGTGTAGCATGCAAAGATTTACAAATTTTCCTAGATCATCAGATTAATAATAGCATTTAATTTGTCCAATTGTCTTGTAAAATGTCAGGTTGCGATCAATGATTTTAAAAATGCAGAAACTTTCATATATCACTAATTTCTATATCTAAACTTTACTTCTATTTCTAAAACCACAATTTTAATGAATAAATAAATTTTTCTTAGTTTATACTGAAAGACCCGCGGATCCCCTTACCCAAGAATCCAACACTGCCACTGGATGCAATCAGCAAGAGGTTCTTTATTGTTACGCAGGCGCCTGCGGGTGGTCAGCAGCTCCTGCTAGCTGAGCACACCTGGCTGGGGTGGTGCCAGGTTTTTATAGACAGGTACAAACAAGTTTTGGGTGGGGCGCAACTGATTGGTGGACAGTTTGAACTTTTGAAAAAGGCATTTGTGGAGTTTGCTGATTGGCTTTGGGGACCCGCTCGCGCAGAAGAGAGAGGCGGGAAGGGGGAACAAGCTGATTGGTTCTGAGGGCCCGCGCGCGGGAGGAGAGAGGCAGGGAGGGGGAACAAGAAGGGGGAAGGTAGGAATGCCATCATGGCGTCTTCTATTATTTCTATAAGCCAAGCAGTTACAGAAGGGCAAAAGAGCAATTAATCACGCAATTAATAACCTAATCTACGCCTAAAAGCCAGCGGTTCACAGAAAAGCAAACAAGCGGTTAGTTATCCTATCTATCTTCTAGGGGAGGGGGCTTTCTGGGGGAGGGGTCTTTCAATACCTTTGATTTTGTTTTTCCTTTTCAGCATTGACTAGTTCTTTTGTTTAAGTTTATGGAGTAAAGCTAATTGCTCCCTGTTATCATTCAGTGAGGAGGTAGCCCTAAAATAGGTGCAGAGAAAATTTATTCCAAGGATTTACAAAGACAGAATTATGAATTGTCCGCCGGCTGCAAATGAAAACACTCTCATAAACTGCCTCAGGAAAATCATGATCAAATGGGTTTCAAACAAGCCCAGATCAGGGAGAACTCTGTGCTGCTTCAGAAAGAATCAGTGACATGATACACATTTTTACACATTTTGTTGCATTAAATAAATGCTATACATAATTTTCTTGAAGATACCCTAGTTTCTAAGATTTCTTTCAATTATGCATTTAAATGAAATTAGAAAAAAGATATTCCCAAAATATAATATACAATTTGTTTCAAAATCACAATATGTTAAGATAGCCTAAAACTTTGATGTATACTTCTGTCATAGAAGAAACTCAGATTATTTGCGGGAAGTCTAGTCTCATATGGAAATTAGAATTACATTAATAGGGACTGTGATGGTTATTGGATTAAACACATAAATGCATCTCATATAGGATGAGAGTCAATAAAACTTGGTGTGCCTAAGAATTTATTAGATTTATACTGCAGTATATCTTGTAATGCATCGATATTATACAGCTTTACATTTTAAATGTTTGCCAATGAAATATGTACAGCATATAGAATTTTAGATTCTTAATTTAAATTATTGACTGTATTACTGTTCAAGGTTTTAAAAAGCAAATTTTATTTGAAATTAACTGTTTAAGAATATAGGACTTGAGTGGCATTATTAACTAATGCTTTATCTTTAACATACATATTTTAGGGGCAACTGGGTGGCTCAGTAAGTTAAGCAGCTGTCTTCAGCTCAGGTCATGATCCCGGGTCCTGAGATTGAGTCCTGCATTGGGCTCCCTGCTCAGTGGGAAGCCTGCTTGTCCCTCTCTCTACGCCTCCCTCACCCCCACCGCCCATTGGGCTCTCTGTCTCAAAGAAATAAATAAAACCTTAAAAAAATACGTATTTTATATTATTAATAATATCACCTCTGTAGTTAAATATTGGAAATACCAAAGATGCATGTCCAGAATTAGTTTAATATGAGCATAGATTATTTGTGCTCTCTTATGAGTAAAGATTTCTTAACCTAAATCAGTAAGCTTTGAATTGTTTTCTAGTCATGTTTGTATGTGTGTATTTTTTTTATTTTTAAAGATTTTATTTATTTATATGACAGACAGAGATCACAAGTAGGCAGGGAGAGAAAGGAAGCAGGCTCCCTGCTGAGCAGAGAGCCTGATGCGGGGCTTGATCCCAGGACCCTGAGATCATGACCTGAGCTGAAGGCAGAGGTTTTAACCCACTGAGCCACCCAGGCGCCCCTGTATGTGTGCATTAAGTGAATGTATGATTAACATTTTATTTCTTCATCTGTCATTCACAAGTCCTTATCTGTTCTGGCTATGGTATTGCACAGGGAAGAATAATGTTAAGGTGAGATTACTGGCGGTGCCTTTGCGGGGTCTTCAGTTTCACCTTTTTTCTTTATGCATTATGCATTTGTGAATATCTTTGACTAATCTTAAGATTTCAGTTCATGACCACAGAATAGAGAAAACTAATCTACATATATCATTGAACCTATGATCTTTAACTAATTAGTGCTTTCAACAAACTGAACACCTAATAGTTAAAAATTATAGATTCATCTTACATTTCCAAAATTCAATAATATTTTGAATGTTATAACCAAAGAAGTTTTGTATCATCTATGGTTGATAATCTATAGCAACACAGTTTTATAATTAGTAACTGTTTGAGGTACAGCTGTTGTTTTGGCAAAATACCCATACTTAACCAGAACCAAATGATTAATTTTACAATTTTTGTATCTGTGTATATGCTATTGCTGTTAAAGATGTGTACTATACATAAGTAGTTTTGGGAACAATATCTAAAATATCTGTAGCATTTTATACCTCATCTTTTATTAAGTTCAATTTTAGTATGCTCTGTGTAATGTAATAGTAATATGCATTCATTTATTCTTAGAATTAATAAAGAATGAAATGATCTAGCATTATATAATTCAATAAAAATGTCTTTTTTAT
Source organism: Mustela nivalis (assembly GCF_964662115.1). Classification (NCBI taxonomy): domain Eukaryota; kingdom Metazoa; phylum Chordata; class Mammalia; order Carnivora; family Mustelidae; genus Mustela; species Mustela nivalis. The sequence goes on from NC_139033.1 coordinate 60,140,964, forward strand.
GATCATCTGGGTTTCAGTATGATTTTTTTCAATATCAATCTAATCTAGCTTCAATAACCTGTCAAGACAACTCTGTCTTTTTTTTACTTTTCTGTAATAAGCACCAATTCTACCAAGAAAATACTGTGCATAGATTAATCCTATTTTTCTGAAAAGGAATTATTCATAATTGCAAGTGGACTTTGGATAAGCTAATATTTAAAGAGAATTATTTATGGGACTAGGTAAAAATGTGCCTCAATGAAAGTCTTCCAGCAGAACTGCAGATGGACAGAACAAATCGGGTGATAATGAGGGCAAGAAACTTGGCTAGATTTCTGGATAACTTCATTAAGATCCCTTGGAACCATACTTACAGAGTTATAAAGTATGATGGACCAGAGTTCAGGAGATAACTCTCTCAGGATCAATGACAGAAGATGTCAAGATAGAGTAAGAAAACTAAGCTGAAAGCCTTTTTTTGAATTTTAACAAGTGAATATGGCTTTAAAAAAAGTTATTTTTACTTGAAACAAAGGATTTTCAAGGTATTGTTCAAATTAAAGATCCTTCTCCATAACAAGCAGTGTTACAGAGTGTGTTGACTCTGATTCTCACTCCATTATGCAGTCAAATTACTTAATTAACAAAATAACTAAGTTTTTGCTTAAAAACTAATGAGGAGTTTCTCAAATCTCTAGCCTTCCGTGTTTTCTCTTCACTATGCTGATAAAATTTTTCATCAGCACTCTAAGAAGGTCAAACTTTGACCTACGAGTTCTAAGGAGCTGAAGGGGGTCCTTCGTTGCTGTCTGCATTGCTGGGCTCCTCTACTGATCGTCTCTGTCCTCCCAACCCCAGCTTTTCCTGCTTCTCAGCTCCGTCTCAGCCTTATCTTTCTCTTAGACCTTATTATTTGCAACATTAATTTCTGACGGTGATTTATGTGCATATTACATATTAATAAATACAACACTAGATCTCAGAATTTTTTATGACAATTCAAGAGCTTATAGGAGAATATTTTGTGTTTGCTTCTTCTGAGTTCAACATTTAAGAACCGCTGGTTACTGACCAGCGTTTCTCGGCCATCGCTATGAGAAAGGTTTCTGTAAAGTATAAGCCATTATTTCTCCTCTGATTTTCTTCCTTGTGGGTTTTCAATATAATTTTCCTTCATATGTCTTCTTCCTTCATATGTCTATGACAAACATCTTAGGTGAATTGCAGTTGGAACTGTTTGTTCTAAATTCATTTTTCTACTACCTAAAGAATATGAAAGCACTGAGGAAAAATCTAGAATGAAATGAATGAAGAAAGGATAAAATATAGATTTTAATAGAGCATCTGATTCAGAATAGAAACTAAATTGGAAAGGAAATAGGGGTGAGGAAATGTCCTATGTTCTTCTTTGCAAATTAATTATAACCTTACTTACATATAGCAAATCCTGCTTTCAACACCCTTGTGATATTTTAACGCATCTTGTTCTCTTAACTGAAATTATGTATTATAATGCAAAATATGACATAGTTCATTTATTAAAAAATAGTCTCTATTTTAATCACACAGAAAGAAAGCTAAGGAGTTTTTCTTACTTCTCCCCTCAAATATTTGTGGCTTAGCTCTTTTTCACACAGATCAATTTAATTCATTCTACTTTATTCACTTTTCCTCTTCCTCTTCCATCTTGGCTCAAAACTGCAAGCACACGCAAGCACTTGCTGGAAAGGGAATGGTTGCAAAACTTACTGAATATGAACATTTTGCCTTTCATATCAATCTTAACAATATTTTACCTTCTGCATGTTAACGATCAGTGAGGTTTCTGATGGTTTTGTGTCCAAGAAAAATGTCAAAGGCACAGCCTGCTGGACCTTACATGGCCAGTAGCCTTTCTCTGTATTTGAAGTATGTAATCTATCATTGGTTCTGTAATATGTTCCAAAAATGGTTCTCCAGCTTTCTGGCTAAGGATAGTAAATCTTGAAAATCTCCATTCTTGTTTCTGTTTTTGTTTTGGTGACATGTTCCAAAGACTGAATTGCAAGTATCATATCAAGAGCCAAATCCTCACAGAATTTAGACAAAAGTTTCCTTTGGTCCATGAATGTCTAACATCATTGTCCACATTGTCCAGAAAGACTGGTTTCTGAAGAATCTGTGGAGATTGTGTTAAAACTTATTTTAAATCTCAGTATCTCATGGGAATTTTTAATCTTTCTCAATAACTAATAGAGGTATGTGTGGTTCTTAGAAAAAATACATCTAGTTGCATTTTTCACAGTAGACCCAAAATTATAATGTTGATGTCAGAGTGATCACCAACAGAGTTCATGTTATGTCAGTCAGCTAAAGATAGATGTTTTACAACAAACACTCCAAGAATCTATCATGCAACATAGTAAGCATTCATGTCTCACTTACATGTCTGTATTGTGGCTGATGACTGGCAGACTGTTCTGGGTTGAGTCCTAATGAACTTCGTCTATATCTGCTCCACATGACTTTTATTCATCTGAGATCATAGGCCACCATGGTGTCATGTCCCCATGGTGATTACAAAAGCTCAAGAAAGCAAAAAAGAAAAGCATTGTTTCTTGAGACCACAGTCTATAACAAGTACACATGCCACTGGCCACAACTAGTTAGCAGGGCAGGTCTAAATCAATGAGGTAGTTAGAATAGCATACCCCACCTGCAGTGGGAGCACCCAACAGGGCCCTACAAATCCCTGAATCTTTCAATACCTTGTCTCTGCTATTTTCAGTGTCTCTTCACCCTCAGGATTGTTGTAGTGTGGACACTCTTTCAGAATTTGTAATAAAGGTTGACAACACGAGAGGAGGAAGAAAGAATACAACTTTTTATATGGTCTCTATTGGCAGATGTAAAACTTTTCCAGGAAACCTCTGAAAATTTTCCCAGGGGTTTATTTTATAGGCTAAAATTGGGTCACATACCCATTTTTGAACCACTCACTTGCATGGGAATGATCTTATCTTTAGATCAATCATTCCTACCTTTGGAGCTGGCAGAAGTGGCAATAAGGTCAACATTTTTAGATGCACATGTTTTTTATTTGTTTCATTTTGTTTTGTTTTGTTTTATGGGAGAGGATGGGTTGAAGGGAGGTGAGAAAGACACTGGATTCAATTCAGAGTTTTATAAGGAAGAAGGGGAAATGGATATTGGATATTAGCAAACAGTATGCCATACATTTATATAATGCTCTTTGCTCTTTGCTTATCACAAGAGAGGATTGCATTTTAAGAAACAAGATTCAACACCAGCTAACTAAGCTTCCATACAGCTCATACCAAATCCCAAAGAAATACATGCACATACATTGTAAAATTTTTTAGAAACCTTTATACATCTCTCTCACTGCAAATATTAATAATGTGTGTTGACCTAAGGTATTTTCCATCCCAAACTTATAAAATACCCTCAGATAACCCTTTTATCTTTTCCATTCCTACCTTTTCTTTCATCTCTTTTCTGTACATAGTAATTTAATTATCTGACATACTTCAATTTTCCTGTCCTCCACAATTCAGATTTTACCCATCAGAAGTGACTAAGAAGTTGACCTGGAAAATATGAAGCCTGCATCTTTTTAAGGGATAGAGGAGGAAAACGTTTGCAAATAATTTTAATGTAACATTTTCCTTTTTTTATTGCTATCATGTATGTATATAAAAATATAAATGAATCTGAAAGGTGATAGATATTCTCAACATATTATGAAATCCCAAAGGAGGTTGAACATAATCTATTTCTTCTTATAATAGCTCATTATAGTGTGCCTTCCTTAATGTTTCTAAGTCATCCAGTTCTTTTGTATCTGGCAATGAATATTTATATACATATACATATAAAGCCATTTTAATCTTCAAAAAGTGTCTATTAGATCTACCTCCATTTTAGAAATTTCATATTTGTAAATCTACATAAGATCATTATGTCCACAGACTTAGTTCCCCCATATTTTTTTTTAAAGATTTTATTTATTTATTTGACAGAGAGATCACAAGTAGGCAGAAAGGCAGGCAGAGAGAGAGAGGAGGAAGCAGGCTCCCTGCCAAGTAGAGAGCCCGATGCGGGGCTCAATCCCAGGACCCTGGGATCATGACCTGAGCCGAAGGCAGAGGCTTAATCCACTGAGCCACCCAGGCGCCCCTAATTCCCCCATATTTTTAATTGTTTTTTTTTTCTGTTTTATTCAGTTAAGATTACTTTGTAGACTAACACCTATCTACACATTCTTTTTCCTCTTTTTTTTTTTTAAGATTTTATTTTTATTTTATTTGACAGAGAGAGAGAGAGATCACAAGTAGGCAGAGAGGCAGGCAGAGACAGAGGGGGAAGCAGGCTCCCTGCTGAGCAGAGAGCCCGATGCGGGGCTCGATCCCAGGACACTGAGATCATGACCTGAGCCGAAGGCAGCGGCTTAATCCACTGAGCCACCCAGGCGCCCCTCTTTTTCCTCTTGAATGTGTATTTATTGTTTGCCTTTTGTGAATGTGGATGTGGACTTAATGCCGTCCACTGGCTCAGCTGACCCCAATGTACTGTAATCATTGCTTACTTTTTAAAAAATTTTAATTTCAACGTAGATAACATATGGTGCTATATTTCACTTACCTGCACTTTATTTTCTTCATTTCAAGAAAGGATTGTAGTTATCATTCATATGTGAGTCTATCCAGAAGAGAAGGACACTACAATAGTTAAATAAAAAAAAGATTCTTTTATCTGAGAATTTAGGATCTTAGGGTTTACATTCAAACTTGCCATAATAGAAAAGAACATGTTCCAGTGAATGTATTTCTTTTATTTCTTGAGACTATACACTTAACACATACATGCATATGCACATAATATTTCTAATATTTAGAAACGTATACAATGTTTCTATTTGGATTCAATAGTTAAACAACTTATTTCTTTAAATTTCACCTTTATTTTGCACTCCATGTCAATGGGTGATACAAACCAACATTGACAGGTTAATGTAAATCTCTAATCATACTGGTGGAATGGCTGCAGCCAAGAAATAAAGCATGTTAAAGAATTTTTGAACTACGCTATTTTATTATTTTTGTAAAGTATTTTTTATATTTTTGTGATCATACAAAGAATGTACTTACTGGAAAAAATATTTAGTGAAAATTAAGAAATTAAAAAGAAAATACCTACAAGCTCACAGTTAAGAGACAACTACTTTAGAAAAATAGTAGTTTAAATAACTACTTTACACAAAATATATATATTGTGCGTGTGTTTGTGTATATGTGTATCTGCACTTATACATATCTCTAGGCTAAAACCATGGTTTTAGCCTAGAGATGTGTGTGTGTGTGTGTGTGTGTGTGTATTAATAGTAGGCCATAGGTTTATTAAAGTATAATGGGCCACTAAACTGTAATTGTAATACAAAGCTATCAGGAAAAAACTCATGTATTCGAAAATTTAATGGCATTAAAAATATTCATAATCACCTAATGAGAAAAGTACTTTATAATATACTGCATATATGCTATTATGTTAGTATATGGCAAGTATTTTGAATATAGGTATATAAATAAACCTTATTTTTACCTGTATCTATATCCATATCTATTTATAACTGTAAAAAGCTGCAGATACACATATACCTACTGAGCCTGAGTGGCTCAGTAGGTTAAGCATCCGACTCTTGATTTTGGCTCAGGTCATACTCTTGGGGTGGTGGGATGGAGCCCTGTGGCAGGCTCCGCACTGGGCATGGAGTCAGCTTGTCCCTGTCCCTCTGCTCCTCTCCCTGCTATCGTGTTCTGTTTCTCTCAAATAAATAAATTAATTAAAAGTAAAATAAAATCAAACCATGTATATATAAATCACTGTGTAAGACAGTTGCTTGAATGCAGTTAAGATATTCCATGGATTCTTTGTTATTTGTTTAAGATAACTTCTTAAATGTTAATTACTGGAAAGAGATTTTTAAAAATATTTGTTATTAGCTTTGAATCACTATGAGATTATTGAATATAATTATATCCTGCATGAGGCCTCTATTTTTTTTAACTTAATTTTTTTTCAGTGTTCCAAGATTCATTGTTTATGCACCACACCCAGTGCTCCATGCAATATGTGCCCTCCTTAATACCCACCACCAGGATCACCCAACCCCCAACCTCCCTGCCCTCCAAAGACATTTTAAAATGTATGTCAGATGTCACAGTTGGCCCCCACAGAGACAGTGGCAGATCCTGTACCTTTGTAAAGCAGCATTATGCCACTATCACTTTCCTGTGGCTATCATTTGAAAGCCTAACACCATTTTAGCCAGGAATAAAGAATATATTTTGACAAAGTTTACATTTTTTCTAACATTTGTTTCTAAGGCATTTATTTTATGAATTGCCTGTTTGTGTCCTTTGTCTTCTTAAAATGCTTTTCTGACTGTTTTCTTGTAGGTAGTATGTATACTAAAAACTAACAGTTTGTCATTTATCTCCAATATTCTACTTAATTGTGTCCTTAGTCTTTCTAAAATGTTTATGTGGTTGGGATCCCTGCATGGCTCAGTTGGTTAAGCATCTACGTTTGGCTCAGGTCATGATCCCAAGGTCTTGGGATTGAGTCCCTCTGCGCAGGGAGCCTGCTTCTCCCTCTGCCACTCCCCCTACTTGTGCTCTCTCTCTGTCTCTCTCTCCGTCCCTCTGTCAAATAGATAAATAAATAAAATCTTATAAATAAGTAAAAATGTTTATGTGGTCAAATTTATTCATTTTTTTTATGTTTTCTTCCTTTATAATAATTTCTTACTAAAAAAGATTTCTCAAAACCAACATCAGATGGTTACTGGTATTCTACTTTATTTTATTATTTCTTTAAAAATAATAAAGCTGTAATCTGTCTAGAAATTAGCTCTGTGTGTGTGCATGTGTTTGTATGCCTAGATGTGTGTATGTTGCTATAGAGTCTTAATACGTGTGTGTAGGTGTGTATGTGTGCTTAATTCTTTATTTAAATTCAGTATAGTTAACATATACTATATTACTAGTTACCAGGGTAGAATTTAGTGATTCATCATTTGCATGCATCACCTAGTGCTCTTGATTAGAATGTTTCACTTGTTTCCTTGGGCCATCTTTCTCACTGATTTGAAAGGGTGTGATTCTCTGGGTTTCTTTGTCTAGGTCTATTCTCATGTAAGTGCCATTCCTTATCTTTGAAGTTTTATATTTTCTATTAATATTTGATGGTTTTGTACCTCCAAATATTCTCATTTTTAAAAATACACTTATATTTCAACTATTTGTCATTCAAGTAAACTTTTGCAATATGTTTGATAAATTAAACTTATGCATTAGTTTGGGAAAAGTTAACCAGTGTTTATTTATGAGTCTCTTTTTCAATGTCTTATTGGCTGAGTTCTTAGTTAAGCTTAAAGTTATTTTTTAAAAACAAAATGAAACAAAATAACCAAAAGGTGAAAACTCATCTCTATTTTTTTTTCTTTTTTTTAAACTTTTTTTTTAAAGATTTTATTTATTTATTTATTTGATAGAGAGAGATCACAAGTAGGCAGAGAGGCAGACATAGAGAGGAAGGGAAGCAGGCCCCCTGCTGAGCAGAGAGCCTGATGTGGGACTCGATCCCAGGACCCTGAGATCATGACCCGAGCCCAAGGCAGCGGCTTAACCCACTGAGCCACCCAGGCACCCTCATCTCTATTTTTTAAAAAATATTTTATTTATTTATTTGAGACAGAGAGAGTGCCTGAGTGGAGGGGAGGGGCAGAGGAAGAGGGAGAAGCATGCTCCCCATTGGGCAAGGAGACAGACTTAGGGCTCCATCCCAGGGTTCTGGGATCCAGACCTGGGCTGAAGGCAAACACTTAACCTAGTCCTTTAACCAACTGAACCACCCAGGCACCTTCTGTTTCTTATTTTATGCATTTCCCCTAGAGTATCTCATCCAGCTTAATGGTTCTAACTGTAACTTCTGTGAATTTCCAGATTGTGTATTTTGATTTCAAACTTTTCATGTTAACTTCATTAGGTAATGATCAGTAAGCACTTACTAGGTGTAGATACTGGATGCAGTGCTTTATGTGGATTATCTCATTTTTTTCCTGAAGAACAACTCCTTAAAGGATTATAATCAGTATTTTATAGATGATGAAACTATGGCCCCAAATGATTAAAAAGTCTGCCCAAGCTCACTGAAGTGGAAAAATACATAGGAATTTAACCCAGCTGTTCTCCAATGTCCATGTCTTTCTGAAGTTTTGAAATTGGAAGAATTAATTGTTGCTTTTGTTTTTATTCTCCAAGCAACCAGACTCAAAACTGTACTTACAGAAAAACCCAGTGTATTTTTACTCAGAAATTGAGGTAGTGTCAAACAAAACATAAACACTTTTTAAATTTTGCATTGCCTTTCATATGCTGAATACCACATTTTTTTCATTAGTATGTGGCAAAAAATAATATCATCTTTATGTACTAAATTCGGAATATGTCATCTGTAAAAATTCTTGAAATGGAATAGAAGGGAAAAACTAGTACAAAGCAAAATGCTTTTATTGTTTTAGGAGCTGAACTGTAGGACTTCAGAAATACAGCACACTAAATAAACTTTGTTATTGGTAGATAACAAGCATTTTATTTTTTTTTAAGATTTTATTTATTTATTTGACAGAGAGAGATCACAAGTAGGCAGAGAGGCGGGCAGAGAGAGAGGAAGGGAAGCGGGCTCCCACTGAGCAGAGAGCCCGATGCGGGGCTCGATCCCAGTACCCTGAGATCATGACCTGAGTCGAAGGCAGTGGCCTAACCCACTGAGCTCCAACAAGCATTTTCAATCACAAATTATAGCAAAAAGCTATGGGTATCATTGTTCTGATGTGTTGCAAAAACTTATAAGTTTATAATTTTAAATAATTTATCCAATTCACAAGCTTCCCATTTTCCTTACCCTTACAGTTATTAAGATGATGATATTTATCTTTAGAGATAGTGAAAGTTTGGAAATGAACTGCCAAATGGAACCTTAGGGAGATACTAGTATTTCAAGACAGAATGTATAATTTTGCAGATAATATAACTTTGATTAGATATAAGAGAGAACAAAAGAAAAAGAAAAAAATAACAGATATGAGCATGCTATTCCAAATGAGATATTTCCTTTGAAAATGACAGAGTGATAAGAAGTAATGACAAGAAGACTTTAAGTGATGTACCTTTTCTCAAGTACTAGAATAAATTAATGGCTTAGCATAATTCCAAGTAGGCATTAAGTTCTTTTAGGGGCTGTTTCCTTTTTTTTTTTTTTTTTTTTTTAATTATTCTGTAAAGTACAGATCTTAATACCAAAGCTTTATTATCCAGAGTTTCTAGAGCACATTCTGGAAAGTAAATTTTAATCAAATATTCTGTGGCCTTTAGAAAATGCAAGATAACTTGGCATGAATTTAAAATATAAGTGGATATATTTTTCTTTTTTGTAAACTCTTCATTTCATCACTACTTTAAATTTTCTACTGGCCTCTCTTTCTCTCTTTTCCTGTGTGGGAAGTTACTCTGGAAAAACCGATGTCTTTTTGCATCCATATAAAAGGATTTTTCACAGGAATGAAGTACCTTCTATGTTCTGGCAACTTGCTTTTTTTTTTAAATACAAATTTGTTGAAATCGCTTTAATATATTGTATATATATTGTTTAAATGCAGTTTTGAATGTTTGAAAACTATATCATATTTGGTTTCAAATGAATGCTTTTACAGAGAAAAATAAATGCATGTTTTAATTGTACATACAGTTAAATATTTTTTATTTTGTGATATTAAAACACATTTTTCTCTTAGAAAATGCAGAGGATGGAAAATACAGCTTTTGGGGAATTCTAAACATGGTGTGTAGAGGTTTCTGTGGATATTCCATGGATTATATTTCTGTAATACTGATATATAGAGAATTAAACTGGAAAGTAGATGGTTTTGAATGTAAGGGGGGGGGAATCTGATGAATAAAATAGAAAAAAGTGTTGTTATATTCTAGCTCTCCACTTTAACAGATGCAATTTATGGTATAAGTTGATATCAGGGTTTTGGTAAGTTTTTATTTGGAAAACTCCTAAAACTCATGTATTTAATATGTGAGAATAATAATATGTGGATATGTATGATATGATAGATATGATATGATATCTCACAATAATATGTAGATATATATACACACACACATATCTATATATATGTATAGATATGTGTATATATATATGAGAATATACGTGTATATATTCATTCTGTGGTTCATCATTATGTCTTATTTGAAATAATATTTAAATACTTCCTACAGATTTCAAATGGAGATACAGATCATTAGATATGTAGCAGAGAATGGTGCTTAATAGCATGGTTTTAAAGATTATTTATTTATTTATTTATTTGACAGAGAGGGCGAGCGATCACAAGTAGACGGAGAGGCAGGCAGAGAAAGAGAGGGGGAAGCAAGCTCCCTGCTGAGCAGAGAGCCTGATACAGGGCTCAATCCCAGGACCTTGGGATCATGACCTGAGCCGAAGACAGAGGCTTTAACCCACTGAGCCACCCAGGCACCCAATGGCATGGTTTTAGAGACAAATTGTTGTGTTAGGTTATTGGTTCTACCTCTTTAGTAGTATTAGGAACTTGTACAACTTACCTTTCTGTGTTTTAGTTTTCTCATCTGAATAATTGGATAAATGCACTTAAATACTTAAAAAAGGGGGTGCCTGGGTGGCTTAGTGGGCTAAGACTCTGCCTTTAGCTCAGGTCATGATCTCAGGGTTCTGGGATCAAGCCCCATATCGGGCTCTCTGCTGATTGGGGAGCCTGCTTACCCCTCTCTCTCTCTGCCTGCCTCTCTGCCTACTTGTGATCTCTCTCTGTCTGTCAAATAAACAAACAAAATCTTAAAAAAAAAAAAAAAAAAAAACTTAAAAAAGTACCTGGCATGTAATGTAGAAAAAATAAATCTTATTTCCATAGACAATGAAGAGCTTAGTCAGTGGTTGGTGAATTTAGTTAATATCTAATAGGTCTTAGAAAGAAATGCTTGATTTTTTTTTTCATGTTTCTAGTAACTTAGAATTTGCAAATTATCCTTATTGTTAATATCTTATCTAGATGGAGATGAAAGTTTGAGTCAGCAGCTTGTTAATGAAAGAAAATTATCCTGAGTTAAGGAAAATCAGACCAGGATTAAAAATAAAATTTGTATACCCTGTATTGTCAGATAGAGAGCCCTTCCTCCTCTAACAGTTCTGTTTTTAAGGTAAAAGCAAGGGAATGGAAAGCAGTGATAAGTGGTAAAGGGAAAGATGGGGTCATAGTCAAAGACATTCAGTCAATTTTCATGTTTAGGAGGAGAAATGGTTCCTTGAGAGGATTGATTGATGATTCACCAAAGGTCTTATTCACACGTCAAGAGAAATTTGCATATATATTTTCAATACTTATGCCATAACAACTCTCCATTTTACAGGGAAAGAAAACAGTTCTCAGAGAGCTCAAGCAATATATAAGGTCATTTTCACCATTTAGTAAATAAGAAGATTGAGGCTAAGGAAATTTATGAATTACCATTGGAGAAAATAATAAAAAGCACCAAAAAACATACTTTCAGAAACTTAGGATTATAAACAGGCATAATGTCATAATATACAGGTTCTTTTCTTCCTTTCTTTAATGGCTATTATATGTATATCTTCTCATATTACTATTGTCTTTCCTAACAATAATCTTGGAGTCATCAATTAAAAAGAGGTGTTTTAAGTTTTGTGAATCATTTTAACATTTAAAGTTTCAAATAAATGTACTAGTTACCATTCTAACTGGATGGAAATCATCTATATAAAACTACCATACTTCTGCCTTTGCAAATCATACCTTTTAGTATTTCAGATATAATTTAGAATGACAGGAAAAAGAGCTATTCTTAATTCATGTTTTTAAAATGAAAAGCAAAATTCAGAACTAGTAGGCTCTTGTTCTAAATTTAGAACATATAATTTTCCACTGTGTTCAAAAGTTATTTAACTGCAGTTAATAATGTATTATTTACTCTAACATCAGGTCTAAAGAATTGCAACCATTTGGAATGTTATCTACATTTTATCCTAAAACATATTTTTGAAGCCATGTCATCTACAGTATTTTTCTGTAGCTATTAACATCAATTTAGTCTGCAAAATGCTAAAACATGATTTGCTATGCTCGGCCTCCTTTCTGGTCTATGTCGGAAAAGAAATGTCACAGGTTTACATATGAGTAGATCTGTCTACATGATGATCAGGTCTACTGATTAAATCTAGATTTAATATCTGATCAAGCCAGAATATTTCTGGCGTTCCTTTGTCCGAGGGCAGGGAGTAGGTGGCCTTTTCTTCTACCTCCAAGGGATTTACATGATCCCTTTTTGAAGATTTGTCACCGGTCTTTTGTTTAGCAAAGTGCATTGATAAGCAACACAGGGTGTAAAATTTGTGCATGTGAAGGATATTTTGCATGTACCATGGAGCTGTATTTCCCTAGATTTGAAGTTAAGTGAATATTGGGAGCAAGAAACCTGTGAAAAGGGGAAAAGAGACCTTTCTAGCTGCTCCACAAAATAATCTGTTCTGCAGGCCAATGGATTAAGAGGCAGATTCAGAACTCAGACTTTCTGGTTTAAACCTGGGTCTACTCTCCCCTCGCTCTGTGATTTTAGGTTCCCTAACATTAAAATTTTGTTAAAATGGTATCTTACTTACCAATCCTCCATGATTTTTTCATCTCTTTAATAACAAAAGATAGGAATTGCAAAGAAAAACAATTGATACATATATCACAAACAGCAAAAATTGCAGATTACTTACTTTATTCCCAAAAGTAACTCCCAGATGTTTTTGAGATTCTTAATATGTGACCATTTATAGATTACTTAGCTCTATTATAATTGCCTTTTGTTATATTCACTACTCATTATTTTAACAAGTTATGTTAACATTTATTAAGTACACATCCAAATTTTATGTGAACATTTATTATTCTTACATTGATATTAATATAAACAAAAAAATACAGAACTATAATAATTCACATAACTGGATTTGGAGAGAAGGACACGGACATATCTGTACGATCATACACAAAAGGGCACATAGTAAGTTCTGTATAACTTGTACACTCCAAATAGAATGAAAGAGATGTTGTATCAAAATATAGTTCAAAAATAGTTGGTTTAGGGGGCTTGCTGAAACCTCTCTGGTGACCCGTTTGCTTAATCTATAGCTTAGACACTGGGCAACTACAATTGTTTTAAAATTATTCAGCCAGGGTTTTTGCAAAATCATATACCTTGGATTAAAGACTTACAGTTTGTTAATGCTCTTAAAAATGTGAAAACATTACCCAATCCATTACTGAAATCAGAGAAATATATACATATTTATTTTCCCTTTGTTAAAAATCATATTTCACATATCAACTCTAGATACATTTCTTACATCTATTCAAGAATAAAAGCTCTGAATTGCAAAGAAAACAATCAATATTCTGTAATAATTTGATGACAATTCTAACCGAATTGTATAGCAACACATTGTTTCACTATAAACTTTGGCTTATGACATTTTCCACTATTTGGAGTTTGTGTTCTTGTATTCCATAGTTCTAGAAGTAAACAAATTCAAAGAACATCTTTGGGAATGCCTGGCTGGCTGGACTATCTTCCAGCAGAAAATCTTTGGTGGTCATCAGTAGCTAGCTACGTTTATGACTTTATCTCCCAGTACTCTAAAATCCACAGTGATCATGTTTACAGCATGCACTGAACACTGACATCTCTTCTACATCAAAGGTTTTATTACAATTTTGCCCCTAATGTACAAAAAGTCATCTATTCATAAAAAAAAAAATTCTAGCAAATCTTTCACAATGGAGTATATATATAAAATCATGTTAATCTATTTCAAAATCTGAATAATAATATAATACGACTTTCTCATTTTAAATTTATCAGATTAAAAATTACTATCCTCAACACAATTTGAATATTATATTTGTATGAAAACATTATCCTGTTTTCCTGGTAGTTTTGCTTTGTGAGGGATCATGGGGGCATAATTGTAGGAACGGCCCTCCAAAGAAGCTGTTTTTAAATTTCTTCCATCTTAATTCACACTTCCTGGTTTCAGAGGAAGATTATATGCATATGTCCAGGGAAAAGATTAAGTGTATAATCTAGACTGATAGATACATTACCAGTCATTTAATTACAGAAAGTATCCAAGGGATCAAATAATATATATCTTTTATTTTCTTTTTCCAGTAAGTGGGATATTTTCTTTAAAGATTTTATTTATTTATTTTAGAGAGAGGGAGAGAGAGAGAGAATGAGGGGAGGGGCAGAGAGAGAAGGAAAGATTCTCAAGCTGCCACTCCACTATGCCAAAAGCCCCAAATGGGGCTCAGTCACAAGAACCTGAGATCATGACCTGAGCCTAAGCCAAGAGTTGGATGCTTAACCAACTGAGCCACACAGGTAGCCCAAGATGGATATTTTTATTTCCTTCTTTATTTATTTGAAAGATTTTATTTATGTAGTTAAGAGAAAGAGAAAGCAGAAGCTGGGGGGTGAGCGGCAGAGAGAGAGGGAGAAGTAAGACTCCCTGCCGAACAAGGAGCCCAAAGACCGGCTTGTTCCCAGGACCCTGAGATCATGTCCTGACCCCAAGGTAGATGCTTAACCAAGCCACCCAGGCACTCCAAGTGGAGTATTTTTAAATCTTGTAGAGAATATGTTTTTAGGGATGAAAGTGATTGGGAACTGACCTATGATAAGGTTTTGAAAAACACAATAGATGTTGGGGCACCTGGGTGGCTCAGTTGGTTAAGCATCTGCCTTTGGCTCAGGTCACAATCTCAGGGATCAAGCCCCAACTAGGGCTCCCTAGTTAGCTGGCCTCCTGCTTCTTCCTCTGCCACTCCCCCTGCTTGTGCTCACTCTCTCTCTTTAGTTCTATCTCTAAAACAAATAAATAAAATCTTTTAAAAAAATGCAATAGATGTTAGCAACACCTGGTAAAATCATATGGTTACTTTACTCATGAAACATACTAGGAAATATATACACATCTTCTCAAGGAGGATGGATGAGTTGAAAATCCACACGGAATAAAATTCTCCCAAACCAGTGCCTATCTGTATTACAATGGGCATATTCTGGTCAAGTGTAAAGAGAAACACACAGAATTTACAGAGACTCCAAACTCTGGACCCAGCCGGGATGTCCAAAAGCATTAGACTTTCAGCGCTTTCCCATCTTTACCTCTTCTCCCTCACCCCTTCCATCTCTTTGTCCTGCTTCTTCCACTGGAAGGTGTTTACAGTTTTCTAATCTTGAAGGGAAGTTTCCAAAGGCTGAGAAGTGAGGAGAAGATGTGATTGGAAGAGAAGAAATCATTTGTTTCCTAGGAAAAGAAACAAAAGAAAAGAGTAGCCACAGTTTGGAAGTACGGCTGGCCAATATCACGTGACAAATGGAAACCCTGTCAATGCAGTGTCCATATTTATGGCTCCTTCTCTCATATTTACTACATGAGGTCACCATCAATTTAAGCAAAGACTCATCTGTCAAGCAGTGGCATCAGTTTTGTGAAGCTGTTGGCAATTGCTGTGAAAAAGTTAAAATGTTTCTGTTCCTAGGAACTTGCTTTCCAAAGCAGATTGTGAAACTGTGAAGAGAATCTCTAGATTCTCTAGAGATTGTCTAGAAACAATGTATCTACTGAAAACATTTTCACTCAATTCAGGGAGTGTTGTGAAAATCGGGAAGACTTGAGAGCTAGTCAAACTGGAGCAGAAGTAAGAATATCCTAATGGCCGTACTGGGTGTGTTGTGAAAGGAGCTCTGACTGTCTCAGTTTTCAGGGGAACAAAATGTGATTTGGTCTATTCTGTATACCTGGCTTGGTGGGATCTTTGACTTGATTACTTGTTTTACTGTAGTTTAGTTATTTGAGCTGTTAGGTCTGATATTTTGAATCAGGAGGAGACAATACCATTCTGCTGTGGAGTTAGAAAATAAAAAGTCAGTCAACATTTAAGAACTAGACACAAGGAGGGAAGAACTAATTCACTGTCTTTATAGTAACTAAAGAAAAAAATAAAATTTTGAAACTCCTCCAAACTACCAAACCCTAAAAAATATATATTAGTTTAGAACACAGTATGCATTATCTTCCCAATTATGCTCTGGTTGTTAAAGGGAATGATATCTGTTTACTTCAGAACCTAAGGTACACATGACCTTTTCAATGCATATTTTTCAGTTGATAGACAAATGATTTATTAGTTTATGCTCTATGAAGACATATAAAGCTAAGGTACACCTTTCAGTTAGTGGGGTCCCATGCAATTTTTGAAAGAATTACCAAATGATTAAACAGCAACTTTGGTCTGGATTGTAGGAGACACAGCTCATGTGCTGGTTTAGGTAATCTCCGGTCCCACTGCTGACCATTTGGGCCCGGCCATCATAACTTGGTGCAGGGGCGCCTTACTGCGCTTCATCTCATGTGCGGCCCGTGTGCTCTTGCCTCTCACTTGGGGCCCCTCCTGCGGATAATGAGTCTCTGGGTACTACACGATGTACTTTGGTACCCATGTATGAAGAACCCATAAGAACAAGGGATTTAACATGCCATAGGAATAATTTTGCCTCAGGAAAAAGGAGCCAGTGAATAAGTCTTTTTTTTTTTTTTTTTAATCACTATGTGGATTGTCTTAAAACATAGTTTCTTATTTTCCTAACAGAGTTCCTCATGACCAAATCATCACCACCACTTAACAGCAGCTTCAACAGTATCAACTTTCTAACTCTTCCTTTCTCTTTCTTTTCCCTCCCTCCCTTTGGGTTTGTACTTTTTATTAAAATGATACATATCTTTACTTCAATATCTGTGTTCTGGGAAAGCCAGGCTGAGGCATGGGAATGAGATTTGAAAATTTCAGTACTGAATTTGGGAAGCCTTTCTCATGTGTGAATGTGTGTGTGTGTCTGTAGTGCTTTGAGTATAGTTTAAAGCTTAATAAATATACAAAAGCAGTACCTCATTTTTGAAGCAAATATAATAGTTTCTAAGATCATTCAAGTTACAGGAGCAGCTGGGTGGCTCAGTCAATTAAGTGTCTAACTCTTGGTTTCAGCTCAGTTTGTGATCTCAGGGTGGTGAGACCGAATCCCATGTCAGGCTTCATGCTCAGCTTGGAGCCTGTTAGAGTTTCTTTCTCCCTCTGCCCCTCCCACTTGTGCACATGTACTCTCTCTTTCTCAAATAAATTAATTAAAAAAAAGATCATCTGAGTTACATATATTATCACTAGAAACATGAATTTAACTCTGAGTTTAACTCTACAACAAGCTTAGAAACGTTCACAAGAATCTTGGGTGTACATCTTTGTCATTCTTTGATACATTCTTCTTATTTCATTATATACTTATACACACATACGTGTATGTATATACACGTGTATATATATATGTAGTCCAGAAATAAAAAAATAAATGTATTAGAAGGGTTTATTAATATAAAAATTTACAGGGTAACTTATAGATTATACCTTCACTTAAGTGTTTCTCCTTCAACCCTGACATGTACTTCCATTTGAAAGAAGCCCCATAAGTACCACTCTTGTCTTCTCTCTACCCCTGTATTCGTTTTGTTCTTCTGGAGGTAGAATAATCTCTATAATAGCTAGAAAAAGAAACAGATGCACCTTACTCTTTTCTCTTTTTTTACTTGAGAACAAAGATCTTTGGAAAAAATGCTCCCCCTAACTCCCAATCAGCTCAGTATGCTGTACATGAGTACAGCAGGATTGTCACATTCCCATACTGTAGATGACTAATTATAGCAAAACTTTGTGGTTCATTATTAAGGAACACATTGTTCCTGTATACTTTAACTGTGCTGTCCAACCAAACCTTTCTCAGTAATGACGTTGATTCTTTTGGACTTCACCTATGCTTCATTGGGGTATGGCAAAATGAATATACTGCTGTTATGGACATTAATTAGGACTGATAATTAAAATTAAGATTATATTAATGACTATCACATATTAGGTGAGTTCTATTTAGCAACCATAAAGGCTATTTAATTATTAACATCTGTTTTTTACAGAAACAAAAAGTTTAAAAAAATAAGTGAAATTTTCAAAGTACTAATGCCTATAAAGAAGCAAAAATTCAAACCTACTGTTTTTCTACATAAAATTATACATAACATTAAATTTTAAATTAATAAAGACATTTTGGTAGAGAACCTAGTTCTTGTGGTCCAGGTACACTGCTTTTTCTAATTTGATATGTGATTTACTGATTTAGATTGATCAATTATTGACATACACACTAAATTGTCTCACTAAGATCTAAGTTCTCTCAAATAATCTATTGAAAAATGCAAAATTTTAAATTCTTAAGGTCTTCTAAGGTGGTAACCACATGAAGCACACCTCAGTTTTTAAATGAATTTATCTGGCAGACTTTTTCTAAATTCTGATTTTAAATTTTGGAGAAATAGCTATGACATTTAGTTATTTCCATTTTTAAATATAATTAATGTAACATTGTTATTTTCTGAGGAACAATTAGCCAAAATAGTTGTTCCTAGATAGAACAGGAGTCAAAAATTATCACTTGTTTTTATGGGGGTCACACATCCAAATCAGTAATGAGTTCTACCATTAAATAAAAATTTCAATATATAACTGAGAAAAATGCAATATAAGGCAGTCCCCAAGGTTAATTATTTCATAGTGATATTAATAAGGAACATAATTTTGTTACATCTCATTGTTTAGAAAATGTTTTCTAGATGTATAGTTTTCCTATTCTTTAACGGATCATTCCAGAGCTATCTGATTTTTTAACCAGTTTTATGATACAAAATTAAAGTCTTTAGATCTCTAGATTATATCACAATCATTATTTTATGTTTCGTTTAATGATTTCTTATAATTAATTAATTTAAAGAGCAATGTAAAGTTTTATGTCATACCTACTACTTTTGTGATAAAATAAGAGGATATTAAAACAATTATTTTGCAGCAATAAATATTTTGGGTGCTAAACTTACATGATTGATAAAAGACATGTCTCCCAAAGTTCAGTAACTAATATTAGATGCATGCACACAATTAGGATATGATAGTGCATTCAGTGAGTTTTAACAAGAATGATAAAGAACTATTAACATGGAAGTACTAAAGAAGACACCTACCTTGGACGTGGTGGTGGAAGGTGGTGGTAATTCCCCTAAATTCATCATTTAAAAACTTTAAATATAATAAAAAATTAGTTTATAAGTTTATTATATTACCTTTTTTCTAGTAGGAGTAAGCTAAGAAGGTTAGCTTTGAGTAATTTATTTCTTTTGGGGGGATAGTCTAATTTTTTTAAAAAAGAATGTTGTCAGTTCAACAAAAATCACACATCCTTTCTTTTAAACACAGTTTTGTGCATTTGATACTGGTGACCTGCCTTTTTCTGGCAATATACAGAAGATGTCTTTAGCTTGTATAGAAAACTCAAAAAAAAGCAAATGTGATCTGCCCATGAAACTGTCACTTATACACTTTTGTAATTTTCAGTCAGTCTGTTTTCCTTTTCTTTAAGACTGCAGCTCAGAGAAAGACAATTAACATATGATCTCACTGATATGAGGAGTTTGAGAAGCAAGACAGAGGTTCATAGGGGAATGGAGGGGAAAATGAAACAAGGTGAACTAGAGAGGAAGACAAACCATGAGAAACTCTTAATCTTAGGTAACAAACTGAGGTTTGCTGGAGGGGAGGAGGATGTGGAGGATGGGGTGGCTGGGTGATGGACATTGGGGAGGGTATGTGCTATGGTGAGTGTTGTGAATTGTGTAAGACTGATGATTCACAGACCAGTACCCCTGAAACAAATAATACATTATATGTTAATAAATAAATTACAGTTTAGCTATCAGCCCCCTAATAGCTGAGCATCTGTATATAACCTATCAAGGTAAAATGTTGAACATTAATCATGTTTCTGATTTATGGCAAAGTCACTGGCTTAACTGGAATTATTCCTTAACGTTTTAAGTGTTAAATGTTACAGTATGTTCCTAACAAGTGACTCTAAAATTAGTCACAGCTTCTGAGTTAAATCTTATAGCATTGACTATTGGTGCTTGTGTTACATCATGCCATTCCATTTGTCAGTATAAATAAAGGAAATCAATGAGAAAATAGAAATGATATTTGAGAATGATAAAGCACATTTCTTTATTCTTATGTTTTTAAATAGGATCATTTAAAGTTTTCTATGGTGAGTTGATATGATGAACATTTATTTTAAGAGTCAAAATGAACTTAGTAATGCATTTATGTAAAACTAATGCTCATAATTAGCTTATGTTATGCAGTGCCCTCAATAAATAAGTGACACTTTTGAGCTGAGGCACATTTTTGCTACTATTTTGCTAAATATTTGTAGAAAAAATGATTTGAATCATTTGCAAGTTATATGAGCCATTAGTGATTATGGCCTAAGGTATTAACTGAAAGTTATTTAAGTAATTTCCAAAGCCTGGTCCACAGTAGGCTAGGCATTAATCATCTGTTATGTCTTTTATAAACACGGAAGCAATTAAGTGAAAATTGCCAGGTTTACATAGAAGACATTATCATTGGCAATTATAGTATGAGAGGATAACTAGTGATTTAAATTTTCTTAAAGAATAAAAATCTATACCACATTATAATGGCTCTTTTCTAAAGTATAAGACTAAGCAAATTATACAAATAAAAGAGGGGATTTGCAACAATATTCATAATCCTGGAATAAAAACAGTCACAATACAACAGTAAATATGATACAATCTCCTTTAAAATATAAAACAAAATATGTATGAATGTGTTAATTTTAGAAATAGTGGATTTGGGGCAAGAGTGATTTTATAGACTTCTGAATTCTGAGTGAGGGCACCATAGTGCAATTGTGACAATCCACTCCTTAAAAGCACAAATCTGGGGGTGCAACATGATATGTATATAGAAAACCCAAGGATTTTAAATCACTTGAAATAAAATCATTCATAATATTTACACATAATTTTAGATAGATTTTAATGTTTTTACATTATTCACTGGCAGAGTAAGTAAAGTCATGTTGTCAAAGAAAAACGTATCTAATTTATACCCATTTGGTTTAGTTATCATCTAAAAGCAAAAGTTATAGCTATGTTCAGTTGTGGAAATTTAAGTTAAAATTTGTGCACATAAACATGGAGTTAAAAAAAAATTAAAGACTAAATAGGAAGTTAGTTTGTATATCAGCATGGTGCAGTTTGGTCCAAGAAAGGTTTCTCTAATCAGGGTGGAGGGAATTTATCTAAACGGTTCCTACTATGGACCTTAAACTGTCAGAGCATTTTGAATTGTTGATTGATGGCAGCATCTGGAAAACTGAGCTAGGTGTTTCGCACATATCTCTTTGTGTCTTTTAACTTCAGACATCATTGGAAAAAATGAGAAAATTCATCTTTTTTAGTGTTCTACACTTGACTGAAATATATTTTTCATGGTTTAAGGGCTCATGAAAAAAATCATAGTTGAGAAAAAAGAAACTTTTTCTAAGGAATTGGAAGGAAAGTCTTCTCATTAAATAGCTACTTTGTGCAAACAAAACAACTTGCAAAAAAATCTATTCTTTTGGAGATACAAGTTGTTTTCTTTGTTAATATGGTTGCAGGCTATAAATTCCTAAAGTTTTCTTTCCATTTCCTTTGCAAAAACCTATGAAGACACTTGGGTAAAATAAACAAAAGCAATAGACCATAATGGTAATGATTAAAAATATGCAAAGGTTTGGCAAATTTCTTTGCTTCCTGCCATAACAATGAAGCTTGGCTAGAAATATAACTTGCTGTATATTTTGAAATGAATCAGCATGTTCAGCAAGAAAGGAGGTGAGTTGTGAGTTTACTCACACTCTACTGTGCGTTGACACTGGTAGTTCTGAAAAATCCAGAAAATCCAGAAAAACAGAACATTAATACCTGCTTTCAGCGGGAAAATTCTGTCTCTTTATCTTTTTTATTCGTTCTTTTTTTCCTCCACTACTCATTCAATAGATATTCACCAGATATTCCTCGAGTGCCTCCTTTGTTCAAGGCACTCTAGAAGACAACAGGAATACAGCAATAAATGATAAAGTCCTCCTACTTACCACATGAAGCTTAATGTCTGGTTGAGCAGTACACTGAAAATATGAATATTAAGTGTGGAAAGTGTTACAAATTATGAAAATACACGGTGCTCTGAGAGTATGTGGCAGAGCCTATCAACTTATTTTTTCACCAACTCAGAAAACTATACCTCTCATGATATAACATGAACCACTAACAATGTCTATCAAGAGATATATATTATAAATATAATAATATAATTATGTATTTGGTAAGTTCATTTTTCTTCCTATATGTTATATTTTTAAAATATTTTTAAGGGGAGCCTCGGGGGGCTCAGTTGATTAAATGTCTGTCTTCTGCTCAGGTCATGATTTCAGGGTCCTGGGATCAGGTATCTTCCCCCAACCCCTGCATCAGGCTCCTTGCACACATGTCTGCTCCTCCCTCTACTCCTCTCTTCCCCCTCATGCTCTCTCTTTCTCAAATGAATAAAATCTTTAAGAAAAAAATTTTTAATAAATTTCAGTGAGACAAGATTGGCATTATAGAACATAAACCTGGTGATGAAGAAGAGAATATAGCAAATTTGAGAATATAGCAAACTTGTATACA
This sequence comes from Mustela nivalis, assembly GCF_964662115.1. Classification (NCBI taxonomy): domain Eukaryota; kingdom Metazoa; phylum Chordata; class Mammalia; order Carnivora; family Mustelidae; genus Mustela; species Mustela nivalis. Next base: position 60,163,794 of record NC_139033.1, read on the forward strand.
TTGTGGACAATTATGAGAGGACAAAAAATAAAAAATGCATAGAAGAAAAATTAGAAAGATCCAATATATAAAAGATTTATTACTGAAACCAGAAAAAAAATGGCAGGAGCAAACATCAAATCTATAAGAGAAACTGCCCTAAACTGGAAATATACCTTTACCTTCAAATCATATCTTAGAAATATGAATAACCAATATCTAGATTAAAAAATTAAACCTGGCAAGGAAAAATATGAAGAAAATATGGAAACAACCATCAAAAAAAAAAAAAACATCAAAAACAAAAACAAAAAGCAGAAAATAAAGGTAAAAGATCCTAGAGTAGCATCAAGGTTGACATTCAAGAACGTCAAAGCTGGGTATACATCATTGTTTTAGGCAATCAAAAGTCAGTCTCAAATTTTCAGATTTTGGGAAAATATGTTACCCACCCATTTAAAAAACTCACTAGAGAAGGCATCTAAATCTATGAGAAATTAATAGGGAAATATTAAAATTGGTAAAGCCATGCTAAAAATGGTCATGAATAATGAAACCAAGTGAATAAGGTAGGAACAGGAAAATAAATATACTTACCTTAATTTTAGGACTAAATAGTGCTATCTATTAGAGGAGAAAGAAAGACACAGGAACTTTAAACAGAGGATTAATTATTCTTTTAAATGAGAAAATGAAAGCAAAATAAACTAATTTTTTAAATTAAAGAGCTAACTATAAAACAAAGAAAATTAAGCAAATAAATAACTTTTGAAAAGTCAAAAGTTATTGTTTTGGGATTTATAATTTGATAAATGTATTTCTAAAAAATAACTTGGAAAATAAATTTTTAGCTAAAGTTTGTTCAAATTAAACATATTCCAAATTACTTCAGAATTATTTTTCCAGCAAAAACTTTAAAAAATTAGATATGACAAAATGTTATGGCTTAAATTCTGTTTATAGGAAGCAAACATTTGAGATTATATCAAAATACCAAACTGGGATATTATCTGCTTCTAAAGAATTAGACTAAAAAAAATGAGGTTGAAGAATGTAAAGCCAAAGTGCTATATATTATAGAAATCTGTACCTGATTAAAGAAAAAATGACAATATTAATATTAGGCAGAAATAATAGAAGAGAAGCACAATCAGTGATGAATACAAAACAAATTTGTTCTTTTATGCTCCAAAGAATAGACATGAAATTAAAAACAACTGTTAGCCATTTATGCCAGTACCATGCTGTCTTGATGATGACAGCTTTGTAATAGAGCTTGAAATCCGGAATTGTGATGCCACCAACGTTGGCTTTCTTTTTCAATATCCCTTTGGCTATTCGAGGTATTTTCTGGTTCCATATAAATTTTAGCATTATTTGTTCCATTTCTTCGAAAAAGATGGATGGTACTTTGATAGGAATTGCATTTAATGTGTAGATTGCTTTAGGTAGCATAGACATTTTCACAATATTTATTCTTCCAATCCAGGAGCATGGAACATTTTTCCATTTCTTTGTGTCTTCCTCAATTTCTTTCATGAGTACTTTATAGTTTTCTGAGTATAGATTCTGTGTCTCTTTGGTTAGGTTTATTCCAAGGTATCTTATGGTTTTGGATGCAATTGTAAATGGGATTGACTCCTTAATATCTCTTTCTTCTGTCTTGCTGTTGGTATAGAGAAATGCAACTGATTTCTGTGCATTGATTTTATATCCTGACACTTTACTGAATTCCTGTGTAAGTTCTAGCAGTTTTGGAGTGGAGTCTTTTGGGTTTTCCACATAGAGTATCATATCATCTGCGAAGAGTGATAATTTGAATTCTTCTTTGCCGATTTGGATGCCTTTAATTTCCTTTTGTTGTCTGATTGCTGAGGCAAGGACCTCTAGTACAATGTTGAATAGCAGTGGTGATAATGGACATCCCTGCCGTGTTCCTGACCTTAGCGGAAAAGCTTTCAGTTTTTCTCCATTGAGAATGATATTTGCGGTGGGTTTTTCATAGATGGCTTTGATGATATTGAGGTATGTGCCCTCTATCCCTACACTTTGAAGAGTTTTGATCAGGAAGGGATGCTGTACTTTGTCAAATGCTTTTTCAGCATCTATTGAGAGTATCATATGGTTCTTGTTCTTTCTTTTATTGATGTGTTGTATCACATTGACTGATTTGCGGATGTTGAACCAACCTTGCAGCCCTGGAATAAATCCCACTTGGTCGTGGTGAATAATCTTTTTAATGTACTGTTGAATCCTATTGGCTAGTATTTTGTTGAGTATTTTTGCATCTGTGTTCATCAAGGATATTGGTCTATAGCTCTCTTTTTTGGTGGGATCCTTGTCTGGTTTTGGGATCAAGGTGATGCTGGCCTCATAAAATGAGTTTGGAAGTTTTCCTTCCATTTCTATTTTTTGGAACAGTTTCAGGAGAATAGGAATTAGTTCTTCTTTAAATGTTTGGTAGAATTCCCCCGGGAAGCCATCTGGCCCTGGGCTTTTGTTTGTTTGGAGATTTTTAATGACTGTTTCAATCTCGTTACTGGTTATGGGTCTGTTCAGGCTTTCTATTTCTTCCTGGTTCAGTTGTGGTAGTTTATATGTTTCTAGGAATGCATCCATTTCACAAAAACAGACACATAGATCAATGGAACAGAATAGAGAGCCCAGAAATAGACCCTCAAATCTATGGTCAACTAATCTTCGACAAAGCAGGAAAGAATGTCCAATGGAAAAAAGACAGCCTCTTCAATAAATGGTGCTGGGAAAATTGGACAGCCACATGCAGAAAAATGAAATCGGACCATTTCCTTACACCACACACAAAAATAGACTCAAAATGGATGAAGGACCTCAATGTGCGAAAGGAATCCATCAAAATCCTCAAGGAGAACACGGGCAGCAACCTCTTCGACCTCTGCCGCAGCAACATCTTCCTAGGAACAACGCAAAAGGCAAGGGAAGCAAGGGAAAAAATGAACTATTGGGATTTCATCAAGATCAAAAGCTTTTGCACAGCAAAGGAAACAGTTAACAAAATCAAAAGACAACTGACAGAATGGGAGAAGATATTTGCAAACGACATATCAGATAAAGGACTAGAATCTATAAAGAACTTAGCAAACTCAACACCCAAAGAACAAATAATCCAATCAAGAAATGGGCAGAGGACATGAACAGACATTTCTGCAAAGAAGACATCCAGATGGCCAACAGACACATGAAAAAGTGCTCCATATCACTCGGCATCAGGGAAATACAAATCAAAACCACAATGAGATATCACCTCACACCAGTCAGAATGGCTAAAATCAACAAGTCAGGAAATGACAGATGCTGGAGAGGATGCGGAGAAAGGGGAACCCTCCTACACTGTTGGTGGGAATGCAAGCTGGTGCAGCCACTCTGGAAAACAGCATGGAGGTTCCTCAAAATGTTGAAAATAGAACTGCCCTATGACCCAGCAATTGCACTATTGGGTATTTACCCTAAAGATACAAATGTAGTGATCCAAAGGGGCACATGCACCCGAATGTTTATAGGAGCAATGTCTACAATAGCCAAACTATGGAAAGAACCTAGATGTCCATTAACAGATGAATGGATCAAGAAGATGTGGTATATATACACAATGGAATACTATGCAGCCATCAAAAGAAATGAAATCTTGCCATTTGCGACAACATGGGTGGAACTAGAGCGTATCATGCTTAGCGAAATAAGTCAAGCAGCGAAAGACAACTATCATATGATCTCCCTGATATGAGGAAGTGGTGATGCAACATGGGGGCTTAAGTGAGTAGGAGAAGAATCAATGAAACAAGATGGGATTGGGAGGGAGACAAACCATAAGTGACTCTTAATCTCACAAAACAAACTGAGGGTTGCTGGGGGGAGGGGGTTTGGGAGAAGGGGGTGGGATTATGGACATTGGGGAGGGTATGTGCTTTGGTGAGTGCTGTGAAGTGTGTAAACCTGGTGATTCACAGACCTGTACCCCTGGGGATAAAAATATATGTTTTTAAAAAATAAAAAATTAAAAAACAAAACAAAACAAAACAAAAACAAACAACTGTTAGCCATTTAAAGATGAACCAATAGATTTCCGATTTTACTGGCACATTTTAACACATTATCATTATCTTACTCTATATAAGAATATATACATTTTTTAAAAGATTTTATTTATTTATGTATAACAGAGAGATAGCGAGAGAGGGAACACAAGCAAAGGGGAGCTGGAGAGGGAGAAGCGGTCTGGGATCATGACCTGAGCTGAAGGCAGAGGCTTAACCACTAAGCCACCCAGGAGCCCCAATAAAACATGGAGAATCTGCTCAATCTAATCAACATAATGAAACTAACTGATACAGAAATCCTTAACCTTTACTCACATTTTACATCTCCCTTTATATGTTCAATGGGCTATTTACATAATATTTTTTTAAAATATTTGGACGGAATGATACTCTCAAAGAATTTTTAAAAAAAATTAGAAACTAGGACAGTCAAAAAGTAATAGCATTTTTCAAAATGGACATTCTATTCAGCAAACAGATTATTTGCATTAGTAAAAATAGAATATTTCTTACTATTATAGTGAAACTACAAATAATTATATCTTGAGGAAAAACCTGAATAATGTAGATTAAAATTTATAGGCCGGTAGGCATGCCTAGGTTGCCTGTCAGGTTGCGCGTCTGACTCTTGGTTTGGCTCAGGACGTGATCTCATGGGTTGTGAGATGGAGCTGGCATCAGGCTCCATACTCAACAGGGAATCTCTCCCTCTGCCCCTCCCTGAACTCATCATTGCTTGGTCTCTCTCTCTCTCTCTGTCTGTCTCAAACAAATGAATAGATCTAAAACAAACAAACAAGGACAGTGGCTAACTCATCTCTAAACTTTTCATTACTAGTGCCAGTCAGTAAACTAGATTATTTCAAGACATGACTTAGAAAGAGAACTGTAAACATGTTCTACTTAAAAAAGAAGACAATAATAAAAGCTGTTATAAAATAATAAGAATAGAGAAAGCATTGCCACATCTAAGGTTTTATTTCTTAAGCCAAAATTGGACAAAAATAAGCTCCTGGAAAATATAATCAAAAAGAAAAGAGTGAAATGTTCCTAATTCACACCCACTGGCAGCATTTCAGGTGATCTACAAACATCAACTGTAAAGGAAGAAATTGCTAATGGAAGAATTTCCACTTCGGGTTTTTTATTTTGTAGAAAAAAATTAGATACTTATTGTGAACACAGATGATGCTTCTTTGCAAACAAAGTAGGGTTAGTGTTGAATTCTGCCAAGCAGGGATGTTATTGAAAAGTGTAGAAATGTTGTATACTTTTTGGTAGGTGTGTTTTATGGTTGTATTCAATATTTGTATAACTACATATGTTCACATTTGCACTTACAGAGATTTCAAAGTGCTTTACAATTTTGGTTTGCTTAGTTCTAGATGGTTGGTTATTAAATTATACAATGGATTTCTAAAACAGATTACAAAAAGGAAACAAAAGAAAACAGTCTCTCTTGGAATAGAGTTTTGCTGCTACTATAATTACATTGTGCCAATGATTTATTTTTCATAGCGATGTCTTTGAAACTCTATTCTTAACCTTCTTGCACACTTTTTCCTAGACCATGTTATGCACATTCATTATTTTAACATACATGGATAAATCCTGATTATAACCAGTTTAGACTTATACCTGGGGGGTTCAGTATTTGCAGTTGGAAGTTCTCATTCATTTTTGATATGCCTCAAATATGGCGTAACACTAGCCCACTCTCCCAAATCTGTATTTCCTTCAGTATTTGCTTATACAGCAAGTATAATCACCACTCACCAAAGATAGGAATCTGGCCATTATCCTAAATGTCATTCTTTCTGTTACCAACCTTACAAATCAAGTTAAATTTATGATTATATCCTAAAAACATTACCTTCTTTTTTTAAAAAAAATATTACCTTGTTAAGTTATTTTTTATTCCATATTCCCACTGCAATGTCAAGAATTGCTCATGTGGTTATCTTCACTCCAAGCCTGCAAATCCCTTCTTCTAACTGATCCTCCAGACTGCTTCCGCCATTTTTATTTCTGTCCTCCAAAGACAAAGCTCAACGCTCCCCAGCATTTCAGACATGTTCCTCCAATACTTTCCCTTGTTTGCCTTGATAAACATTTCCCATCCATTGTTCTCTTGACTCTCTATTCTAGACTTACCAAATTGCTTCTTGTCCTGGTACTATGTTCTCTCTCATCCCCCTAACATCGAACTTCCTGTTCTTTCCTGAAATGTCCTCATGCTTTCTCTGCATTCCTCAAAGCTGTGAAAGCATTCTCTGTAAGGCTCTCTTTAACTTCTTATATAAGCAGGGCAAGTAACTCTTTCTTTCTTTTATGTGATATTTTTTATTAACCACCAAGATTCCTCGGTTACATGGTCCTCTTCTGCTATGTTTGATTCTATATAAATTTATGTCTGCATAACGTTTGGCTACCACGTGAACTGAGGCTTCAGTATACATACAATCGGTTCAGTAGGAATAATTTTAAATAGAATATTGGGTGTTGAGGTTAGAAAAAGTAAAAGCAGGCAAATGAGAGTGCTTCAATTCAAGCGTTGAGAGAAATAAAGATAGCTGCACTTATTTGTAGCCTTCTTTGTAGTCTTATTCTTAGACTTCAGCTGAGGAGGGTATTTGGAAACAACAGCAAAGAGTACCTGCTTAAACATGAACTCATCATACACAAAGCTCAGATTATACTCAAATATGTTTTTTCTTCTCCTGATCTATGCTTTCCACACAGTATTTCTGACCATACAACTGGTATAAGAAACTTCCTGCTGTAGTCTTCTTACCACACACTTTTCTCTTTGTTGAGATGTCCTATGAAGAGCAAATTCCTCAAAAACTTGAATCCAAAATGTTTTGAGATTTTTTATATCAAGTCAATTTTATAACATTTAAATTGGCTTTCATTGTGTTAATCAGAAAAATCTTCACAGGTATTTGCCTATGTTTGCCATTGAAACTCCTTTAGAGACAAATCTGCCTTCCCTTCTTTCAGTTTTTTTTTTATTTTAGCTATCTGAAAAAAGGTTTATGTTATATTTTGTGTTTAATCTGCTTGATTATTTGTATTTATTAATTACAAAATCTATTATTAATCTCTCAGTATAAAATTTACAAATGTAATTGTACTCCTGGGTCTCTAAATAGTCAAACTGAAGGAAAGTTATTAGGAAAAAAGGGAATTTCATTTCATTTATTTTATTTTAAGTAAGGCATTTTTATATACATTTTCCAGAAGTTCTTTTTCTTATCTTTTTTAGGTTGGCTTGCTGTCTATGTACTAAATGCGAGTATGTTCCCTCAGATGAAAAAAACTGGCTTTGTTGATATGATTAATGATCTTGGGATGAGGAGAATACCCTGTGTTATCAAGGCGGCCCAATAGCATAACAGGGTCATCACAATGGAAAGAGGAATATAGGACAGTTAGAGATATGAAAGCAGAAGAGGCCAGAGAGACATCTGTAGATGCAAATGGCCTCCAGAAGCTGGAAAAAGCAAAGGAACAGATTCTTCCCTCAAGCTCCCAGGAGGAATGCAGCCCTGCCAATACCTTGGTTTTAGGATTCTGGGCCTCCAGAGCTCTAAGATATGAATCTGTATTGTCCTGAACCACCAAGTTTGTGGCAATTTCTTAAAGAGGCACTAGGAAACTAGACCATGATCAATACTATAATGTTATAGCTTGTTATATGTTTTCAGATTATGGAAATTGTTTTACAAAGCATAGATAAAAGAACTAATAGGTATTGTATCAATGTATCAGAAATGACAAAGCTACACATTTTGCCAACTTTATCTATTTTTATCTTTAAAATTTCATGAGATAGAGCTTATCTCCAGTTTAATAGTGAAGATTTGGTAATGAACAACACCAAAAAATTTAAATCAAAAATTTACACAATTAAATGATAGAACTAGGATTCAATAACCAGTATCTTTGGACTTGAAATCTATTATCTTTTAAATGAATGCTTGACTCAAATTTTAGATCAAAATTATTTCTGAATCTAGAAATATTTCTGTCTGATGGTGTTGAAATAACACCATCAATCCTCGCTTGATTATTTCATTTTAAAGATATTTTTACTGACTTTACTTTTTGTCATTTTTAATGATTTACCACTGTCAAGAAATCATCCTCGCCCTTTACTTCCTTCCGTCATCATGGTTTAGTTGGTTCTTTTAAATGTTTTCCTATTCTGCACCTCCGTCTATTTTTTAAAGTATTTTTTTTGTTTCCCTATATTCTACAAGCATCTTTACAACATGTAGAATTGATTTTTTTTTTTTTTTGTATCTAGTATGGTAACATGATGACTTGCACTTTTCAATATTTTTTGTGTAATTAATAATTCAGAGCATGGTCTGCTGATATTTTAGTAAAATGTTAAAAAAGAAAATTTTGAAATATTGGACAGTTGCATTATTTAGACAAAACATCTTTATTTTTACATCTATATCTATCAATCAGTTTGATGATTTGTTGCAACAATTTAACTCATGTTACAAATGTTGCCTGAATGTGGTTTTATTTGTCTGCATAGTTGATTCTAAAATATTTTGGAAATAACACTATTGCAGTAGTAGATGGAGACAATATTATTCATAGTTCTCAGAAAGAAAAACTGCAAAGAGAAACAGAAGCAAGTTATCTACCAACAAGTCAATGGCAGAAATGAAAATAGGAGTGGCTCAGTCAGCAAAGTGACTGCCTTGGTTTTGGCTCAGGTTATGATCTCAAGGTTATGAGATTGAGCCCCATGTGTCAGGCTCTAAGTTCAGCACAGAGTAGCTTGAGATTCTCTCCTTCTCCCTTTACCCCCTCTCCCTGCTTGCACACTCTCTCTCAATAAAATAAATAGATAGATAGATAGATAGATAGATAGATAGATAGATAATCTTTAAAAAAAGAAAATAGAGTCCAGGTAAGCTAACAGCACATACTACTTTTTCTTTCCAAATGTTTCCTTCTTTACCTCATGGTATCTGTGACTTTCAAGTTATTTCATCCAATGTATCCCCACAAGAAAAACAGCTAAAGTTAATGGGTATATACATATTGGTTCAGTCACGTCTGGATCCCAGTTCTACCACCCACTAATAAGCTGTTCCCTGTTGTGAAGTCAGAATGTAAAGTGCAAAACTCATCAGAAACGTGTTCTGTTATAACAGCAAATCTGAAATAAACAGAATCCTTTTTTTAAAAGGGAGACTGTAGGAGTACAGAGTGCAGTGTGTATATGATTTTAATACAGGAAATATTTTCCTGGTAAAATCATATGTGGTTTACCAAATACATGAGACAACAGAAGAAAACTGTGAAAAGAGCTGTATGTATACATCTTGGGGCTCTGATTTAATCAGATTTGCTTGAGCTTTGGCTCTTGAGATTTTAAATCAAAATGTTACTTTTTGAGATGAAGAATATGAATAAATTGGAATATATATTTTAAAATATGCTGTATATTCTTAATATAACATAATCATGGAGTAAAACTTTCACATTAATCAATTGATCATGGAACTATCGAAAGATAATTGTGCAAGAGACTTGTTAAAATTGGCAAGGAAGTATCTACTCAAGACTATTGCAACAGAGGTCAAGATTATAGGGGTGAGAACTTGAACTCAACTCCATTGAAACAAAAGGCAGAAGGGTTTTCAAACTCTAAAGCTGACTAATGGAAAAATACTGAAGACCCTATGGGAAGGTTGATCTGTGTGATTAGGCTATCAGTGTTTGCTAATTGACACTTATCAAAATGAGGCTTCCACTCTCTCACAGAGACTGGGCCACAGAAGCCTTATCTTCCTAATGGTTACAGTTCAGAGGGATAGCTCCCAGGTCTTAGTGTAGGACAATATATTTCTGCATTGTAAAATATTTGTATCTCAAAGAAACAAAGAAAGGATTTACAATTGAAAATTTTCTAAAGTAAATGCTCTGAGAAAAAGGAGTGCAGGAGTTTACAGCCAGTAAGAAATTGATCGAAAATATAGTGAACTTGGAGGGAATGTTAAGGCCCTCCTGGTCAATGTATATAATGCATAATTTGAACAACATGAATTATAATACTAAAAACATTATGTTATCTTGAACAGATTTCAATAGTGTCTTTAGGATCCAAATTTTGGGGGAAATGTAATATTTTAGGACTTTCCTTTCTTTCTTATACTTGTATAAAAATGCCAGTAAGTAAATAATCTGTTTGCAGGATGTTGGGTAATATTTTCCTTTATTTCAAGATCATAATGCAGAAAAATGTTCTTCCATGTGGTGCCTCATGACTCAGTCAATTAAGCATCCAACTCTTGATCTTGGCTCCAGTCTTGATCTCAGGGTTCTGAGTTCAAACCCTGCAGTTGAGCTCCATGTTGGTTTGGAGCTAACTTAAAAGAAAAGAAAAAAAAGAAAAATGGTCTTTCATCATTATTCAACTGTTACAAAGATATTTCAATAGTAATCTGTCCTCAGGTTGAATTTTGAATATAGGCTCTCCTGAAGAGTACAACTATGAAAACTAGATAATTCGAACAATGATGCTGATGGTTTACATTTCCAATCTTTTTAAAAAGAGATGTCGACACAATATTTCTACCCTTGATTGTAAAGCTTTATAACTCCAATTTAATTTCTGTATTTATAATCAGATCAGCAACATGTTGACATGGACAATAATAAGAAAAATTGTATCCAAGGTTAGTATTTTAATTTGTACTGGTGAGACCATGCAAATTAATTTTTTAAAGTGATGTGGGGTAGGGCTTCAATTATTTTGCTTATCTATTGTGAAATATTAAAACTGAAAAGGATAACAAAACATTTAAAGAAAAAGAATGTATTGTATGAAAACCAAGATAAGAGTACAGAGGTAAATTCCCCATTTGGATATTTTTAAAATTATATTTTATTATTTTTTTAAAAGATGTATTTATTTATTTTAGAGAGAGAGAGAGCAGGGGTGGGAGGGCCAGGGGTAGAGGAAAAAGGAGAGAGAATCTCAAGCAGACTCCTGACTGAACTTGGAGCATGACATGGGCCTCAGTCTCACAACCCTGAGACCATGACCTGAGTTGCTACAAGTCAGATGCTTAACTGACTGAGCTACCCAGGCACCCCTGCTGGACATTTAATTTCCATTGGTTTCTACACAAAACAAAAGTGAAAACAAAATAAAAACTAATAAACAAGAACACCAATCAAGCAAAAACACTAATAATGGAGATTTTAAATCTCTAGCACTAAGAAGAAAGGAGGAGGAAAAGGAGCTAAATTCACTACTATTCTTCCTGGAGACCCACTTTAAGGGGAACAGAACTTGTCACCCCAAAATATGTCTCTTGGAGATTAAGATTTTGTTAACTGGTTATCTGTAAAACAGTAAATAAATAAAAAAAAGACAAATACAACAACAATAAAAAACAAGCAAATAAAAGACAATAGACATAAAAGAAGCTTTGAAAACCAAGTGGAAATTACCTTTTTGTAAAACACACGTACATTTAGAAGGGAGACTTCCATTTGTAATAGTATCTCCATCTCTATAGAACTATGAATAAATCTCCATAAAAATTTAACAATGAAGAAAACATGGACTTAAATCACATAATAGCATACCCTTCTTTACTATTTTTGCCTGATAGCTTCCCATAACTTCTCACCCCCAATATCATTTTTTTTTTTCCTTTACCTGAAGATGTTATTTAAGGGGACAGCTTGGGCCATTTCAGGAGTTATTCAGTTCTCCTCGAGGAAATAAATCAGGAAGTATACATGTTATTAAAATTCTGTTTGTTTTTCCTTCTATTAATCTGCCTTTTGTTACAGAAGGGGTCTCAGCCAAGAACCTATAAGGGCGGAAGGAAAATTATTTTTCCTGAGAAAAACCTCTGAGATTTATTGTCTATCAGAATAAAAACAGTCTGTGCTTTGAAAATGGTCCAAATCATCTGGCTGTAGCATTTCCAAGGTTCTTATGAGTAAGACTGAATTGAAGATATCAAAGGTCATTGGTGTAAACGACAATAATAGAGCTATGGTAATATTGATAATGAGGCATATAATGAACTGGACTTCATTTTGGAGATCCTCAGTGACCAAAAAGAGAATTGCAAATGAAGTGGAAATTTAGAGAAGATTAGTCAGGGATGATGAAAAAAGACTATTTTAAAAGTTAGAATTTCAGGTTGGTTGCAATTTAGTATAATGAGATTCTACTCTTAAGTGAAAATCCATTAAATGACAGAAATAATTTAAATAATGAGAAATTCTATGAGATGAGACAGCAAAGTCCGTATATGCAGAAGAGATATTCTCTCCTGACTTTAGTCCCTGAGAACTGCAATGAATCTGTTTCAGTACTGGTCCAATTTGATCAATTTGACCAATGCAATCCATAAAAAACCCAAGAACTTTTTCCTTGATGGCACTGAATTAATTTATTATTAAAATTTTGTTAAATTATTGTAGAAATTAACATATATATTTTATTATGTAAATGTATAAGTTTATGACCTTTTTCCTGATTTTATATAGCTTTTCAAGTTTAATAAATTTTTATTTGTACCTACAGTGATGCAAGTTGATCTATCCTATCTACTTATCACCTATATGTTTACATAAAAAATAACCACTACACTGCCTTTAAATGATTATAATAATGATTCATTTATGTAATTATTTTTTATTCTTAGAAAACTGTCCTTTACCATAAAAGCATCTTTGAGAAAGCCACCATTCCTCTGACAGTGTTGCTTTCCATTGTTATAGGTAGATACCTATTTCACCATTTATCACCTATATGAGCTCCAATAAACTTATTATCCTTTCCAAACTTCAGTTTTCTAACTGGTAAAATGGTGGTAACTACCATTCTCATAGGGTTGTTCTGAGAAGTAAGTGACTTTACTCAGATTATCCTAAATTATGGGAATGGAGGTTGGATTTATATATATATTATAGATACATATGTATAATATATATTATATATCTATCATATATATATGATAGATAGATATGATAGAAAAGACTAAATACATTTGGAAATCACTTTTAGTTATATAATTTTAAAAAATATATATTTTTAAAAATATATAACTAAAAGTGATTTCCAAATGTATTTAGCCTTTTCTATCATTTACAGATAAGGAAATTAAAGATAATGGAGTATAATGAATTACCAAGCTTATACAACTTGGTAGAAACCATGAAAATATTAGAATCCAGTATTCCTAATTGTCTAAGTCAGTGCTAAGAAAGAATTTCTTTATTTTTTTTTTAAGATTTTATTTTCTTGAATGACAGAGATCACAACTAGGCAGAGAGGCGGGCAGAAAGAGAGAGAGGGAAGACTCCCTGCTGAGCAGAGAGTTTGATGTGGGGCTGGATCTCAAGACCCTGAGATCATGACCTGAGCCCAAGGCAGAGGCTTAACCTACTGAGCCACCCACGTGCCCCAAATTTATTTCTTTAAATATTCTACTAAGTAAATAACATTAACTACAGCAATGAAAATAACAAATTGCCCTATAATGTGTTTCAATAAGACACTTCTGTCTCCACTTCTGAACTCTCAGCAACCTTTTTGATAGTCATATGAAAATTTTCAGTTCTAGAGATATTTTACATTTTTTTAATATTCCAAGAAATCAGTAAAAGTTTAAAACTAATTTCAAGAAAGCTATGTGCCTCCTTTCAGGTTATAGTTTTATCACCTATCCTTTCTTCAGGGGAAAAAGAAGTCAGTTGAGTAAACATACATATATTTCCATGCATACAGAGAAATAGTAAAATAATTCATAATACCAAGAATCAAGAAAGAAAATACATAAACTTACTATTTTAAATATCCTAAAAGTATTCGGTTTACATACACACACACAGTCTTTTTTTATATTATTTTTATTAACATATAATGTATTATTTCCCCTAGGGGTACAGGTTTGTGAATTGTCAGACTTACACACTTCATAGCTCACCACATCACATACCCTCCCAATGTCCATACCCCAGCTACCTTCTCCACACCCCTCCACTCCCCAGCAACGCTCAGTTTGCATCCTGAGATTAAGAGTCTGTAATGGTTTGTCTCCCTCCTGATCTCATCTTGAAACATTTGTAATGACATGGATGGAACTAGAGGATATTATGCTGAGAAAAATAAGTCAATTAGAGGAAAACAATTATCATATGATCTCCCTGAGATGAGGAATTTGAGAGGGAGTGTTGGGGGTTTGGGAAGTAGGGAAGGAAGAAATGACACATACAATCTTTTACTCATTAGTTGAGGAGAACAAACTTGGTGACATTTAAGGAAAAACTTGTGAGGGTAGGTACTACAGATTTGTAGATTTTTCTCTCATCAGAATTTTATAACCCAAGAATAATTAACAAATTTGACAAAAATTTTTACCTAATGAGCATGGAATATTTGGTGCTATAACTCCTAATTTCATGAGAAAAACTGAATTATAGGGTGTTACATTATCTGGTAGGTCTCAAATATTTGCTTCTAGTAGACAGTAATCTTCCCTTATTGATATAACTGTCTTGCTTAGACAAAAATACATTAGTACTTATATATAATTGTAATGTAAAAACATAAAAATCTAATTCTTTGTTATACGTTTATTTATAATCCCTATAATCCTTTATGAGTATATATAATTAAATAACAATCACCTCACTTAAAAACTTGATTTTATGTACTGTAATATGAAGTGTTTATTTATTAATATTTAATTACTTCTTAATTAAAATTTGCAATTTATAAAATATGTATTCCTTTAAAATAGCTAATGATAAATATAAATAAATGAAAGCAATTATTTTACTTACAAGTTAATAATTATTAATTGTTATCTTTTTAAACTGACATTTTATTTCCTTTAAGTTTTTAATAACATATACTTATAGACTTTCTAAGTGAATAGGTAGGAACATTTTAAGTATAGATGATCTCATAGATTATTGTCCATAACAAGTATTATTTTCACTTAGTTAGTGAAACACAGTTCTTGTGTTTGGTAATTCAGGATGAAGAGAGTTCCTGCAGTTATATTCCCAACTTAAATGGTGATTGACTCCTCAGAAGTCTTACTAGAATATCATTTTGTGGATTTCTCCTGGGCCTTCGTTATTGCAAGTGTCAGCAGTAATTTGTTAGAACACTTCATTTCCTATAACATAGACTTGTGACCTGAATTTGGATAATAGTTTCTTTTTATAACAACTCTTCAGTGTAGTTGAAATAAGCTCCATTTTACAGATCAAATAGTGTTAAGGGAACAAAAATTCCATTAATCCTTATTCAAATTATAAAAGCAGATTTATTTTTCCCAATATGCTCAAATCAATAGCAAATGGCATAAATGATTAAAAAGGAATTATCTAATAGATTATTTCATGTAATATTTTTAAAAATATGAGGTAAATTATTTTATGATTACTAATACATCCATATTTTGGTTCTATCATTATTCATGTGAAAATGTGCCATGCACATAAATCTACAGCATATATTTAAAAAGTTTGTCCAATAAGAGGTTTTGTCCAAGATGCTGTCGGAAGTTAAACACCATGAAACATTTACTTCCAGTGAAAATATATTTCTGATTTACTGAATAAATCTTGCTCAATTGCCCTAAAACATTAAGCTCTTCACACTTCAAGTGGTCTCTTCTAATTATGTTTTCATTAGCTTTGGATTTATAACATAAGCCGGTCTATTGGGTCAAAGGGAGGATATTAGAAAATCAGATGGGAACACACAAAAGACAAGCTGAATAGGAATATTTCAAAACTTAGAAACTGAAAAAAAATATTTTTCATACATAGTAATGGGAGGAGAAAGATGTATACAATATCGGGTTTTGATGAATATATCTATCTCATTTGTCTTTCCAATTATTCAAAAGTTTTGTGGGATTTTTCCAGAGGAAAGCAATGGTCTATTTCTGTGATGAGTCAGCAGGGGGCAGTAGGTATCACAGAAAGAGGATGGAAGAAGCTTTAACAAACTCTTACCCTCCCTAACTTCTAAGAACTGACTTGTTACCAACACATAGCTTTGTTGTTTCCATGTCAGTGCTTTTATACACCTGTTTGAAAATGAGCTGATGTAAAAAGTAAACCTATTCTCAATTTCCCCAGAGTATACTTGTTGAGTGCATTTATTTTCAACAGGAGAAAGTTAATCCATGTAAATAAAAACTTACTGGAACATCAAAAATAACACATTTGGAGTTAAATGAGCCCTTGGTTTGATTTGAACAGCTTAGAATTTTATAGGGGTGGTACTCTCACCCAGTCCCCCATCCAGTAGATATTTAACCATAAATTTTAATTTTTCTATGTAGTTGAGATTAAAGCAATATTTAGAATATAAACCACTGTAAAGCCAAGGTTTTCTAAAATAAAATCAATAAAATATTAAAAATACTGTGATGTCTTTTAAAAACTACGTCAATGCGGGTTTTTGCTTTGCTTTGTTTTGTTTTCTGAAGTCCATTTAAAATACAGTTTTCTGTGGTTACTATGGGATAATGGTAGCTGATTATATGATAGAGCTGCACAATAATAATTTGCAATCTGTCATGTGTGAAATCTTGCATTGAAGCAGATAAACCCAGGCTGCTGAAGTGTGCTCGGTATCATTGCATTAGACGTAATAGCACAGATTGTATAACAGTATATAATAAAAACACTGTGTTCTTTCTATGATTAGAAATTTGATTACTCTAAATTATCATTCTGCCAAATGTTTTAAAGATTTTTTATAAGTTTAACTGGAACTTTGTACATTAATTAAAACGATCCACCACCAATGCAGAAAATCCATTAGGAAGAACAAAGTTTGCTCCACCTGGTTATTTTTCACAACCTCAAGAAGATTTGAATAAACGTCATGTTCAATTCTACCCATCATCCTATTGCCTTTTTTCTGTAATGAATATGGAAAAGATGATGAGGGCAGTTTACCAAGGAGACAGGCCATGACACTCAGATGCTGAATAACATTACCATGATTCTTATCTCCCAATGAAACTAGAAAATTAAAAATGTTGGGAGCATGACCTCATGTAAAATTGAGGTCATTCCTTTGAATGTCGTGACAAAGAACTTCCAGGTGTATTACGCCCTGCACCAGTGTCACAACTCGGGCACTTACATGTACTGTGGGGGCATCAAAACTTGTTAGTCTATTCCTGTTGGTAAAAATTTCCCTAGGTTTATTCAGTAATCATAAAATTATCTTTATGTCCATGATAAAAAAATAAAAACAAAAAGAAAAAGAAACAGCTTTGTGTACGGGTATATATGGATAAATTTTAACCACATGAAGTAGTTTTGAAACTTAGCCACAGGTAGGTATGAACTGTGAGATGTGGGTTGCAAGACTGGGTAAGCAAATATAGAATTTTCATGGACCGGGAAAGAAGTCTTATGGTTAATTGGTATTAGTTTAGGATGGACTGCATGAAAAGAGACTGCTTGGTTGTCTTTTTAAGAAGGGTAGGTAGCTGGTTAGGATCCCAAGATAAAGAAGATGCCCTAGTCAAGAAGAGGTATGCACACAGATTCATAAGCAGCAGGCTTTTTTGAAATTGGCTGCTTTCAATCAAAAAAAGAAGGTAGGTGGAGAAGTTGCCAAAAAAAAAAAAGAAAGAAAGAAAGAAAGAAATTGTTGACAAAGAGCTTACTTTTCTCACTAAAAAAATCTCTAACAATCCAGAATTTTGTGGTGGTACCAAATTTTGTAGGGGATAGGCCAATTACTGACTGTAGCAGAAACAACTATTTAATCAATAATAGTGGTAATAATGACAACAACGATAGCTAAGATTTCTTGATCGAAAATGATGTGTCAGAAACATTTAAAGTTTCTTGGTAAGTTTAAGAGGCTGATATTAATTTTATGCCATTTTATACATGTAAATATTGAAACAAAGAGTGATTGGCATGCCCAATGTTCTGAGAGCTAGTTAGTAGTGGACCCGGGATTTGCATCTAAGATATCTGGATTGAGAAATACAGACCCCCTCCTTATATCTATAAAGCTATTTGTGAAGAATTTTGAAATAGCTAACAAATTTATGCTCTAGATTTTTGTTGCTAATTAGTATTTTGGTCATTAACACATTACTAAAACCTTTTAGTTTTATATTACCAATGTAAAATTTAAGTCATCGAACACTGAACTTAGCTATTTCGATTAATTAACATACAATATATAGCCTTTCTAACCATGCTTGGAATTTTTCAAATTTGACAATTCTGACAGAATTGAATGATTAGAAATGAAAGAGCTTATATATATTTCACTAAAAACAATGTAGAGAATTACAAGAGACCTGAAGAGGCTTGGGTTGTGCTTAACTGTTCATGTGAGGAAGGAGGTAAAAAATTTAGATTATAAAAAAAATGCTGAGTAGAAGTCAAATGTATATAATATGAACATTCTATTGTCTCTAAGTTGCTAAATTATATATTTCTCCAATTCTCTTCTTTTCACTTTTTGCATTATATTACTACTATTTATGAACTTTCCTTTACCCTATGATATTCTCATCTCCTTGAGATCAAGGTCATTATTCATATCTGTTGGCCAGCAAAATGCATTGGATGGTAATAAAAGAGGAAAGCATATATCAGTTACTGTGCACTAGAGTCTGCGCTAACCTAATTATTTTATGTTTGTTACTTCAGTTAATCCTTACAACAGCATGAAGTCCTGATAAATGAGGAGCTTCAGTTCCCACCATAGTAAGTGGTGAGGCTGGTGTCGCTTCTGTTAACTCCGGAGTTTTGCAAGAGAAAATGGAAAACAAAACAAAACAAAACACCCCCCAAAACCATGAAAGAGTGGAGAGGAGAGTGTGGTGACTAAGTAAGTGAATAAATTAAAGTACATACGAATAAGACATGGTTCCCTATTTTACCTTATATTGCATCAAGCTGTTTCTTTCTGTATGTGCCCAAAAAAATGTTTTTACAGAAATTTTAACTCTCTTAAAGTGTCTCCTTATATTTTGGAACCCATCCTCACTAAACTCCATTTATTTTCAGAATATAAACAATTGAATGATCTGTTCACTGTGACTGTCTTGCTGAAGTTTGTATGGCATTGCTTATGGTACAGAAATTTATTGAGCTTTTTGATAAAGTGCCGAAAGAATTTTACTGTCATAAGTGACCTTGAGGAAAATCTTTTCTTCCCTGATTTGACATTCTCTTATAATATGATGGGTGTGCACATGTGTGTTTATTATATGGATGGTGGTTAAATCATCAATGTAGTGAGGGGCACGCGGGTGGCTTAAGCAGTTAAGTGTATGGGTTTGGTTCAGCTCAAGGGCTTGGGGTCTTGGGATCCAGCCCCGTGTAGGGCTCCCTGCTCATTGAGGAGTTTGTTCCTCCCTCTCCCTCTGCCCCCACCACCTGCTTGTGCTCTCTCTCTCTCTCTCTCAAATAAATAAATAAAATCTTTTTTAAAAAAAAAGTAAATGTAGTAAATCGGTGAGAAATTTTTCACCCTTAGTTATTTTCAGAGAAGTAAGTGAACTATTATTGGGTGAAGCCGGCTGCCAATTTTATCATGGACACCTTGATTCTTTCCTGTGTTCCGAATCACCAAAATAGGAGGGTAGTACATCCATAAAATCAACAAAATATTTACATTTGGAAATCTGCATTTAGCATGATCTTCAATATGACATTTGACATGATCAGATTTCCAATGCTCTGATCATTATGTCTATAAGCGAAGAGAAGTGAACACAACTTAAGTAAAAAACTTGATTACATTCATTTTTTATAAAAATAGGTGTTCAATTTTTGTCTCTATCAAATTAAAGTTAACTTAAAAATATCATCAGGATTGTTGTGTAATTATCATTCTATGTTAATAGGATTTATAATAGCAATAAAAACTTTTCTATAATTCTATGCACGAGATGTATTACCAATTGAAAATTGAAATGTTATGCTTATAACTTACATGTTTATAAAATGGGATAGAATGTTGGCATTTCAATTTAAGTCTCTATTATTGTTATTTTGTTTGTATGCTTTTATTTTCATGTTTCAGGTTTTATATTATGCAATAGCCGCTATGAGTATTTAAACAAAATATAATTCTGAAGTAATAGTTTGCTTCAGTAGGGATGTAGATTACCAAAGCATATCAATGCAAGTATCTTTTAAATTTATTAAATTATTTTTAGTTTGGGAAGTTATCATAAATTGGCCTTCCCAAGAAATTTATATATGAAAGGGAATTTTTTAAACTAGCTGAAATAAAAATCTTTGAGCAAATTGTGCTTCATTTAATTGAAGAAAAACTTTTAAAATCTGAATAACTTAGAGCAAATGTTTATATTACAGTTACTATAGGTCAGATATAATTATGAATATTTTTATATATTTCAATTCAATTCATTAAAGTGTTGTAATTATTATCTGATAGGTATGAAAACAGAGGCAAAGGGAGGTCAGGTAAATTACCCAGGGACATGTGGTTAAAAACACAACTGGGATTTGAACTAAATACTTGCCTCAGAATTTGAGTCTTTAATTATTACTCTAGACTAAATCTTATAGTGTGTTACCATATTAAGAGTCTAGAAACATTAGAATATATTTTTATTTATTGACCCTTTTTATCTATAAGCTCATGTTAACATTTATCTATCAAGCTCATTGATTTGTTTCTGTTGAAACATCCTTTCGTCTCAGGGATAGGTCCTATTTGATCATGGCTCATGATCCTTTCACTGTGCTACTGAATTTGGTTTGCTAGTATTTTATTAAGAATTTTGGTATCGGGGCATCTGGCTGGCTCAGTGGGTTAAAGGCTCTGCCTTCGGTTCAGGTCATGATCCCAGGGTCCTGGGATCGAGCCCTGCATCGGGTTCTCTGCTCAGCAGGGAGCCTGCTTCCTCCTCTTTCTCTGAATGCCTCTGCCTACTTGTGATCTCTGTCTGTCAAATAAATAAATAAAATCTTAAAAAAAAAATTTGGTATCTATATTCATCAGGGTTATTGGCCTTTAGTTTTCTTTTCTGGTAGTATTCTTTTCTGGTTTTGGTATCAGGATAATGAGTTTGGAACTGTTCCCTTCCCTTTGGTTTTCTGAAAGAGTTTGAGGAGTTTTGGTGTTCGTTATTCCTTGAGTATTTGGCACAATCCACCAGTGAAGCCAGCCGGTCCTGGGCTTTTTTGACTGGGAAATTTTTGATTGCTGATTCAATTATTTTGCTAATAATAGGCCCATACAGATTTTCTATTTCTTCCTGATTCAGCCTTGGTAATCTGTAGGTCTTAAGGATTTTTCGATTTCTTCCATTGTCTAGTTTGTTGGCATATAGTTGTTCATAGTAGCCTCTTATGATCCTTTGAATATCTGTCATATCAGTCACAACATCTCCTTTTTAGCTTATAATCTTGTTGATTTGTTTCCTTTCTCTTTCTTCTTAGGTTAATCTAGCTAAGGGTTTGTCAATTTTGTTTATCTTTTCAAAGGACCAGCTCTTAGTTTAATTAATCTCTTCTATTGTTTGTTCTCCATTTATTTCTGCTGTAATTGCTATTATACCCTTTCTTCCACTAACTTCAGACTCACTGTTTTTTTTTTTTTTTTTCCAGTTTCCTAGGGCATAGAGTTAGGTTGTTTATTTGGGATCTCTTTTGCTTCCCAGAGTAGCTATTTATTGCTATGAACTTTCTACTCATGGCTGCTTTTCTGCACCCTCCAAGTTTTGGTGTGTTGTGTTTCTACTTTTGTTTCTCTCAAGAAAACTTATTTCCTCTTTAATGTCTTCTTTGACCCACTGGTTATTCAGGAGAGTGCTGTTTAATTTTCATGTGTTTGCAAATTTTCTAGTTTTCCTCTTGTTATTGATTGCTAGTCCTATGTCACTGTGGTCAAAGAAAATATTTGGTATGATTTCAATCTTCTTCAATTTACTAAGACTCGTTTTGTGGCTTAGCATATGGTCTATCCTAGAAAATGTTCCAGGTGTGCTTGAGTATGTGTATGCAGTTGCTGTTAAGAAAGATGTTCTATATAATTCTGTTAGGTCTATTTAGTCTATAGTATTGTTTAAATCCACTGTTTCCTTACTGATTCTCTGTCTGGATGATCTATCCATTGCTGAGAGTGGAGTATTAAAGTTTCCAACTATTATTGTATTACTCTTTATTTCTCCTTTTAGATCTGTTAGTTCTTGCTTTATGCATTTAGGTGTTCTTATGTTGGGTGCATAAATATTTATAATTGTTCATATATTCTTGGCATATTGACCTCTTTATCATTACCTAATGACCTTTATTGTCTATTTTTAATATTTTTAGTTTAAAGAATATTTTTTCTAAGTATAGCTACCTCTGCCTTTTTTTTTTTTTTTTTTTTTTTTTTTAGTTACCATCTGCTAGAAATATTTCTTTCCTTCCATTCACTTGGCCTTTGTGTGTCTTTTTTTTATAATTTTTTTTCTTTAATTTGACAGAGAGAGATCACAAGTAGGCAGACAGGCAGGCAAAGAGAGAGAGAGGAGGAAACAGGCACTCTGCTAAGCAGAGAGCCCAATGCCGAACTCGATCCCAAAACCCTGAGATCATGACCTGAGCTGAAGGCAGAGGCTTAACCCACTGAGCCACCCAGATGCCCAGCCTTTGTGTGTCTTTAAAGTCAAAGTGAGTCTTTTGTAGGGAGCATACGCCCTACAAATAATTTCATAATCCATTCAGCCATTCCATGTCTTTTGATTGAAGAATTTATCCATTTATGTTTAAAATAATTATTGACAGTTAAGAACTAATTATTTCCATTTGGTAACAGTTTTCTGGTTGTTTTGTAGATCCCGTGTCCCTTGTTTCTTATCTTGTAATTTTGTGTGTGTGTGTGTTCGGATGTATTTTGGTCTATATGCTTTAACTTCTTGATCATGTTCTTTTGTGTAATTATTACAAGATTTTCTCTTGTGGTTACCATGAGGCTGACATAAAATATCTTAAACTCCTCATTCAGGATTGATTCAGGAGGTCTGCACCCTATTGAGTTCTCTGATTGAACTATACTCTCAACTTGGTCCTGCAGATGAGCAAAACTATCAGATGGCATTTTTACTTGGGTACTGCAGGTATGAATTTGATCTGCCAAGATCTATGTGCTGATTGTTGCAAGCTTCTTCCCCTTTCTTTATAATAGTTCAATTCCTGGTGGCTGGGTCCTGTTGGTTCTTCCACAATTCCCATGGTGCAAAATAAGAGTAGGTGCTCCCAGGAAGCCAACCATAATGCTGGGTGGTGGGGAGCCTGGTTTGAGTTCCCTTTTCGCATTGAAGGATCTGGAAGCTCAAGGGAGACCTCTCCATATGACGTTGGGCTGTCCTGGGGGGTGGGGGTAGTGTGATCAACTTCTCTTACCTAGATACTTCTCTTTCCCTTCTAATATAGTCTGTTGTGGTCTTTGAGAAGCTGAAGGTGCTGCAGCCCAACTCCCATGTTCTAAGATTCTCTCAGTGGTGAAATTTTCTTGAATAGATACTAGCTGTTCTTTTTGTGAGAAGTGAAGTCAGGAACAAAATATGTTACCATCTTGGTGATGCCCTCCTAAATTTATATATATATATATATATATATATATATATATATATATATATATATACACACATATATATATGTACATACATACATATATATACATATATATATATATATTGCTATTAATAGAAAAATTTACAATCAATTCTGGAGCTTATTTTTTATACATTCCCTTCCCTACCATGCACCAGTAAGTGCCAGTTTCAGTTGAAAGTAAATTCCAATGTCACAAAACATTCCATATTAAACTTGACTATAACACTTTGAAAAGTACACTATCTATGTAAATTTGTGGGTAATAGTACAAGGAGCAGATTTGGGTTTGGTGATCAAAGGGGACTTTAAATCTTTATAAGGAGAACAGCAAATAATTTAAAACATAAAGTTTAAGTAGTAGTTTATAAATAATTTAGTATATGTTATATGTTCTTAAAGTTGGGAGTTTTATAGCCCATTTGATTGCCCTCTATTACTCTGGCTTTGTCAAGCTATTGAATATTCAATATTCTTATCAGATAGAATTTCTTTCCCATATAATTTAGTTGGAAAGAGCTCATTTCTTTATGATGTAGTTGACAGTATTTATTCTTACTTAATTTTTAGTAAGTTTGCATCTATATTAAATCAAATATGTATCTATAAGTTTATACTCCTTGTCATTAAGTAGTTTTAAGTAACTGCCATGAATATATATAAGAATTATAAGTTACAAGTTAGTTCAAGCAATCAACTTAGTATTTGTGCAAACCGTATATCCAGAAGTATGTTAAGGACCTATAAGGGTGAACAAAATATAAGATAGTGCCTTTGCTCACAAAGACCTGGAGAAAATAAGTGAAGACCAATTAAGAGCTAAAAAGTGAGACACTGATTTTAAGGTCAATAGAATGCAGAGAATGACAAGCTCACTCTGGGCTGAAACTCAATGGAAAGGGTCAGGAGTGAATACTCAGGGAGAAGAAAGAAATTGAAAAGCATAAGACTTTCTGTGATTGAAAAGAATCCAGACAAAAGGAATTGGAACAAATTTGTAGTTCTTAGAGTGACTTATAAGATTAGACATCAGGAGCTGACCTAAGCAAACCCTGAAGAAATCATGGGGCATAAGTAAAAGGAAAGACAGACAAATTTGGAAGGGAAAAAAATTGCTTGAGAAATCAAGAGATGAATTCTCAGTGCAGATACAGAAGGTTACAGAGGGGAAAATACAGCCATTGGTTTCAGAATGGGTCTCAAGTTTCAACCTGCAAAAATAGAGGATATATTTTTAAGTCAAAATTATGTTTAAAAGAAGAAAAATGGTTAAGTGCAGTAAAAATTGCAAAAGGGAAGAAAAGCACATATTTATTTTTCAGGAATGGTTATGATCATGATTAGTGGTTGAATGAAAGCTAAGTGCTAATCTTTTACAGTGCACTTAAAACAATAATATCCCTCATTGGTATAGGATTATATCACTTGTTATTGAAAATTTTATGTGTTTTCATATTTAGCACAGTTTAAAAACAACTTTGGGAAATCAGGTTATTATTAGTTACTATTTTATCTTACCAAATTTTTTTGTAAAGATTATTTATTTATTTATTTGAGAGAGAAGAGATCACAAGTAGGCAGAGAGGCAGGCAGAGAGAGAGAGGGGAAATCAGGCTCCCCACAGAGCAGAGAGCCCGATGTGGGGCCCGATCCCAGGACCCCGAGATCATGACCCGAGCTGAAGGCAGAGGATTAACCCAGTGAGCCACCCAGGCATCCCATCTCTTACCAAATTTTTGAAAGAAGAGAAATATTAACACTGAAATGTTAAAATTTCTTGAACATAATAACAAGGCTTATAAGTGTCAGAACTCAGATATTTGTTTGAAGATTTTAATCATTTATTTATTTATTTTTGGAGAGTATGCATCTAGAAGTGGGAGGAAGGGCAGAGAGGGAGTGGAAAAGAGAATCTCCAGCAGACTACATTCTAAGCATAGAGCCTGAGGAGGGACTCAATCCCAGGACCCCTAAGATCATGACCTAGGCCAAATCAAAAGCTGGACATTTCACTGACTGAGCCACTCAGGCAATCCAAGAACTCAGATATTTATTTATTTATTTATTTATTTTTAATTTTTTATTTTTTATAAACATATATTTTTCCCCCCAGGAGTACAGGTCTGTGAATCGCCAGGTTTACACACTTCACAGCACTCACCAAAGAGAACTCAGATATTTTGAAAGCTAGTTGTGTGGTCTTTTTTCACTATACCATGTTGCTCTCCACCTGTTGGATGACTGTGTTTATGCATATTAAATGTATTATAATAATACACATATATCATTTTCTACATGTGTACATTATATACACATAGTATGTGAATGTTTTAATTAAAATAAATGCTTTATTTTTATATTTAATTTTTTATTTTTCCTTAAATATTCATTTGCTTTTGTTTATTTTTTAAACCATTTTGCTGAGATATAATTGACATACAAAAAACTATATATATTTAATATACAACTTGATGAGTTTGGGCATAAAGATATACTCATGAGATCATCACCACCACCACCAAAGCCATAAAAATATCCAAGGTTGTGACAATTAACTTTTCTCAACCTGAATGTTCTCCCACTTTTGTCCACTGAAAGATATTCTGCTTAATAGTTCAGAAGGTCTGAAATTAGAATGAAATTAGAACAAGTTCAACTCTTTTTTTTTTTTAAGATTTTATTTATTTATTTGACAGATCACAAGCCGGCAGAGAGGCAGGCAGAGAGAGATGGAGAAGCAAGCTTCCCACTGAGCAGAGAGCCCAATGTGGGACTTGATCCCAGGGCTCTGGGATCATGACTTGAGCTGAAGGCAGAGGCTTTAACTCACTGAGCCACCCAGGTGCCCCAGAACAAGTTCAACTCTTAATTAACAATTTCCTTGGGGTGCTTGGGTGGCTCCGTCAGTTAAGCATATGCCTTTGGCTCAGGTCATGATCCCATGGTCCTGGGATGAAGCCTGCATCGGGCTCCCTGCTCAGTGGGGAGACTGCTTCTCCCTTTCCCTCTGCCCTTCTGCCCTGCTTGTGCTCTCCCTCCCTCTCTCTCTCAATCTATTTCAAATAAATAAATAAATTCTTTTTAAAAAATTTCCTGTAGTTCTGGCAGTTAGGAAGTCTTTAACAATAGCACAGGGATCTAAGTTTATTGAAAAACCAGTATGTTTTTCATGTGGAGGCTATATGTTGACTTATAACTAACTTCCCATGATTTCTGAGATTGAGTGAAAAATTGCAAATGCAAAAAGAGCTCCAAAATTTTCTTTCTCCCTTTCTCTGTCCAATGTTCAGAATATTCAACATGGAATTTTTATTTGCATTCAAACATGCACAAATAGAGACTGAGATAATAGCAAGTAAAGCAAGAACTGAAAAAAAATGATTTCTAAAATCTCATGGACATAGGAATACATCTGTTATTCATAACTCCTACTCATAACCAACTGATCATAAACACAGTTGAATTATTGAAAAGTTAATGAATTTACAGGCTAAAAATAAATTGAACTAGTTTTGTCGCTTAAGTAATTTAAACATTAATTACAGTGGTAAGAAATAGCTTTATTGAATTTATGTAATTTATGAAAAAAATCAGAATGCAAGATATTTAGAGCATCCTGACAATGTCAATACAAAATGCAAACCAAAATCATTCAATATACGACATGCTCGGATATATGGGATGCCTGGCAACCTTAGGTAGAAGTCTTTTTATAGACGTATGCTTTCACTTTTCCTGGAGGAGTTCCTTAGAGTGGAAAGGCTGCTTCATATTATAAGTCTGTATTTAATGTTTATAAAATCTCAAATTTATTTCCAAATTGGTTTTATCATTTTGCATTCTTACCAGCACTCCATGAGTTCTCCTGGTTTTCTATTTCATTCTCCAAACTTGGCATAGTTTGTCTGTTCACTTTTAGCCACTCTAAAAAGTATATATTGATCTTCCATTGTCATATTACTTGGTAATCTTCTAATATTGATGATATTAATGGTTTTTCATGTTCTTAGCTTGTCATCCTTATATCATCTATCTCTCTATCTCTCTAGTGAAGTGTCTATTCAAATAATTTGCTCGGTTTTTACTGGGACATTAGTTTTCTTAAAATTGGTGTTTTAGATTAATACATATATCTATATGTCTATATAGATATATCGATATTCTGACTAGAGATTCTTTATCTGACATATGATTTGCAAATATTTGTTTCCCAGTCAGTGGCTTGTCTTTTCTTTCTTTTAATATATGCCTTTCAAAGAGCAGGAGCTTTTAATTTTTCTACTCCTTTGCATTTCTAGTAATATTTTTTCTTGTTGGGTGGTAGATATTTTTGTATTCCTATAAATATTCTTAAGCTTTGTTGTAGAATGCAGTTAAGTCACTTAAAACAGTTTAAATCTCTCTAATCTAATCTTTTTTTTTTTTTTTTTTTAAGATTTGTTAGTGGAGACCAGAGTAGAGGTCAGCCTAAAGTCAGTATTTCTTGAATATCTTTCATTATACTCTAGGAAATATTTTTAGATTTTTTTTCCAAATTACTTTCCTTTCATGAAATTCAATGCCACCATTTATACAGCATATCCATTTATAAACTGTGGCTCATTAGAGGTCTATAAATCATTGTGATATCTAAGATCTTCTTGACTCTGGTTGACTTAAATCAGAAACTGATTTTTAACCTTTAGAGGTGATATTGCCCCTATTGAGACTATATGAGCTACGGATACTTATTTCCCACTACTGAGAACTTCTCTCTGTTCTTGTCTGTCACTCTGTCCAAGGCACAGCATAAGATTTCCCATCCATCTGCTGGGAACAGGCACTATTTCCAGCCCTGCATCAGGGCCAGTCCCTGTTATTTGTTATCCTTTTGGGCTCTTTTCCTTGACATTGTGTAGGTACCGCACACTTGTATATTGATCCGCACTCAGCTGAATGTTTATAGTGAATTTTTGAAGATCTCTGAAGTTCTTGCTCTATCTAGCACTTTCCTTTCTTATATTCTTCCTTGTGAACTCTAGTTGCTTTGTTTTCTGGACTCTCAGATCCATGTCCTTAGGTGATCCACTGTATTTTACCTGGATTTTCTCTCCCTGTTCCCCTTCCTGGCAGTAAGCTGGCACAATGGTAGGGTTCACCACAAAATATGTCATTTCTCAGGGATCACTGTCCTTCAATCCCTGATGAATTGTCTTGAAACCACTGCTTCAGATGTTTTACTTTTTGTTTCTTTGTTTTGAGTGATAGGGCAAATCTAGTCTCTTTCCACATCTTGGGTTGAAGCAGAAATTTCCCTTTATAAAGCTTTACAATGGTGATCCACAACAAAAATTTGTCAAAAGGACATGGGTTTGAGAATTTACTTTTTAAACTCTTTCACTCCAGGAGCTAGTCGGGGATGAAATGAACATTCCTCTGCCTGCCCTTCCTTTTTGCTCTGTTTTGTTTTGTTTTAATAGAAAAATGATCCTCAAGACCCTGGACAAGCATACAGACAGTAGAAACAGGTCTTAGAATCTCATCAAGTGAATGAACAGGTGATTAAGAATAAACAAGGTAGTAGTTGCAGAACAATGTGAATGCACTAAATGTCACTGAATTGCTCACTTTAATTTTATATTATATGGACTTTGATTCAACAGATTATTTTTAGAAACTCTCTGTTTCTTTTAAAGTTGTATATGTCTTTGATGAAAAGTTCTCCTATACTAATTCCTTCTCTATTAGACTCAGGATATTCATAAGAGATATAGTTTATGGGTTTTCCAAATTCTTAAATACATTGGTTACACCAAAAGATAATTACTAACCTGAATGAGAATCAACAATATTATTTGAAACTACTATTTAAGCTGACTCATGCCCCACACCCAGAAATGATTCAGTAGGTCTTGATTCGTGGCCTTGGCATCGGATTTATGAAAAGTTGTTTAGATATCTTAATCTACATTCTTTCTTTTGAATTCTGAACTAAATCACAAAACTAGCCCCATTATATTAAGGACAATTTAGTTGAAAAAGATTGATGATAAATTTTAGACTCCCTGTATTAATATGGAATACTGTATTTGCTTAAAAGTTAAACTCCACACTGTATTACACTGTACAATGAATGTTGCATGATTGAGCACATACTTAACTGATACAAAAAACCAAAGTGGAAATGAGGACGGATAGAGTTCAGTACATGTTCAACATCTATGATTTAAGGCAATGCACACTGCTAGGGCGAGGCCAGTTATGATCAGTGCACCTTTTTCTGGGTCATCAACATCAACCCTTTATAGAACAAGGAAAACAGGAAAATGAGGTGATGGAAAAGAGAAGGAACACAGCTGTAACTAGAACATGAAAGACCAGCAGAAGAGGACAAAATCGAAGCTGTAGTTTCAGTCTTTGCGAGAATATTACCACCATCAGGCCTCCTATATATAAAAGGAGAGAAATCCTTTTTAATGGGGATGGCAAGTTTCAGAAAGAGCATGTAGAGTAAAAAGTACTGTTGAGGACAGTTTGGAAAATACATTCTTCCTTTAAACATTAAAAAAAGTTGATAAATAAAATTGAAAAATGAAATTTAAAATTTCAGATATTTAGATCAAAATTGTGCTACATAATATTTTTACTTGATTGGTTACTATGTGACAGCTTTCTGATTAAGATTGTTTAATTTAAGGATTTTAACTCTTTATAATTTATCAGAAATAAATCTGTTTCTTCACCTTTATTTTTCAGCATTTATTATTAGATTCAAAAATATCTTAAAATACCTGTAACTCTTCAGAGTATTAAACATAAACAACATAACATGTGAAGGTTTTGTCTCTGTAAAGTTATAGTTATTATAAGAAGTGTGATTTCCAGAGATATCTGTGAAGTTTTTGTTGTTCTTTTTACAAAAAACTCAGTACAACCTACAGATCATAAATAGGTACATGAAAATATGCTCAACATCACTAATCACCAGGGACATGCAAATCTAAACCACAGTGAGATACCACCTCATACCTGTCAGAATGGCTATTATTAAAACGACAAGAGAGGCGGCTGGGTGGCTCAGTGGTTTCATTAGATCAAGTGACTCTTGATCTCAGCTCTTATCTTGAACTCAGGGTTGTGAGTTCAAGCTCCGCATTGGTCTCCATGCTGGGCATGGGGCTTACTTAATTTAAAAAAAAAAAAAAAGGCAGACAAGAAATAACAAGTGTTGGCAATGATGTGAAGAAAAGAGAACCTTATCTCTGTCAATGTGAATGTAAATCTCTATAGCCACTAATGGAAAATAACATAGCAGTTCTTCAAAAAACTCAAAATAGGACTACCATATGATCCAGCAATTCTACTTCCAGGTATTTATTCAAAGGAAACAAAAACACTAATTTAAAAAGATATATGCGTCCCTGTGTTCTTTGCAGCATTATTCACGATAGCCAAGATATGGAAATAACCAAAATGTCCACTGATGGATGGAATATATAAAAATCTGATGATAAAGATGTGATGTACTTACACACACACACAAGTGCATGTGAAAACTACTCAGCCATAGAAAAAGAATTAAATCTTCCATTTGTAATAACATGGATGGAAATTATGGATATTATGCTAAGTGAATTAAGTCAGACAAAGAAAGACAAATATCCTATGATTTCAACTATATGTGGAATCTGGAAAAAAAAACAAATAAACAAAACAAAGTAAAACCAAATGTATAGATGCAGAGAACACAGATTTATGCTTGCCAGAGGGGAGGTTGGTTGAGGAGTGGGTGAATGAAAGAAAGGGTCAAAAGGTACAAACTCCCAAGTCATAAAATAGATAAGTCATCAGGATATAATGTGACAATAGTCAATAATATTGTGTTGCATATTATGAAACATTTTATGGTGATGGGAGAAACTGGACTTACTGTGGTGATCATTTTGCAGTATATACAAATATCAAATCATTATATTATACAACTGAATTTAATATAATATTATGTCAATGATACCCTAATTAAAAAAATCAGTACTAAGTATTTCAGTTACTATTTTAATGTAATGTAGTTCCATAAATTGATATAATTCCTCTTAGAGGAGCAACAAAGGAGAACAGAGTAGTTTGGTGTTTATTTTTATAGTGATACTCTTTGGAATGCAAGCTTCTTGTTGGTTTGATTGTTTGGTTGTTATGTTATTTTTTGTTCTTAAAAAAAATTAAGTATGCTTTTACTATTTCCAGGAACTCTGGAGAAGGAAAATACCTAGGAAGGCAATACTTCATTAAATAAATGCATGTAATATGTTGATCAACTTTATGAACTTATATTGGTGTGGATAAATTAGATAGTTTTCTATTGAACAAAAACCATCTAAATTTCATAACAATTTACTTGTTTATTTTAGAGAAAGAGAGAGCATGAGTTGGGGGGAAGGGGAGAATCTCAAGCAGACTCCCTGCTGAGCGCAGAGCTTGATCTCACAACCCTGAGTCCATGACCTGAGCTGAAATCAAGAGTCAGAAGCTTAACCCACTGAGCCACCCAGGCGCTCTGAAATTTTTTCGTTTACAACTGATTTTCACTTGTCTTGAAATTGAACATGAGATCATATCAATAATTGGCAAAGCTATCAAACTGTCTGCTTTGATGGCACATGATGTGATGAGCACTGGGTGAACCACGAGAGACTATGGACTCTGAAAAACAATCTGAGGGTTTTGAAGGGGCGGGAGGTGAGAGGTTGGGGGAACCAGGTGGTGGGTATTATAGAGGGCACGGATTGCATGGAGCACTGGGTGTGGTGCAAAAATAATGAATACTGTTATGCTGAAAATAAATTAAAAAAAACTAACGATGTACTAATTGAATTTAAATTTAAAAAATTAATTAAAATAAATTTTTTAAATTTATTTTTTATTTATTTTCAGCATCATAGTATTTATTGTTTTTTCACCACACCCAGTGCTCCATGCAATCTTCGTCCTCCATAATACCCACCACCTGTACCCCAACCTCCCACCCCACCCCACCCCCGCCAATTCAAACCCCTCAGATTGTTTTTTAGAGTCCATAGTCTCTCATGGTTCACTTCCCCTTCCAATTTCCCCCAACTCCCTTCTCATCTCTAACTCCCCATGTCCTCCATGCTATTTGTTATGCTCCACAAGTAAGTGAAACCATATGATAATTGACTCTCTCTGCTTGACTTATTTCACTCAGCATAATCTCTTCCAGTCCCGTCCATGTTGCTACGAAAGTTGGGTATTCATCCTTTCTGACGGAGGCATAAATTTTTTAAAAAGAGTGGCTTTTGCTCAGAAAAAAAATTCAAATTAAGATTTTATTTATAATCAATATAAACCTTATAAATCTTAGCAAAATTGTTTTTACAAAATGTGACCAATATTTAGAGTCTGAATTACAAAACAATATTTTATTATCCATTTTTCTAAATTTTTATTATGCTATCATATATGAATGGGATAGAATTTGATGGTGAATTTAGGATATTTGAAAGGATGGGGCTTATAACACACTATTGGGAATTTTCTCAAATATAGTATAGCTAAGTTAAGGAATGAAACAATTATTTACATACTACATGAAGACATAGTTTTTTCCTAGTTTAATACTGTCTATAATACTATAATAGAACTAACACTAATATTATCATAATTATACTTATAATTAATATATTAATATACTAATATATAATACTATGCTAGCATTATAATCAGTGAAGTAAGCAGCACTTAAATTGCACTACTTCTTAGAATACTGGATTTTTTTTTTAATTCCACAAATGGCCTGTTTTAAGACAATTATAACCTAGGAAAATAATCCAGGAATTTAATTTTCTAACTCTAAATTTTAATTCAAACTATCAATCCAAGTGCTTCCATAGACTTTCAATTAATTCTTTTGTATAGCCATTTGAAAATAGTATTTCTATCTGTCTATAGCTTGTGTATATATACA
Organism: Mustela nivalis; assembly: GCF_964662115.1. Taxonomy (NCBI): domain Eukaryota; kingdom Metazoa; phylum Chordata; class Mammalia; order Carnivora; family Mustelidae; genus Mustela; species Mustela nivalis. The sequence goes on from NC_139033.1 coordinate 60,197,457, forward strand.
TATACATCAGCATATTATTATGTTTTGGCATATTTAAAGCCACTTCCGTGTGAATGTTCTATTTTTCAACCACACTATGATATTCTCAGTGTCTATTCATCTTATAAAAACCAGTAGAGTTGTCTCTTAATATAAGTTTGTGATATTTGCCACATCCTCATAAAATACAGGTTTAAAGGGAATCATAGTTTTAGAGATTTCTGCCCAGTATCTTGCCCAAAGATATGTTGCTCATAGTTGTCACCTGGGTTTCCAGATCAGATAATCTGACTCCAGATACCATTTTTACAGAAAACATCTCTTGGGAATTAGACAGAACAGGCTTTAAATTTTAGTTTCTCAAGTTACTAGCTCTGTGGCCTCAAGCAAGTCATATAAACTTCCTGAGCTTCAGTTTCTTTATCTGTAAAACCGGCCTATAAAATCTAGTGTATAGCTATGTTATAGAAATAATATTTGATAATGCGTGCACAGTGTCTAGTAGATCTTACATATAAGTAGACAGCTAAGTTGTATTATTATGTCGATGAATTGTTTCTTGTTAGAGATGAGGAAACTTTCATCTTTAAAATTAGTTGGGCTCCACCTAAAACATAGGAAGGTTTTAATATCAATTCAACACTTCATTCAAGTGAGGCAAGAGGGTTTAAGACTATCAAACACATTCTGGATTTACGTGGACGTTTTCACTGGTTATATATGGATAAAAGGCAAACTGTTTTAGTTAATGATGAAAAGGTGACTGAATAATGCATGGAGTGAAAAGTGCATTCTCAAATCATTCGAATAAGTCTTAGATAAGCAACATTTCTTAACTGGATAATTGAGGTAATCTGTGGATTGCCATGTGTAAACAGATAGCATATTTGTTTTGGTGAGTGTAATCAGTGTGGACTCAAATGAATTACTGTCCAGATTTAAAATCTAGCCCTAAAATACTATATTAAATTTGAAATTGAGCATTTTTATGATTGCTCTTCTTATTTAAAACTGTACTTGCTCTTAGAAGAATATTTACAAGAGCACTGCTTCCCCCCCACTTCATGGTTTTCTATTCCTAGGCAAATCACCCAGTTGGTCTCTGAAGATAAATTTTTAAATGCTTGGTGTCTACATCGTTCTAAGCTTTTCTAATCAGTTTGAAATGCAGTTGTGCCTTGTAACTTTAGAGAATTAAATGGCAGTTTCTATAGTCTTTAAAAATCAGAACTGAATTTGTCTCAGGCCTGATCTATTTACTTATGTTTTTAGAAATTCAATATATTCACAGATGGATATTATGTAGCCAGCATTTTGTGGTGTTCTAACATGCAATATATATAACAAATTGCCAGCTAGGTTATTATATGTTTAAGAGTTTTAATTGCTGTGTACTTCAAACATTTTTTACATTGTGCCATCTGGCACATGGAAGCGTTAATGAATTTTTAAACTTAATGGGATATGCTTTGCATTAGGAAGGTCTGAAAATTAGTTGCTAACCACTGGTAAATGACAGATTTGTCAACATGAACTCACAAAAACTGCAATCCATTGCTTTGTGCCATTAAGGTAGCAACACATTTTTAAGTGCTAGTAAAAGTTGTTCAAACAATTGTCTGGATGGAAATAATTCATAAATATAATAGCTCTCCTTACTATTTAAAAAAATTGCATCTGTAAAATCAAAACCTTTTTTTTCTTTGAATGTAGTTTTAGAAAAGTATTTTTGATACCCAGTAGAATAATTTACTAAAATTTTAAACAAATCTTAGACATGTTGGAAAAGTCTGCTAATGTTCTTAAGAGCTCTTACTGAAAAGTTTCTGTCTCTGTAATTCAAAGACACTTTCTTTTTATTAGTCTTCCATTTCTGTTGTAAATACATTTTATGTACATTAAATTAGGCGATAATATAAAATGACTAGCTGCCAGAACATCTAATTCAAAGCAGGATAATCCACTGTGCTCTTCTCCACTAATAATCTTAGTTTCTATATGCTTTGGTGTTCTTCCTTCTATAAAAGTACTAAAGAGTAGATTTCCCATAGTCCTCTCAAAGAGAAAAATGCAAAGAAATCTTTCAAGAATGCAAGCAGTAAACAGAAAGCCATAGTATAAAAAACAAGAGACAGGTGAGACAATCTATTGGATAAGTTGGGGAAAATGTCTTTAAAAAGAACTTATATGTGGAAATTACAAAGAAAATATTACCACAGTTGTTAAATCATAAATGAACATTTATAAAGTATAAAAAGCCATAATAAAGCCAACTTCAAACCATTAGCTCAGATTTTTTAAAATCATTATAGCAATTAGCATAAAATTAATCTTTATATTCTTTATGAAAATATTCCTTCTAGGAAATTACTAGAATTCCCATGATTATACTAACATAACATAAAAGATTTTGTTAGCTAGGCATGCTTATGATACATTTTGTTTTAACTTACAGCTGTGTTATGTAAATATATACATTATAAGCCACAGGTGTTCACTGCTTAAACTATTGCTTTGCTACTGAAACTTGGAGGATTTCAAATAACTCTATTTAGTTTAAATAATTCCAGTAGATAGTTGATGAGAATTTAAAAAATTCCCCCCAAAATTCCTAGAACAATAATTTCAAATCATTTTCCCATCAATTCTCATCCCTTCCTCAAACTGCATCCTTCCTGGAGTTAGAGATGGTGGGAGGTGGAGGTCATAGGGAATGGCTCCCTAAAGAGGGTGTTATGGAGAGGGACTGCCATTGCAGATTTGCAAATGCCAACTCTTGCCAACTTGGCTATTTTTAGTACTACCTGCAAATGCAAAATGTCTTCCAGTTGGTCTTGTGGAAGTGGGCAAAACTGCCTCATCAGAGTGAATTTAGAAAAATACCAAGATGCACAGCAAAGAAGGAAAGACCTTTGGAGATCTCTGGGAAATTAGAGATGTGAGGTGTCAGAGATGGAAATGTGATACAAAGGAAAAGATCTAACAGAAGCACTTCATATCCCTTCCTCTCATAAAGCCACACTTCATCTGAAGTGATGGTGCTCTACCAATCTCTAGGCAACCACTTAAACCTACTCTCAGCTTCTGGTGGGCTCTGCAGTTGTGTGCTCTCTGCTTTTAGGACCTCAGCTATGTCAAGTTACTTAGAAGACTGCCAATACCAGATTAATCATACAGGTTATGTCCTTTCCTTTTGCTCCTAGTGTGTTTTTCTATTTAGTCAGTATAAAATGTTACATACTCAATTTTTTGTTAATTGTATCATGTAGTGCTAGCCTGATTTTCTCAGTGAGATTCTAAGCCCCATAAGGGAAGTCACTCTTACTTTTCATTGTTTGCAATAGACTTAGCTCAAAGCATATTATTCTCAATAAATATTGGGATTGACATATTGATAACACTCTCATTGACAACCCATGTTTTTCTAGTTTTGTATGTGTGTCTGTGTGTGGGGGGAAGTTTCTATAAATCTTTGTAGTTTCTTGTTATAAAGTTGGCTGTTTTGTGATAAGAAAAAGTTGCTTATCTTACCTCAAACAGAAACATGACATCAATCTCTAGAAGTATATAGAGATAATAAGCAATGGCAAATTTTTAATTAAATTAATAGGAAAATTAGTTCTTTTCAAAGTATAACCAACATTTGTATGAAGCTAGAATTTCAAAGATTGAATTAGGGCATAGGAATTTTTAAAATTATTATTTTATTTTATTTTAGTTAGATTCTCTGTCCATTTAGTAGCTGTATAAACTTTGGGCAAGTTATGTAACCACACTCCACTCCAGGAAAGTTGTGAAAATAATTGTTCATACCTCAAAGGATTGTTAAAAAGAAAACTAAATGAGTTACTGTTGTGTAATAAAGAACTTAACCCTACTTTGATCCTGGCTCCCTAAGAATCAGGGATTTCTTGGAATTTCCTTAGTGGTAAGAATGACTTTATTATTCATAATAGGCCCCTGGGAGCACATCTGAATTTATACTGACTAAGTCACACCTGGTAAGCTATGGACAATTTCAGGATAGGGTTAGAGTGTTGGGGCTTTGAGTCCTGTGGTACCAGCCTGACCTCATAACCTCTAGGGAGAGAGGCTATCGACTGTGTTCAACTACATGGCCATTGATTCAATCAATCATACTTATGTAACAAAACCCCAATAAAATCTCTAGACACCTGCACATGAGTGAGCTTCCTTGGTTGGTAATCACACAATGATGTGCTGGGAGGGTGATATTTCCTGAGGACTCAGAGTCATCACATTTAAGACCCTTTTAATGGTCTTTTGGCTGGTCGGGATTTGCACCCTTTGCAATAAAAACGTAACTATACGCATAGAGCATTCCCAAGTTCCATGAGTTCTTTTTATTTTTTTTTTAAGATTTTATATATTTTAGATATAGAAAGAAGAGGGTGAGTTGGGGGAGAACAGAGGAAAAAGGACAAGCAGAATCCTCAATGAGTGTAGAGTTCAAGGCAGGGCTCAATCTCATGACCCCCAGATCATGACCTGAGCTGAAGTCAAGAGTCAGACACCTAACTGAAAGGTGCCCCTTCATGAGGAAATATTAACAAAGCTGTAACTCTTGGGTTAGTCCTACCATTTTCATCTCTGGAGTCCTGACCAACTGGAAAGTGAGGAAGGAAGGTGCCCACAAGGACAGTCCTCCTGGCTGTCACGTATGCACGGCTTGGTTTATACCTTTCTGTAGTGTTTCCCATTGATGCTGAGGGTTTTTCCCTCCATCCTATGTATGCTGTATTGATTTTGTAGACCACAAACTTGTGGCCTTAATCTCTAAGGTGCTTACAGTGCTTTGTGATATAGGCTTTTCACTTGCTCTAGTATACCCCATGCTCCCCAGTGTGCAGGCATAGAGGAGATGGGGCCAGAGGGTAATATGAGTTGGATTCCCCCCTACTTTCCCAATCTAAATATTATTTCTCTTATAATCTTAAATTAATTGAACATTTATCTTATCTTTCTTTAGAAGAGTTTACTCTAGGGGGTGCCTGAGTGGCTCAATCAGTTAAACATCTGACTTCTGCTCAGGCCATGATTCCAGGGTTCTGGGATTGAGCCCCACATCGGGCTCCCTGCTCAGTGGGGAGCCTGCTTCTTCCTCTCTCACTCACTCCTGCTTGTGCTCATTCTCTCTCTCTCTCTCACTCTCTCTCTCTGTTAAATAAATAAATAAAATCTTACAAAAAGAAAAAAAAAGAGTTTACTCCAGTAGTTACACAAACTGAAAGTTTAAAGGGATGGTTCATGGATCTTAGTTTCATAAAAATTGGGGTGCAGCCAACAGCCTAGATACTTTTTATCCTCTTCTTTCCCACTAACCACTTAAATAATGTTGCAAATTTAACCCCTAAGGATTGCCTCGTTAAATCTCCAAATGTGATCAAAGTCTGAATTTTCAATACTGCTTTGAAGTTCCTACATAATAAAAATTAAAATATACACCTTTCTGAACTGCTTTCTGCATTACTGAATTACCACTTCCCTACATGCCAATTTAAAGGTTATTTTCAGCTCCTGTATGATCATACTGCCTGCTGGTGGGAACCCTGTAACCCGTGTGGCATGGGAGTGAATTTGGTTAGTTTTTGCTAAGGTTGTGTGGAAATCCTTGCAGTAGTAAATGGGCAGAACTCAGTCCCTTTACATTTCCATAAGTGCATATTTCAAAATTCCCCATTGTCCAAAACTGCCACAGCCGTCATTCATAGATCTGCACATTTTTTAAGGAAGTTTCTAACTGATTAAATCAGATGAACAATCTTATTAAAATGCCATAGAGGCTATAGATCTTGGAGATTCTCAGGGTGGCACCTAAAACCATCTACACTTGGAGCTTTGTCTATATTCAGAGCTGATAAAATAAGCTTTTCCATCTTGACTACACCCACATTTATCTAGGTAGAAGCCTGGTTCAGGTCAAAGGTCTGAGTGGAGATTAACACAATACTTCTATTTCATTTTCCTTTCCTTTTCTTTCGTTTTCCTTTCCTTTGCTTTCTTTCTTTCTTTTTTCTTTTCTTTTCTTTTCTGTGTGTGTGTGTGTGTGTTGTTGATGTTATCGTTGTTGTTGTTGCTGTTGTTGAAAGTTTATACTAAGAGAATGTTAACGTGCAGGGTGATATGGCCACAGGGAGGTGGCCTGTGTGGAACCTCAGCCAGACCACTGATGCTCACTGCAGCTGTCTAACAAAGGGCTATTACTCTTGTCGGCACCTGGCCGCCACCACCATGCTGCAGCAGTTCAACAAGAGAAACAAGGAAGCAGGTGGAGGCTCCAACCCATCCCAGCATCTTGAGAAGAGCACAGTACTCCAGGAGGTCCATGTGTTTATTGACACTCTGGTTAGCCCTTGAAAATTTGCCTACATCCTCACCAAGATCCTTTACTTCATAAACCAGGGGGAACACCTAGGGACCACTGATGTGACCAGGGACTTCTTTGCCATGACTGAGCTCTTTCAGTCCAATGATCCCATACTCCATTGGATGTACTACTTAGTCATCAGGGAGATCTCTTGCATTGATGAGGATGACATTATCATCACCAGAAGCCTGACAAAGGACACGACCAGGGAAGAAGACAGCCAAAAGGTCTGGCTCTACATGTCCTTTGCCAGATAAGTGATAGCACTATGCTGCAGGCTATTGAGTGCTACACGAAGCAGGCCATCATGGCCAAGGTGCCCAGTGTCTCCATCACTTCCCTGGTATCCTCCCTGCACCTGCTGGAGTGCAGCTTTGATAAGATCAAGCTCTGGGTGAATGAGACCGAGTAGGTGGCATCCAGTGATAACCCCATGGCCCAGTACTATGTGCTGGGGTTCCTCTACCCTGCACATAAGAATGACCACCTGGCTGTCAATAAGCTGATTATCAAGTTCACCCAGCATAATCTCAAGTCTCCCTTTGCCTACTGCATGATGATCCAGGTGGCTGCAAGCAGTTGGAGGAGGAGGATGGCAGTCATGACAGCCCACTGTTTGACGTCACTGTTAGCTTCTTGCCAACAAGTGCAAGATGATGGTGTACAAAGTTATCTCATACATTGTGAATCTGCCAGGCTGCAGTGTCAAAAGCTGGCCCCAGCTCCATCAATGCTCCAGCTCTTCTGCAGTTCACCCAAGGTCACTGCTGTGCACACCCTCAATAAAGTGGTCCTGGAGAATCTGTCAGCAGTGATGGCCTGCAGTCTGGACCTGGAGAAGCTGGTTGCATATTTGAATGAGACTGAGAACAAATCTGCCTCATGAAGCAGATCCCATCCTTCATGTCGGAGATCTTGGATGGGTTCAAGGTGGTGGTGGTCCAGACTGCCATGTGTCAGAAGTATCCTCTGTGGTCATGAACTTCCTATTCATCATGCTGTGAGAAGATGGTGGTTTTGAGTATGAGTAGGCCATCATAGACTGTATTATCAGAATCACTAAGAAGAACTCAGAGAACAAGGAGATCAGGCTTCAGAACCTATGTGAGTTCATCGAGGATTTCAAGTTCACCATGTTGGCCACCCATGTCCTGAATCTCCTGAGCCAGGAGCGACCCAAGACCAACAACCCCTCCACATACATGCTTCGTGTATGACTGCTTGGTCCTGAAGCATGAGGAGGTTAAGGCAGGTGCTGTGAGTGCTCTGCCCAAATTTGGAGCCCAGAAAGAAGAGATGTCACTCAGTATCCTGACGTTGCTGAAGAGATGTGTGATGAATGATGACAGTGAAGTAAGGGACCAAGCTTCCCACTATCTCAATATCCTGGAGCAGAAGGAGAAGGCCCTCAATTCAGTCTATATCCTAAATGGTCTGACTATTTCCATCACTGGTCTAGAGAGAGCTCTGAAGCAGTATACCCTAGAGCCATCCAAAAAAACCTTTTAGCCTCCAGTCTGTTCCCCTGGCCACCATGCCAATGGCAGATCAGAGAACCAAAAGCACCTTCATCATAGCTGCCAAGCAGCCTGAGAAAGTAGCAGCCACCTGGCAAGGGATCTTCCAGGAGCCACTAACAAAAGTACCAGAGTTCCATGGGTGAGTTCGCCTCTTCAAGTCCTTGCTGTTACCCTCACTGAGTCAGAGACAGAGTATGTTATCATAGCACCAAACACACATGGAGTTCCAGTTTAATTGCACAAACACACTCAGTGAACAGACTTTGGAGAATGGTACAGCGCAGGTGGAGCCCATTGAAGCCTGCAAAGTGCTCTGTTACATGGATGCCCAAAGCTTACCCTACAACCAGCCTGGGACCTGTTGCACACTGGTGGCACGGTCCAAGGAAGACCCCACAGCTGCATCTTGCACATTCAGCTGCATAATGAAGTTCACTGTCAGGACTGTGACCCCACCATTGACGAGACTTGTGATGAGGGCTATGAAGATGAATATGTGCTGGAAGATCTGGGATTCATCATGGCTGACTGCATCTGAAAGGTCAGGAAGTTGAACTTTGAAACAGTCTGGGTTGAGGTAGGGAATGAGTTTGAGAAGGAGGAAACATTCACCTAGTCTACCCTCAAGACACTTGAAGAGACTGTGGGCAATATGGTGAAATTCCTGGGAATGTCCCCTTATGGAGCCCAAAGTTCCAGGTAACAAGAACACCCACACATTCCTCCTGGCTGGTGTGTTCCAGGATGGTCACAGCATCTTTGTGTGCTCCCAACTGCTGCTTTTGGATTCAGTAAGAAAGTAGATGACAGCAAGAAGTTCGGAGGATGCAGTGCAAGTTGGTGCAGCCTCTTTGGAGAACAGTGTGGAGATTCCTCAAGAAATTAAAAATAGAACTTCCCTATGACCCTGCAATTGCACTCCTGGGTATTTACCCCAAGGATACAGATGTTGTGAAAAGAAGGGCTATCTGTACCCCAATGTTTATAGCAGCTATGGCCACGATCACCAAACTGTGGAAAGAACAAAGATGCCCTTCAATGGACGAATGGATAAGGAAAATGTGGTTCATATACACTATGGAGTATTATGCCTCCATCAGAAAGGATGAATACCCAACTTTTGTAGCAGCATGGACGGGACTGGAAGAGATTATGCTGAGTGAAATAAGTCTAGGAGAGAGAGTCAATTATCATATGGTTTCACTTATTTGTAGAGCATAACAAATAGCATGGAGGACATGGGGAGTTAGAGAGGAGAAGGGAGTTGGGGGAAATTGGAAGGGGAGGTGAATCATGAGAGACTATGGACTCTGAAAAACAATCTGACGGGTTTGAAGTGGTGGGGGGGTGGGAGGTTGGGGTACCAGGTGGTGGGTATTATAGAGGGTGCGGATTGCATGGAGCACTGGGTGTGGTGCAAAAATAATGAATACTGTTATGCTGAAAATAAATAAAAAATAAATTAAAAAATAAAAAAGAAGAAGTTCAGAGGAGAAGCCAGCAGACATCATCTTGGCTTCTGTGGTTAAGAGGCCAGACTGCATGGGCCCTATTCTTACCCTTACCCCTCCAACACTAGGCAGAAGTCACACCTTCCTTCTGAACCCAGTGGAAACTTCTTCCTAAGCCTCAGCATTCAAAAACAGCAATCACTAAATAATAATAATAATAACAATAAAATTAAAAAAGTAAAAAATAAAAATTTGTTTAACCCCTGCCCCAGGACTTTTAAGGAGTAACTTTTTTTTTCCCCTTTTTTTCAATGGGGGATGATTTTAGCTTGTCCTAGAACCTGCTGCCCTGCTTGTTAGGGAGGGGACATCCAAATGAATAGAAAACTCTCACCTCCTCTTGAATTTATTACCAAGGAAATAATCTTATCCTTATAAATAAACCAGTACATTGTTTTAAAATAAATAAATAAATGAAGAATGTTAAGAAATTGTAGGAATAAATACACATGGACATTTGGGATTTTACAAAAGGGTCAACTTGTCAGAATTTGTGTTAATGAAGCTAAAGCAAGGCCTCCTCACAGAGATGAATGTTAGCGATAATTCTGGAACTTTGTGGCTTGACATACCTTTTCTTTTAACATTGTCCCCAGGATTCTGAGATGTCCCACAGAGAACTCGTGGTTAGGCACTGGAGGCATTTGAGCTTGTTTCTCAGGTCAGGAATCTTACAACTGACACATTACCTTGTGGTGATGGTATTGGAATAATTTTCAAAGCAAGGTCCCTAGGAAAAAACAGAGCAAAAACAAAATAATGGAGAAAACCCTTATTTTTGAGAAAACAAGTGCAGCCAAATGTATAGGTTCAATTATTTTGGTGGAATCCAACCACCACTTTGGGGCTGATTCAGAAAGGAAAGTTCCTACAGAAAATATCAGGGCCAAATCCCTTATCCCTGGGGACGACTGGCAAGTCTCCATGGCTTTTACCTCAAAGCCCCCAGTCACCTGTGAAAATGCTTAGCCTCATGATTTTAGGATCTCAAAATAGGAAATGCCTCCACGAAAAATAATTAGAAACTTTAATATATAAAGTATAACTCTGGTTATAACATATGACACTTGTTTTTTATTTTGTCCTTTCTACTTCCCAATAAAACACATTTTATATACAATGTGGCTATTTCCAGCAGAATTCTTTTTATGGTACACTGTAACTATAGAGTGAATGTAGGAGTCACTAATGTGCATTCTATTTTATAATTCTGAAATTCAATACTGAAGCCAGCCTGTATCAGCCTTGAGTACTCATGTACATCCAGACAATGAAATAGTATTCAGAGCTAAAAGGAAATGAGCTATCAAGCCATGAAAAGATGTAGAGGAACATTTAATACATATTACTAAGTGAAAAAAAAAAGCCAATCTGAAAAGGCTACTTACTGTATCATTCCAACTATATGACACTCTGGACTATATGACTTTCCAATAAAAGTAAAATCAGGGAGGTTGGGGTTGGGAGAGAGAGTTGAGTAAGCAGAGTACAGAGAAATTTTAGGGCAATGAAACTGTTCTGTGAAATATTATAATGGTAATTCCTTGTCAAATCCCATAGAATGGACAACACTGAGAGTGAATCCTAATATAAATATAATACAAATATAAATATAAATTATAAATATAGTATAAATTATAAACTTTGTGTAATAATGCTGTGTCAATATAGGTTAATATAGGTTCAGTGGAATGTTGATAGTGTGGGAGGTTGTGCTTTTGTGGAGTCAGTGGGTACACAGGAATTCCTTGTACTTTTTGTCCAATTTTGCTTTGACCTAAAACTGCCCTAAATCATCAAATCTGCTTTAAAAAATACTAAAGTGAGATTTTCTGATGAAATACCAGAAGTCTAAAATATCAATATGAACTCAATTTTCATTCCATTTTTTCTATGCATATATTGAAATCATTGTTATCACACTCTACTTCTATAGAATTTATAAAATTTCGCATGTAATTCAGAAGTCTGTTTATTCTTTCTTTTGTCTAAGCAAGCCTATTTCTTAAAAATTCTTTATAACTATTTTTAATTACTTAAATATCAATATAATAATAATCTTCCTATCGCTGGATATTTGGGATATTTCCAGTTGCTGATTATTATAGTAATGTTCTATCAGCATTTTCTATAATTCCAATCATTTCATTAAGATGCCTTACCATGTGTGGAATGACCAACATTTTAAGGCTTGTATTGAATAGTGTGCAATACTTTCCCCCCAAAATTAAATTAGATGTTACTCTTACAGGGAGCAGGAGAGTATGCTCTCACATTCCATCTTCTTCCTTAAACCTTATAATTTCTGATAGGTAATATTTACCCAGTCAACTTTGCCAGTATTTTTTTTAAGTATTCCCCTATCTCCTCTTCTTTATCCAGAAGAATAATAATTTGATTAAATAGAGAGGGTTGAAAGTATTGCATAATTTCATAGTGATCTACAGTCTCATTTCATTAATAAGATTTGACATACACCCTAGTGACATAAGCAACCAGATGTGCATAATTGTTTTCAGAACACAATGTGTGAATAAATGGTCCATCTTTTTAAGTTTTATGTGAATGGGTCCAGTTTGAATAGTTCAGCATCTCTCTTTTAAGTTTGAGTTTCCCAGATCATGTCCTGGGTAAGCTGGTAATTACTTCCTATGGTAAAGGGGTCTGATTGGATCCTTAGTGACTAATTACTATTGGTATGAACATATGTGCTCCCAAAGACTTTCAACAACTTCTAGTGATGAGAAGAACTATTGCATATTTAGAAAAAGCTACTAGAACCATCAATCATGTGATCTTTGAAATCTTGACAAAGTCTCAATTCTCCTGGAAAGTTTGTCAAAGGGCATCTTGAGGAAATGCTATAGGTTCATGAATATTTATAAATACTGTTGTAAATTTGGCAACATCCTCCGGCTTTCTGCCTTAACCTTTTAAATGTGATGGACTGTATGAACTAAATTATGATATGAATGACTAGGAAAACTGATCAGGTGATATGAGTGCTGTGACATTTCCTCAAGTCCAATATATTATATATACATGTATTACTCTTTCAACATAGTTCTTGCTTTGCCAAAATAGGCACTTTACATTCTCTAAATTGAAAGAGCTATATTAGTGTAACACTGCAAAACCATGTTAGGGATTAGTTTGCCTATAATTTTCAGTTATTTCGGAAGATGTGTGACTGACAGGGTACATGCTAGTGCACAGAAAGCATTTGTATTAGAAGTTACTACTTTAATTTGTGGTTCATTGAATATATTCCTTTTGTCAAATGATGGCTTTCTCACAGCCTCTGTTCTAAGTGCCATGATTGCTGCTCTATCTAAGCCTGACCTGGGTCTACCCTCATGAAGGTTCTAATTTTGGGAACAAAGAATTTGATGATCTGTGATGACCCCTACATAAAAGGAAGTACAGAGTGGAAAAAAATCACATACAAGGGAAACTAAATCTAATTTGAAAGAATTTGAAAAAAAGAAATTTTACAGGTTTGTAAAGTATTTTAGTTAGTTCTATGTGAATCTGAAGGCTATGAGAAATCTTGTCATCACAAGTATTTGGGCCACAGCTAGTCAGAAGCCCATCATGATTCTGTTTGAGTCATTTATTTTGTTTCCTTAAAGATGAATTGAAAACTTCTTAAAACATCATATTTGGAAGCTAGTTTACTGATATATAACTTCCATCCATATGTCCTCACTCAGCCATTTCATGCCATGGTTCTGCTCAAAATCTCAGATGGAAATACCATTTCACTATTTATTATTCGTATTTCAGAATGGATTTCTATGACCTGATTTTGACTGAAATTAAACTGGGGTTTATCCATTTTTATTGGGACATAATGCGACAGTCAGAAGCTGTAAATACCCAATAAGTGAATAGGCAATAAAATGGTAATAGGCACTATCATTTATGAAACTGAAAATCCCTGTACTGATATAATATAAATCAGAGAATTGTATAATTATATGGATTCACAGGGAAAAGAGTGCCCTTCTCTGCACATGGCCATCATAACTCTGGCTCATGTTCTTCTAATAGAAGCCCAATAAGATTTTATTCTCTTTGATATTTCATTTCATATAAAGGATAATAGTCAGTTTTATGTGTTTATGAGGCTTATATTTTTGATAGTGAGAAGGTGTACACAAGACTGGAAAAGAAACTCTAGGCATCCTGATGGTAGAAGAAGGGTCCCTTTTGATGCCAAGCTCAACAATTATACTAGGCAGTCGCAACTCCCAATACTCTGGGAGAATATATAATTGCAGTTCGCAATGATGGCTCTGATTCCAGGGCAAATAAAAGTGAAAGTGAGTTTCTTTTTTCCAATACATAGTTCATTTTGGCAGCAAAGCCAATGGGAAGAATTGATGATGCAAGGCAAATATCAAATTGTGTGATTTAGTGCACACACTGATCTGATCATGTAATAAGTAATAACCAACAGTCTCCAGCAGCACATTCAACGGCTCTTTTATATACAACTCAAATTCTTCCCCAGCTGCATGAATTCATTCTTTATCAATAGCACAAACTAAAGCAAAATCCTTTCTCGTTCTTGCCCCAAGGTTAAGCTCACAAGATTTTATTACTGCTTATTTCCTTTAAATGAGATTTTTCTCATGATAATGTTATTAGCTTGAAGGTTCTTTTTATTTTTTTAAAAGATTTTATTTATTTATTTGACAGAGATCACAAGTAGGCAGAGAGGCAGGCAGAGAGAGAGAGAGAGGGAAGCAGGTTTTCTGCGGAGCAGGGAGCCCGATGCGGGGCTCGATCCCAGGACCCTGAGATCATGACCCGAGCTGAAGGCAGCAGCCCAAACCACTGAGCCACCCAGACGCCCCTAGCTTGAAGGTTCTATTGCCAGGACCATAAGGACTGGTTTACCCAATTTAAGCCTTTTTTTTTTTTTTTTCTTTTATAAAGAAGGGAGGGAGAGAGTGAGTAGGAGAGAGAATCTTAGGCAGGTATCCATGCCCAGCATGGAGCCCAATATGGGGTTTGAGCTCACAACCCTTAGATCACAACCTGAACTGAAACCGAGTCATATGCTTAACCAACGTAGCCACTCTGGTGCCCCTCACCCAATTTTAGTATTGTTAGAGACCTTGAACCTATCAATCAATGCCTTTTTCTTCTTCTTCTTATCTCTTGACAATCAGTAAAAATCCAGATTATTTCATAATTTGGCTTGATTTTTACCATTGATTTTATATCTTCTTAACATCTGGTTGATCTGTGTAATTTTTCTTGAATTTACTATGTTAATTCAAAAATACAAAAAGCTCACCTCTATCCATATGGTTATCATAACTCCATTCTCTTTGGGGCTCATGTTCCTATAAAAGATTCACAGTGAGCTTCAGTTCTGTAGCTGAATTAAGTTTACTACATAATTTTATTTATTTTTAAAAGTAAATGTTTCAGGGGTGCCTGGGTGGCTCCGTCGTTAAGCATCTGCCTTTGGCTCAGGTCACGATCACAGGGTCCTAGGATTGAGCCCAGCATATGGCTCCCTGCTCAGCAGGAAGCTTGCTTCTCCCTGTCGCACTCTCCCTGCTTATGTTCCTTCTCTCGCTGTCTCTCCTCTGTCAAATAAATAAATAAAATTTTCAAAAAAAATGTTTCATTTCACTTTCACTATGTAATAGAATTTCCCTTTAATCAACTCTATCAATCAACATTGGTCATGTCTCTTTCTAAATATTAATATCTCCCTGAAACTACTATATTTATTATTTCATCATTTAATATTTCATCTCCTCATTCTTTTGTTTTACTTATTCTTTTATAATACATTACACTAACCGAAGACGATTCCTTGATCATTGGAACCAGTTTTAATACCACCCCAGATCTGCCTGGTTACGTTTACATTTTTAGGCCCACAGACAATTTCTTTGCTTCAGGACTTGAAGAGACCTGTGTTTTTTTGTGATCATAAAGCCATAAGTGCTGTCTCCTTTGCACAAGACTCTTAGCACAAGACTGTTTCACATTTGCCAGATGTGCAACCTAGGATGTAGCAAGTTTTCCATCATGTCTCTAAGCACAGTTCCTGTAATGGTATTTTTGAGATTCAAAGAGCTCGTGTTTCCTTTCTTTCCTTCTTTAAATTAATTAGAACTGCACGTCTCAGCAATTATCCGTAAACTGAGTTAGCCTCTATTTCAAAGACTTTATCATCACTTTTATTGTAACTCTCCTTATCATGCTGCTGTTAATACACTTTCAAGTGTCTCAATTTCTAAAGGTTGGCATCCTTTTACCTGGGCTGTAGTATTGCATCTAGGAGTGATACCATTTTATTATCATAGAGAATTTTGACCAATTTCATTTTAATCTAAGTACGGTCAGTGCAAATACTGGCATGTTTACCAAACCCTGTAATTTCTACACATTTCTACTCAATTTTTCATCACTTTTGCAATAAATTCCAAAATATCACACGATTTCCCCTTATGACTTAACCACAATATTTTTTCCATTGTGTGTCACTCTAATTTACCTTGTAGACTAAAAGTCTTCCATGGTGCATTTTGCATGGTCCAAGAAGAGTTTCTCAGGACCTCTGCTTTACTTCCAAATATAAATTTCAGAATTTTTTCCCCTCCAAATGAACTTAAAGCATAATCACACAACCCTGATAAAAACACAGAGTCAGATCACACCTTGTATAACTTGTCCTCAAGCACAGTCCCTTTTTCCAAAATTGGGGTCCACATATCCTGGTGGGATCCCAAGTGATAGCCAAAAGCACTGTCTCACATTGACGCAGTGGGATTTCCAAAGTCTGGCAGGCTGAGTAAGCAAAGTAGAAGATGCCAAAGTAATTTGATTCTTAAAAAACAGAGACATGTCAAAAAGACTAATTCTTTAACATTCTACACAAATTTTTTTTTAAATGCAAATTCAATTTTTTATTTTTTATAAACATATATTTTTATCCCCAGGGGTACAGGTCTGTGAATCACCAGGTTTACACTCTTCATGGGCCCACATCTCTATTTTCAGTTACATTTTTGAAATTCCTGTTCACAGAATTTTTATTGATCAAGAAATTTATATATGTATGCCAATTAATTTTATTATAATTTGTGATAGAGTCCCCCGTTATCATTATTATATTCTCATGAATTTTTCAAAAGACTCCACTTTATTCTTATCAACTGCTATTGCTTCCCTTTTCAATGCACAAATCATCTATGTTTGTCAACTATTAGAGCTGTCTTCAGGCTGGACTATTTGTCCTCTGTAGGAATATCAAGTAATATCTAAGAACAAACAACACATCTCAGGTTCAATATATCTATTATTATTATTATTATTGCTGGCTCTAAAATGCAGAATTAGCTCCTTTCTGGATACCAAGGATGTACATTGATAAGTAGAAGAAAGAATGAAGACAGGATGAAAGGTTCAGTCTTTTTTGATATTAAATAGGAGTTTTACTTTTCCTTTTAAAAAAAATATAACATAGAATTATGTTGGTAATTAAATTTATTCCTTTTTTTTTCTAAATTTCATGTTTTACTTTACTTTAATTTGAGTTTTGAGTTGTCCATTTTACTTTGGTTTAGGTCTTTTTGGCCCAACAGTCCTAAAAGTGACTATAAATTGGGCAGGTCCAGGAAGGACCCTTTTAATCATTAGGACACCAATCACCTGAAAAATAAAATAACACAGTACACAGTTCCAATTTTGGGGACAAAAACACAGTCCCAATACATTAATGAGATATAGTGATTAAAAATAAAGATAAATACTATTTTTCAAAGTTTGGCTTCACATCGTCTTCTAGCCTTTTTTGTTTGGACTCCACTAAGGGAATTTCTTTACCATTTATAGATAGCTGCTTTATTACTGCCACTTACGCACTTACGTTTTTACTGCAGGTGCTTTTTAACCATTGATTACAGTTTCACAAAGTCCCCTCCATATTCGTGTCATCATGGTATTGCTCTACTTCAACTCCCCAAACTAGTAAAATGACTCAATAACGCCCACCGGAATTAATACCCAGAATTCTTAAAGTCAGATATGGAAGCACAATTGTAAAAGTTGCAACTCAGAAAAGTAGTACAGATTAGCTTCTGTAAATCCTTGTAACCTCCCTAATTTTAAACAAGTATTTTGCAATATAAGAGTTTTCTTAAGATAGATAGATAATCGGTAGCTATGTAGATAGATGGATGATAGATGACATATACATGATAGATGAGCGAGAGAGAATGACAAACCAACAGCTTCAGATTTACTCTGTCTGCAATGTATCTTCCCTGTTTCTTGCAGCTCAGTTTGGAGGCAGAGTCACAGTTCAGGGGCAGGGCAGCTTTTCTTTATCTTGTTCCCGGTAGCAATGGTATGGTAAAGTCACTTTGTGTTTTTTCTTCTTAATCCATTTTCTCTCTTCTATTCTACCTCTTCCATGGAACAATCACAATAGGGAATCTATAAGGCTGTATCTCTTCAGTGAATCAACAAATGAGCTTAAAAGGTAATCAGATTCCAACGGGATGTCAACCAAAGCAATGTTATGCAAACAAAATTATTCTATCTTCCCCAGTTTTTATTTTTAAACTTATCAAGAGAAATTGGATATAATATTAAATATTTTATTAAACTTAAATTCTTTAAGTTCACCTGAACGCAAGTATCAAGTTACAGTTCCATACTCATAATGCACAGTATATACAAATGTTGGCACCTTTTCCATTTCCCTTGATACACATCCAAGTTTTATAGATGTGATTTTGGAGCCTCTTGTTGAAAATTTATCTGCAATGGCAAAAGAAGTGACTGCACTCATCCACAATGCTTGCCACTAAAATTACACCTCATGGAGACATAGAAAGACAATGTTTACCCCTGTAAAACTGAAGGAACACCTGCAAACATAGATGGGGATGAAGGTCAAGAGCAACATAGAGCACCTGGTATAGGGAGTATTTTTAATCATTCATCTCCTGGAAAAGAAACAATGCTAAATCCCTCTCTCAATTGAACTAACTCATTACAGGCAAATTCTTGCCAAGTTTCTGTTGTGGGATTTTCTATTCCCTCAAAGGTAGGCTATTTATCCGAGTGAAATACATTCCTTTCCTGAACCATGTCTTTTCATGTGAACTACTAGCATTAGTGCATTCCTGTGTCATGAATAAAAATGGCCACTGAACAAATGTGTTAAATTTCATCTTGCCTAAGAGGAACAGTCTGTATATCTCCCACCCACCCTGTATTTCTATTTTACCCTGATAACCCCTTATGTTTATATGGAAAACAAATGTTTAACCTTGGAGGAGTAGAAAATACAACATTATATACAATTGAAATTTATAGGAAATTATCACCAAATGGCTGATTCAAAGGAATTAAGCTGTTGTGTGTGTGTGTGTGTGTGTGTGTGTGTGTGTATATATATTTTAGTACCTTATTCTTCTCCTAGTTACATAGGAGAACTTCAAGGGTCTTTTGTTTTTGTTTTTGTTTTCATTTTTTCCCTAAAGGGACTAGAATTTACACAATGTTAAAGCACAAAATATTGTATAACAGTTTGCAAAGATTTAGGAGGTATTCTGGAAATATTAGCCTAGGAAAAATACATTGTAACCAGGAGAATTTCAAGATTACAGAGCATTTGTATTTGTGGGCATATAGTCATGAATAATACTTCATAAAAGAAAAATTGCATTTGTAATAAAATAAGTTATTAGTCAGCTGGAGGCAAAATAGACAGTTGATACTTTTGTCCCATGCTGGCTTTGGATTTTAGAAAATTGAAAAACAACAGCCATACCTCTACGTTATATATAATTCTAGTTAACATTGTATATATTTTCATTTAGTTCCATGGGGCTGCTTCCATGTTAATGCTGAGATGGTCTCAAGTCTCTCTGATTGTTTTTGAGTGTCTGTTGGTCCAAGAGCTTAAGGTTCATGTGATCCTGTATGTGTTGCAGCTAGATGGTGCTAGCCATCTCCTATTAACAATGTGATAGACAAGTAAAAGTCAATTCAATGTATTTGCACAACTGTGAAATATTTTCAAAACACTACTGATGCCAGCTGGGTAGGGGAGACACCCTGTTTAGTACTCAATTCCCTGGGCTGTTATGGTGTTTCTTAAAGATGGGACTAGGGTAAGAAATAGCCAGCGGACAATTGCAGGATGGCATTTTCAGCATTCCTTCAGTCAACTCATGAGAGAATTATGGAAATCTTTTATTTATGTTTTTTCCATGTTAAAGTAAAAGCATCTGACAACAATGGGTTCTGGCCCTTGATGGTAGTTTGTGTTATTGTCATATTAATGTAAGTTTTGTTTTTTGAAAGCTGGGTCATTTGGTCATGTTAGGTTTCTTGGGGCAAAGCAGAACTACAGGGGAAAAATAGCTACTTGAACAAGTTTTTCTCTTCCTTTCCTGTTTCTCCTTTCCATACTCTGTCCATCCTCTAAGAAACACTATAGCAATGGAAATGCAAAATCTCTTTTCAGCCACTTCACTATTTAACAGCATGACAAGAGTAAACTAGTTAGGTTAAACAATCTCCTAGTTCTTCTTTGAATCTTTCTTGCTCATTGATTTAAAACCATGGGAGGTAAAAATTAATATTTTTCATGTGACATTTGTTTGTCTAATTTTACCAAATGAAAATACAAAAGCAAAGAGAAAAAAATTTTTGGATGTTTCTAACCATTGCAGCAGGCAGAAAATATCTTATTTATAGGGTAATATTTAGGAGTTCATAGGGATGATAAAATGGTAATTTATGAATGCATCCTCTTCAGTGTGTGCAAAATCTGTAGCTTCTCCCCCTAGGTAGGAGGGGAAGAAATTCAAGTGATGAACACTCGTCACTCTTCTAGCTAAAACTCTGTGGTCTTGCTCAATCAATGAAGATTGAAAAGCAGAGTAAAATTCTCAGAAGTCACTTTTGATGAAAACTAATACCTGCAGCAACACACATATGTCCACACACAGTATAAATACAATCATGTTGAGAGAATAAGATGGGACTTCTGACAGGAAAACATGAACCACTTGTTTGTGTAATAATTGTTTCTCTAGCCTATTCATTTTACATACCAGAACCCATATTTCCCATGAATTATCTATGATGGTCTGAGGGTATCCTAATCACCATCAATGCATTCCCATAGGCAGGGCTCCTGTGTGGTTCGGTTGGGTAAGCATCTGACTCTAGATTTGGCTCAGGTCATGATCTCAGGGTTGTGGGATGGAGCTCCACATTGGGCTCAATGTGGGGAGTCTGCTTGAGATTCTCTCTCTCCCTCTCCCTCTGCTCTTCCCTCAGCTTGGGTGTGCATTCTCTCTCTCTCTCTCTCTCTCAAATAAATAAAGTCTCCTTTATTTATTTGAACTTCCCATAGGTAACTGTCATCAAAATTATACTTACTAAGGCGTTTTTGAAAAAGATTTATATAACAAAACAAATATACATTTTCAAAAAGCATGGGCACGAAATGTTAAAGTTTTCCTGAATTTTTGTTATACCAAGAAATGTCTGTTGTTACTAAACCAAGTTAGAAGGGATCCAATCTAACCTGAAAAACTATGTAAGTCTTTGATCTCCCAGGGATAATGAAGGAAAGGTAAATTCCTTAATACTCAATGAATAGCTAATCATGGAAAATAGTTCCTCAGAAAACAGTTTTAAGGATAAACACATGAGTGTCACTGAAAAGCCTTACATATTTTTCATATGAAATTAATGACATTGCCTTTTAGAGCAAAGTAAAATCATGTTAAGGCTTAAAAACTACCCAAGAGTCATCTGTCCATAACGTTAGCAATATCAGTAACACTTTAATATAGTCGATGTGAATATCACATGTACTTTTATATAATTTCTACTTTTGTTCTGCATAAATGAGCTGGACTATTTTTGTACAGGGCCGCTTAGTTTGAGTTCTTCTATAGTGCTATGATGATCTATCTTTGAATTATGAAACAAGATGTTTTCATATCCTCTGCACTTTTTTCTCTTTGTTTAACTGAAATGCATATACTACAGAGTTTGAGTGGATCCTTTCATTAAGTCAGTTAATTATAAGAGGTTATGCAACAAATCTGGGCAAAGTCCTCAGTACATGCACCACAGCCCTCTTTTAATTGGAGGGTTATTGTATTAGAAATAAACTGACACACAGAAGGAGCAAACACTCCCAAGTTTCTTTTATCTCAATTCCTCTTACTGTGAAAGCTAGAGCTCCACACTTTTCCCATTTTCTGTACCTCCTACAGTGATGGCGACACTCAGTTCAGAATGATGAAATCCCATGAAAAGCTTGCTGCTATGCTGCTTTCTTGATGAAAAGACAAAACAAAACTCGTGTCTAAACTAAAGGAAGGTTAAAACAAAACAAAACAAAAAAAACCTTCCTTTCTGCCTCAAAAGAAGTATGAGAAAGGGAACGGAAGTAGTCTTCCTATAACCATCAATATAAAAATAAGTTTTAAAATGTCAACATATTGAGGATAAAGGAACAGAGATAAAGGGAGAATACTGGGTCCTTGAAGGGATCTTGGTCTTGCTGAGTCTGAACCAATCATCTCCTACTAGGATTTGCTGGATGAAGAAAGGAAACTCTTTTTGCAATTAATGCACTGTTACTTTGATTTTCTATTCCTTGAAAATGACTGGTTGAGTCACATTTCATATGTATTTGCTAAATTTTGAATTAAAGTAGTTGTATTATATTTGACTACAGTATTATATTTGGCTATATGCTATATATATTTTATATATATATAATATATATATTATATTTTATATTGATGTGTATGTGACCTATATCTATCATTTCATGTTCCAAGGAGGATGCTTTAGACCCATATAATGTATCTCCCTATCAACAATAAGGAAGGAGAAATAAAGCAAGGATATAGTCCACCGATTCTTAAGAGCATGGAAGTCCATTGGCTTACATCTTGTTCACTAGAACTTAGTTTTACAAACACATCTAAGTCAAAGCAAGGCTGAAAAATGTGCTCACTGATAAATTTTGTTACGAAAAAAGGGAGAGATTAGTATCTGAGGGCCAGATATGGTCACTGTTTCTGCCCTCCTCTTTGGCCACCAGAATATTCATATTCACTATTTTTCTTACATATGTAAAATTTCTCCTTCTTCCCTACAGTGAAAAATCTTAAACCCTCCTCTAGCTTCTGCAGCCAGTTCAACTGCCAAAGCCAGCCAGGTGACCCCATTGTTGTTGTTGTTTTTCCTGCAGCCTGTTCAAAGCCCAGTATCTCTCAATGTGTGGTACAGTCTTCTCCAGGAGATACACCTGTTCAGTGGTGAAATACAGGCAGAAAACCACAGTAAAAACATACAGCCATCACGAGGCCATAGCAACAGTACAAGTCCATTAGCTGGGGATAATGAATAGTCTTGCCTCTGACACAGGTATAAATTACTATATTAGCATATCTGGCAACCCTGATCGTATTCTCTGGGGAGAATCCACTTTTTCATTATTTTCTGAGCACTTTCTGTGTCCTTAGAGTGGTTCTTCTTTGTTTTTTGTACTTCACAGCCACATCTATGGTGAGCATCAGAAAATATCTTCTTTGAGGGGACTGCACAGATTTAAGAGCTCAACTTCTGCTCACTCAGATTTGTGGGTCCTGAAAATACTATTGCATAGAAAATTTATTAACTTTTGCAGCCCAGTCTGTCTCTTGTTTTCCATAGCAATATAATCTATTCAACAGCTCTCTGAGCTTCTTAATTGCTTCTAGTCAATTTCATTTCCATGTTCCCCTAGCACGATAGTTTGTTTACACCTAGTTTTTAACCTTGAAATCTCTGGTGTTTTTGTAAAAAAAAAAAACTTTACCCATCCTCAATCCTCTCAATTAGAGTTGGTTATCTTACACTATCTGAAATAATGTCATAGAAGGGGGGAACAACACTTTTTACCAAAATATGCCGTTAGGCTTGTAATCTTTGTGGAGAAGATCATCAGTATTATTTCTTATTAAGTCTACCATTTTGAAGCGACTACTTAACTGGTCCAGTTTTGATACAAAAGCAGGTGGCAGTTTTAATCATACATGGCTGCAAATTATGGATCTTCCCATCAGTTTTCAGGCCAAGACAGAAAGTGCTTCCTATGGCATGCCTGATCCCCTTTCTAGCTTGTGGTTCTGGATAGCTCTGACCTAAGTTCATCTTTTTAAGCATTTTTTTTTAAGTAGTAGCAACATCTTCTGAAATAGTAGGATTATGATTATCACCTGGTCAATAAATGATCTGGTTTCAAAATTGCAATAGATAATATTTGACTAAAAGTTTTCCATGCCATGATAAGGATAAGGAGCAACTCAGCCTTCATAATCTGAGTCTTTGCTATTGTACTGAAACATTCTCACTAAGCCTACATTAATAAATTCTAAAATGGTAAAAGTCCTAATTTCAGTCAACAAAATCTTTTTTTTTTTTTTAAGATTTTATTTATTTACTTGAGAAAGAGAAACATAAAGTGAGAGAGAACATGATGGGGAGAAGGTCAGAGGGAGAAGCAGACTCCCTACAGGTCTAGCAGCCCCATGAGAGACTCGATCCCAGGACTCAGGGACCATGACCTCAGCCAAAGGCAGTGGCCCAACCAACTGAGCTACCCAGGTACCCTCAGTCAGAAAAATTTTATCATCTTAAAATCAACCAAAATGACATTGACTTAAGCAATTTTGAAGTTCCTCCTATCAATCCAAAAGTCCAGAGGTCAACATGGCTGGATTTGGGTGGCAGTACTGTTCTACTAGCTCAATATGGCCTAGACTCCTCCATCTGTAGGGAATGGCTGTATTGTCTTGGTTCAAGATGGTATCGTTTCCATTCTAGCCAGCAAGTTGAACAAAATGACTTAGGACAGAGACAAAGTGTGCACAGAATTATCTTTTATAGAAGGTACTGTAGACACTGCCAAATAAACTTCTAGTTATATCTCATGGGCCAGGATTTAGTCAAGATGGCACTATTTAGCTGCAAGAGTCTGGAAATTTGACCTATATTCTAAGTAGTATCAGTCACAAATACAACTTTTAGAAAGGTAGGAGGAATAATATTATTCAAAAAATTCAAGAAACAAAGAATAGTATTAGGGGAAAGAGCCATTTTTATCATATTGTTCTACCATTGTTTTTCTTTTTTCTTTTCTTTCTTTTTTTTTTTTTTTAACACACCATTGGGGTATTTTGTATTCAAGGGTGATAGTTGGGGATAAACTTGGGAGATGGTAACAAAGTACTCAGTTGCTAATCAGAGAATCAGCGCCGAGGAACCAGTGCTTTCTTAGAATTGGCATTAATGATGTGAAAAGCCATTTCTATGTTCCTTAAAATATTCTGAAAGTATGAAAGATGGAAGTGATGTACCAGCTTTATTGAGCCAGTGTTTCACTCTATTCATATTGGAAACAACCTTATAATTCAGCATTTGGTGGTAAAATTCTAGTTAACATTACAATAAATTCAGAGCTATACCTTAGTGTTTGTTTGTTTGGTTGGTTGGTTGGTTTGTTTTTTTTTTTTCCCTCACATCCCCCCTCCTCTTTTTCTGATGTTTAGGAACTAACAGTCACCCTTTGTCTTTTTTGTTAAAAACAACAACAACAACAACAACAACTGACAATCCTCTTAACTTCCATGAAACTGGGTAAAGATAAGTGTAACCATCCCTCAGAACCATGTAATGCTTAAAATATAACCCATTAGAAATTATATTAGCCATCAATCATGCTTGGATATAGCCTTAAGAAAAAAAATGTACAACAGGCCTCTGGGGAAGAGGACGGTATACAACCTTGAAACGGAGCAGCTGGAGATGCCCAGCTCGCTCAGGGCAGGACTCTGCCTGCTTCATTTTTCCATTATCTCCCCTTCCTCAGAGATCACCTGTAGTTAGTCAGACAATCCTTTTGTTTGGGCTTGCTCACTATAGGTCAGGTACTATGTGACCAAACATATTTTGCCTTTCTTCTTACTTATCTACAAGACTCAGGGTCAATGTGTAACCTACTCTGATTTTGTTGGTTGTTACTTACTTTCCAATAAATAGGAGACTGAGGGCAATAGCCTTTTCTACTGTCAACCCCTGCTCCCTTTCTCTTACAGCTGACTTGTTTGTGTCTCATTCTTCTCCCATGTGCCATCAGGAAGCGTCAACAAGTGATTTATTCCTCCTCATTTGGATCATTTTTGATTAAATATTCTATTGAAAACATTTTTTTGTAGACTTATCTATTTATTTTGGAGAGGGAGAGAGAAAGAGTTGGGCAAGAAGAACAGAGTGAGAAGGAAAGAATCTCAAGCAGACTCCCAGCTCAGCATGGAGACCCACGTGGGGTTTGATCTCAAGACCTGAACTGGAATCAAGAGTTGAATGCTTAACTGACTGTGCCACTGAGGTACTCCACTAAAAACTGTTTCTAATTCAGTGTTAACCTAGTTTTCTAGACAAATTCTAGAAAATATAGACCCTCAGGATTGGGTCTTCAAGTTTCATAGTCTCAAACTGAAGCAAGGATAGGCAATTTGATTTTACTTTATTTTTTAAAAATTTTTAAAGAGTTTATTTATTTATTTATTACAGAGAAAGAAAGAGAGAGAGAGAGAGAGAGAGAGAGAGCAAAAGCAGGCAGAGTGGCAGGCAGACAGAGGAAGCAGCCTCCCCATTGAGCAAGGACCCCGATGTAGGACTTGATCCCAGGACCCTGGGATCATGACCTGAGCTGAAGGCAGCCACTTAACCAACTGAGCTACCCAGTTGTCCTATGGATAGGCAACTTTAAAGGCTATAGAAGAAATCCCAAATGTTTTTCCAAAGTGCTTGGATTTGGCCTCAAACAGAAAAGAAGCAGCACTGAATCAGAAATAAATCAACTTCAGAAAATATAGTATACTGTTATGCCAAAAGATTTGTTCCTCTTATAGATACTCATTATATTATAAAACACATTTTAATAACATTTATCTTGCATTATCATTTTTAAGAAACTTCAAGCTATTGATGTACATCTCAATGGATATCAAAAGAGTCTCCTTTGTGCAGTTGCTAAGAAACTGATGCATCAAAGTCAGAAAATTTTACCCTCATTGATTGTATTTTCTAACAAAAATGAATATTTGGACTGATAGAAACAGGAGAAAAGTCATCAAATGAGGAAATAGAATTTTTCTATCATTTTGCTCTCAAAGAACACCAATTCTGACAATTACTCATGGATGAAAGCATTTTTGTGAAAGTCCAGGAATCCAGAGATACTGGAATAAAACCAATCTGACACTGGAAATATTGAATAAAACAGTTCTATTTTCCCTGTGCCACTCCTACCCCAAGGCAGCATAGCTCAGCATCAAAAGGAATTTCTTGGCTTGTGATTTCTTCCATGGAGAAAGTGAAAAAATGTGAGTGAGTACCTAGCTTCCTCAGCTATATAGGATGCTTCCAAAGAGAACTACATCTTTCTTATCCCATCCCAAATACTAAGGTATGCTGCACAACTGTGAGGCAAGGAGTAGCTGGGAAAACACCAATCAGGGCTCTTAGAGGGCATCAGAGGGACCTGAATCTTACTAACTACTTTGAGAACTCTACCAGAAAGCCTACCCACATGCTTCTGGGGATAGATGGCTTGTATATGGATCACCCCAACCAGTCCAAGGGCATCCCTTATGCTCCACATGCCTTAGCAACACACATATACACATCTCCCCATGGCCATTTAATTATTTACCCCCAAAGGTGGTGAAAGCATGCTTTTGTAATTAGCTAGTGAGCATATGTACAAAGTGGCCCAACTGTGCAAGAAAGTACACACATCTGAGATTTGGCATCACTCATCATGAAAAATCAAAGAACATGATACCACCAAAGGAACATAATTTTTCAGCAAAAGATCCTGAAGAAATATTGATTTGTGATTTTTCCAATAAAGAATTAAAAAAATCATATTTTAAGAAAGCTCAGTGAACTATAAAAAAACATAGAAAAACAGCTTGATGAAATTAGGAAAACAACACAAAAAAGATAAGTTCAACAGAGAGATTAGAAATATAAAAAACATACATTATATGTTTATTAAATAAAAGAATTAAAAAAATAAATATAAAAAACAAACATAACATAATAAAAAGTAAAATACTCCAGGTATCTGATATTAAAAAAAAAAAAAACAACGGAAATTCTGGAGTTAAAGAATACTATGATTGAAATGAAAAATGTAAGAGCACCAATATCAGACTGGATCAAGAAGAATAAGAGATCTGTGAAACAGAAGGGAACTCATTTGAATTTATCCAGTCAGAAAAGAACAAAGACAAAGGAAAGGAAAACAAGTGAGGAAAGCCTATGTGAGCAATAGGATACAGCTAAAAGAAAAAAATTACATATTATTTGAGTCCCAAAGGAGAAAAAAAGGGAGAAAGGGGATGCAAGCTCACTTAAAGAAATAATAACTGAGAACTTCCCAAGTTTCAGGAGATTTGAACATCCTAGTTCATACATTCAAAATGTCAAAAGAAAAAACTGCCAACCAAGAATACTTAACCTATTAAAGTTGTCTTTCAGAATTGATGAGATAAAGACTTTCCCAAACAAACAAAAGCTGAGCAAATTCATCACCCATAGGTGTGCCTTATAAGAAATGATAAAAGGAGTTCTTCAGAGTGATGCAAAGAACATGAATTAGTAAAAAGAAAACGGGAAAATATAAAACACAATTAATTGTAAAGTATTTGGTGAAATTCAGAATACTCTAATACTACAATACTGTGTGTTAATCACTTAACTCTATTATAAAGTTAAAGGATGAATGTATTAATGATAACTATTGCTACTAAAAATTTTTAATGAATATACAATATAAAGAGATGTTAATGTGACATCAAAAACATAAAATATTTGAAGAGAGATAAAAGTGAACAGTTTTTGTGTGCAATAAATGTTAAATTATTAGTTTAAATAGACTTAGTTATAACTTGTTTTATATAAGCCTCATGGTAAACACAAAAGAAAAACTATGTCAGACAACACAAAAGATAAAGAGAAGGGAAGCAAAGCATACCACTATGGAAAATCATCAATTCATGAAGGTAGCCAGCAAGAGATGAAGACAGGAACTCCCTTCTAGAAAATAATTAATGACATTAGTAAGTCTTTATCTATCCATAAATATGCTTTAAATGTAAATGGATTAAATTATATAATTGAAAGTCTTAGAGTGGCTGAAGAGATAAAAAAAAAAAAGCACAAAAATTGCTAATTACAGTTACACAGCTTTAAGGACACACTAGACTGAAAGAATGAGAAGAGATACTCCATGCAAATGGAAACTGAAAGAGAACAGGGGTAGCTATGTTTATATTTATAGAGATACCATTATATTTACATAGCTGTATGTGTATATAGAAAAAATATTTAAGTAAAAACTGTCATAAGAGATGATAAGGGTTACAATAAAATGAAAAATGACTTAATTTATCAAGAGGATTTAAGAATTGTAGGTAGATATATATGCAACTAACATTAGAGTACCAAAATATATTAAGCAAATTGGTATAGCTACTACTACCACTGCTATGACCACTATGGTGGTCTACTATGGAAAATAGTATGGAAGATACTAAAAAAATTAAAAGTAGAACTACCTATGACCTAGCAGTTTTATTTATGGGCACATATCCTAAGGAAATTAAGTAACTATCTCAAAGAGATATCTGTGTCCTCACGTTCCTTACAGCATTAATTAATATAGCCAAGAAATGAAAACAATCTAAGTGTTCACTGATGGATAAATGGATAAAGAAAATGTGTGTATATAAAATGGAACAGATGACAGATAGATATAGATATAGATATTATTTAGGAATAAAAATAACAAAAATGCTGCCATTTGTGAAAACATGTTAGGACCTCAAAGGTATTAAGCAACATAAAATAAGACAGAGAAAGACAAATACTGCCTGGTTTCACTTACATGTAAAGTCTAATAGAGCTGAACTCATAAAAGCATAAAATGGTGGTTCCCAGGAGCTGGGAGTTTGGTGAAATGGGAGATATTGATCAAAGGGTATTAATTTCCATTTATAAGATGAGTATGTACTGAACATTTAATTTACAACAGTGTCTATAGTTAACAATATTGTATTATAGGCTTGAAAGCTGCTAAGAGAGGAGATCTCAAATGTTCTCACACATAAAAGAAAATTTGTGAGACAATGAATATGCTAACTAACCTTATTCAGGTCATGATTTTACAACATATATGTGTATGAAATCATCACGAACATCTTAAATGTACACAATGTTATATATCAAGTATATCTCAAAAAAACTAGTAAAATTATTAAAAAATAAAAACAAAAAGGAAAAATAATTTTAAAACACATATTTGTTTAAATATATATTAATATATAAATTTATATTGATATATTGATATAATTATATAATATATAAATATATTTATATTACTATATATTTATATTAATATATATTTATATTGATGTATTTTTATATATTTGTCCATATATATATATGAATATATAAGTGTCTCCTCTCAAATGGAAATTTAGGGACATTTAAGTGCATTAATGAATAAGTACCATTTTATAGTAAAATATATCATGCATATTCCAAACAGAAATGCTGATTTTAAATTGAAAATATCACTCACACATCCTGGCAGAAATAGTTTCCTTTAAAGCAACACTTTTATAATAAATGTCATTCTATTTTGCCCATTTTATGCATCAAAAATTGTGACATGCAGGAAAAAAATCTAGAAGAGATAGCCATCATAATACATTTTTAAAGGTATGACACATAGAATAATAATTCTTAAAAATATTCATAAAAAATAATTTCTTGGCCAAATATTTTAGAGTATTACCCCTTTTTTTTTTTACGATTTTTTTATTATTTATTTGACAGACAGAGATCACAAGTAGGCATAGAGGCAGGCAGAGAGAGAGGAGGAAGCAAGCTCCCTGCTGAGCAGAGAGTCTGATGCAGGGCTTGATCCCAGGACCCTGGGCCAAAGGCAGAGGCTTTAACCCACTGAGCCACCCAGGTGCCCAAATATTACCCCTTTTAGAAATCTGTAGTACACTCCAGCAATTTAGAATACCCAGGTTTCCCCAAATTTCTTTACAAGCCATCTTTTTTTCCCCCCACAATGCTAATTACATCCCTCTGAAAAAGTTCTGCCAAATGTGCTTGGAAAAATGCTGATCTAAGGTAATAAGTGAGATGGCATTTACTCAATACTTTATAAAGATGAAATGCTTAGTTTATAAGAACTCAATTTGCATTCTTCAAAGAAAACTACATTATAAGTGATGTTCTGACTTAAAATAACTTTTAATCTTTTTCTGATCTTATCCTCATAAAATAACTGGTCATGGTAACAAAATAAAAAGTAAACAAATGGGACTACATCAAACTGAAAGCTTCTGCACAGCAAGAGAAGCCATCAGCAAAATGAACACACTGAATGGGAGAAAATATTAGCAACTCATACATCTGATAAGGGGTTAATACCTGAAATGTATAAAGAACACACACAACTCAGTAGCAAAAAAAAAAAAAAAAAAAAAAATCAAATTAAAAAATGCACAGAGGAGATGAATAGACATTTTTCCAAGGAAGACATACAGATGACCAACAGCCACTTGAAAAGAACAATATATCACTAGTCATCAGAAAAATGCAAATCAAAACCACATTAAGCTACAACCTCACACCTGTCAAAATGGCTATCAAAAAGAAAAGAAATAAAAAGTGGTGAGGATGTGGAGTGAAGGAACCATTGGGCACTGTTGGTAGAAATGTAATTCGTGTAACTGCTATGAAAATCATTTGGAGCTTCCTCAAAAAAATAGCATTACTATATGATCCAGCAATTCCATTTCTGAATATTTATTCAAAGAAAATGAAAACACCATCTCAAAAAGAAAAAAGTACCCCCATGTTCATTCCAGCATTATTCATAATAGCGAAGACATGGAAACAACCCAAGTGCTCATCAATGGATGAATGGATAAATAAGACATGGTGTGTACATATCTGTAATGGAATACTGTTCAGCAATAAAAAAAAGAATGACCCCTTGACATTTGTGACAATGTGGATAAAACTTGAGGTCATTATGCTAAGTGAAATAAGTCAGACCAGAAAAGACAAACACCATATAGGCTCTCATTCACATATGGAATTTAAAAAACAAAACAAAACAAAACAAAAAAACAAGACCAAAAAAGCAAGTTCACAGATACAAAGAACAAATTGGTGGTTGTCAGAGGTGGCAAATGGGGTGCGGAGAATGGGACAAATGGGCGCAAGGAGTCAAAAGGTATAAACTTCCAGTTATAAAATAAATAAGCCAAAGGACATAA
Source organism: Mustela nivalis (assembly GCF_964662115.1). NCBI lineage: Eukaryota > Metazoa > Chordata > Mammalia > Carnivora > Mustelidae > Mustela > Mustela nivalis. The sequence continues at coordinate 60,229,294 of NC_139033.1, forward strand.
TGTAGAGCATGGAGACCATAGTTAATAATACTGTATTGCATATTTGGAAGTTGTCAAGAGAGTAGATTGGAAGTTCTTAGATCAGGAAAATAAATTCTGTACCTGTGTATCGTGACAGATGATAACTAGACTTATTGCTGCGATCATTTTGCAATATATACAAATATTGATTCATGCTGTGCACCTGAAACTAATATAATGTTGTAGGTCAATTATATATCAGTGAAAAAAAAGGTAAAACAGAATTTCTAAAAAAGAAGATATTTAGAAATCACTGGTTTCTATTACATGACCAAAGTCACATTTTAATTGTAGCCTATAACATGAATCTTCTAAGCAATCTTGGAAATACACTTTTCAATATATAGTATAACACTCTATTCAGCAGGTCTCTCTCTCTCTTATAGCCGGAAATTAAAATTTAAGCACCCATCGTGTAGATGACACTATGTGAGACGTTGGAAATTTTGCTCAGCCCTGCTAACTGTAACACTGTTGAAGGAGGCCCAAACTCCTCAAGAAAATCATATCATTTTTCCTGAGCTCCATTTCCTTAGCTGTGTACTATAAATAGTAATTTCTACTTTATAATTTTTTTGCTTTGCTCAAGTTACTCTTTCAATGCCTGAAATAGTGCTTTGGAAACTGTTAAGAATTATGAAAATATAAGATATGATTATTACTGTCTTTTGGGTTCGGTTTTGATTTGGAACTTGTGTTTCGTTTATAGGAATAGTATGGAATTTGAGGTTAATTTGTGGAGATCAAGATATCTGTTATGTATAATTTAAGATTTAATTCAATGGCAATGTCGTGGGCATGATATTTCTGTTAGAAGTAAAGAAGCAAACACCTTAAGTAGCAACCACAAAAACAAACAACAAATAAATTGCTGGTCAGAAAAATTATCAGAGGATAGCTCAGAGAATAATGTCTTCTTGACCCTTTCAAGATTTTGCATCTATTCCATACTATTTCCCATCATTTTGCATCTTCCACAGTGTTCTTGTGACATGCTGATTGACATGACAATGTGACAATGTGAGGGAAGTACTTGAGGGTGAAAATGGAAAAATTACTAATCCAAAGAGTTAAAAGGAACTGGATAAATAATAGAAGATATAGTATTATTTAGATAGTTTTATTTAAGTTTTTTTTTCTTAAATATGTCTTCTTGAGATTGATACCATTTATAATGATGGAAGGAAGGAAGGAAGATAGGAAGGAAGGAAAGAAAAAGAAAGGAAGAAGAAAAGAAGGAAAGAAGGAAAGGAAAAAGAAAAGAAAGAAGTTAACCAGTGGCTAGGAAAATTAGTCACCCATAACCTGGATTTATGTGTGGTAAGACTTTGCATTTTTGAGCAAGTTTATTTCCTTAATTCATAATGACAGGAGTAATTTCAAATGATAGTCTAGGTTCTCCATACAATCCCATTCTGTGTCTGTTCTGTATCCTGTTTTCTATATTCTCAATTATCTCTTGTGTCAGCTATTTTACACTTCCTGGAGGAGTCATGGCAACTTACTGTTCCTGTGTCTGTAATCTCATTTTCTCTCTTCTCCTAGGCTGGGAATAAAATTTTTGGTCTTCTCTGACCAGGAAAACTGGCTAATTATTTGTCCCACTTTATTTTTCCCTTTCCATCCTTATCCTGAATTTTGCTCTGCAGGGTTACCTAGCTTATAGTACTTGAAATTCTCTGACCTCTGATTTCCAGATGTGTTTAGTCCATGAGAGAAACTGCTAGAGATAAAAAGGCCATGCATAGAGTGGTAAGATATAGCCCCTTCCACCTCTCCAACTGTAATTTACCTAAGGCAGAACTCCTATCTGGCAACACTGTACCCATAGCCATAGCGCTCCCTGGGATCAGTACATGTTCCCTTTCCTTGCCTTTTCAGGACTAGGAATGGGAATGGTTCCCCCACTGAACTTTACCATTGCTTTCTCCTAAACTCCAGCCATAACACTGGAAATTATAACTATTGAATTCTCTTTAACCCAAATTAAGTATACTTAATATACTTTTTTATCTTATTGCAATTCCAATTTATAGAGAAATAATGTGCAATTTTCAAAGTCAAATTTATCTCTTCTTTATAAGAAATACACTGAACACCTAAATTTATAGTGATTACATACTCTTTGAACCAAAAACTTTGACTTTTGTATGATAAACTCAACATTTAATCAAGTATGATCTTACAAAATAATCTTGCATTTTTTTCTCTAGTGGTAATGCGTGTGTTATTAATCTTTTGTCTGTTTGTCCCTATATTTTAGGATCCCTGAGAGGAATTAATATCTCATTTACTATACAAATATTTCTTGATTGTTTTTTAATCATTGTATACTAGTGGCCACTAAATGCATTTTCAATGTAAGGAGTTTTGACATGCCTTCTCCATAGACTTCAATCATGTTTAAGGAAGTGTGTGCAGTACATGGACACCTAGCTTGATAATTAACTCAACTAAAAACCCAAGTTGACATTTTTCTCTGCTGAATTTACTAAAATCATTAATTTTTTATTTAGTTGATTGCACATATATACCAGCTCAGGAAAATAATTGTGAAAAGGTGAAAAGATATCTAATGAGATGTCAGGTCCATCAACTTCTACTGGATTTTTTCATAAGTTCATAAGACCCCAAATAAATAAAGTAAAAATACAAAGCAGAACATTAAGGAAGTGAACTGGTTGGTATATATGGATAGTAAATTCTAATGGAGTATCCCATGTGCACACAGAGTGGTAGTTTTGAAATCAGCCAGCCAGAATCCAGACAAGGGCTAGTTGTATAACTTTGTTGTATAACAAAGTTAACTTTGAGTTGTATAACTTTGAGAAAGACACTCATAGCCCTGAGCTTCTGTTTTCTCCTTAGACAGGTGGGGTCATTAGAACCTACTTCAGAGAGTAGTGCTGTGCTTGGTGTCACATATGAGTAGCAAGGGCTTGCCTGTTTGCACAAGCACTCAATAAAGTGCAACTATTTTATCCTGTATATGCTATTTTTGAAAATTCCAGGTTAAGTTACAGAACAAGGAACACAAAAATAATGTACAAATGTGAAAACCTGTATTTACATAAAACAAATATTTTAACATGTTAACACACACATCCACATGGAGTATCTTTCATTAAGGGAGCATTTGCTTAGTTTGACCTTTCATTTATGAAAAATATTAAATTATTATTCGAATCACTGCCAACCTATGATATTATATTTTTGTAAGCTATATGATCCAATAGCACTGTAAAACAGGCAAGTGACTAGGATGAATGTGTATATGTGATTTAGCATTATGGCCATAGCTCCATTCAGGTTAGGCTACTTATATATTGTTTAAATATACCACTGATGATTAAAAAATTTCATTCTACTTATTTTAGAGAGACATCAATATAGTTTTTATTTGCCGCAGTGAGGCATTTCTGCTATGCACTAATTTTCTCTAAACTTTTTTGTTCCCATAACTTATATTTCTCAACTTTCTTTTTTATATTGGTTCAAAATTCTTGTCTACTATGACATTAACCTCTAATGAGTCCATGTGCTTCTGTTTATAACTGTTTCTCAGAACTTTTGCATGAGAGCTGTATTAAATTCATATTGTAACATTTTGTTTTATAAAAACATAGAAACAAATTTTATCCTATTTATTTGGTACTGAACTAAAATATTATGATAGTATTCCGAATGTACAGTATCTTTGTATGTAATATATTATGAATTGATTAAAATGTCAATTTATATAACTTTACAAATTGGAATGTGGTGATTTAGTTTTGGAAATGAAAGAATAACTCATCACAATGCAGTTCTGGGCGGTGTTATTAAGAGTTTTAAAAAAATATGTGAGGAGATGTCAAATACATAAATTCAACAATAAAAATAACAAAAAAGGCATACGTAAAGTTTAAAAATGGACCATTTGTACCCATATTATTTTCTTCTCAATAATGTTAATCATGTATATGTCCTCATCACGTATCATATATGATCTACCTACCTATATAGACATAGATTTATATATATAAACATAGATTTACATATATAGCCATAGATCTATATTTATTTTTCAAACTTTACCACCAAATTCCTAGCCTACTCTCTAAGAATTTTATGAAGATTTTTTAAATGGATAAAAGACCTACATGTCAGACAGGAATCCATCAGAATCCTAGAGGAGAACCTCTTTGATATCAGCCACAGCAACTTCTTTCAAGATATGTCTCCAAAGGCAAAGGAAACAAAAGCGAAGATGAACTTTTGGGTCTTCATCAAAATCAAAAGCTTCTGCACAGCAAAGGAAACAGTCAAGAAAATAAAGAGGCAACCCACGGAATGGGAGAAGATATTTGCAAATGACAGTACAGACAAAAGGTTGATATCCAGGATCTATAATGAATTCCTCAAACTCAACACACACAAAACAGACAATCATATCAAAAAATGGGCAGAAGATATGGACAGACACTTCTCCAATCAAGACATACAAATGGCTATCAGACACATGAAAAAATGTTCATCACCACTAGCCATCAGGGAGATTCAAATTAAAACTGCATTGAGATATCACCTTACACCAGTTAGAATGGCCAAAATTAGCAAGACAGGAAACAACATGTGTTGGAGAGGATGTAGAGAAAGGGGAACCCTCTTACACTGTTGGTGGGAATGCAAGTTGGTGCAGCCTCTTTGGAGAACAGTGTGGAGATTCCTCAAGAAATTAAAAATAGAGCTTCCCTATGACCCTGCCATTTCACTACTGGGTGTTTACTCCAAAGATACAGATGTCGTGAAAAGAAGGGCCATCTGTACCCCAATGTTTATAGCAGCAATGGCCACGGTCGCCAAACTGTGGAAAGAACCAAGATGCCCTTCAACGGATGAATGGATAAGGAAGATGTGGTCCAAATACACTATAAAGTATTATGCCTCCATCAGAAAGGATGAATACCCAACTTTTGTAGCAACATGGACGGGACTGGAAGAGATTATGCTTAGTGAAATAAGTCAAGCAGAGAGAGTCAATTATCATATGGTTTCACTTATTTGTGGAGCATAACAAAAAGCATGGAGATCATGGGGAGTTAGAGAGAAGGGGATTGGGGTAAATTGAAAGGGGAGGTGAATCATGAGAGACTATGGACTCTGAAAAACAATCTGAGGGGTTTGAAGTGGCGGGGGGTGGGAGGTCCGGGTAACAGGTGGTGGGTATTATAGAGGGCTTGGATTGCATGGAGCATTGGGTGTGGTGAAAAAATGATACTGTTATGCTGAAAATAAATAAATGAAAAAAAAATAATAATTTCCCTTCTTGTCCAAAATGTAGTCTTTCTTTAATTGTGGTTCATTCCTTATCCTTAATTTTCTTTACTCCACTTTATTCATTCTTCTTTCTTCTCTGCTACACAGACCCCCTTCTCTCTGGGGGTCCATATAGAACCCTGGCTACACAGACCCCTGGCCATGTTTGTCACATAGAAACATTCTCCATCATTCAGACCTCATCTCCTTACCTTAACTATTTGTCAAAACTCCCCAGTGCCTGGACCCCTAAATTTTGAATCATAACGCAAGATCAATGCTGTCATGAAGCTTCCAACTCATCTGTCATGTCCTCAGATGTGATCCAAATTTAAGTAGTTTTCCACCATCACAAGCAGGGCATGCTCTACCACATCACCCAGTTTTGTCTCCTTATTACCACTTCTTTGAAATTATTTTATTTTTTATCTGATGTATTGTAAATATATATTTTTGCCCTATTACATTTTATCCATACTAAGCACTTAACAAACCATAGATCCTTAATAATAAATATTTGTTGAATAAAAATGTGCTATAAGATTTCATAAATTGATCTTCTAAACCACTAACTTAGCTGTTAAGCCAAAACAAATCACCTTATTTCATCAGAATTCTGTAAAGTATATAGTTAAATTTTATATTAGGATGTGATATATGTGATAAGAAAAAGAGCAATATTTTTTAATATTAAGACTATTCTATATGCCAGACATCTAGATGTCTTTAATATATCATATATCTTTTAACTATATAATTACCTAGGAGAAAATAATGAGTATTCCTATTTTGCAGACTTAGAAGAAGTTTACATGAGATTCATGTAAATTAAATAACCTCTTTATCTTTTCATCAAAAGTAGTTAGCAGACCTAGATAGGATCTCATCAGACCCAGATGTGATCTCACTGTTTTACTCCAATAACAAGCTCTTCCAAGTATACTATGAAATTCTAAACTTTTTTTTAATAGACAATATGGAACTTTTCATCACTTTCTATTATATTATTATAAATTATGGAGGCAATAAAATGCTGATTTTTTTTTTAAGATTTTTTTTTTTAATTTATTTAGTCAGAGAGAGAGAGCGAGAGCAAGCACAGGCAGACAGAGTGGCAGGCAGAGTCAGAGGGAGAAGCAGGCTCCCCGTGGAGCAAGGAGCCCGATGTGGGACTCGATCCCAGGACGCCGGGATCATGACCTGAGCCGAAGGCAGCTGCTTAACCAACTGAGCCACCCAGGCGTCCCAATAAAATGCTGATTTAAAATAAAAACTAATCTTCCAAATTTGGTTTTAAGGCTTTCCAAGAACTGGCTTTTCCTAATTCTCAAATTTCTTATTCTCTCTACATTTTGTACCCTATGCTTTGGCTGTACTGGCCTCTCACTCTCTCAAACACCTTAAATATGTCCACAACCCACTGTCTTCACTTGAAGTTTCTGATGTTTGGAATGTTTGTCTATAGTTAACTGCATGTCTGCCCCCTTTTATTACTGAAGTCCTCACTCCAATATATCTTCTCAGAGTGCCCTTCCATTGTTACCTAAGCAAAATGCGTCCCTCCTCAGCAATCTTCTCTGTGGTATTCAAAAGGAAGTCCACCATCTAGTGCTAGTCCAAGAACTGTATATACCCAGGCAATAACAAATAAGTACAGAAAGTACAGAATGTGCTGAGCAAATTTTAGTTAGCAATTTGATAATGCTATAACATTTGTGTTGTATTAAATAAAACTATTGGTCTGTAATAGGTTGGAGGAAGCCCCCAAATTACAGAGAATTTGGGAAGTACTGATGTATCCCAATAACTATTTTTATGCAATTGAGAGCACTTATTGATATCTGGATTTGTTTATTTACTTTTACTTTTATTTTATTTTTTTCCATTCTAACCGAAATTTAAACTCTTGAGAATATAGATTTTGGGCAACTTCCTTACATGATTATCTCAATGCCTAGAGTAGTGTTTAAATGTTCCAAAGTCCTCAATTTAAATGTGTAAAAGGCCATGTAATTTGTATATTTTTGATTTTTAACCTAATTTTGGGAGACACCATTACAACAAGTCATGTAATTTGTAGAATTCTCTAACAAAAAAAAAATTGACAATATATTTGTTCCAAAAATGCTAAAGAAAGTAGGTGATTGTTCAATACATTTTGAGTGAATATCATAAAAATACATCTGAATTCACTGGGATTTGCTTATTATCTTTGGGGATTATTTGTAAAAAAGAAATACAGACCCAATTCTATTTTTTATTAAGTTTGTTTTGTAGCATCTAAATATAATTGGCCATGAAGAAGCAGTTGGTGTTGACCACAGAGTCAACATGATGACATTTATTTCCAAAGCATAATCAATTATTGACCAAGTACAAGCTGTTTTCTTCTCCATTTATGTAGATAGCTGAGAGGTAGCTATATTTTACTTTCATTTAAAATCTGTTTTCTTTCATGAATAAATCTATTTGCAGTTCATTGACCTGTGATTTCCAACTCTTCATGCATCTTTTTTCCCAAAATTCATCTAATCAGCGACTTTTTAATCTTCATTTAAAGTTGTTGAGTTTTCAATACTGTTATATGGTGTCTATTATTTCAAATATTAACAATCTTATATATCTAAGTATGAAATTAAATAAACTTTAAATAAAGAAGTATAATTTTTATATATAATCAAATTATTTATGATACCTATGTGCTCTAAATTATCCATGATACCTATGGACTTTGTTAGTACTGGATTCAGACTTTCATGTATGCATAAGTTGGTTATTCAAATTAGTTAATACACTGATAAATTTTTGCAAACTTAACGTTTTTGTTTCCTTGGTCTATTAGTTACTGGGATAGGAATGTTAAATTATTCTGTAGTCCTTCCTTGTGAATTTTTCAGTCTCTCCTTGTATTAGAGTCCATTATTGATTTAAATATGCCAAGACAATTTTAATTGATATACACAAATTTAGTTTTCTCTCCCTGATAAAGTTGTACAGTTTTTACTTATCTTTTTTTCCTCAAGTTTATTGTTTCCCATATTAATATAGGTTATACCAGCTTCTTAGTATTCTTTAAATAAATCTCTGGTTTATTTTATTTCATTTTATTATTTTTGTGTCTCTTATAAACTCAGATAATTGGATTTTTTAAGTTTGCTTTTGTTGTTTTGATATTTAAGATTCTGTATATTCATTCATAATTCGTGCTAAGTTATGCATTTAAAGTAAGTTTATTATATATTGCTTTCCCAGCAAAACATTTTTTTTTAGGATACTTAATACCCATGTTCCCCTAAGTTGTGTTCTTGATCCATTTTCCCATTGCAGCAAGAATCAGCTAAAATACAAAAAATTCTCATCCTTAAATGACTTCCCCTTGTCCTTGTTGGTTCTTATCATACCATAACATATGGAATGCTGCACTATAGGACCAGGCTGCTTATTTTTCAAGTTTCAACTTTTGTTAGTCTTAAATAGATTGTTTATTACAAACAAACTGCATTTTTTTCAGAACCTTAAAGTCATTATATTTTCTTACACTTTTTTGCCCTCTATGAAGAATTCATCACCTTCATTAGAAAGCTATCCCAGCTTGTCCATTGGTTGAGTGACTTAAGTACTTCCATAATACTTGGAACTTTTCCTAACTGAGCACATTTTTTTAAATTATAGCATTCTTTTCTTAAATGTATCGTCATTAGACTATATTATTTGAGAGCAAGTTTTGACCATTCTTATTTACTGTTGTATCTCTAAAGCCTGATCCAATAACCTATACATACTTATTAACTGTATGTGACATATTTCATAATGGGTCAACATTTTGTTAGATTTATGCTGAAATTATCTTTCCTCTGTATTATAAAAAGACAGGGTACCTGGGTGACTTGGTCAACTAAGTGTCTGCTTTCAGCTCAGGTCATCATACCAGAGTCCTGGGATCAAGCTCCACATCAGGCTCCCTGCTCAGTGGGGAGTCTGCTTCTCCCTCTGCCCCTCCCCCTGGCTTGTGCTCTCTTTCTCTCACATATTCTCTCTCTTTCAAATAAATAAATAAAATCTTTAAAAAAGTCTACTGAGAGGATATCTAACTACTTAAAACACATGAAAGCACCAGGAAGAAATATCTCCATTTTATCTAATATACAAGATTTTTTTGTGTGGAATTATATAATTTTGATTTTATGTACATATATGTGGTACAAAATTCAGAACCTGTGAGATGAAATATGGTGGAAAGTCTTCACCCCATACTTGATTTAGACACATAATTACTCCTCTCCAGAGGAATGTTTTTACCAGTTACTCATGAGTTTATCAAAGAGCAATGTACATACAACTATATCAGTCATTATACAGTTATAAATATACATGTAATGGCACCCAAAAAACTGTTGTGTATTGCACTTAATACACCTTCAATATCATTCCATACCATGATGAATATATGTAGGGCTCTTTCATGAATATATGTAGAGCTCATTTCATTTTCCTTAGCTCTTTCCCTACTCATTATTATTTTTTTTAAGAATTTATTTATTTATTTGACAGAGAGAGATCACAAGTAGGCAGAGAGGCAGGCAGAGAGAGAGAGAAGAGGAAGCAGGCTCCCCGATGAGCAGAGAGCCCGATGAGGGACTTGATCCCAGGACCCTGGGATCATGACCTGAGCCGAAGGCAGTGGCTTAACCCACTGAGCCACCCAGGCACCCCTCCCTACTCATTATTATTCCATTCTATTGCCACTAGAAATTATTCCATCTTTTTATTGATAAGAACTTATATTTTTCCACATTCTTTTGGGTTTATATGCATTACAACATCTATACATATGTTTATTTCACACATATGCTGTTATACCTGTTAAATAAATCTCCAAAGATGAACTGCTGGTTCAAGAAGAATGTACATTTTATTATCAATAGATATTTCCTAGTAGCAGTCCATAACATTTTAATTAATATACATTCCCACAGCAATGCATGAGTGTTTGTTTTCTCATACCTTCACATTACCAGTGAATTATAAACTTGTCTACAGCCATGACTACCCTGAATTATAAACTTGTCTACAGCCACACTACCCTGAACACACCCAATCTCATCTATCATACAGTTCTGTTACAGTGTGTGCATGCACACTCACACATGTACATGTATGTGTTTGTAACCTCAAGTCTCCAAAGAAGCAGATATCAATAGAGAATAAGATATGTAAGACATCTACTGGAGGAAATATCTCTGAGGCACGAAGAAGAGAGAGATCAGAGGTAGGCGGGGATTGTCTTCAGACACCCAGCAACTAGAAATAAAGATAGAACTTCACCAGTCCAGCTGTAAATCAATTAAATCTTGCATACTTTTCTAACCCCATATTCCATGAGAATAATCCTCTGCACAACGCCATAATCTATAGACTACTTGATATTCTGTAAATACACCAGCACTGTGTTTTAGACATTTTCTTGCTACTTGCCTGACCATTTCTAGCTATTGGAGTTCTTCCACTGTAGATATTTATAAGTATATGTGTATCTCCCCCAGGGCTATGATCTACTTAAAGGCATCGTCCAATCTTATTCATTTAGTAGATGTTCAATCACTGGAGTTAATTACTCATTTGAAAACAGAAATTATCAAGAAAGTTTTTTTTTCCCCCCACTTAGGCAGCAATATAAGCAATTTCACTTTAGAAACATGATCTACTATTTAGACACTGTAAGATCTAAAAGTAAACACATATTTTAGTCTCTAGTTTTTAAGTGCCCACATTCCATCTTTTAAGAGTCTGGTAAATATACCTAATCAGAATATTCCACTCTCTGATCCTCTGCATTTAATCTCCTGAAATTGGAGCTAATGCTACTGAAATCTATTTTAACCATCAGTTGCAGCTTCACAAAGTTTAATGAGTTGGAGAGAATGTAAAAGCAAAAGTGGCAATTGGTGACAATTTTCTGAATGCGAGGAAAGTTCTTCAGCAACTCAAGTGTGTGCATGTAATTATTGTCTTTACCATGGTTTTGAAGGTACTTTCTGTGATTTAAATCTGAGACAAGTACACAATCTTTTTCTAGATTAAAACAGGTAGGCTGGCAGATGTCCTGAGAGGATTGTCACTGCTCCATTTGAACTGTTTGCACTTAATTAATAATCACTGCCTCTTGATTTGATGAGACCAGAGCAGCCATGTACAGCACAGGTGATACCTTAGATGATTTTGTTTTCTATTCGAAAATAAATAAAATACCAATAATTTATTTTACTTCTACTCTAAAAAAAATTTGATAATGTAAGGCAGCAGCAGCTTCTAGCCTTTGAGGGAAAAAAAAAAAGGCAATGGAAATATCTATTGTCCAAACTACAATTTTTTAAACTTTAAAATATGTGGAATAAAGAAAAATTAGTCCCGTGGAGTACTGAAAGTAGTATAGTTACAGAGGTTAGAGTATATGGATTATAATTTGGGGCTTTTTACATAAAGTTTGGTATTATTCATTATACCTTTAAAACTTGATATGCTATTGAAATCACTTTGAAATCAATATGTCATCTTGCTATGACTTACTATTGGTACCTTGAAGAAAATGGGTTATCTTGTCCTTTTACCTGTTCTCTGTGTTGTTTTGGTGAAATGACTCTCTACTTGATGGTATGTTTCATGATTCAGAGAATTTTTCTCTTAATTAATTAATTAATTTGATAGAGAGACAGAGAAGGAGAGAAAAGCAGTGGGAGCAGCAGGCAGAGGAAGGAGAAGCAGTCTTCCCTGAGCAGGGAGCCCAACGCAGGGCTCGATCCCAGGGTCCTGGGATCATGACCTGAGCTGAAGGCAGACGCCCAACTAACTGACTGAGCCACCCGGGAGCCCCTCTATCCCTGAATTTAATAATGCTTGGTACATTGTAAGTACTTAAAAATTACTCATTTAATAGATTCCGTGAAAAACTATTGAGGCAAAACTATGTTAGCCTAATTTTCTCATATAACTAATGCTTTTCTCACAAGCACAGTAGAAGGATCTTCTGATTTTTCTCAAGCTGAGTAATCACTCCACAATTTAGTACCTTAAAACAAAAATAATCACTTTTTATGCCCAATAATTTTTGTGGGTCAGCAACTTAACCTTCCTAGGTGTCTTAGTCCGTTTAGGTTACTATGACAGAAATGCCATAGACAAGGCGGCTTATAAACAACTTTTTTTTTTTTTTAAAGATTTTATTTATTTATTTGACAGAGAGAAATCACAAGTAGATGGAGAGGCAGGCAGAGAGAGAGAGAGAGAGAATGAAGCAGGCTCCCTGCTGAGCAGAGAGCCCGATGGGGGACTTGAACCCAGGACCCTGAGATCATGACCTGAGCCGAAGGCAGCGGCTTAACCCACTGAGCCACCCAGGCGCCCCATTATAAACAACTTTTTATAACACAGTTTCAGTTATGCCATTCTATGTTTGTTGAAAAAAAAAATCACAAAATCCAACCCAACTTGAAAGGAAGAAGACATACATACACATCACAATTCACAGTGATAAATAACAAAGAAATGTTTTCATAGTTTTTATAGCTACCACAGAAGATGATAAAGTATATAAAGATGTCTTGGGCATAATCATAATCTACTATTTGTTTGACAATATATAACTAATTGAATTAAATGAACAATGGCCAATTTTTAAAAGCACTGTGTTTATTTACAAATGAGTATCCAGTCAAATAATAAAAATAATCCCAATGATCTATCTGTTGTAAACTTAAAGTATAAACTCATACAGAATTTTTGTATGGATAAGTATAGCAATATTTTTTATCATTATTAACATTAACATCATTATTAGCATTATTAACTGATATGTATAATATATATGATTGGATATTTTATATTCAAGTTCAGGCTTGACCAGTAGTTTCAACAATACATCACATCAATCAAATGGCATTTAAAGAAAAAAAGAAAAAACTAAAAAAGGAGAAATTTATTAGATTATTGTTTTGTATCTGCAAGATTTCCCCAGTCCTTATATTAACTGATCATATCAGTTGGGAGAATAGAGAGCCACTGTATACCTTAATTCCAATAATGGCATTCCCAGCAGATAGGATTACTGACAAGGCTTGATTCCAGTAATTCCAGTCTCAATAAAAATGTAGGCTGGAAAATTAATTCTAAGGTTAGAGAAGGCTATTTCTAAGTGACTACCTTTCACTTTTCAAATTAGTAAGAATTATGTGCAAAAGTTCTTCTTGTCAGAGCCAATTTCTTCTGGTAGTTTTTTTGTTTAAATCCCTAAGCAGCAGTTATGCTGGGCTTAAACAAACTACCTAACTAACCAAGTAACTAAGGAAAACCTCCTAATGTTGCCATGTCCTAAAACTGTCTTGTCTTGAAACCTTCTGAAACAAGCCATCCTTCAAGGGTAGCCTTGAAAATATACACCAAAAAGTCACTTGCTGTTTAGATTGACACACTCTATCACACAAACCATCACAAGAAGGAAATAATCATCTCAGAAGTCAACCCCCTAGGGCTGCTTTTTATATGAGTTGCTGGTCTACCAGAAATAATGCATACAGAAGAAGCAAAAACTACATTTTTTTCCCTTAAGATAAAAATAAAGAAACAAATGGCATGAAAGTAATTTGATATTAAATCAAGATGACAGTGTTTTAATAACTCTTCTTGTTGGACCTGTAGATGCACTGAGAAGTCAGCCATTACATGAAAGGAGCCCTTGTAAACTGAAGGAAAGAACAGGAACAGACAATGATACCTTGGGATACACTACAGCATAGGGAGAGATGGTAGAGCTGGCATCTTAGTTTTCATGTAAGAGATTCTGAATAGTGTTGATAGGGAGAAAACAAGGCAAAGGATGCATTTCCTAATTTCTGAAGTCCTAGAGAAGCACCCATTCACCTATCAGCTTGATTCTGATTCTATTAGATACTTAATATTTATATTTTCCTCAAAGAGTGCCTAAGGTACACTAGTGAAGGCATTTAAGACATATCTAAATGAATATAGAATTATATGTGATTATTGAAGTTAAAATTGAATTAAAAGTTACTATTAAGTCATTCAATAAAACCTGGTTACGCAGCTTTATTTAGACAGAACCTTTTTTTGTGTATGGGGGCTGATATTCAACACATTGTTTTAGTATTACAGAGAAAGTCTTAATCTCTCTTAAACATAAGACTGGATTGAAATGAGTATCTATGCATTTCTGAGAGTAGGAAACTGAGGTTTTGTGGACCATCCAAGAAAAGTAGGCAATTTCTAGCCAAACTTTATATGATAGCTGTTCAAGAAATGAGGGGAGATAAAGTCCTCAAATCAAACCTGGCCCCAGATAGTTACCAAGTTCTTCTTAGTTTGAGTGTAATGGTTACCGGTGGACAACAGAAGGAATAAAGAACCCCAAGTAAATCTTCTTATAACTATGCTAATCCAATGACTCCCATTCTGCACCAGACCTCCTCATTTTTTCCTTCTTATAATATTTAATGCTTTAATGAAAATAATATTTATTAAAGTTTTGAAGGACTATTAACCAGAGGGGAGAAATAGGTCAACATAAGAAGAAGCAATAGACTTAGCACCTCTGGTATAAAACATTACTATCTTTAGATCACTACTAAAATATATACAGTTGTGTGTTGCATTTTGGACCTTATTCCTTCAGACAGAAAAAAAAAAAAACAATTTAATGAAGATCAAAGAAATAACCCAATGGAAGCTTTAAGCATTCTATAAAAATATGGCTTACTATTATTGTTTTCTCTTTATAGAGAATGATCCATTTTTAGATCTCATTCCCTTCAAATGACACAGAATCATACTAGTAGGTAAATTAAAACAAAACACTGAAATAATTTAATCCATTTAAATTTAAATGAATTTTTTTCCTTTTTTATTTGGTATTATGATCTATTTACAGAACTCTCTGGGGATAGAACTGTAAAGAAATTCAACACAGTACCTGCAACCAAAGACCTTATGTTCCAGTGGGGGATATATAATAAAAATAAAAACATATGGGGCGCCTGGGTGGCTCAGTGGGTTAAACCTCTGCCTTCAGCTCAGATCATGATCTCAGGGTCCTGGGATAGAACACCACATCAGGCTTTTTGCTCAGCAGAGAGACTGTTTCCCCCTCTCTCTCTGCCTGCTTCTCTGCCTACTTGTTATCTCTTTCTGTCAAATAAAAAAATAAAAATAAAGACATACATGCAAATATATATATATGTGTGTTGGGGGGTGTTCTTTAAATGCTATAAAAACAAAATAGAGCTCTATGAAAGAGAGTGAAATGTATGTTCCATCTACTTTATTTAAGTTTTTAGGGAAAATTCTCTGGAAATGCAATATGTAAGTTAAGATTTGAAATACAAGTTATTTTGCTTATTTTATTCAATTATTGAGTAGCTCACAAAATCTTTCAAAAATATATCCAAATATATATATATATTGAATAATATATTTGTGAGAAGCCTCAAGTAGATCTTTATTCACTGTTTTAATTTTCATAGGTTGAAGTGCTTCAGGAAATATTGGATTGAAAGTTTGTCTAGAGCAGGGACCATATCTTATTTTTTCCCCCCCTCTGGCACAACTTGGTGCTAAGTCTCAGTATGGAACCACAGAGGGCATTTCTAACAATAGAGCTAATCAGCAAGTCCTCATTAGTATCCTGCTCTGATACAATTTTTTTGCATGTTATTTTAAATATAGTTGACATTTTTCTCCCTTTGATAAATATAATCATTCAGGTAGCAACAGCTACTTCACTGTGTGAGAAAGTTAAGCATATTTTAAAATCCTATTAACTCTTTGAGTACGCTATTTTAATAGTCTACTGTTCAGAACAGTCATTCCCATCTCAGGAGCAATCAAAATGATTTAGTCACCAAAGACTGTATTGCCTAAAAGAAAAAAATGTTTAAATAATAGCTTGCACTCTACCAAAAATAGAAAGCAACAATTTTTGAGGTGAAGGTAGACTACCTCTTAGTGAAGAATTACTTCTAGTAATATAAATTGACTTCAATATCTAAATCTCAATTTTGATAATATATAACAAATTGATGTGCTTTAACAAAAGCTTACACAATTAAAAATAATTGAAAATAGTACCTAATTTTTTCTATATAATTAAATTTTATTATGATGTATTGAAGAAAATACTGAGTAGAAAATTAAGTCCAACAGTTTATTGGTAGTGTTCAGCTAATACATTTTAATCAGTAAACACATATACACACATACAGAAACTGTGTGGTACTTTGGTACTTTTCTGGGGGCTTAAATGAAAAGCTACGAAGTACACAAAACATGTTAAGTAAGGGGAAATTTCTAATAATTTTTTGTCACTTATTTAAATATAAATAAAAGCTTATCATTTGCATTATTCCTAAGGAACCACTTGGAAAAAAAAGGATACACGTAAAATCAGATTACATAAATGCAAATAATTTAAGTTGATGAAAATACCTCAAGGTTGCTGGGGGAGTTACATGAGATAACTTCTAAAAAATCCCTCTCTTTTTTTCAAAAAATTTTCAAATTTTTGAATGGATTAAAAAATGAGGCCCCCCAAATAAAACTTTTGATGTGCAATTCATGACCTCTTTTCCTCTGACTTCTAAAGAACACTCTATGGTTGGCTATTAAATTTATGTTATTAGGTTTTCAGTTGATATAATGTATTTTGTTGTTGATAGTGAAGAAGAAAGTGAGAAGGAACCTGAAAAGGCTAAATTAATTTGTATAAAGAGAGGTGGAGATGTTACTGATAGGAAAGTTTGATATCAAGGCCTACGAAGAAAAGGATAGAGTTTAGGAAAAGTTCTGTTGGGCTGGGTATGATAAGCATGGCTGATATGATTAGGGGGACTCTGAAGAAAGAAATGTTTAAAAAGAATTCGGAAAAAATGCTGAATTGTACATACAGAAATAAGAAGTAGACATACTTTTCTTACTTCTACTATGTAAATCTAAAATCTCTAGTATTATATAATAAAGTGAACATAAAAGGACTCTGAAAAGTGGAAAAAAAGAAGGCAGATTGGCTAGAAACCTTAAGACCCAAGGAAAAATAGAAAATTGTATTTATTTGTTTCTTGCTTTATGTGCTCCCGACTGGGTTCTAGAGAAATCAGCAACTGGAAACACCAATGGATGGAGACACAAAAAGCTGCAGGAAAAATCCTGCTCCCTTGAACGGACAGGATGGAAAAGGGCAGTACAGAAAAGCAAGACTTTGAGATAATAACTACTCTACTCTGGGCGAACACCACAGGAAGAATGGTGGCCTTACCATCATCCCCACCAGCCAGGCCCAGCTACAGTTCTGAAGATCTTGACTCAGTGCATTTGTATGACCTTGAAGTCATTGAAGTGTTGCCATCAAAAGCCTGTAGCCAAGAACACCTGGCCCAGTCCATCCTGCAGGGCTACAAGACTATCTTTGTTAAAGATAGAGCCCATGTACCTGGAGCTGATTGCAAGAGCCTTCAGGGAAGCATCAGAGCAAAACTAAAAAAGTATCTGTAGAAGGCAGAATGCTCAAATTGTTGAACATCAGATGCCCATGACATGTTCCTACATGGTCGATGGACTTTTGTAACTGGAGAAAGGAGCCTGATAATCATTCCAAAGAAACACAGGGAGCAGAAAGTAAGTCAGAGTAGATATTGATCCTCCAGATTGCTATCTTGAATGACACTTCTCTCTTATGCACACTTGTCCTGACAATAGACAATGATCTATAATGCAGCAAATCCCCAGGATCCTCTCATGCTTGAATTTCAGAGAATAGGCTATTCTTAATTTGACAGAATTTGGAGGAAAAATGGTAGCAATTGTAGCACATGCTTAGACATGGCAATGAATAAAGGGCCAGCGGTCGTTTGAGAGCTATTTTTCCATTTTGCAGACACTGTACCTTCTCTTCACTATCCAAAAATGGAAACAACAATCAAAATTGCCTACAGAGTCCCTGAAGCCAGTGACTATATGTTCTTTCCTTCCCTAGCACACAGTAGCTTTTCAACTTATTTTATTGGTTATAATCTATAAATTGGTTTTACAATGCTGCACCATTTTCAACGCTGATAAGGGAGTAATGATTTCTTTTAGGATTCTGAATTCTTTTTTTAGCATAAAGTGTATGTTTGGTTGATTTTATGTATCTATGAACATATAGATATATACACTGACACACATATACTACATATATATCCATTTACACATATATTTACTTATTTTTCTTTGTGGACAGGTGTCTTTAGTTAAAAATCATACATTTTCTTCATTTAAGTAAATTTCACTTTTGGTAAATTCACCTAAATGGGATTAAATGTTATGTTTTGTTATGTTGTGTTATGTTATGTTATGTTATGTTATGTTATGTTATGTTATGTTATACACAACATAATGTGCAAGGAAAGCCAGTTGCCCAGATATAATCAGTAAAAGTTAAGTCTGGGGGCACCTGAGGGGCTCAGTCACTTAAGCATCTGCCTTCAGCTCAGATCATGAACTCAGGATCCTGGGATCCAGTTGGGCTCCTGTTCATCAGGGGAGTCTGCTTCTCCCTCTGCCCCTCCGTCCTGCTGGTGCTCTCTCTCAAATACATACATACATTTAAATAAATAAATAAAATCTTTTTTAAAAAAAAAAGGTAAATGTGTAATTCAATAAGCCTTTGTATTGGGGGAAGTGAAGAAAAAGACATGACCACCAACTGACCTAGGCAACTGGAGGCTCTTCACCTTCTCCTCAGTCCTGGAAATGTGCATTCCATTTGCCTTCCCTGCTCCCAAAAGCTGCCCCAAGGATATAGGCTGGAAATAGAAATGTGGTGTGGAAGACTATTTGCATGGTATCTATGACTGAAGACAGTTAAGGCCAATATATAACCTTTTAAGATTTACTGGTCTTGCAGCTGCAGAAAACAACCTTGTAAAGGAAGCTCTTTTGCTTGCTAAATAGCCACCTACCAATATGGAATGATCTGCCTCTTTCTTTCTTCTCTCCCTGCCCTTTGATAGGGGGGCCAGATTCCAATTATACCCGGGAAGTTCCTGGGCCAATTTGGGAACCGACACTTTTATCTGGGCCCTTCAGATGAACACAATGGATTAAATGATTATCATTCAAATTAATTATGTTTTTTTTAAATTATAGAATATCTCATAAGATTGTATAGGTATATGCAAATCCTAGAAGATGAATCATAATTTATAGTATTTCAAAAGACTATTTCCTGGCTTGAAACAATTAATTTTAAATGAATCTCAGCAATAAAAATAATGTGCTGTTCCATGATATGAATGCAAAATATATTGATAAATATCAATGACAATTATGGATTGATGAGAAAAAAGTAAATCAACACTTTATTTAAAAATATGGTTCAAAACCGTAATAGCTAGAATACATGGAACAGACTGCTTTAAAATTCTCACAGGCGTTGTAAATCTTGGACCTCAAAGTCAGAAAGCTTTGGATGAAAAATGTGGGTAAGTGTGGGTAAGTGAGAATCCTATCATCGCCTTTGTGTTATCCAGTGTACTGTTGTCTACAATATTGGGCATCCAGGCATGCATACAGTTATTATGCAGGACCCACGGTCTCTGAAACTAACCCAATCTGGTTCAATTAAATTCTAAAAATTAGGGGTGGGGACCTAGAATGTAGATTGCCACCAATTCATCTAAGCGGGAGCATTAGAACAGACCTTGCCACCAACTGACAGCAAAGTTTGGAGCAAATTAAAGACAATTATTATTATTATTATTATTATTATTTAATTTATTTATTTGATAGACAGAGATCACAAGTAAGCAGAGAGACAGGCAGATAGAGAGAGGAGGAAGCAGGAACCCTGAAGAGTAGGGAGCCTGATGTGGAGCTTGATCCCAGGACCCCGGAATCATGACCTGAGCTGAAGGCAGAGGCTTTAACCCAGTGAGCCACCCAGGCGCCCCTAAAGACAATTGTATTTAAACAAAATTTAAGTAAACAATTTGAAATTTTAGTTGAGATCGAGCTTGTTTTAGGAGTTCTAACAATTTGTTTAACAATCCTAATAAACTCCTTCCAATGGTTTAGTAAACCTTTATATTTGTAATAATGTGATTATTCAAATTTGACTTCAACAGCTGTGGTCCTCAGTCATTATGGGTGCCATGAACCTCTCAAATATTTCCACAGAAGATTTTAGAGAGTAGAGTAAATTCTGGCTTGTAAATGTGAGATAAATGCATATAATCTCACCAGTGAGTAAAATTGGTAATAAAATAAGAAACTCCAGAAATAAAGGTAGTCCTCATGGATTGAATGTATATTTTACTTTATTGGCCTAAGCATTGAATTAGTTGGGAAAGGCAAAAAGTTTATTTCTCAGACATGAACATCTCCGTTGAGGGTTGGCCTCAGCTTTTTCTCCACATTTACTTTCCCTGGGGGCCTTGGCAAACTGAAAAGTATCTATATGAAATTCTGGAGAAGGAAAGAAAAGATAAATGTCAAGATATGTCCTGGATCTTAAAGATTCTCCTTTGAAGGAACACTAATCACTTCCACAAATACTTCACTGGATAAAATGTATTTCATGACAACTTAGGATAAAAATGACTACATATTTCCATCTTTTTTCTCCTTGTCTTATGTTAAATTGAAATAAATTGTGAGCATACTTTTCTCACAAGTATAAATTTCACCTTGATACAAATAGAACATGTTATATTTGCAAACTTCTTGTCATAAATTCCATTTTTAACTATTATTTTGAAAAAGATGTTTTAATATTGCTACCAAAGAATAAAAAGTTGCCAGCATATGCTTATGAGGTAATGGAATTATGATTGGGTATATTTCTTGCCTTTTCCCCTCTGTTTTAAGATAGATAATAAGGGTATGTGAATGCCACCTTCCCAACCTTGCCTTTAAGCAGGTGAACCTGCAGGCAAAACTATATTACTTCCCCAGCCAGGGTTCTATTTAGGGTCAGAAATGAAAAGGACTGAAATCTCACAGGCAGAGGGATAAAAACAGCATGATCATATTGAATATAATAGATAAATAGATAAACAAGTTTTAAAGATTAATTAATACAAACAATTCTTTTAAGTGAAGAACAAAGGGACAATAGAAGAACCTTTGGTTTTTAGGCATGTGATAACCTAAGATTTTCATCTCATTGTTTATTTTTAGGTAACCAAATAATAATGCTTAATCTAAAGAAAAATATATATATATATATTTCTGGATTTTGGATTCAGATATCCAATAATGTTTGAGTTTCAAATATCAAGACTTCTGTTGAATTTAGGGTTAGAAATGCTGAGGAAGAATTATTTATTTATTTATCTATCTATCTATTTATTTATTTATTTATTTTAGCCTATAACAAGCCAATGACCTCTTGGCCAGGTAAAAATTTCTCTGCACTTGGAATCTGTGAGAAAACTGCAGAAGGACAGTATTACCTGGCAGGTATCAGTATAGCAGACATGTATGAGAAATATATGATAGTTTTTTTGCTTGCTCTTTCTACATGGAAGAGAGTAAAAACACACACACACATTTTTTCCTTGTCTTTAGAATTCAATATTTTATCTGTACATGCCTATGTGTGCACTTCTTTTTCTAATTCAACAGGATTTTGATGTGACTTTTTGATCAGGAGTCCTCTTCAAAAACCACGGACTTTTCTTTGAGTATTTGTTTTATCTTTGCTGTTCTTTGAACTCTTAGGTCTATTTGTAAGTATCCTTCAAGTCTCTTTTCTTTTCTAATATTGGTATTCTAATTTGTTTATTGTTTTCCTTGTCATATTTCCTGCACTTGGTTTTCAGATCATTATTTTTTATAAACCTCAACAATAACTTTCCCCCCTTTTAAGTCATGTATTGAGTATTTTTTCACAAAATATTTTTTAAGTTTTATAATGTATATGGTTAAGCAGATGCATAAGCAGATGATCTGCTGGCAAAATAATATTACCGCCTCACTCGTGGGGTCTATTTCTGGTCTAACATGATCATGGAGAGAGAGAGAGAGAGAGAAATAGAGATAGAAAAGAATATACACAGTGATGTACTTTTATTTAACTGGTATAATGGTTTGAGTTCTATCTAAGAACAGACTCACTTTTGGGAGTATATATTTTGGAAATATAGCAGAACAGAGGAATTTGGCCTTATCTAAATATTGGAAAACCTGGAAAAATGAAGGTCCAGGAAGATACTCAAGAGAATCAAATAAGGAAGGTCAGGGAGGCAACAATTAGGAACTCAGCCTAAAGCTCCAAAGCAGTGGTTCTCTGAAGTGTATCCGGAAACTAAAACCATTCTCAAGAGTGCTGAGTGAATTCTCAAGCAAGTCTTCATACATCTGTGGCGTGAAGTGCACGATGGTCAACTGTATATGAAAAACCTGCTGTGAATATCATGGTTGCAACCTTTTCTAGAATAATGAAACTTCAATATATTATGAAACTTCTTCCATTCCACTTTTACATTCTCCAATGTGAAATTCTCTTAGTATTAGTAGAATAATCTTGGCCCAATATTTATTTATTGAATGCCTACTAGAATTAGGTTATAGAGCAAATATTATAGCAATAATAAAAAACACACAGTTGAAAAAGTATCAAATTCCTTTTCTAAAATTTTACTCAGGAATGAAGGGTTAAGAAATAGATTTCAAAATAATTGCACTGATATTGCTCTTACGGTGCAAATGACTAATATGTGCAGCAAAAAGTTTTTTAAATGATGGCTAATGAAACGCTTGAACGATTAAAAGCCTGCAAATCTTATACGCTTCCCACCAGTGAAATTTAATGACAAGTTGTCTGTTGAATTAGTTTGTTCAGTGAACAAATCTGAAATGCAACAATTATACAAAAGCAATACAGTACATAGAGTGACATTTTCATAAACAAGTACCTACTGCGACAAAATTTTTCTATTATTATTTTTGATGTTTCAGAGTCAATCAACCTGGAACACTCAATTTTGTAAGGTTAAGTTTTGCATGACTTCCTTTCTCATAATTGTACCAACTTGACTCTATAATAGTCATATGGGAACAGCGGATGCCTTGAGCTTGTTCTTAATTGTAACTAACATCTTTTTTGAAAAAGCAAGACAATATCTTTTCATACTTCTATTAAATTACCATAGACATGGAACTCTCTAGGCCCCATGAACTAGTAGAATATGATAAGTAGAATTCTATGCAATCTGAATGATGGGGTGCGATTTCTAACTCCTGGAGAGTTAAAAGTTGTGTCAGTTTAAGTACATCATCAGGTAACATTTTGAGGATTGACTATATATATACAGTTTTGTAATTTATCAGATTTTTTTTTTAATTTATTTTTTATTTTCAGCATAACAGTATTCATTATTTTTCACCACACCCAGTGCTCCATGCAATTCGTGCCCTTTATAATACCCACCACCTAGTACCCCAACCTCCCACCCCCCACCCCTTCAAAACCCTCAGATTGTTTTTCAGAGTCCATAGTCTCTCATGGTTCACCTCCCCTTCCAATTTCCCCCAACTCTCTTCTCCTCTCTAACTCCCCATGTCCTCCATGCTATTTGTTATGAAAAGGAATTAGGGAGAAGTGGCTGAAAAGGACACTGCTGAGGGATATGGGAAAAGGAGAGAAGCTCAAAAACTCAAGATTCCTCCCTAACATCTCTGCTAAATAACTTTAAATTGGGGGAAAATCAGTTCCTGTTTTGTTTTGTTTTTCCTAATTTCTTTATAGTAATCTGAAAGGCTCCAATTAGATGTTCATTTCAAATCCTATTTTTCTAACAATTCTCTATTTAATTCAGGTTATAAATTAGTTAGGCATACAAATACAGGTCATGTTTAAGTAGAGAATGTGCACAGAATCTGGTATGTGGGAGAGTTCCTCACTGTCCATGGTAAGAAACTTGTGCTGTTAAGACTGATTAGAGCTACTGAGTGTCACAAATATGACATTAGAAATCATTCTTTTTCCATGCTTAGTATGTTCTAGCTGAACTGTTACCAAAGAGACCATAGCTCCAACACAAGCACATAGATGGTACTCTGATTCTGATGGTTATTCACTCTGAGAATCAGAAAGTCCAATGCTTTCTCTCAGACAATTGAGTTGAAATGCTTTCTCTTCAGATCTAAGAATTTTCTAAGTACTCTGTAGTGTAGGAATCAACAGGGATTCATGTTGGATGAAATACAAATGGACACTAATTATCTTCAGCCTTGATGGGTCAAGAGTTGAACTGACATGATACTATGTGTTAAAAATGTCTTATAATGTACGAGTTTCTTTGAATTCAATCAAAGCACAATTAAAGTTTTATTTTTATAAGGAGTATAAAAATAGAAAACTTCTTTTTTAAAAAAAGATTTTATGTATTTGAATGAGAGACAATGATCAAGAAAGAGAGAAAGAGAGCACAGAAGTTGGGGGGGGGGGGCAGAGAGAAAGGGAGAAGCAGACTCCTTGCTGAGCAGGGAGCCTGATGTGGTGCTTGATCGTAGGACAACAGGATTACGACCTGAGCTGAAGACAAAAAAACAACCTACTGAGCCACCCAGGTGCTCCTAAAACTACCCTTTCTTAAGTCCATCTTTTTTAAAATTAATACTATTGTTCAAGATGTTATTTATTCATTTGACACAAAGAGATTGAAAACACAAGCAAGGGGAATGGCAGGCAGAGAGAGAGGGAGAAGACTCCCTGCTGAGCAGGGAGCCTGACACTGGGCTTGATCCCAGGACCCTGGGATCATGACCTGAGCTGAAGGCAGCCGCTTAACGAATTGAGCCACCCAGGGATCCCTTAAATGCATGTTTTAAATAACAGCTTTATTAAAATATAATCTACATACCATAAAATTCTATTTTGGGGGGGGGGGAGAGTGTGAGGGGAGGAGGAAAAAGGGGAGAGGGAGAGTGATAATCTTAAGCAGGTTCCTTAGAGCCCAATGTGGGGCTCAATCTCAAGACCCTGGGATCATGACCTGAATGGAAATCAAGTGTTGGTTGCTTAACTGATGGAGCACCCCGGTTCCCCAAAAGTCACTCTTTTAAAATGTACCATTCATGGTATATTCACAGTGATATGCAAACATCACTATAATCTAATTTTAGAATAATTTTATCACCCTAAAATGAACACCATACCCATTTTTAGTCAATCTTTTTTTCTCCCTTCTAGTCCCTATCAACCAATAAGCTACTTTCTGTCTCTAAGGATTTGACATTCTGGAAATTTCATATAAACAAATCATAAGATACGTGACCTTCTGTAACTGGCTTTTTTCACTTATCATGTTTTCAATATTCCTCCATACTGGAGCATATATAGTTTATGACTGAGCCATTTTCCATCTGATTGCACACTACAGTTTATTCATTCATCAATTGATGAACATTTGGTTTATTCCATATTTGGCTACTACAAAAAATGTATCATGGACATTTATTCTTAAGTTTTTATGTGGACTTATTATCAATTCTTTTGTGTATATATACTCAGGAGTGGAATTTCTGGGTCATGTAATACCTTAGTGTTATTCGAACAACTGGTAAATGGTTTTTCAAAGTACTGGCACCATTTTATATTTCCCTCAGCATTGTGTGGTGGTTGCAATTTGTCAATCTCATTCTCAACAGTTGCTACTGTCCTTTTCTACTTCATCCTAGTGGGTATTTCACTGTGTTTTTGATTGTTTGAATTTAAGTATCTTTTTTGTTGCTGTTGAGTATCTTTTCATGTGATTACTGGTCATGTGTGTATCTTTGTAGAAATGTTAACTCAGATGCTTTGTCCATTTTTTGTTGTAGGACTGTCTTTTTATTGTTCAATATTTAAAAGTCTTTTATACATTATGAACTCAAGTCCCTTATAAGATCTGTAACTGTCTAATATTTTCTTTCTTTCTGTTGGTTTTCTTTTCAGTTTTTTGATCATGTCCTTTGGAATCCAAAGTTGTTTTATTTTGATGAAGCTAACCTTATATTTTTACCTGCATTTGTCAATTGTGCTTTTGGTGTCATTTGTGAGAAACTATTGCCTTATCTAAATGTCATGAAATGCTCTAATTACTCAAATTATATTATTCAGATTTTTCTGACAATTTATGAAATCTCTCCTTATCTTAAAACCTACTCATTTTCATACCTACTTTCTGGTTTTCATAGATCATGATATCTTTAATTTACTTTCGCTTTTGTATTTTTTTTCCACAAAATTTTCTCTGGTGATTCCAGACTGACTTTTTCATTCTCTAAGTAACTTTAAATAAGTTAACTGTCCTAAATAATTATATATTGCTTTATTCTAAAATGTTATTTAAGAATTTCACTCAAATCCAGCTATATGCAAAACTATTTATTTCATTCTGGTTGGTATAACTTCATAAATTCTTAAGAAAATAACTCAAAGTTTATAATTTTTATAAACCCTGTTTTAATGTAAGGGGATGCTTACAAAGATGAAAATAATAGTCATCCTTTTATTTTATTTTTTTAATTTTTTTTTAAATTTATTTGACAGGTGGAGAGGCAGGCAGAGAGAGAGAAAGGTAAGCAGGCTCCCCACTGAGCAGAGAGCCCGATTCGGGGCTTGATCCCAGGACTCTGGTATCATGACCTGAGCTGAAGGCAGAGGCTTTAACCCACTGAACCACCCAGGTGCCCCAATAGTCATCCTTTTAGAAACAAAATTTTATATGCACATTTTATATGCAGTTATAACTAGTTATCAAATAGAGATATTAGGCTGGTGAAGACATTTTATTTTTATTCTTTTTTAAGGATTTCATTTATTTATTTGACAGAGAGAAAGACAGTAAGAGAGGGGATATAAGCAGGAGGAGTGGGAGACGGAGAAGCAGACTTCCTACTGAGCGGGGAGCCATGAAGCAGGCCCAATGTGGGGCTCGATGTGGGGCTCGATTCCAGGACCCTAGGACCATGACCTGAGCCAAAGGCAGACACTTAGCCAACTGAGCCACCCAGGCACCCCTGGTGAAGACATTTTAAACTTCCCTTTTTAAACACCCTCTGAATTCTCTGCATCCACTGATCTTTTTTATTATCTCTACAGTTTTGTTTTTCCAGAATATCATATAATTGGAACCATACAGTATATGACTTCATTTAGCAATCTTTATTTAAGATTCATTCATGTATTCTTATGTCTTGATAACTCACTTTTTAAAATCACCTAGTAATATTTCATTGTATAAATGTACTGCCATTTGTTGATCCATTCACATATTAGGGAGTTCTTGTTTTTTTTTTCCCAGTTTTTAACAATTATGACTAAAGTTGTTAGAAACATTCATGTTTAAGCAGGATTCTGGGGTGGCCCCACAAGTTGTCAAATCAGTGGTACAAATATCTATGGGCTCTGTGCTGAATTGTATGAAAAGACTATGTTTAGTTTTGTAAGAAATGGCCAAACTGTCTTCCAAATGCCTGTACACTTTTATATTCCCACCCACAATAAGAAAGAGATCTTGCTGCTCTGCAGCCTCAAATGCAATTGGTACTATCAGTATTGTTGTCCTTTGTGAGTTCTTAATTTTTTTTTTTATTTTAAGCATTCTAATAAGTTCATAGCAGTATCCCATTATTGTTTTAATCTACATTTCTTTAATTGTAAATAATGCTGAGCAACTGTTAATAAATTTATTTGCCATCTATATATCTTCTTTGGTGAAGTGTCTGTTCATATATATTGCTCATTTTTTAACTGCATTGTTTGCTTTTTCATTGGTGAGTTTTATCACCTCTTTGTATATTTTAATGCAAGTCACTTATCAGCTATGCTTTTTGCACATTTTTTCTAAGTCAATGGTTTGAATTTCCCTTCTTTCAATGGTGAATTTTTGAGAGATGTTTTTAATTTGAATAAAGTCCAATGCAAATTTTTTCTTTCATAAATCATGCCTTTAATATTGTATTAAAAATAAATTATCAAACTCAAGGTCACATAGATTCTCCTCTATTTTTTCTTCTAGTAGTTTTACAGTTTTATATTTCATATGTATGTCTATGGACCATTTGTTAGTTCTTGTGAAATTGTGTAAGATTTGTGTATAATTTTTTTTTTTGTATATGATTGTCCAATATTTCACAGTTTGTTGAAAGGAGTTTCCTTTTTGTGTTGAATTGCCTTTGCTCCTCTGTTCAGTTGTATGGGTCTATTTCTTGGGTCTTTACTCTGTTCTCCTTTGTGTCTGTTTTTTTCTTTTTTTTTTTTTTTAACATTTTATTCATTTATCTGACAGACAGAGATCACAAGTTGGCAGAGAGGCAGGCATAGAGAGAGGGGGGAAGCAGGCTCCCTGCTGAGCAGAGAGCCCGATGTGAGGCTCCATCCCAGGACCCTGGGATCACGACCTGAGCCGAAGGCAGAGGCTTTAACCCACTGAGCCACCCAGGTGCCCCTCTGTTCTTTTCTATATTCAATACTATATTGCATTGATCAGTACAGATTGAGAATAGGTCTTGAAGTCAAGTAATGTCAGTCCTTCAACTTCCTTTTTTTCTCTTCAATGTTTTGTGAGCTATACTTGGTTTTCTGTCTTTCTTATAAACTCTAGAATCAGCTTCAGAAGAGTTTGCAGAGAGTTTGCTGGAATTGCTTTCAAACTACAGATCAAACTGGAAAGAACTGACACGTTAAAAATATTAGATATTCCATTCCATGAACACACATTATCTGTCCATTTATTTAGATCTTGATTTCTCTCATGAATCTTGTAGTTTTTGGCATTTGGATCCTCTATATATTTGGTTAGATTTATAATTGTTCATTTTATTTTCTGGGTGTATTATAATCCAAATCATTCATTCTAGTCATTATTATAATTCTCATCATTCATTGTAATAATTTCATTTTCTGGGTGCTATTATAATTTTAAAAAAATTTTAATTTAATCTTATTTTTATTGTTACATGGGAAAGTACTTAGTTTTTGTATGTTACCCTGTATCCTACAACCTTGCTACATACCATTTTGTAAGTATTACATTCACTTTTAAATTCCAGGAGATATTTATTATTATTCTCTTTCTTTGCATAGGCAATCATACCATCTGTGAAGAAAGACATTTTTCTTCCCATTATATACATATTTTATTTCCCTTTTTTGTCTTTACACTTAAGTAAGACTTTCAGTACAATGTAGAATAGTAGTAATAGTAGTAAGTAGTAAGAACAGCCATCCTGGTCTTATTCCTAATTTTAAGAATTAAAGTCACTAAAGTAAATGAGGAGATAAAAAACAATGGTGGCAAGACTTACTGATAACACTCATATTTGGCTCATTCTGTCTAGAAAGCAGTCATGTACCATATCACAAAAGCTGAACTGGCTCACATTTTTGCTTAAAAATCTTACTGTATGAAGTAGAAACAACTCAGAAGGGATTTTATTAAAAATATAATATATTTATAGATCCTAAGTATTATTGTTTGCAATACCCTAAGATCAAAATGACAGCACAGAAACACATATGCATCCTGTGGTAAACAGTGGTATTTCATAAGTACTAAAGTTCAAGGGGAAAAAAATCAATTATGTTATTTATTCACACTCTGCAATGTATTGTGCATCATATTAACTTGGAATGATGTCTGTATTGTCTCATGGCTAGGTTTTCAAAATGCCTTGAGTTAATACACAACTGAATAATAAGAGTGTTATGACATTGGAATATATATTTAAATATTGATAATTTTATTTTCTTAAGATCTATTCTGAAAATACAGTTTATCTCTGGCATCAGTTACCACAAAAAACAATGGAATGGTCACCTTGTGATGTCATTTAAAGAGGGACACTCAGATATAGAGCACATGTAATTTGCTAAAATCAACTTAAATACAGGCTGTGAAATTAAGATGTGATACTCATAGCAAAAGCAATATTTTAACAGCTTTAATTTTGCCTCATTTCTATCAAGCCTCCTGCAAAGTTATAATAAACTATTAAAGCAACAAATAATTTCTTCTGATAAATCAGAATGGACAAGAACTTGGCACCTGGAACAGATGCCTTTTGCTTCCTTCTCCTATGCCCTTGGCAGAAGAGGTTTATTGGTCTACTAATCTTTATTCAAAAGGAAGGCAAGAAGTGTTGTTCCAGAACCAGTACAGATAAAACAATATTTCTGCCTTTTGAATTATGTAATGTATGCTACCTTACCATAGGACACCAAACATAGGATGGAAGAAAAATAACAATACAAAAGTGGAAGACAGGTAATGATCAAATTGCATGTCCCTCTTAAGTTGAAGTCTTTAACACTTGTCAACATAGATATGAGAAAATTGACATGTTCATTTATAACACATTAACATCTGTTGGCACAGTTTGCAGGAAAATAAAAATCAGTGTGAAAAACTAGACGATTATATGTGACATGTAGAAAATATTTGTCAGCTTTAGTCATCGTCTTTTGAAGTTGTATTTATGTTGTTGTGTTGAAGTAAAAGATCAAATTACACTCAAAGGAGTGGGTCTTTTTTTATAAGGACTATACTTTCATTTGAGATACAAATAATTTGTGCTTTGAATTATCCAATAAGATAACTAAAGTCAGAGTCCCAAGAGCTTTTCATCCAAATGCCCAGAATCCTGAGGGATCTGTCTTAATTGCGCTATTCCCATTCTCATAGACATTCGAGTGGTATTGAAGTCACACCCTGTCATTCCTAGTCATACTACCCATTCTTTCAGCTGAGTTAAGAGGACTGCCATCTTATGTTTTAGGAATGTCATAGAAATGATCCAATTGTTTCTATTCTTAGAACTCGTCTAAATAAAATAGATTTTACATGATAAGGTTATAGATGACAGGCAATTTCAATGCCAGAAACATGGGAAGAAGTTTATAGTTATAATACAGAACCATTTGGTTTCAATGGTTGGTTTTGATTTCCAAATTTTTGTCAGCATGGACAACTATTATCAGGGGAAGGAGATAAACATACATGTGTATGTTTACACATAAAACTTGGAGAAAACAGACTGAGACTGAGTTTGGCATGTTATTTTGATATATTACTTAATAACTTATTTTACTCAACATGTTTTTTCTATTCCAACAGAATACTTTGACAATCATCCATTTAGAAACGTTTTTGAAAATAACCTGCAACTCCTAGAATTAAATTGATCAAAATAGCTGGAGAACTATTTGACAGGCAACAAGAAGAGTGCTTGGCATGTTCTATTATGGAAGAATGATGGACATAAAAATAATAAGATGTGCTTTTTTATGAGGAGTCATCAGGAGGAGAATTTATATGTGAATAAAATACATGGAAAATATTTTCATTATTTTTGAAAGTTGAGTAATTAAATTAAACACTTTCAGCAGGAGATCATCTAACTTTTTTAAATGAGTGCAAGTCTCCAAGTACTTGTGAATTACAATAAAATGAAATATATTAGTTTTTGGTTTTAGAAGCTCATGGCCTAGCTGCCATGAAGGAACTTACTTTGAATTTGGTATTCTAGAAAACAAAATACATTCATCCACACAGAGCAGATCATTGATTTTCAATTATATGTGTATTGAGTATGCTCCCTGATGCATATTTTAAAAATAATTTTAAAAAACCTGAACTTATTATTTTATTTATAATCCTATAGTTCTCATGAATTCCAGAGTTCCTGATTGGGCTACATGTCTGTGTGTGTTGTGTGTGTGTGTGTGTATAGTTACTCATAATCTGTAGATCAGTAACTGATTCCATTAAAATAATCCGCTTAATAAACTGATCTAAACATTAAAAGTGGCTCTGAGTCTGTGCCCTCCTACAGTTTCACCTCACTCTCGCTCTATAAACAAATAGACCACATAGGCACACACATAAACATATGCAAAATCATCATAACAACCTTTAAAAGGAAGTACTATTATCATTCCCATTTTATAGATAAGAAAGACCAAAGCTCAGAAGAATTAAATAACATGGCCGATGTCGAGAAAATAACTGTACTAATAAATAAACAATAGTTTGAATCTAGGTTTTCTAACTCCAGCGCATGGCTATAAAATCATTATACTATTCGTAAAGTCTTTCTTTGCTTCATAAGGACGAATAATGTGCAGATTTTCAAATAATTTGGGGTCACTATTAAAGATCTCTGAAAGGCACCAACAATGTGTTAGTGAGTTAGCTGAGAAATTTAATGGTGACATTCTCCTAGTTCCATGGTCCAAACCTTGCTAAAATTTATATATTTTATGTATATAACAATAATTACACCATATAGCAAATGTATGTTATTTTGCACTGTAGTTAAATTACCTTTGGGAACTTATAAATAATGGGAGAGATCTGAATCAAGGTAATCTTGATTGACTGAATCATAATTCAATGAGAAAATTGTAAGAGGAATAGATAGTCACCATATTTACAAATAAATGTATGCTAAAATAGATTTCTCCTTCTTAACAATATGTTACAGATAGAATTGTAACATAGAAAGTTAATAAGCCCTACTTTCCAAAGAGGATGTGAGTTGCTTTGTGCAGGGAAATATGCTGAATTCCTCGGTGTACATCCTGTGCTGTGCAATTACCTGGACTAAAATTGAATAGAGTTCTCAGGTTTGCATCGGTTTAGAGATCTGAGACTTCTCATTGGCCTCTACACTTTACATTCCACAACAGTGGGGTTAATTAAACTTCCTGTTTTCTAATCTATAACTTATTAATAACAAATGTTAATCATTATAATAAAATCAATAGTGATTAAAATAATAGCAGCAATATATATTGAGAATCCACTAGAGCAAATATTTACTTAGTAATTTGTATATATCATCTCATTTATATTTCCTGATAGGCTGACAAAATACTTACTATCATTGTGAGTATTTACAGTTAAGAGGCCTAAGAACTGTCTAGACTCACATAGCTAATACATTATGGAACTTCTTTTTTTTTCCTCAAATGCCATTCTATTCACCATTTTCCCTATAGACTCATTCACTATAGTGTTTCCCAAATGAGGGTTTCAAGTTGGTGTTCCATTAAGTAAACGTTTTAATTTTTTTATTTTTTAAAGATTTTATTTATTTATTTGACACAGAGAGATCACAAGTGAGCAGAGAGGCAGGCAGAGAGAGAGAGAGGGGGAAGCAGGCTCGCCGCTGAGCAGAGAGCCTGATGTGGGGCTTGATCCCAGGACCCTGAGATCATGACCTGAGCTGAAGGCAGAGGCTTAACCCACTGAACCACCCAGGTGACACTAAGTACACGTTTTTAAAATGTATTGCAGCATTGGTGTTGATGCTTATTTTTTGTGTGCATATAAATAAAAATGTTAAGTATTTTCTTATAAAAAGAAAGGGACATGGACGAGAAAGACTACTTCTGCACTTGTTAAAAGTCATCAGTAACAGTTTGAGTGAATTTATCACTATTGATTTATTACCGAGTTGAGTACAGCTTACTACAGTGATGATTTTGACTTACATAATTTAAAAATATATTTTATAATTTGGAAGTATTATTTAATTTATACCCATTATAACCACTGATAGACAACAAAATTAAATTGACAAAAAGTAAGTACAAATATTTTAAAGTTAAATAAAACCCACACACTAAAGATAGGCAGATATATTCAATCTCTCTTTTTTAAAAATTCTATAAAGCTTGATTTAAGTTTATAAAAGCTGACTATGATATTAGGACTGAGTAAAAGTAGTTCATTTTGAGGATGATCCCAGAAACACTAGTATGGAAATAGGTATACATGATTCTCTTGTTATTACTAGCAGATACAACATTAAAAATAGGTGCGTAATGAATCCTGGCTCTCGTTTATAATGTAATGTCTGTTTCCACCATGAATTGGGAAGGAATAGAATCCACTGAGTTGAAATAAATCCTCTCTCTCATTTCAGTCTTGTGACTTCTTCTCTCTTATGACATTCATAGTGTTTTGCCTTCTACCAATATTTTAGTGTTCCTTCATTGAAATAAGGAGGAATAATGTGTGGATTTTCAAATAATGTTTGTCAATTTGAGTTTAATAACTTAATAACTGAAACAAATATATTAGACAGTGAAATAAATTATTTTAAGAAGAAGGGGGCAATAGATATTAACATTCCTTTGGATTAGCAGGAAAAAAAAAAAAAAAAACTAACAAACTATACATTTGGATTTCTTTCATGCCCTTAGACTTAGTACTTATTTGGAGTGATAAGAGTACTCTAAACACTTGTAATCATTGTTTCATAATATTAAAGTCTTTTTCACTGTATTTTTTATGTAGTCTTATTCTCTTAGAAGATTAAAAATGCAGACAAATCTGAGCAAAATTGGAATATCTCAGCAATAAGATCAATGTATCTAAGAGAATGTCCTATATTCTTTTTTTTTTTAAAGATTTTATTTATTTATTTGACAGAAAGAAAGATCACAAGTAAGCAGAGAGGCAGGCAGAGAGTGGCAGGGTAGCAGGCTTCCTGCTGAGCAGAGAGCCTGATGCGGGGCTCAATCCCAGGACCCTGAGATCATGACCTGAGCCAAAGGCAGAGGCTTAACCCACTGAGCCACCCAGGCGCCCCAAGAATGTCCTATTTTCAAGATACCCAGGTGGTTCAGTTGGTTAAGTGTGGGCTTCTGGCTCAGGTCATGATCCCAGGGTTCTGGGGCCCTTGCTCAGTGGGGCATCTGTTTCTCCCTCTGTCTAAAGCTCCCCCTGCTTGTGCTTGCTTTCTCTGACAAATAAAAATAATCTTAAAAAAAAAAAAAAAGAATGTCCAATTTTCAATATCTTGATCATGCAGCTTATTTTTGGTGTGTTAATGTCTGCTATAAAATCAGTTATACTTCCTCTCCAATTTGCTGTTCTGTTGTTAATCTTCCTCCCTTCTCCCTTCAATTCTTGCTCTGTAAAGAATTATTTATTCTCTATAATTTCTTGTTCGGAACATAATGTATTGTTCATTTTATTATATAGGTATAAGAACTTTTCTTTTGTTTCTTTCCTTGAACCCTAGAATACTTTCAAGGAGTCGTTATTTTTTTATTATTCCTCTCAAATCACATCAACTCAACCAGACATTCTTTATTTGTACTTCTGTTAATTGTTCTAGATTTTCATAATTCTAGTCTCATATTTAAGTTCTCTTTTTCCTGTCTATACACTCCATTAAAAACTATTAGAAAAAAAAACTATTTTACTATTTGAAATCCTAGTTTTTAATATTTTCATTGGAAAAAAATTAATTCCAGCACTTTGACCATGGCCCACCCCTCTCAGGTTATTTTGACATAGGATATTTGACTTCCTTTTCTTTGGAAATTCTCTATCTCCTGTCTGTGGTGTTGGATATTTGCTTGTTTTTAATACAGAAAGGTGCATCTCAGTTTTTATACAAATTTAAGCACATATAAAATATGTGAACTTTTATTGGTCTCAGGACGTCCATTACTAAAATGGACATTAAAATGACACAGTGTATGTGCTCTCCCAGGAACAGTGCCCAGCATACAGTAAACACAATGGAGGTGAGGAAGGAGATGAAGTACATGCACATCGATGACTTAATACAGTTAGAAAAAAAAGTGCTATCGATCAGGTAATTCCACTGGTTTCGATTTATCCTACTGAAGTACTTAACATTAAGATGAAATATTCAGCAGCCGATTATGATATGTTGAGGGCCATTTTATGTTTCCTTTTTTCTTCCCTTTCCCCTTTTAATTCTATACAAATTTTAGTACTTCTGTTGGACTTCTCAACTCATGAAGTGCTTAAATGTTTCCATATATATACTTTAAAAAACAATTTTGAGTTCTGTGTTCTAATTGTTTGCAACATCTAGTTTGCTTTTGTTCTTTTTTCATATTTTTCATAGTTTAATGTGTTTTTCTGTAAAAGAGCAATGAAATTATTGAGATCAATGTAACTTTTAGAGGGGTTGTGATATATTCTTCTTTATTAATTATTATTTGTTTATGTTTCAAGTTTTTATTTAAATTTTAGTTAGTTAACATATAGTAAAATATTAGTTTCAGGAATAGAACTTAGTGATTTACAATATCTAGCTTATTTTTGATTTTTCACTTTATGTTTCCATTTAACTTTATTTATCTTTCTAATGACTGTTAAATTTAAAGCACTGTTTATTACATGTGTTTATATATGTCTGTATATACATAAAGTTTATGCTAAAAGTTACTTCCCTTTCTCACATATATTTGTTTTGTGATTCCACACTCATACATATTTTACTATTCAAAATAATAATAATAATCCACTTTCAAATACAAATCTCAAAATTATTAAAATGTATATTTTGATATTAAAAACATGGTTTGTTATCATGTTTTGTATAATTTTCTTTTCCTTCTTGCTATTTTATGCTGATACGGTAATTACTGTTTGTTTTTTTCATTCTGTTTTGCTTTACCTTTATTTCTTATAGGAAGCTTTATTTTCTAAACCTTTTAGAGTTCAAGGGATTAAGTAATTTTTGTTTTAATAAATCTTACTCATTTTTTCTTCCCTTTTACTCTGTGTTCTCATGGCTGCTCAGAAAATAATAATAACTATGGTGGGGCTACCATATTTGAGTGTATTATGAATTATGTGATGTGCTTAATATGTGAGCTCATCCATGATAGCTCTAATAGAATCAACTCAGTGAAAATCAGTACTCTCAGCCCTTTCCATATTTTTATTTGATATTTAAAGTGATATTATTACCCCCATTAACAAATATTAGGCACTTGAAGATCCTAGCTAAGTTTAAATAGTCTTCCCAGTATCAAATAATAAGAGATAGAAGGGGGTTTCTACTTGTCTGCCTTATTCCAAAGATTGTTCTATTTCCTGGTACCCCATTCTTCCCTTTTAATTTTGTGTTTGCATATTGCTGTGATTTTATAACGCTCCTAAATATTCAGTGTCTTCATTATAAGAACCACTATTATCCATGCTTATTGATGTTTATTAACAATCCTCCATGTAAATGTATAAATATTTTACAAAATTTTGTCCATAATATCAATGACAATGCACATATCATCATTAAAATATTTCAACTTCTACTTTTTTGACACCATACTACTCTATGCTTGCTTTATTTTTGATTTGCTCCTTCCTCAGGGTGTTTTTTTTTAAATGAACATTCTTGTTCACATGTCATCATTTCATTCCTAAATAAAATTGAAAAAGAAATAGAATTTTCCTGCTTTATAATCTACACATATTCTGTATAGTCTTTAGTTCTTTTCCTTTTTGTCTCTACAATAAATTTTGCTGTTGCTCTGAAGTTTCACAAGATTCCCTGCTGGGATCTGTTAACTGGAAACATGGCCCTTGGGCTCATTCCAGTAAACCTCCCGCCATGCCTCATGCATCAAAAACCCACAGTGACTTTTTTCCTTTTACAGGTGCTTCACTACTTGCCACATTTTTCAGTTTCTTTTTTTTTTTTCTGTCTTCCCTGTCTTCCTATGCATGAAACAAAAATGATACCAGCACCGATTATTTTCTCTTGCTCGCTTTCCCTTCTTCAGCTTTTATATTTTCCTCTCTCCAATCCACCTCAAACTTTGGAATTTCTCCCATCTTTGTTTACAGTTAATGTTTTCAATTTACTGATTTTATGGCACAAAAAAATGAGAATGAGTTTCTGAGTGACTTTAGATAAGTTCCATAAAAATTTTTATTTCCATTTTTATTTAGTTTCATTCAGTATGCTCTTAAGTTTTATTAAATGTGCCCAAAGGCACACAAATAAGTGACAGTAAAACAGTGCATATCATAGTATTTTCAGTAACTTTTTTGACACATCATGACGTGGGACCATTTCTCCAATGAACTAAGCATAATCTCAGTGTAGATACGTGCTTTTAATGATGTTTATGCTCAATGTGCCTGGTGTAGTTGCATGAGTAAATAAAAAGGAAAAAATCGAATCTAAGACTATGTCTCATAAATAACCCACTATAAAACTATCAACTAATACTGGTCATTTTTTCATTAATACCACGTATTTTTGAGGAAAAGGAGAGCTGATTCTACTCTGTCTTGGGAAAAAGTAAGATCATTTCACCATAATTCTATTGCATTATATGATATAACTATTTATTTTAGGTAATTATATGATCATATACACTCAGATATAGAAAATATCATATAAAATGCTAAGTTTTTAAGTAAACATCAGTCTCCATGTCACTATTTCACATAAAATTCTATTATTCATCATGATTTTTATTTTTTATATGTATAATTCATTTGATAATGATTGGTAAAAATCCATCAATATGGGAATATTATAATATATTGCAAATACTGGAAAGTTAGAAATAACACAAAAAGTGGAAAATAGAGATAAATATCGACTTTTTGTTTCTAGGTCAGTGTGCTATAAAGAGATAAGTAGCGGGTGCCTGGGTGGCTCAGTGGTTAAGCCGCTGCCTTCGGCTCAGGTCATGATCTCAGGGTCCTGGGATCGAGTCCCGCATCGGGGTCTCTGCTAAGCAGGGAGCCTGCTTCCTCCTCTCTCTCTCTCTCTGCCTGCCTCTCTGCCTACTTGTGATTTCTCTCTGTCAAATAAATAAATAAAATCTTTAAAAAAAAAAAAGAGAAAAGTAGCAATAATTAAAATAATAGAAATAAAAATATTATTGTTCTTTAAATTTATTTTGATTATTACAATTTACAATATACATAAAGCTATGGAAGGTGTTCTGTTATTTATTTATCTTTAAAGATTTTATTTATTGATTTGAGAGAGAGTGTCCCCACGCTAGCTGGGGGAGCAGCAGAGGGTAAGAGAGAGAATCTCAAGCACGGTCCATGCCCAGCACAGAGCCCAAGGATATAGGGCTGGTTCTTACCAAGCTGAGATCATGACCTGAGCCAAAACCTAGAATCAGTTGCTTAACTGATTGAGCCACCCAGGGGCCCATTCTATTTGCTATTTAAATAAGCCACCTTGTCCTCTCCCCTCCCCCACAACACAAATCTCCTTTTTAACTTATATATATATATATATTTTTTTTTTTTTAAAGTAGGCACCAAAGGCAAGGGAAGCAAGGGCAAAAATGAACTATTGGGATTTCATCAAGATCAAAAGCTTTTGCACAGCCAAGGAAACAGTTAACAAAATCAAAAGACAACTGACAGAATGGGAGAAGATATTTGCAAACGACATATCAGATAAAGGACTAGTGTCCAGAATCTATAAAGAACTTAGCAAACTCAACACCCAAAGAACAAATAATCCAATCAAGAAATGGGCAGAGGACATGAACAGACATTTCTGCAAAGAAGACATCCAGATGGCCA
Organism: Mustela nivalis; assembly: GCF_964662115.1. Taxonomy (NCBI): domain Eukaryota; kingdom Metazoa; phylum Chordata; class Mammalia; order Carnivora; family Mustelidae; genus Mustela; species Mustela nivalis. The sequence goes on from NC_139033.1 coordinate 60,268,983, forward strand.
ACAGACACATGAAAAAGTGCTCCATATCACTGGGCATCAGGGAAATACAAATCAAAACCACAATGAGATATCACCTCACACCAGTCAGAATGGCTAAAATCAACAAGTCAGGAAATGACAGATGCTGGTGAGGATGCGGAGAAAGGGGAACCCTCCTACACTGTTGGTGGGAATGCAAGCTGGTGCAGCCACTCTGGAAAACAGCATGGAGGTTCCTCAAAATGTTGAAAATAGAACTGCCCTATGACCCAGCAATTGCACTATTGGGTATTTACCCTAAAGATACAAACGTAGTGATCCAAAGGGGCACATGCACCCGAATGTTTATAGCAGCAATGTCCACAATAGCCAAACTATGGAAAGAACCTAGATGTCCATCAACAGATGAATGGATCAAGAAGATGTGGTATATATACACAATGGAATACTATGCAGCCATCAAAAGAAATGAAATCTTGCGATTTGCGACAACATGGATGGAACTAGAGCGTATCATGCTTAGCGAAATAAGTCAAGAAGAGAAAGACAACTATCATATGATCTCCCTGATATGAAGAAGTGGTGATGCAACATGGGGGCTTAAGTGGGTAGGAGAAGAAGAAATGAAACAAGATGGGATTGGGAGGGAGACAAACCATAAGTGACTCTTAATCTCACAAAACAAACTGTGGGTTGCTGGGGGTAGGGGGGCTGGGAGAAGGGGGGTGGGATTATGGACATTGGGGAGGGTATGTGCTTTGGTGAGTGCTGTGAAGTGTGTAACCTGGTGATTCACAGACCTGTACCCCTGGGGATAAAAATATATGTTTATAAAAAATAAAAAATTTAAAAAGAAAAAATAAAAAAAAATAAAGTGAAACATAAAAAAAAAAAATAGTAGGCACCACACCCAATGTGGGGCTTCTGCTCAAGATCCTGAGACCAAGAGTCACATCCTCTACTGACTGAGCCAGCCTGGTGGCCCACATACTAATCTTTCATATAAGTTTTATATTAACATAATGCCTGAACATTCATAATTAGAAACTTGTTTATGATCAGGTTTTATGCTTTAGCTCCCCAATGTAATCCATTAGTAGCTTTTTCTTTGTCTTCTCCCATCAAACTATTTTAAATTTGAAATTTTCTTTAATCGACTAAATTTAAATTATATATAATCCTCACAATTTTAAAAATCAAATACATTTAAGTGATCAAAATATTCACAGTTCCTTCCTATTTTTTTTATTAAAAAATAGAAGAAAAGGAAATTAAACCTACTTAGTGTTTTCCTGTAAGATAAGCTCTTTCATGTTAGAAAAAATGGACACTAAAATTATAGTAAGAAAGGTTCATTTTAATGATTGACATAAAAACATAAAATAATGGCCACAGTTCAAAGAGCATAGCTTCAATGAGAGCAGAGTCAGGGTTCCTATTTATCTGTAAGAAGAGAAAATAGATTTTTCTTTGGCTCCTGAGTTAGGCTATTTTCTTGGCCTAGGCATGCCTGCTTCCTTCTTTAATACTCTGCCGTTGTAAGTGGCTTGACTGTTTTCTATTTCTGTTTCTTAGTCTCCTGCTGCTGTTGACTCATTCTAGTTTGAACCCCCCACAAGACGGTGTGGTTGACTGTACTGATGTTCTAAATATTCATTATCACAGGGGCGCCTGGGTGGCTCAGTGGGTTAAAGCCTCTGCCTTCTGCTCATGTCATGATCCCAGGGTCCTGGGATCAAACCCCACATTGGGCTCCTTGCTTACTGGGGAGCCTGCTCTCCCTCTGACTGCCACTCATCCTGCTTGTGCTCTCTGTCAAAGAACTGAATAAAATCTTTAAAAATAATATTCATTGTCACAACCTACCATGTCCCTTCTGTGGGTTTCTCAGTAGGAAAATTGCACATACCAGCTCTCTTGACCACACTATGCCATACCACTTGTTTGGCCAACATAATGTTGGAAGTGCAGTGTATCAGTTCCTTCCAATTATCACTTTGAAGCAGATGCTGGTTTAAGTCAGAAAATTGTTCAATGTATCTTTTCCTCCTCTACCAAGAGACTGCTATTGTTTGAATAGAGGCTTTATTCTATCAAGCTATCTCCCAAACTGAAGAAGAAATGGAGCAAGTGAGTAGTCAACCACAATGGATATGTACCACAAGCAAAAAATTCCTTATTGTTATGTTATGACACTGAGATGTTGCAGTGATTAGGTATTTTGGAATAGTACAATCTAGCATAATAAAGAAATCATGAGATCAGTTGCTTAGTCATTAATGTAAGGAATTTATCTTGGATGGAACTATTTTGCCATATGAATCCATAAGTTGATAGCTTATTTATAGATTGATTACATTTTAGTATCTTAGCTAACCTTAGTTAGTTACCTATGGCTATCAGAGAAGATTCAGGAAGCAACACACATGATGTAGTCATAGATAATATCTCAGAGGTGAGTTGTGGGCATGGCACACATGACTTTAAAAGTAAGTCGCTTAAATGGGAGGCCAACTTGCCTGTTCAAGTTAGATTCAGAAATACATGCAATGTTTTGAAACCATAGATTATCTTCTAGAGAAAAGTGAATTCAGATGTTTAAATGTAGACACATTTTCAGAAAAAGATTTTTTAAAGTTTAGAATATAAATCCCTTTTTAATTCCAACATGTCAATGTATTAAATGTCATTATAACATAATTTTAAAACCTGTGCAATAAATTTTAATCTACAGAGATTACATTTATAATGAAATCTTCTCTGTTCTCCTTTGTGAAATAAAATGTCATTGGAAATAGTTTCAATGTGACCTTTATTCAAAGTTGCTACTATTACATTACACTACAATATCTTCTTTTAAAATGTACTACATTAAATAGAACTGTAGGAAAGAAAAATCACTAATTATACTTGAAAATATCCACTTAACATGCTTATAAATTTTCATTCACTTAGTCATTTGCTCATGCCTTTATTTGTTCAGTGAATGTTTATTAAGTGTTCATTATGCACCAAGGATCTATGCTAATTCTATGAAAAGTATCAGTAAAAAACACACCTGTCCATATACAGCTCTCTCAGCATAGATGCCATTAAACTAAAAAACATAAATATCAGTATTCCATAAGTCCTGAGTGAATTCCATCAGTCATCTTCATTTTAACTAATATTTTCATGGGCCAAAATTAAAAAGCCAGAAACTAGATTTGGAACTATCCCAACCACAAAATGAAATGATAATTATGTGTTGTGGTATAGCTATTAGCTATCACTACTACAAAAGCAATCATTTTACATAAAATGTATTAAACAGCATGTTATACACCTAAAATTCCACAATGTTACACATCAAATACATTTTAACACAGAAAAGTCAAATCAAAAGAAAACAACCAGAAAGTGTGATAAACACAGATTTTGCACTAGAATGAATAACAGTAGAATACCGAATAATATAAATTAAGGTCATGGAGGATCTTTAAGATTAAAAGAGATGAAAAAAGGATATTAAATATAATGATGAACAAGTACAATAGATTAAGACAATGTAAAGTCTGAGGGTCAGATTTTTGTCAGAAAAGGGTAACTCAAAGTACTAGATTTTAGATATGGAAAAGTTTTTTATTTTTTTTTCAATTTTTATTATGTTATGTCAGTCACCATACAGTAATTCATTAGTTTTGGATGTATGTTCTATGATTCATTGTTTGCATATAACAGGTTTTTTTTTTTTTAATGAGGAGTTCAAGAGGTAACTATACCTGAATCAGAATCAAAATAAGTCTTGACTTTGTGGGATAAAATTAATTATGCTTATTCCAAGTTTGATTTTTATAAATTAATTTTCTTTGATAATAGAACCTGGTTGGCGAATACCTGGAATGAAGAGAAAAGCTCAGCATTTTGTTCTATTAAAGCTATATCACAGGCTTTCCCAATATAAAACTAACTATGTATCAGATTTACACTATAACTTGTCTATATTTGGCAGGCATATATGCACTCTATTATACTGTTTCCTCTCTGAACACTTGACTCTTGTTCTGAAGGAACAACTCAGCATCTTTCCAGCCAACCTAATACAATTGGATTTTGATTAATATTTGAGTGGAAAAGATAACTTGGGACAACATTCTTATCTGACAAACCTTGTCATCAACTGTTTAGAAGTGGCAAGGTTAAAAGTCCACTATTCCTACAGAAAGATGACACCAGTGCTATTTCATTAGTTCCCGTTTTATTTTTTCTCCCACCTGATTGAGTATGGAGAATATATTTTGCAATAAACCCATAGTCTTGGGTCACCTTTATTATGAAAACTTGAGTATTTTGTCTAGAAAAATGCACTCTAGTACAAAATAATGTGAAATAATAATCTATGTAAATAATATTTTAAAGAAATATTTCTTTAGAAAAAAATGAAGTGTATTTGGATCATATTTAAAATAGCTAACATGGTAAAAAATTGAAGTGTTTGCTTAAAACTTTTACATAATGATATGATTTTATTTTAGTCAGTTTGAATATAAAAATAAAAGTTCACATTGGATTTGATGTAAACTTAATTTAATTTAATTTTATATATCCAGTTATTTAAGAAAGCCTAAATTTAGCTAATGCTGCCCATAGTTAGGTACACTGTTTAAATACTTTTTTAAATGATTCTTTTATTTATGAGATTCAGGGAAATTGTTTTTGAAGGAAATATTACAGTTATTATTTTCCTTATTTTATACTCGAATTAAAGTCAGTGGTTTAGAATATAAATATATGTACTTTTTGTTTGTTTGTTGTTTTTAAAGAGAGAGTTCAAGTGTGGGGAGGAGTGCCAGAGGGAGAAGGAGAGTGCCACCTGAAATGGGCAGATCTTATGACCCTGAGATCATGACCTGAGCCAAAATCAAATGTCAGAAGCTTAACTGACTGAGCCACTCAGGGACCCCAGTCCTTTTTAATTATAGAAGTCTACATTTTAAGGGTGGAAAACTCTTGCCTGATTAGCCTGAGATATTCCAAGTCTACCCACAGGGGTGCATAAACTTCAGGCTCCTGGCTACCTCTCCAACTTGGGAAATTGGTTTTTGCCTTCCTTAGTTCTCTTTGACATCTCAGTTAACACTCCCTTTAAAGCTTCTATTCTGCAGTGTTGTATAGCCTTTAGCATTGTCCTATAATGTTCCTTTGTTTCATCTTTAAAAATGTTTCATCTGTAAAACAAAGCATGCTAGAGGGAATATACTTCAACAATAATAAAGGCCATATATGAAAAATCCACAGGGAACATCTTCCCAAATGGGGAAAAACTGTCCACTCTCATCACTTTACTTAACACAGGACTGGAAGTCCTAGCCATAGCAATCAGACAACCAAAAGAAATAAAAGACATCTAAATCAGCAAGGAAGAAGTCAAATTTTCAATATTTGCAGATGGCATGATACTATACATAGAAAACCCAAAAAGACTATACAAAAAAAAAAAAAAAAAAGTTAGAACTGATTAAAAAAAATTCAGTAAAGTCACCTGATACAAAATCAATGTACAGAAATCTGTTGCATTTCTATGCACCAATAATTTACCAGCAGAATGAGAAATTAAGGAACCAATCCCATTTACAATTGCACCAAAAACAGTAAGACACTTAGGAATAAACCTAAACAAAGAAGTGAAAGATGTATGCTCTAAGAACTAAAAAATACTGACAAAAGAAACTGAAGTGCCACAAAGAAGTTAGAAGACAGGAGTGCCTGGCTGGCTTAGTCAGTTAAGTGTCTGCTTCGGCTCATGTCGTGATGTCAGGGTTCTAGGATCTGCATCAGGTTCCCTGCTCAGTGGGAAGTCTGCTTCTCCCTCTCCCATTCCACCTGCTTGTGCTCTTTCTCTCTGTTATAATCTTAAAAAGGAAGGAAGGAAGGAAGGAAGGAAGGAAGGAAGGAAGGAAGGTAGGTAGACGGAAGCAAGGGAGAGGAAGACATTTCAAGCTCATGGATTGGAAGAATAAATATTGTTCAAATTTCTGTATTACCCAAAGCACTCTACATATTTAATGCAGTCCCTATCAAAACATTAACAGCATTTCTGGGGCGCCTGGGTGGCTCAGTGGGTTAAGCCTCTGCCTTTGGTTCAGGTCATGGTCCCAGGGTCCTGGGATTGAGCCCCGCATCGGGCTCTCTGCTCAGTGGGGGGCCTGCTTCCCCCTCTCTCTCTGCCTGCCTCTCCGCCTACTTGAGATCTCTGTCTGTTAAATAAATTTTTAAAAAATTTAAAAAAAACCATAAACAGCATTTCTCATAGAGCTAGAACAAACAACCCTAAAATTTGTACAGAAATATAAAAGTCCCCAAGCACCCAAAGAAATCTTGAAAAAGAAAAACAATGCTGGAAGCATCACAATTCTGGACTTCAAATTATATTACAAAGTTGAAGCAGTCAAAGCTGTATGGTACACATAGGCATATAGATCAATGGAACAGAACAGACAACCCAGAAATAAAGTCACAATGACATGGTCAATTAATCTTGAACAAAGCAGAAAAGAATGTCCAGTGAAAAAAGGCTCTTCAACAAACGGTGTTGGGAAAACTAGACAGCAACATGCAAAACAATGAAACCGGGCCGCTTTCTTACACCATACACACAAAAAAAATTCAAAATGGATGAAAGACCTAAATGTGAGAACTGAAACCATAAAATCCTAGAGGAGCACATAAGCACTAACCCCTTTGACATCAATCATAGCAGCTTCTTTCCAGATGTGTCTCTGGAGGCAAGGGAAACAAAAGCAAATTTAAACTTTTGGGACCACACCAAAATAAAAAGCTTCTGTACAACAAAGGAAATAATCAACAAAAGTAAAAGGCAATGTACGGAATGGGAGAAGATGTTTGCAAGACGGCTACATATCCAATAAAGGGTTAGTGTCCAAAATACATAAAGGACTTATAAAACTCAACACCCAAAAACAAATGGGCAGAAGACATGAATAGACATTTTTCCAAAGATGACATTCAGATAGTCAACAGCTATGGAAAGATGCTCAATATCACTTCTCATCAGGGAAATACAAACCAAAACTACAATGAGAAAATACCTCAAACCTGTCACAATGGCTAAACTAACAACACAAGAAACAACAAGTGTTGGCGAGGATGTGGAGAAAGGGGAACCCTCCTACTGGTGGGAATGCAAACTGACGCTGCCACTCTGGAAAGCAGTATGGAGGTTCCTTAAAAAGTTAAAAATAGAATTACCCTACAATCTAGCAATTGCACTACCAGGTATTTACCCAAAGTATACAAAAATACCAATTCAAAGGAATATACGCACTCAGATATTTATTGTAGCATTATTTACCTAAGCTAAATTATAGAAATATCCCAAGTGTCCACTAATAGATGAATGGAGAGAAAATAATGATATCTATCTGTCTATTCTGTATCTATATCTCCAATGGAATATTATTCAGCGATAAAAAATGAAATACTGCCATTTATACTGACATGTATGAAGCTAGAGAGTATTGTGCTAAGCAAAATAAGTCACTCAGAAAGAAAAATACCATATGATTTCACTAATATGTGGAATTTAAGAAACAAAACAAACTAGCAAGGAGAAAAAAAGAGAGAGCGAGAGAGAGGCAAACCAAGAGACAGACTCTTAACTATGGAGGATAAACTGATGGTCACCAGGAGACAGTGGGTAGGGGATGGGTACAATAGGTGATGGGAATGAAAGAAGGCACTTGTTGTGATGAGCACTGAGTGTTGTATGGAAGTGTTGAATCACTATATTGTGCACCTAAAACCAATATTACACTGTATGGTAACTAACTTGAATTTAAATAAAACTTTAATTCACCAGTTAACTTTAGTTTCCAGTCTTAAGGTATAAAGGCATCCTTTAAAGGTTTTCATTGCTGTGTATTTTAATATGATTTTGGAAACAGACTGTGCTAAACGACCTTGTGTCCCACTTCTAGCCTATCAATAAATGGAAGAGTACAAAGCCCATTTAGAGACAATTCTGAATTAAATTTTTAATTTTCCTTTTCTATAACTAAATATTTCATGCTTTTATTAAATAAAAACATCTCTAAATAGGTCATTTCTCTGTAGATACTTTCAGAAACAAAAGTAATAAGATGCACTTGTGATAGTCATGCTGGAAATAGAAAAAAATGCCTAAATTATGAATACTTTTACAAAGAGGAATGGACAATTAAGGTGAAATTATTAGGGAGAACAGATGTCTGACATAATAAAAATCTGAATTATAAGGCTCTGAAAACCCTGTTCAATTACTTTGAAACACATATAATAATCTGAGTCAAAGACTAATTAAATGAATCCTGATTGGTTATACCAAAGCACTAAGGATCATTTAGAATTTGGATAAGCAACGTTTCATAGTTAAAAACAGTAGGTAAATCTGTCTTCTTTATTTTGTTTATATTATGAATGCACAATACGCTTTGAAAGCTGTGTTGTTAAGGCAAATAATTCATTTGTGAATTAAGCTAGCAGAATAAATAACATGAGAGTCTAATATATGTATTTTAAGACACTGAGGTATTTGGGGTCAATTTTGTTTTTAAAGTAACTCAAAGCAAAGGCAAAGATACATTTAGGGATAATGTATCATTTTGCTTGCCTTCAGCTGTGTGAAACAATAAGCCTTTTAAAAAAGACTTGGAGGAGAAGGTGGAATTTGAAACAACTTAACCTGACTCCATTCTGCATGTGTGTTCTGTCCCTGCCAGTCCATACCATAGGCCACCAGAAACACTTGACAGGGAAACTGATAATAGATATATAAGTAAACAATGTAATTCAGAAATGATAAGTGATGTGAAGGAAAACGGGAGAGGGGAGCGTGAGAGAGGGTAATAGGGTGGTCAGAGATATGCTCTTGGAAGAGTGTTCCTGGTGAAAGAAATGGCCAGTGGCAAAACCCTGTGACACAGGAATGGCTTAAGGAACTGCAAAAAGGACTGCAGCAAGGAGAGGACAGGGGAGCAAGTTTGTTGATGAGTTTGGCAGGGTTCTCAGACGCCAGATCGTCGGCAGACCTGGACGCCTGGTAAAGACTTATTCCAAATGTAATGAAAAGCCACTGAAAGGCTTTCAGTAGAAGAATGGCATGATCTGAGTCATGATCATGAATGATGTAGATGAATGGCATGATTCAGTAGATGAATGGCATGATTCTGAGTCAGAAGTTCTGACTCCTTTACCAGGAATGAATTAGAAGGGGGCGTGGGATGGTGGGTAACACTAGCAGCAGAGAAAACATTCTAGGGCTTATTTCTACAGTCCAGGGGAGAAATCAGGGTGGTATGGTGGTGGTCAAGATATCTGGCCAAGTTCTGGCCAGCTGTCCTGGGATGTCTTCCCACCATCACTGTTACTGGTTATACTCACTAGGTCTCTATGCCTTCACTTTACACTGAGTCTCTTAGAGCCTCACTATATACTTACACAGGTAGAGTACTGAATTTCTACCTTGTAGTTTTTTCCTAATCCAGATCATTTAATTAACTTGTGAGTGTATCTAGGGAAGATGATTATGCTCACAGCTGGAAATACCTGCTTAATTTATAGGTCCAGGGGAAAGGCACAGTTGGTGTGGGAATAAGTGTGCATGTATGTGTGTATAAGACCTATCTCAAACTGGCTTCCAAAGACTCAATTTCCTTTATTCCTTGATTGGGACATTAAACACGGGTAATGAGCATGATGGAGACATTCAAATATTCTGGGAAAGTCTTTTTACTCACTCTGCCTCAATTTCCTTATCTGTTAGATCTAAAATACGTTTTCCAGGTTGAAAGTGACCAAAGAATTCTGTTTCTGGACTTGAACACAGTATCTAATGATTCCACTTGACCCAAAGAATTAGGACATTACTGGTGTGTATGTGAGTGCCTATTGCTTAATATTTAAATCAGCTTGGGTCTCCCACTATAGTATAATTCTTAAACAAACAAACAAAAAAAGACTTGGAGGAAAATGGAAACATTATCACGTATAGCAGGATATTCAAAAGAGAGGCAAGTACCAGATATGATAAAACTGGGTCCTGGCTGTTTCTTGGTGATTCTCTGGTTCACTTTGTTTATGATGCTAGTCTTGCCTCAAACTCCATGTTTTCATGTTTATAAGATGACTACTATCCCAATCTAGGGCTATTGGCTCTCTTTTTCCTATCTAGCGTGAAAGAGAGAAGGCTTCTTTAATAACCATGAGAGGAAAATTTTTCCATTTGGATCAGAAAAATACAGGATATGGACTTACCTATACCTAGTAACATTTATGTTGAAAACACTCTGTTCTATATCCTTATTCAACTTAGCCTATTTCTACATTAATTACAGACAAATGTGATTGTTTATACTGATCAGGACCCACTGCTGGACTGGAAAATGCATTTGGTTTCTTCTGATTTACGAGATCTCTGTAGGGGAAGAATGGTTAACTGTCGACATTGAGTTTCTTTCAGAATGAAGAAATTAATTGCCAGGCTAGCAACCAATGCCATCGACTACAGAGGAAATTATATATATTTATATTAAAGAAAATACTGAATAAAGCAGCTCAGGTGGAAGTAAGCAGATTTCATAAGTTTCTGACATTTGCAATAATTACAATGTGTTGTCAGGGATATGTAAAATTTTATTATTTTTTCAATAAATGTATTTTTACTATTTAATATGTGTTGGATGATCATAGATAATAGCAATATAAAGATAAATAAGATGGGGTACCTGGGTAGCTCAAATGGCTAAGTATCTGCCTTCTGCTCAGGTCATGATCTCCAAGTCTTGGGATTTCATCAGGGTCCCTGCTCAGCCCCTCTATTCATGCTCTGTCGCTCATTTTCTATCTCTCTCAAATTAATTAATTAATTTAAAAAATAAAGACAAAGAGAATTTAGCACAAGTAGGTTAGAAGTATAAATATTCACAACAGAGTAATATAGTATTTTCTATACCAACCTATGACACAAATTTCTTCTGTAAACCACTGAATACCAATGTGAGTGTACTCATATTATTTTGTGACTCTGTTCCACTTGATCATCATCAGTGATGTACTTCTCTTGGATGTGTGCCTGGCCTGGATAAGCACATAAATTTACCTCATTTCTTCTCAGCTTTGCCTGATAGCTTACACCTAGGAATGTACTTCAGGACATTAACTTAAGATAATTAGATTTGAAAGTATATTTGTGTGCTTAAACTTAAAAAAAAAAATGTGTCCAATCATGTTGACCAGAAAAGAAAAATAAGACTTTATGCAATTAGAGAAAAGAAGAATGAATTTGGAAAGGATACGCAAGGATGAACCACAAACCTAAGACCATAAGAACTTAGATGCCATCTGCTTTCTTAGCTCTAGCTTTTCATGAACCCCAGCCTCATGGTGATCCTTAAGCCACTCTAATATCATTTTAATACACATTTTTGCTTAAACTATCTTCAGTCACACTTCTCTAAATTGTGATGAATTGATTCCCAAATAGTGTAGGCCATATGGACAAATAACTATTGTTATATTTGTGATGAATTTCAGGCATTGCACTAGACGATGAGAGACTATGTGGGCAAGTTTATTTAAGCTATATCTCAAGGACAACTGGTGTCCTAGTTGGATAGTCCCAATCCATATCTATTAATTAATCACAAAGGCTACACTTATGTAAGAAACCATTACAAGTTCTTCAATTATATGTCCCACATAACTTTGCTAAAATCTAAAAGAAAATAATATATATTTTAAAATACACCTAGCTCTAATGGTCAGGATAAATAAAAGTGAATCTATACTTAAATATGGTATGTATATTTGCATTTGACATGACACTATACAACCTAAAGACTCCACTAAAAAAAAATGGGACATAATAAATGAATTCACTGAAGTTGCTGAATATAAAATTAATACCCACAAATCGGTGGCATTTCTACACATTAATAACGAAGTAGCAATAAGAGAAGTTAAGAAAACAATTCCATTTACAATTGCATCAAAAAGAATAAAATACCGTGGAATAAAGTTAACCAAAGAGGTGAAACATCTGTACTCTGAAAACTATGAAACCTTGATGAAAGAAATTGACGATGACACAAATGAATGGAAAGATATTCCATGCTCATGGATTGGAAGAATTAATATTGTTAAAATATTCACACCATCTAAAGAAATCTACAGATTCAATATAATCTCTACTTTCACAGAACTAGAACAAATAATACTAAGATTGTATAAAACTATAAAACACCCTGAATAGCCAAAGCAATCTTGAGAAAGAATATCAAAGCTAAAGACATCAATCCCAGATTTCAAGATATACTATGAAACTATAAAAAATCAAAACAGTTTGGTACCCATGCAGAACCAGACATAGATATAACAGGATAGAGAGCCCAGAAATAAATCCACACTTACATGGTCAATTAATGTATGACAAAGTAAGGTTATACAATGGGGAAAAGGCAGTGTCTTTGATAAATGAAGGGGAAAACAGGACAACTACATATGAAACTGGACCACTTTCTAACACCAAACACAAAAATAAACTCAAAATGGGTTAAAGTCCTAATGGGAGACCCCAAACCATAAAAATCCTAGAAGGGAACACATGCAGTAATTTCTCTGGCATTGGCCATAGCAACATATTTCTGGGTGGATCTGAAAAGGCAGGGAAGCAAAAGCAAACAAACAAAAAAACTATTGGACTTGCATCAAAATAAAATCTTTCTCACAGTGAAGGAAATCATCAACAAAACAAAGAGGGAACCTTCTGAATGGGAAAAGATATTTGTGAATGATATAAGGGATGATGTGCTAATATCCAAAATGTACCTAAAAACCTTATACAACTCCACACCAGAAAAACAAACAATCCAATTTAAAAAGGGGCTGAGGGACTGAATAGATATTTTTTCAAAGCAGACACAGATGGCCAACAGACATAAGAGAAGATGCTCAATATCACTAATCATCAGGGAAATGTAAACCAAAACCACAGAGAGGTATCTCACCTTACACCCATTGGAATGGCTAGAATCAAAAAGACAAGATACAAGTATTGCAGAGGATGTACAGAAAAATGAACACTTGAGCACTGTTGATGAGAATGTAAATTGGTATAGCGGTATGAAAACAGTGTGGAGGGTCCTTAAAAAATTAAAAAAAAAAAGAGATACCATATTATCCAATAATTCCACCACTGGGTATTTAACCAAAGTTAAGTAAGCGAATCTTTCAGAACTTTATTGTGAACATTAGGGAATCTTTTTAATAACCAATAAGGTACTACATGTTGCCATAGTTTGAAAAGACAAGCAGAGTTTTCATTTTTATGTGACGACTTGCAACACAGGTGAACACATTAGTTTATACCTGTATAATGCTTAAAATCACTTTATTGGAAACACTCAGCCAAAAATCCCTACGTGTGTTTTGAAAAAGCTCCATCTCTGATTGATGTGTACAATTGATTTTTGTTTAAGTGCATTTAACATTTGAGAAACTATTCATCAATGAAACAAACAGCACAATGAAAGATCAGTCCTCTGAGTCTCCTGTAGCAAGGGGGAAAATAAACCCAATTGTGAAAATCTTCAGTGAAGCAAAATAAACTAAGTAAAGTTCATCTTCCATCTGGATCTATTATTCAATATTTTAAGCTATCTTCTGGATAGAAATAAGAGAAGGAAATTCACACTATTACACAGGTGTTATTTGTTAAATATTATCTGCACTAACACAATAAAGGTTTCCTACTCAAGAGGATTTGATACATTGTTAATCCAAAGAAAAACAGAATTAATTATATTAAATTTGCTGTAAGAATATGCTTACTGGCTTTTCAGATGTAGTCCAAAAATAATTTTAAAATTGAGGTAAACAAAAGGAAGTTTGTCATTGGCTTTGACTAATTATTTGTGAAAAACACACATAAAATCACATTTCCTCATTTTTCAAACATTATCTTTTTTTCCCTATCTCTTATGTTCTGTGAAATTAAAGGCATCCTACTATGACCTTTTTAGTATTCCGTAATTTGATTCGCTTGCCATGCCCAACTTTCCCTGTTTACCACCCTAGGAACCTGTGATTAGAAGAGACAGCCAGTCAAAATGGAGAATATTGAAAAGGTCAAAACAGTCATATTCACTGTACAACTTTTCCAGGACAAAAAGGAATATTTACATTTTGAAATATGCTGCAGATGACAAAGTGTCAAAAGAAATAAAAGTGGGCAAGACTGCATTCAGCTTATGAGAGCAAACATAAAAGTCAAAGAGACCCAGGAAGGTGTTAAAATTAGTAGTAATCCTTGTGTTTATTATTTTGGATTTCTTTTTTTTTCTTTCTTTTTTTTTTTTTTTTTTAGGCCTTCAGTGGATGCCTGGATGGCTCAGACGGTGAAGCTCTGCCTTCAGTTCAGGTCATAATCCCAGGATCCCGGGATTGAGTCCCATATCAGGCTTCTTGCTTAGCAGAGAGCCTACTTCTCCTTCTGCCTGCCACTCCCCATACTTGTGCATGCTCTCTCTCCCTCTCTCTGACAATTAATTAATTAATTAATTAAGCCTTTGTATTGATATACCCAAAGTTACTGACACTTGAAAGCAAGGCAAAAAACTGCCTTAATTTCATAATTTTCTGACAATTCATGGAGTAACTCATTTTTAAGTTTTACTAGAGTTAAAATGAGTGTTCTCCAATTCAATTTAAAAAATAAATGAATAAGGGATGCCTGGGTGGCTCAGTGGGTTAAAGCCTCTGCCTTCGGCTCAGGTCATGATCCCAGGGTTCTGGGATGAAGCCCCACATCTGGCTCTTGCTCAGCAGGGAGCCTGCTTTCTCCTCTCTCTCTCCCTCTCTCTATCTACTTGTGATCTCTGTCTGTCAAATAAATAAATAAAATATTTTAAAAAAATGAATAAGAGTGATGTGAGCAGTGCATTAATGCATGATATTTCCAGAGTGGGAAAGTCATTGGACAATTAATATATGTTTTATTAATATATGTAGCCAGTTTTCTGACAAGGATTTACAACATTTTGGATTTCTGCTTGTTAAGTGAAGCTAACATGCTTTGTATGAATATCTTTTAAGAATGTATTTAATTTCCCTGAGTGTACTTTATATGCTTTCAAATCATAGAAATCTAGAAACTCAAATCATAGAAACTCTGTATAGGCTATCACAAACTAGTATTTAATGGAGGAAGTACATTCCTCCTCTTAGTAAGTATGGCTTTAGTGTTTAATATGTTCCGAGCACTATTTGACTGTTTTGCAAAATTGTGGTAACAACCAAGATGATGACTTTGGTCTTGATTAGACATAAGACAAGTTAAAGAGGTAAAATAGAGACATAAGCTGATAAAAAGTAGCACAAAAAGAGATACAAATAATAGATATCTTATCAGAGCATCAGTTTGCCTTTTGAAGGCTATGGAATTTTAGTTAGAACCTGAATAGAAGAAATAGCATTAAAAAGAGTTACAATAAAAATATGTCAGGAGTTTCAAATTTGAATGGAAAGGAAAATTGAATGCAAGGACAACAATAATTGGAAATAGTGGAAATTAACTTCAGAAAGTAGCTTGGACTTGAACATAGACTGTTTTCAGTAATAATCTCTAAATTTAGAAAAAATAGTCACTGGGGATGATTGTTAAAAATAAAATCCCATAATAGAGCATTATCAGGGAAGAAGATAGGATAGTTCATTACCTGAAACACATGAGTAGGATTAAATGTAGGTTATACTCTTGTGGTCCAAACTCAAGGGGGAAACCTAAATGCAAACCACAATCTGAGTTCTACTACTGAGACAAAACAGGATGACAAGAAGTTCATTGGAGGCATGTTGTCCTATAAATAGACAGTTGTGAGAAAATGACACATTTTATTCATTTTTACAAAATCTTTAAGAAAGCAATTGTCTATATTAAACATAAGGCTACTACAGAAAAGCAAAGATTAGAGATGAGAATAAAATGCAACTGAACCAAAATTGCTATAGGCATAAAAAACTTCATTGTTTGTATAAAATAGGGACAAACAGTGAAGGTAATTGAATTTAATGCACAAGAAACAAATTAAGGAAAAGCCTCCAGAATGCATGGGAAATGCACAGATAAAAAAAATAGAGACACAGTAACAAACAGAAGGTAATTCACCAGAAACCATCAATAAATGATCAGTGTTCCAATAAAGAAAAGATGATAAGAATAAAGCAGTGATCAAAAGCAAAATAAACATATTTTAGATAAAAGGGAAAAAAGCAACACATATCAAACCAAACAACAGTGAAAAGCAAATCTGAATGCATTAGACAGCCAAAATAATTAATATAAAACTATTACTATGTTTTTGAAAAATATGTTAAAGGGTATCAAAGCAAGAAGAAGAGATATTCATATAAGACAAAAATGAATGACAGTTGAGAAATCTAAAGAGATAATTTTCAAAATACTATTCACACTTAAGTTTTTATAAATTATAAGGGTAATAAAGAAATACTGGCAGTAAATATATAACCAAGAACTTACTTCTTATTAAATATGAGTTTCTACAAATCACCAATAAGCTATTTAAATTAAAGGTATTGATATAGGAAAAAGTTGGTAATTAAAGAAAAAAACAGCCTGCAGAAATAAAGTAACTACAATTGTTAATTGCAATTATGTTTTTGCATGGAGGCTCCCATTACTAGAGTGCAAAGTTTTTATTATAGTAACTAAATTTGCTTTTTATAATAGCAAATTTTAACAGAGTTTCCCTCAAAATATTTATAGATGCTTAAAAATGTATAGATAAGTGAAATGCAATAGAAAAACAAATGCTGATATTATACCCAAATAATTCTTAAACTATTTTGATTAAATGAATGAAAAGGACAAATGGGGAATAGAAACAGCTCAGAAAATGTGGTTATGCCTCCCACCACAGACTAAAGGCAGAAGATTGAAAGTGCTGAATTCACATCTTCAAAGGGATACAAGGAACTACTTTTTATAGCTTGGTTCCAAATAATTTAAAATATTTTGTTAAAAACAATGAACTGAAAAATTTGGCAAAGGTTACCAATACAGAGGTGCCTGGGTGGCTCTATCCATTGAGTGGCCTTGCGTTTGGTTTTGACTAGGATCATGATCTCTGGGACTCCAGCTCCTTACTTAGCATGGTGACCCTTGTCAGCTTGTCACCTTACTCAGCTTGTCCCTCTCCGTCAGCTCCTCCCCCTGCTTGCACTCTCTCTCTCTCTCTTAATCAAATAAATAAATAAATAAAATCTAAGAAACAAAAAGCTTACCAATACATAGTTTATATAAGATGAAGTACAAATGCTTAGTAAGGATATGGTATATTTAAACTTACTGGAAGATAAACAATTGCAGATTTTAAAAAGATACATAAAAACAATAACTCATGTATGATGAGGTGTATGTCCTAGAAGCAATGGTGGAAAACAAAAATTGATAGAAACAAACATCACAATAATTTCTAGGGAATCTTAGAAAATTACAAATTGGACCTCTTACACAGTTTAAATCTCTAGATTCAAAATCTGATTGTATCCTAAAGCATTTTAATTTTCTTAACTTTTAGTCCTACGATTAAAATTCATGCCAACCTGTAACCTTGTAATGCAATCTTCATAAACTAAGGAAACTCTAATTGGTTCTCAACTGTTTCAAACAAACTAAAAGACTTAAATAATGACCCATGCACTTGGGAAATTACCACTTGAATTGATGTTAGTAATGCATACCAACCATTTTGGGGCATTAATCTTCTACTCTTTAGTGCAAATATTTTCAGCCTTGAGTTCATGAGGTTAACAGCAGGAAAGCACAGACACTGCCTCTGTGAAGATTCATGAAAAAGATATGGTGAAAATGTGCCTGCCTTTGGGGAAGCAGTTGTCCACCCTTACTCAGTGCTGCTCTTCCCCTAGGTGCCGAAGCAGATGTCCCTGACTTGTGGAATTGCCCAGTGAAATTTGGAGAAACACACATGCACAAAAAAAATATAAAAAATAAGGGTTCCTGAGTGCCTCAGTGGGTTAAGCCTCAGCCTTCAGCTCAGGTCATGGTTTCAGGGTCCTGGGATCAAGCCCCGCATCAAGCTCTCTGCTCAGCAGGGAGCCTGCTTCCCCCCCACCCACCTTCTGCCTGCCTCTCTGCTTACTTGTGATTTCTCTCTCTCTCTGTGTCAAATAAATAAATAAATAATCTTTTTTAAAAGTTAAAAAAAAAACAAACAAAAAACAAAAAAACAAAACCTGTCTTTCTAGTTCTTGAAAATTTTCCCCCCTTAGAGGGAATCTCTACACTAATTGAAGTCATCTGGTCTGAGATAGACAGGAGTAGAGTTTAGCCATTTCTCTAAACTGTTGTGAGAATTGTCAATACCGGCGAGGAGTGTGATTTCCCAGACTCAAAATAAGAACATCTCTGAGGAGTAAAAGATAATTCTTCAAAAGATAACAAGGAAATATTAAATTCAGATGTATCTAGGTCTACTTTACAATGAGAAAAATAATTTTTATTTCATGTTTTACAAAGACAAAAATGGAAATAAATTGCAAAAACATTAAAGAAGATCCAGATAAATGGACATATATGCCATGCTCATGAAAAGGAAAAATAATTGATTGCAACTACCTCCAAACTATCTGAAACTATCTGAAAATAATTTTGAAGTGTATATAAACTTAGGGTCAAAAATAGGGAAAATCCCTCTGAATGAGAATAATAAAAGGTAGGAATTTTCTCTCCAGGATGTCAGGTTCCATAATAACTGATACAGTATTTTTCCAAAATGATATAGACTAACTGATCAATGAAACAGTGAGCTCAGAAACAGGTACATGTATAGAAGAAATGTTGATACATAATAGACCTTGCAAGCCAGACCAGAGAGAAAAGGAACAGAATCACAGTAAGTAAAGGTGAAATATAATTATCCATATAAAAGAATGAAATGGATCCACTACTTTACATCATATATAAAACAAATACATTCTAGATAAGTTAGGGAATTAAATATTAATCACAAAAATTTTTAAAAAATGGTGAATGACTTTCTGACAGTACAAATAAGTTTTTAAAACAATATAGAAACACCATTTACTCTAAAAGTTGGTAAATGTATTTACATAGAAAAGTTATCAAAGATACTTTAAAATAAGTAAAATGAAAATTTTTGACCTAAGAGAAAAATATAATTGAAATTAAAAATTCCGTGAATGGATTTAATAATGTATAAGATAGTTGAAACAATAATTCATAATCTATAAGGTAAGTCTGATAAAATAAAATATTGACTTAAGTCTCAACATAGGCAAAGAGTGTGAGACCAAAGTAATGTTTGAAGAAAAAAAAATGCTTACTATTATCCCATGAATGCATATGAGATTAATGCGAAGAGGGGCACCTGGGTGGCTCTAGGGGTTCAGCTCAGGTTAGGACCTCAAGGTCCTCGGATGGCGCCCAGCTACAGAACCAATTTGTCCTTCTCTCGATGCCCCTCCCCCTGCTCATGCTCTCATTCTCTCCCACAAATAAATAAATAAATTCTTAAAAAAAAAAGGAAAATTTAATGTTCTTCTGTAGAAAAATGGTATTTTTGGTATTTTACTACTGCAGATATGTAAGTTTATAATGACATTCATAGTACATACTTTGTGCACTTATTCATGAACATTACATTGGACAAGAGAAGAAAAATGCAATGACTTTGTTAGGATTGTATTTTAATAACTTGAGCTAAAAGATTTTCTGTTTTGTGCACAGAACAGAATTGATTTATGAGTAAGGATGAAAGCATGTTCATCTTTTATTCCCCAAATACTCCTGTTCTAACAAAATGTCAATTTAAATTGATTGGTGAGCTAGAGCAGCACACTTGCATACAACTCAGGAATTGGCATGCTCAGCCTAAAGCTTAAAAAACTAATATTTTTGTAATTTCAAATACATGTGCTCAAGGTTTAAATGAGAAGGTTTTTTTTATATTTGACATGTATTTTTATTGTACTGTTAGTTTAAATGACAATGTACGCTTCCTTGATTTAGCTACTAATAATCATTTTGTCTGAGATTGTTTTATAAGCAATTTTTATTTACAGATTGATGTTCATTGTTAGTTACAAAAGATCAAATGTTACTAAAATGGATTGGGTAAGTGTGTAATTAGAAATGCTTAGCGTTATTTTTAACACATTGTTAGGTTTCACAAAACACGTAAACTACATTTTTTCAATATTAAAATTCAAAATATTGGTTGAGTTTCAAAAAGAATGTATCAATATAATTTGTATGCACATGAATTTTAGTTTTTTAAAATATAAATATAATTTAAAATATAATTGCATTTACATGAAAGAATCTGTAATCAAGTAAAAACAACAAACATGCTGACAGGTCCTAAAATTTTAGTAAAATAATGCTCATTTTAAGTTCCATAGACTCAAACAAGACTTCAGTTGCATACCCACGATGATCAATCATTCTTGCATCTCAGGAATGAGCAGCAATGATGACATCTATTTTTAATGCCATCATTTTCTTAATGTATCAAATTACTCATGAAGTTAAATGTACTTGTTTATATCATGTTACTGATTGAAAACTAGTAGCCCATGTTTGAATTGAAATTTTTTAATTGCTATAAAAAGAGAATGTCAGTTACTTTATTAGTTATGGATGTTTTTCTACTCCTTTTACTGTTCTACTCACCACTGATGTGTTAGTATCTGAACACTAGGCATCTGAATGACTTGTTTTCATTGAAGTTACCAACAGTAGAAAATGACCAACATATATCTTTCAAGGCTATGCACAGTACCTATAATTCATATTCATATTAATGAATGTTATTCTGTCATAGCCATGTTCGAGCCTAGCCTGCAATGAAATAGGGACACTTGTTAAACAAGCTAGTAAATAAGCACCCTATTGCTCATATACTATTGGGTAAAAACGTCTTTCTCTTCACAATGATATTCATCACAAAACTGTATTAATCTAAGATAGTGTTGACCTTCAGTACAGCGAGGTCACAATTGGCCAAAAGACTTCAGTTTCTAAAAGGACCATTTCTGAGTTCTATGTCATCTAAAAAATATCTTCAGACCCCCTCTGTATTTCACTTCTGTCATTACTCAGTAGTCTGAAAGTAATGAGAGTTTTATGTCATTTTTTACAAATCATTCAATTATCAAATTACCCATGAGTCTACCAACTTCCCTAAACCATTTTAAATATTCTTAAATCTTGTACTGAAGTTTCGATGATTCTATTTAGTATGTTGAAAGACTAACAGATTCATTTGAAAGTATGCTACTCAGTCTTTCAGACATCTGACCATTGGATACTTTCCAGAGTAGCTGAGATTTTTCCATTTTAAACTCCAAATGCTCTTGGAATTGAAAGGTAATCTTTTTCTGTGTATTAAACATACTATAATTTAGTATTTACTCTTCTTTATAAACAGAGTTTAATTTTATTTTGAAAGTCATAGTTTAGACTATATCAAGCTTGAATACTAGAAAATCAGAATTCAAGTTGGGGTGTTCGGAGCATAATTGTCCAAAAGGCACACAAAGGAAGTCTTATCCGGTACCCAAATATCTTCTCTGGAGTCATACAGATTTAAATTATAACATAATGTAGAAAATCCTTCTATTATTAAAATTTTGTCATTGCATAGTAAAATAGGAACAGATGCACTATTTGCTAAGGTTCATTATTTACCATTAAAATATACATAGGTGGTGCTAAAATGAAATGTTTTTGCTACCCACAACAGTTCATCTTGTTGGAGTGAATGACTTATGTAGTATTTAACATTGCCTCACTTAACTCTAACTGCTCAGTTCTGTCCAGGAGGTTGCTCTGTTCCTCTGTTCCACTCCTTAGGCATTTACTCTTTAGAACATATTGTGTCTGCATTTTATCCATGATTTTTGTATTTGTTTGTTTGTATTTGGGGGGAGGGCATTCTTGTTTGTTTGTTTGTTGTTTAACTTGTATTTTCAGTTCCACTTTCTTCCTTTTCATGATCTGTTGAAGATACTGATGTGGAAATTTGTAGTATTTGATAAGCTATGTATCGATAAGCTATGTGTTGTAGTATTTGATAAGCTGAACCTCACCATACTAACACATTGAATGAAATTTCTTCCTGTCTCTATTTTTATATTGCTCTTTTCCCCCTTTTATGGACAGATTTAAGAAAGCTAATCACTATTCATAAACTGTATGTTCACAAGATGATTTCACATTGCATTTTGGATATAATTTATGTCATGATCTATTATAGATCTTTTTGTTATGCAAAGTAAAACTGAAGATGAAATATCCAGGTAAGTATTAGCTGTCTTGCTTGAGATAGAAGATGAAACAAAACTTTGTCTGAGGGAGGAAGACATTTTTATTATTTTGTAATTATTTTATTCTATCGCTTTGGAACATGAACCTCTGCCAAAATTTTTCAAATGCTTGTTAGTGTCTGAAAACTACTCCCATGTCTACAGTCCCTAGATCTCTCAAACTCTTATTTTTACCTTTTATTTATTTATTTTAAAAAGATTATTCATTTATTTATTTGGCAGAGGTCACAAGTAGGCAGAGAGGCAGGCAGAGAGAGGGGGAAGCAGGCTTCCCGCCGAGCAGAGAGCCCATTGCGAGGTTCAATCGCAGGACCCTGAGATCATGACCTGAGCTGAAAGCAGAAGTTTTAACCCACTGAGCCACCCAGGTGCCCCTTTACCTTTTATTCAATTTAAAGTTGTTTTGTCGTCAGATGCTCCTCCCCTTATTAACAGTTTAAGTTCTTACTACGGCCCTAACTTTTTGGGAACCTAAGTCCAAAGTGATATTCAGAGGAAAACACTGTCACCATCTGTTTTTAAGGGGAAATACTCTTTGTATGGTTTGTTCTTATCTACAAACATATAAAATGAAAAAATTTAAGCTCAGGAACTTTATATTTGTGGATATGACTTGTTACTGTGTCTTGCCTGTCTTTAAAGACCCATGTAGACACAAAAACACACAGGAAATTAGTATTTGTAAGAATTCACCTGTTTGCATTTTTGCTGCTGAAGCTGCTGAGGTTACCTTCCTAACAAGGATGTTTAAATTGATATACCCATGACCGATGTTTCTTAAATGAATATTAATCCCTTCGTAACAATTTTTTCCCTGTTTTCCTATGTTCTTTTCTGACCACTCAGTTGCCAAATAAAAACTTAAATTTTCCCTTTATTGAATAATTGAATCAAATCACTATTTAAAAATTAATTCCACAAGCTTCCCTTAAACTACCACTTTATTATGTATGGTGTTCTGACAAACTGTCTTACTGATCTTTGTTTATTTCTTCGTAAGGTTACATACATTGCAGAAAATATTCTGACATAAACCTTTAAAAACATGTATTAAATTGGGACGCCTGGGTGGCTCAGTTGGTTGGACGACTGCCTTCGGCTCAGGTCATGATCCTGGAGTCCCGGGATCGAGTCCCGCATCGGGCTCCCAGCTCCATGGGGAGTCTGCTTCTCTTTCTGACCTTCTCCTCGTTCATGCTCTCTCTCACTGTCTCTCTCTCAAGTAAATAAATAAAATCTTTAAAAAAAAAAAAAAACATGTATTAAATTTTCTGTTGATGTCTACATGAATTCCTACTGCCATCTATCTTAGAATGCTTAACCATCTTTGTTTCCATAATCCCATTTCCAAGTATAAGTTAACTCTTTCTCTTCACCTTTCCATCAGCATTTCCATCACCTATTTTCTTCTCTCAAACCCACAGCTGCTTTTTAACTCAAATGCTACTTAAATTTTTTTTAATTTTCTTTTTTTCAAAGATACATGCAGAAAAAGGATTAAATACATTGTTTCTGAAATGTTTCTTCATATTTCTATAATTTCCTCAAATACTGTTTTTGTTTTAGATATTACAGATTGTGAGAATATGAAGAATCCGTGGGATTTTACATGCCCACATAGATTTCGCCTTCAGAGGAAATATATTCTCTAATATTCTTCTAATATTGCCATTTCACAACTTTTATTTCAATCCATATATAATATTGTGGGAAGCAGAAACCTACATTGGTTCCCATAATCTTTAGCCACTGGTAATATGCCCTGTATAATCCCCTTCCTCTATGGGTGGGACCAGTGACTTGCTTCTAGTCCATGCAATATGGGAAAGGTGATGGGTTGATCCTCTCCTGAATGGCTGCTCCATTCTTATTATCTCGTTAGAGTCTATATTAGTAGAGTAGAGAGAGAAACCCTCGTGCTTGCCTTGAGGAAGCCAACGGCCGTCAGATGAACTCCTGTGGGGAGGGCCACATGGCAGAGAACTGCAGATGACTGCTAGAAGCTGAAGGTGTCCTCCAGCCAATGATCATTACGAAGTAAGCGTTGTGAGTCATATAACCACAAGGAACTGAATCTTGCCAACAACTGCATAAATTTGGAAAAGGACCCTGAGTTCCAGAAAGAAACATGGCCCAGTCCACATAATATTTGGAAACCTTGGGAGACCAGAAGCGGAAAACCCAGCTACACTTTCTTGTACTCCTGACCTACTAAACCACGAAATAACTGTGTGTGCTTTTAAGCTGCTGAATTTGGTGATAATTTGTTATGTGGGAATAGGAAACTAATACAAATATTTACACTATTGTGACTGAACATAGCTAAGCATTGCATTATACTAAGTTTATATTTCCTTTTATATGTAACTTTTTGTTTCCTTGAAATTAACGAGTAAGGTTTTTTATTTTATGCTTAGTTACACATGTGCCTATGACTAATTATCATAAAATTCTCTCTAGTTGCATAACCCTTCTCTCAGAATACTGACACAACTCTACCTTGCAGACACTGTTTTGTATGCTCCAAGGGGACTGGATTCCTCTCTTTATGCTCTAGATTCCCTCTAGACTGACCTAATGAACAAACGTGATTCTAGGATCTCCCTTTCACATCAACCTGAAATGTCCTTTTCTTCTCATTAGGGTGGCTTTTCTGTTTCTTGTATCTTAGGTTTTCCATTTCTTTGTTTTCTTTTTTGCTTGGAGGAACGAGATCCCCCAGTAGTTTCCCAAGGAAGCATACAAGGTGGATACATTTTGTAGTAGAACCCCAATCTCTTCAGATAATGCCTGTGAAATTCACTTAGAATTGCTCTGATTCACTTTCTTCAGAATTCATCCTCTCTTTTCTTTAAGAAGATCCAAGATTCAGTAATATGAGATGATTGAAAAAAGAAATCTGGATCTTCCTATCTTCAGTGTACATTCACCTCCATTTTCAAAATTTCCTAAATGGCTACCAATTTCTGACTCTTTCAAGAATTTGGTCTCAGTCGGGTTGTTTATGGCATTTTTATGGCTTTAGACTTGATCCTCCTTCAACATCAAGTTCTCTAAGTTGGCTACCATGATTTTCTTGGATGTACTCTCCTTTGGTTTTCAAAGCCAGGCATTTTGGAAGGTTACCTCTACTGTGCAGGATCTAGGGGTTGGTGTGACTCATGTGAAGCACAGACCACTCCCTTCTCAAGAAAAAATTCTGTATTTTTGAGACCCTCCTGATTGTGGAGTGGGTTTGTTTTCTTGTGTTGTTGTTGTTGTTTGATTTGTTTTGTTTGTTTGTGTTTCTGTTGCTCCGACCTATTTTCTTGCTGCTTTTAATCATTTGATGGGAAGGTAGTGTTCTTTCATTTTTCACATATTTTTCAGAGGCAAGAACTCCACTTGTAATCATAAGTTTACTGTGTCCATGGGAGGAAGTAAGTTCAGGTTCTTACTATCTTGCCATCTCGAACTCATCCCTCCTATGTGGTGTGTTCTTATTTTGTTTTGCTATTAAAACAAGACTTTCAAACTGCCCACATCATATATTAGGCCAAATTGTGTGTGATATACATGTTTCTATTTTCTAGAAATATGTGTATACCAACAATGCCATTCATCAGGGAATTAATGGGAAGAAATAGCACAGTGCTTCATTTTGTTGTATTCATGTAGTGGTGATGGTATTGTCTTTGATGCAGTTCCTTATTTTAATGGAATTGTAGTTATTCTCCAGCTTGAGGTTCCAAAACTCTCTTCAAATTCACAATAACTCACTAGTTGATGATGCCAGCTACCTTTATTATACGATTCAGAATAAAATATTGCTACAAGAGCTGTTCTATTAATACAGAACACATTACCTAAAGCTTGGGTAATTTGGGCTCGGGAGTTCTTTGTCATCTTTACAGTGGAGTGTTGCATTCACTGAAATAACACATTTAATTTGTGTGTTCTTAAGCACCTGGCTTAATTGAAACTCATAGTGATGATAGCACAATAACTGGCCTGAATAATAAACTATAGACAATCACTGTGCAGTGAAAGGTGTCAAAGACGTGCTCTTATGGAGTCAAAGGCAGTAACAGGGCCTTTTATTTGATTCAAAGGTGGGGGCAGAAGTGGAACTTATTTCCCAATATACAACTGCCGATTGATAGTGTGGTAGTCTGATGTTTAAACTTTCAATTAAGATTGATGTGCTTTAATTACACATCAAAGAAAGCATGAAGAAGCTATTATGTTTTTGTTTCTTCATACAACACATCAACTTTGATTTAAAAACAAACGAACAAACAAACAAAAAAACAAGGGGCCACAGAAACATATTTAAAATGGAAGAACTTGTAGAGATAGAACAAGTACAAATAACCCAAAGCACATAGATGATTTGACTCTCTTAATGATGAGTTTATAACTGAAATTGGAAGCAAGAAGCAAATGATTTGGAGACCCTAATAAGAATCTAGGAACTGTAAGTCTTTTATTAAAAGGAAGATCTGCTCTTGGCAAAGATTCCCTGGATGGCTCTGAATTTACATTGAAAATAATTCCAAACACTGTGGTCACCCAGAATAATTGGTATTCGTGTGATTCTAGAAGTTTTCACCAAGCTCTAAGTGGGGTCTAGTTTCGAATAGATGGCATTCCAGTGTAACTGAAATACAGACATGTGTTTTTCTTTTCTCACCAAACTGCAGTGTTTTTTTAAGGTAAGATTACACAATACCAGCATTATTGTCTATGCTGATGTGTCCATAATTTGTCTGACATGCTCAGATGGATGGCTGTTTTCATAGGAAGGAAATAATTTCAGCATTATGACAGAGTCTGCTATTAGGGATTATAAAAGAAAATGATGTTTTGATACCATAAAGCATTGTATCACAAATTCTTATTAACAAAATTAAAATTTAAAATAAACAGAAAATATGTAATTGCATCTGATAAATTTAGGCTTCTTATTATCTTTTCACTTTCAGCTAAAAATCTTTATTTTAAAATGCTACACTCTGTATTAGTCAGTATTCGCCAAAGAAACAGAACCAATAGGGTATGCAGAGAGAGAGCTTTAGGGATAAGATGAGATTAAGAATTGGCTCACGTGGTTATGAAGACCAAGAAATCCCATGACCTGTCATCTGCAAGTTGAAAAACCAGGAAAGCTGGTAAGGTAATTCAGTCCAAGTTCTGAAGACCTAAGACTCTAGGGGCTGATGGTGTACACCCCAGTTTGAGTCTGAAAGCCCAAGAACCAGGAGTGCCAATGTCTGAATGCAAGAAAAGATCAATGTTTCAGCTAAGGTGAGGATCAAATTCACCCTACCTCTGCCTTTTTGTTCTAGTCTTTCAATGAATTGAATAGTGCCCACCTGCATTGGTAGGGTGACCTTCTTAGTCCACTTCAAATGCTAGTGTCTTCCTGTGACATCTTTACAGACACACTCAAAAGTAATGTTTTACCAGTCATCCCGGAATCCCTTAGCCAGGCTAAACTGACACATAAAATTAACCATTATATACCTGATATTATAATCCTATAAAAAGAGATATCATAAATTTTGATACTATTGTTTTCGTGTTTTATTTTATTTTAATTCAATTAATTAACATTTAATATATTTTTGGTTTTAGAGGTATAGGTTTGTGATTCATTAGTCTTATATAAAACTCATTCTTTTTTTTTTTTTTAATTTTTATTTTTTATAAACATATATTTTTATCCCCAGGGGTACAGGTCTGTGAATCACCAGGTTTACACACTTCACAGCACTCACCAAAGCACATACCCTCCCCAATGTCCATAATCCCACCCTCTTTGAAAATAGAACTGCCCTATGACCCAGCAATTGCACTATTGGGTATTTACCCTATAAAACTCATTCTATCACATGCCCTTCTTAATAGCCATCACCCTGTTACCCTATCTCTCCACCCCTCATCAGCAACCCTCAGTTTGTTTCCCATCATTAAGAATCTCTTATGGTTTGTCTCCCTCTCTGATTTCATCTTGTTTTATGTCTTTGTTTTTGAAAGGTATCAAACAAAATACATTAAGGTGGTTTTAAACATCTGCAGGGACAAATGAATAGATCTATAACAGTTAAATAGATAGTGGAGAATGGAACAGAGAATAAGAAATTTGGAAAGATGAGTCTTACATCAGGTATTAGTGTCGGGGTCGCGCCCCTAAGATGGCACTGGCTACATAGCCCGAGCAGCACGGACAGCCTGAAAAACATCCGCCCTGGCCACACGTGACCTCGTGCTCGTCACATGAACACCGCATGCCACCACTGCCTACGAGCCCCGGATACCTCCTGTTCACGTGAACACCTCTGTGATTGGCTGTTATGCCCTAAATAAGGCAAGGGAATTTCCCTGCAGGGGAAGGAGAAAGAAAGGAGGAGAATGATCGACCAGGGAATAAATAAGAGCTTGTGCATCGACCTGTGTGTGTGTGTGTTGGTGTTGTCATCTCTGCAGGCAGGGAGAGTGCAACATATTAGAATTTCAGATGCAAATAAAAGAAACCCAATACAATTAGATTAAACTGCAATAAAATTATGGGTTCAGTAATAAAGAGTCAAGAGAAGTACAGTGAGTTTTTCTTTCCCTGTTTGTAAGATGAAAGATTAAAACTAATAATACCTAAGTTTTATTCTGACATTTAAATTTCATTTTATGAGCTGCTTTGGGGGACCAAAATATAGAACTACTTTGAAATTTATTTATTTATTTATTTATTTATTTATTTATTATTTAAAGATTTTATTTATTTATTTGAGAGAGAGAGAGAAAGAGAGATCACAAGTAGGCAGAGAGTCAGGCAGAGAGAGGGGGAGGTAGGCTCCCTGCTGAGCAGAGAGCCCTGTGTGGGGCTTGATCCCAGGTCTCTGGATCACGACCTGAGCTGAAGGCGGAGGCTTAACCCACTGAGACATCCAGGTGCCCCTGAAATTTATTTATTTATTTATTTATTTATTTTTTTTTTTAAAGATTTTATTTATTTGTCAGAGCGAGCGAGAGCGAGCACAGGCAGACAGAGTGGAAGGCAGAGTCAGACGGAGAAGCAGGCTCCCGGCTGAGCAAGGAGCCCGATGTGGGACTCGATCCCAGGATGCCGGGATCATGACCTGAGCCGAAGGCAGCTGCCCAACCAACTGAGCCACCCAGGCGTCCCTGAAATTTATTTTTTAATTCTATTTTATTTTTAGAAAATAAACCACAAAGTTTAAAAGCAAATACTTAAATAATTTCAAGTAAACAAATCAAACAGAAAATTTAATTATAAGCAATCATATGTATTAAACACATATTCTACCGTGAATTTGTTTGTTTATGAATGTTTCCAACTTTTACAAATTGAAAGACAATTAGGAAATCAGAAGGGCATACTTTAAATCTTATGATTCAATAGATAAAATAAGGTAAAAATCATTGATTTTAGAATTAGATAAATAAAGGCATAAATCCCAATTCTGTCAGATTTTAGCTGAATTACTTAGGATTAATATGTTTATAATTGACAGAAATCCAATTAATCTATTTTAAGCAAGAATGCTAAATTAAAAGAAATCTGGAGTACATCTGGCTCTGAACACAGCCAGATCCCAGAAACACAAACAAAATATTTAGGAGAGTATAACATATAATCCATTATTAAGACCTGTTCCAGGGTGCAAAGAGGTTCCCAAAATTAATTTAAAAAGCATTAATTGATTTGCAACAAATGAAACAGTCCCAGGCCAAATCAGGATATACGGTCAATCCATTCTGAGGCACATGCTCTCTCTCTCTCTCTCTTTTTTCCTATCTGAGCAACTTGAGTGGTTGTGCTTTAATGTTTAAAGACACTTTTGGAATATTGGGTAAGATTGCTTCCAGCAGTCATAGATAGCTTCATAGTTTTTTAATTTAGCAGTCCCTGAGGGAAGAAGGCTTTTCTCTTCTATTGTCTGCATATCAGTTCCAGAGAATACTTTATTCTTCTTAGTTTATATGTCCATGAAACCAATCTATGTTATCAGGTGATAACGTAACATAACTACTTCATTTGAGGCATCTGTAAATACCAGTGAAATGGGTAAACCCTATTAACAACCCTTTTAGGAATCACATGTTATAAGGAGAAGTAACTCCCTCTAAAAAAAGGTTGATGGCAGAAAAAGAAACAGATATGCTACAATAATTTCAGTCCTTACACTTATTAATTAACTCTCATAAGTCATGACGTTTAATTGGAAACTGAAAAATAATGTATTATCAAATAATTGTTGTTAAGACTGAAGTTGCCTCATATACTGCCTGGGAAATAGTGAATAGTTATTACATTTTAATTAATTTAACCCTTTCTGTATAGAATATAAATAACCACAAAGTGAAATAATCTGAAATGTCAGAAGAAAGCCACGAATTATTGGTATAATTAATGCCAAAGAAAAAATGTCTAAAGACATGTAAACGAGAGTAGAGAAAACAAACATTTGTGTTGTATTTTGAAAGTTAATAAAGATTTACAAGTACAAAATGCACTCATGATTTTATTAGTGAATTCTATGAAACACAGAAGGAAGAAAAGAACACTACTAAATTCTAATTATTTGAGTGAATAAAGGAGTAAGAAGCACTTCCAAACTTATTCTATGAGGAAACCATAACCTGATACCCAAAACTTGACAAAGATATTATGAGAAAAGAAATTATAGACTAGTTTCAATAGAAGAAATTGAGGGAGGGCTAAAGAAGCTATTTTAGAATGGCCTAAAGTCCAAGGCAATCAAGATTTATGCCTGTTGTCCTAGAATATGTATTAGTGGACCTCCTTTTACTGTAAAAAATGCTCCAATTTGGATAATAAATTATGTGTTCACACTAATTTCACAATGGAATTATAGTGAAATTTTGATGAGGAGGCAATTCTAATGGCTTTGTAAATAATAAATGGCAGTACAGGATGTGATTAAATATTACATATATTTTACCTTAATGGTGTAAGGATGAAAATTTTAATAAAATTTGCTCATCCAGGAAAAAAAAAAAAGCGTAGTTTGAGCCATATTTGACATTATAAACCAGGATCAAATCCTTGCATATAAAAAAATAAATCCATAATAATACAAAAAAGGAGTACATTCTTTGACATAAGAATAGGAGCTCTCTTCAAATTGTTTCAAAATTCACAAAAACTATTGATAAACTTAATTTTACAAAAATAAAATATCTTATATGTTAATATTTCAACATGTAAAGTAAAAACACAAATGGAAAAATTTTAAAAATATATATTACTTATCACAAAGTCTATCATCATTTGTATATTAAGAACTTGTAGAAATTTGTAAGAAGAAGACCAGAAACCAAAGAGTAGGTGAAATGGATGATTTCACAGCAAAATAATTACAAATGAATCCAACATTTTCCAAAGATCCCTCAACCTCACTCACAGCAAATGTAATAAAACTAGACTGAAATGTGAATTTCAACTCATCTGACTTGCATAAAACTTGATTTAAAACAACTTTATTAACAAGATATAAGAGGAAAAAGGTATTCAGAGATTCTAAGTAGAAGCCTGAAAATTCCCTCTGCAATACTGTTCTCCCCCCAACTCCACCCCTTCCACGGGGGATCCCAAGAGCAATCCCAATAAAAACCTGCTTTAAAAAACCTGATTTAAAAAATCCTACTTTTAACTCCCTCTTGATGTCTGCTTCCCAGGGAAGCCAACCTGAAATATCAAATTACTTATGGAATAATGTATGCATGTGGCTATTCAAGACAACTGTTTTTCCGCTTAGTAATAAATATTTGAAAACAGGTCAAATTTAATTATTGAGGATTTGGTTTAATTGAGTATAACACATCCATACAATTTTAATGTATACATCTTAAAAATAGGAAGTTTTCTACATACTGATGTGAAAATATTCCCATAGTATATATGTAAATGTATTTATATATATATCAAAGTACAGTGTATACAGAACACTGTCTTTTGTGTGGAAAGGACTGTTTCTCTCTCCATAAAGAAGTATTACTAAAACATGCAAGAAACTACAAGTAGTGGCTAATTTTGAAAAGTATTAGCAGAAATCTTTAAAATTAGGGACAGAGAAGGAAGAAAGAAATTCCAGTGTTTATGCTTTACATATACTAAGTTTTTAGACACAGTTATTCAAAGAAATTATCTATCTATCTACCTATCTTTATCATCTATAATTTGTGTATCTCTCTGCCTGATGACTCTTCTCAGAATTTACCTCTAAAAATTATGTTTAATGAAGTTTTTTTTTTAATTTTTTTATTTTTTACAAACATATATTTTTATCCCCAGGGGTACAGGTCTGTGAATCACCAGGTTTACATACTTCACAGCACTCACCAAAGCACACAATGAAGTATTTTTTAACTTGGGTTCCTTAATTCTTTCTTAAAGCTTTCTGGAATAAAATCCTTCAAGATGGTCTGTTATTTCTCATGTGTCAATTTTTTTTTTAAAGATTTTATTTATTTACTTGACAGAGAGAAATCACAAGTAGATGGAGAGGCAGGCAGAGAGAAGAGAGAGGAAAGCAGGCTCCCTGCTGAGCAGAGAGCCCGATGTGGGACTCGATCCCAGGACCCTGAGATCATGACCTGAGCCAAAGGCAGCGGCCCAACCCACTGAGCCATCCAGGCGCCCCTCATGTGTCAATTTTATCCATAAATAATGAGCCCTTTATTTGTTGTAATGGAAGTGCAGACAGCATATGACTCTGATTTCCCCATATACTGTCTTGAATCAGCCTCCTTACCTCCTTCAGATAAGTATCATGCACCAGTATCCATACTGAAGAATCATAAGTTAAACTTCCCCCAAGAAATCCCTTATTGAACTCTACATATCACACATGAGCCAGCAATTGCTCCATTTAATACACATCCAACCAGGGAATATGATGTAAGCCTTCCCTTCTGGCAAGAAGGAAACATGCACATTCTCCAAATACGGTTCTCTTAAAAAGTGCTCTCTGCTGAGTGGGGAGCCCGATGCAGGGCTCTATCCCTGACTCCTGAAATCACGACATGAGCCAACATCAAGAATTGGGACACTCATCCAACTGAGCCACCCAAGCACCTCAAGCATTGCTATTTTGAATTTGGTGCCTGATAAATCTATTTTCTGGATATCCTATGACTATTCTTACTGCCTATTTTCTGAGTTTGTTTTGCTTTGGTTCAGTTTGGTTTTGGTCAGTTTTTTTATTTCAAAAATTGCAGCAATATTTTGAAGCTCTCTGTAGGTTATATTTCCCTGGAGAAGATTTAATTTCACCTTTATTAAAAAACACTAATAATCCCAGATCATTTTTCCTGCACAGTGATGGAGGTTATTTGAAGCTGGCTTCAGTCCTATAAGGCCCAGTGTGCCTGGTGCATCCAACCTTCAACTCCTACATGAAAGTGTGGCATTTTTACCAAGCCTTCTTTTTATTAGGATTTTAAGAGTTTTGTTGTTATTCTGGTTTGTTTTGCTCCTTCCTTCCTCAAGTCTTAGATTATTTTGGATCGTCTTGATTTGTCTGTCTTTGCCTCAAAGTTTTGGAATGGGCATATTATTTGAAAATGTAATACAATATCAAATACTAGGCTTGCCCCTCTAGAATTTCTGTTTGTTCTTCAATTCCAATCCTAAAATTATCACTGTCTTGGTAGTACTGATACCTTTAGAAATATTTTTAATTGATTCCTCAGATTTTCAAGTTGTTTTCCATTGAGGAGTTGGCCCCAAACACCCTATTCTTACTATATGAAGGGTGATTGCCCCACAGTGCTTACTCTTACACATCTTATCTAAATGATTTTCCTTTTGCTTTAAATACTCCTTAAAGTACTATTAAAATGTTAGAGCCAGAAGATGTGAAAGGTTGCATTTTTTTCTCCACTCTTTAGCAAGAAGACATCTTTTTTCCTTTTTTTTAAAAGATTTATTTATTTTTACAGAGTGAGTGAGCGAGAATGCATGCATGCAAGCCAGGGGGAGGAGCGAGGAAGACAGAGAATCTCAAGCAGATTCCCCGCTGAGCACAGGGTGGGCATGAAGGAGGGGGGCAGATGGTTGGGAGGGATGGGCCCTCCATCTCCAGACCCTGATTTCATGACCTGAGCCAAAACCAAGAGTCAGACCCTCAACGGATTCAACCACCCAGGCACCCCAAGAAGAAATCTTTTGTTAAAAAGTGTATTTGCAACTTGCACTTTTCCCTCACATGTGTGGTCTCAAGCAAAACTTAAAATTAAGAAAAAAAATTATCATTCATGATCCTATTAAAATTCTAACACAAAGTAGTTCCTATTTAGCGCTTGTTTCCACATAATTTTCCTCTCCATTTCTTTGATTACCCATTAATAATCTAAAGGACCTCAGGTCTGATGTAACACATTGCATAAGAAATTATTTTCATCACAATAGACAGCATAACACTATTAAAAATACAAATGTATGTACGTTGTGTAACTACCTCTATACTCTTTTCCCTTAAGCAAGTATTAAAAATGATAAAAGAGAGCTTGCATCTTAGAAAATCAGAAATACTTAGTAACATTAGTAACATTTTGTAACATTTTTGTTCATAATTATTAAATAATTATAAATATTTTAAAGCACAGACTATCCTCAAGAGTAATGATTCTTTAATACACAGTAAACAAACCAAAATTAAACAATCAAGAAAATTAATGCATAAATATAATGTTATCGAGTTTTTACTTGTGCTAGCCAAAATGTTAAGCTCCTTGCATCCATTATCTGATATAACTCTCAGAACCATGAGTTTGGGAGCAAAGATGAGGAAGCAGGTTCAGAGAGGTTACAAGAATTGGTTCTGGTTACAGAAATAGTTAAGTAACAAGGGAAATACTGGAATTCAAATATGACTAAGAAAGTTTCTCTTAAGCCTTTCTTTATTAACTCTCAATTGAACATCGTAACCTGAAAGTAAATGACCTAATAGGGAAGGGAAAATGGTTGCATCTGAATGAAGACTAAAAGGACCCAGTGTTGAGTGAGAAAGAGTAGTAGGAAGGCCTAGGGGAAAAAATGAAAGTATTTGGGTCCCGGGAGAAGTTCATATGCAGAATGGCTATAGTTTCTAATGAGTCACTGCTCCTATCCTGAAGCCTGCTTTTTAAAGGATATACAGGCTTACAGGACTCCAAATACATTGTAGATCATACTTCCTCTTAAAATTGATGGACTGATACAGTGTAGTAAGGGCACTGTTTACATTGGTTGTGACATGCAGTGGCCTGGAGAATGAGAGGCAGTCATTTTACCTCAGATCGAAGATTACTTTTAAATAAAAATTAAAGACTCAGAATTATGTTGAATGACAACAACCATTAAAATAAATCACATGTGTGAAATGCTATCAGTGTCTGAAATTGCAAAAAATTAAATAGAGATAAAAGAAATCATTTAACATGGTAAGAATTCAGCAAAATTGCAAACGCATTTGCAATTCAAAAGTGCAATGAAACAAATATATTTGATTACGATGGAATATGTGATGAAATGTCTCATAATTTATATATATTGTTTCTTTTTGGATAGCCCAGAAATTCAGTAACATAGATTATAAACTTAATTATAAAAAACTATTAGAAATTATAAGGGCTAGTTAACAGAGTAAAATATTGTACATAAATGTACATATATACATATAGTCATAAATACATGAATGTTTATAAAATGTGCATTTATGTACATACTTACACATATGTGTGATAATGAAGCATTATTTTTACGCATACATAATTTAGTTTAATGTACTTGATAATTCATTAAGTTTTGGTCTTCTATTTGATCCTCTTTGCCATTTCTATTGTTCTCAGATTATCCCTGATGTGATACAAATTAAATACATTATGCTTTACAATATATATTATGATTTGCTTTCTGCTTTGTTATTTATATTCTCAAAGTCGGAAAATTTCAAATTAAGGCACAACAGAAAGTAAACCAATGCATTTGTGTTCAATGTTTTCCCACACTGATTCCTCAAGGAATAGTTACCAAAGCATGTTATAAAAACAATCTGCTAAGTAATGAACACTGTGTTCTTTGCCTATGATTTGGAATTACTACTTGTTTAAAATTATAATTAAGATCTTTTCATAATGCCAAAAAAGAAAAAAGAAGGAAAAGAGTCAGACACAGGAAGAAAAAGTAGGTGATTCAGGGATTTCTTGGATGTTATTCGATGCCTCTAATGACTAATAATGAGATTCTTTTCATATATTCACTTGTATTCTATATGCCATCTTTGATAAAATACCCATTCACATTCTTTTTTTTAATTAATTAATTTTTTTCAGCGTAACAGTATTCATTGTTTTTGCACCACACCCAGTGCTCCATGCAATCCGTGCCCTCTCTAATACCCACCACCTGGTTCCCCCAAACTCCCATTTCCCACCCCTTCAAAACCCTCAGATTGTTTTTCAGAGTCCATAGTCTCTCATGGTTCACCTCCCCTTCCAATTTCCCTCAACTCCCTTCTCCTCTCCATCTCCCCTTTCACATTCTTGCCCAATTTTTTCTCTTATAAATGAGCCTTGAAAATTCTTTATATTTTTTGGTATAAGTCCTTTACCAGATATGTGATTTACAAATACATCTTTTAGTCTATGGCTTTCCTCTTCATTCTATAAGGCGCGTCTTTGGCAAAGCACAATTTTTTTATTTTGCTGAAGTGAATTTATTGATTCTTTTTCATTTAGGATTTCTATGTTTGGTGTCATGCTTAAAAACTCTTTGCCTAACCCAAAGTCACACACAATTCCTCCTATATTTTCTCCTGTGCCTCTTACAGTTTTATATTTTAGTCTATGATGTGTTGTGATTCATATACTGTTATGTAAGATCATCCATTTATTCCAGCACCATTACCTGAAAAAGGCTATTTATTCCACATTGAACTGCCTTTGTAACTTTGTCTAAAGTCAATTGGCCATATTTGTCTGGGTCTATTTCTGGGCACCTAGTTTGCTATATTGTTTATGAGTCTAACTTTTCACCAACAGGACATGCTATACTTACTACTATAGCTTTTTACAAAAATTGTTTTGTGTCTTGTATATCCTTTTTATCTCCACATGTTTTAGAATAAGCTGTTGAAATCTCCAAGAAATTGACATTTTAACATATTGATTGTTCTAATCCACATATATATATAGACTATCTCTTCATTCACTTAGCTACTCTTTGATTTCATTCATCAGGCTTTTTTTTTTTTCTTTTTTCTTTTTTTCAGTGTACCTTATCAAATATAAGTGAATGCAATTTTTACTGAGATAAGATGCTAATTTTTACTGCAATAATTGTTAAGTCACACATATTCTTTAAGAAGTAACACAGAGAGACCTCCATGTACACAATTTCTCCAACAGTAATATTTTGTTGAGTTATAATACAAAACCACAATCAAGATATTGACAGTGTAAAAATCCACAGGTCTTATCCATATTTTCCCAGTTTTACTAGAACTCGTGTGTGTGTGTGTGTGTGTGTGTGTGTGTGTTGTTCTGTAATCACTCATGGATGATGAGTGATGAGTGGTTCTTGTTTTGTACAAGAACCACTGTGATCAAGATTCTCAGCTGTTCTCACCAAAGTCTTTGTGTTGCTCTTTTATAACCACATCTACCTCTCATTTGTTCTTCCTTTTAAATAAATACTTTAAAATGTTGTGATTTCAAAATATTATAAAAATGGAATCACAGGGGCATCTGGTGGCTCAGTCAGTTAAGCATCTGCCTTTGGCTCAGGTCATGATCCCAGGGTTCTGAGATCAAGCTCCATGACAGGCTCCCTGCTCAGTGGTGAGTCTGCTTGACCCTCTCCTTCTGCTCCTCTCCTCTGCTTTTGCTCCTCTCTACCTCACTCGATTTTTCTCTCTCTCAAATAATAAACAAAGTATTTTAAAAATGGACTCACAGAGTCTGTAAACTATTGGGATTTGTTCTTATTACCAGGTATAATTTTTTGCAGATTTGTGCAAGTCTTGTAATAATCATTCATTCCTTTTCATTGCTGAAAAGTATTCAGCATTATATATGCACCACAGTTTGCTTATCCATTTACTCATTGAAGGACATCTGGTCTATCTTTGCTGGGAGTGGCCAGCAATCGCTGTGCTCACAGATGAACGATTACTTCACACTTTACTGTGAAAGAGGGAAGATGAGGGAGTCAGTGCTTGGAGACGAAGACCCTTTGTTCTTTGCTCCTGCTTTTATTGTCCTTCAGGATAATCATACATCCTTATCATTGTTTCTCAAGCACCTGATGTGTGATAGGGGGTCTTACCAAAACTAGGAGGATCTGTTTATGGGAAAGATATGATATGCTAATCAGCACATTCCATGTCTTCTGCTAAAGATAGCCTAAGGGGCAATACATACAGCTCTTAGATCACAGGGCAGCTGTTGGGGCTAAAACAGATTTGGGGAAGACAACTCCCCTGTGCATTCCAACAACAGAGTAGTCACAAAGACCTAGGCTTTCCAAAGGCCTACACCCTTCTCCCAAACCTTCCCTCTCCCCCAGCCGCCTTTGTGTTACATTTTAACAAGTCCGGTATTATGGCTGATTTCATGCTCTTCGTTAACCCCAACATGTCTTTAGTTTTTGGCTATCACAAAAGATTGCTATGAACATTCATTTACAAGTTTTTTATTTGAACACACATTTTAATGTTTTTGGAAAAAAAATGTCCAGGAGTGTAATTTCTGGGTAACAGGAAAGTTGCTTATTTATTTTTTAAGGCACTACTATATGAAAATGGAGATTCTTTCTAGAATACTCTTATTAAAATTCCTTTACTGATTATAGAACCATTTTGATTCTCTAAATGTACTTAATTCTGGTAGTTTGTCTTTTTTTTTTTAAAAGATTTTCTTTATTTATACAGACAGAGATCACCAATAGGCAGAGAGGCAGGCAGAGAGAGAGGTGGAAGCAGGCTCCCTGCTGAGCAGAGAGCCCGATGTGGGCCTTGATCCCAGGACCCTGAGATCATGACCTGAGCTGAAGGCAGAGGCCTAACCCACTGAGCCAGCCAGGGGCTCAAAGTTTGAGCTTTTGAGTAATTGCATTACTTCTTATAAGCTGTCACATAAGCGTAAACTGTTTGTAGTATCTCTTATCATTTTAATGGCTGGAGGATCTGCAGTAATATCTTATTTCATTTGTGTTCTCTTTTTGTTTGTGAGTTTTGTTAGAGATTTATCTATCTCATAGATTATTTTTGAAGAATCAACTTTTTGTTTGCTTTTCTTCACTTTTCTGATTTCAATTTTATTTCTTCTCTTTTATTATTTTCTTCCTTCTATTTACTTTGGCTTTATATTACTCTTCTGGTTTCTGGAGGTAGGAGCTTAGATTATTGATTTGAAACCTTTCCTCACTTCTAAAATAAGCATTTTGTGCTACACCTTTTCTTTTCAGCACTATATTAACTGTATCCCACATTTTAAAATACAACATATTTTCATTTTTCTTTATTACTTGTTAATTTATTTCAAGACTTCTTTGACCTGTCAGCTACATAGAACTGTGTTTTATTTCCCAAGTGTTTAGAGATTTTCCTTTTATGTCTTTTGGTTTTTACTTTGATTGCATTATTGTAAGAGAACACACTGTGATTTCAATTATCTTAAATTTGTTGAAGTTTGTTTTATGGCCTGGGATATGACCTATCTTGGTGAATACAAACAATTGCTTGGAAAAAATAAAATGAGATTATGCTACTTTCTCTGGATTATTATAAAACAATTAATTCTTTTGATTGAGTTGCCCAGATCTTCTGTATTTGTGTTGATTTTCAACCTAGTGATTCTGTGTTTTCCTGAGAGGAGATGCTGAAGTCTCTGAATATAATTGTAGATTCAGCTATTTCTTTAGCCAAATGAGGGGAAAATTCAGCCATCATTTATTTGAATAAGTTTTTATTCCCAATATCTTTCTCTTCTTCTTTATGGAGCCCAACATTGTAAAGGTTAGATCATTTGTCATAGTCCCAAAAGTCCTTTAAACTCTGTTCACATATGTTGTTCATTCAGTCTTGTCTTTGCCTTTCAGATCTGGTATATTTTATTCATCTGTCCTCAAATTCATTAATTATATATTCTCTATCATCTCCACTGAATTCCTGGAATTTTATAGAAGTTTATTTTCCTTGTTCAGGAATTTTTCAGTTCTATAATTTGCTTGGTTCTTCTTTGTAATTCTTAATTTCTTGGATGAGATTCAATTTTTTATATCTCAAAGAAAATTTGCTGCTGATTATTAAAGCATCTTTATGATGACTGCTTTAAAATCTTTGTCAGCTTATTCAACAGCTAATTTTTCTTAGTGTTATCAGTTGCTTATCTTTTCTCATTCAAGTTGTGGGTATCTTAGTTCTTCACATGGTGGGTGATTTTCAGTTATATTCTTGACACTATTTCTATTACTTTGGAGTCCAGGGTTCTATTTATGTCTTTTATTTTAGCAGATCATGACCCTGTTTACATTCAGTATGCAGGCCCGGAGCTGTTTTTATGGGCTGCTGTTCTGAAGGCAGTTTTATTTTTGGAGCCTTTTCTGTATAATTTTAGTCTACTTGGGCTGTCTAGTACTACTGAGGCTCCTACTGGTTCCTGCTTATGCTGCCTACGAGGGCAAAAGAAGTACCTGCAAGATGAACTGGACTTCCAAGTGTTTCTTGATGGTTCTTATTTTGACAGCTGTCCACCTAGTAGGGGCCCTTGAACAGCCAGGTATCTTTGGGGAGAAGAATGACCACTATCTCTGTGGCACCCTTTCTCTTGGGTGGGGGATGTAAGACATCCTGCCATTGTGTGGTCCCTCTATTTCCAGGAATCCAAATAAATTTATCTGCTCTTACTATCCTTTAGAGTTTTCTTTTGCTGTTTCTTATATTATTTCCAGGTTTTATACCAGGAATTAGGTCTCCATCATCTTATTCAGATGGTAATTATAGCATATATCTATTTATATTTATGCTTAAAGAGTTCACTTTTGTTGCTAATAAAAATTATAAATTTTTACTTTGAAATTTAATTGCTAATCTCTATATATAAATTTGACAGACTTTTGTATCTTGCACTGGTATACTGAGACCTTGCAAAACTCACTCACCAGTTCAGGGAGTTTTTAAAAAATTTTTTGGAATTTCTTCATAGGCTTTTTAGTCACCTATAAATAGAGGTTTTAATTTTCACATGTATATTAATTGTTTTTATTGCCATATTTTCTTGTCTACAACTTCCAGAATTTTGTTGAACAGCAATAGTGAGAGGAGTCGTCCTTTCCTTATTCCATATTTTAGGGAAAAAACATTAAATATATCACAATTCATTGTGATGTTAGTTGTAGAGTTTTAAATGTTCTTTATCAATAAAGGTAGTTCCTTTCTGTTTCCAGTTTTCTGGGATTTTTTTTTTTTTTTAATTTTAAACGGAGCTGAAAATTTGGTAATTATTTTTTCAGTATATATTGAGTAGACCATAAAGTTTATCTTCTTTAGTTTATTATGGTGAAAAATATTAATTGACTCAGAACTTGGACATGCTCAGCATAAAAATGAATTTCATCTCCTAATATTTTAATAAGAATTTTTGCATCTATGTGCATGAGACATATTAGTCTGTAGTTTTCTGTTCCAGTCATGTC
Organism: Mustela nivalis; assembly: GCF_964662115.1. Classification (NCBI taxonomy): domain Eukaryota; kingdom Metazoa; phylum Chordata; class Mammalia; order Carnivora; family Mustelidae; genus Mustela; species Mustela nivalis. The sequence continues at coordinate 60,311,083 of NC_139033.1, forward strand.
TTTTTCTGGTTTTGGAATCAGGAAATTCTGGTCTCAGTGAATTGGGAAGTGGCTCCACCTCTCCTGTTTTCTGGAAGACATCTGTAGAAGTAATATTGGATTCCAAAATATTTGTTAGACATTTAAATCCAGATATTTAACCTGATTGTTTTTTTTTTGTTTCCGTTACAAATTTTTAAACTTTAAATCAATTTACTTGAGAGACTGTTGATACTTTCTGATAGGCTTATTATTATTACAAAGAAACAACTTTTGGCATTATTGGTTCCTTCTATTTTGTTTTTCTGTTTTCAATGTTATTAAGTTTTAGTCTATTTTTTTAAATTAATAGACTTTATTTTCGAGAACAGTATTAGATTTACAAAATACAGTAGATTGCACAGAGTTTCCATATACCCTTCATGCACACAGTTATTCTACTATTATTAGCATCTTACATGTGGTAAACTTGTTACAGTTGATGAACCAATATTGATGCATTAATAACTAAAACCCATAGTTTACATTAGCTTACCTTTGTGTTATGAAATTCTGAAAAATGGATAATATCAAGTATCCATCATTAAAGTATCATACAGAATGTGTTCACCACCCTAAAAATTTCATGTGCTTCTCCTATGTTATGTTTCTTTCATTCCCTTCCCACACAACCCCTGGCAACCACTGATATTTTTATGATTTCTGTGTTTTTTTGCCATTTCGGGAATGTCTTATAATTGGAATAATATAGTATATATAGCCCTTCAGACTGGCTTCTTCCACTTAACAATAACCATTTAAGATTTTTCCATGTCTTTTCATGGCTCATTTCTTTTTTACTGCTGAAAAATATTCTAGTGTACAGACTTACTTCAGTTTGTTTATCCATTCACTTAATAAAGAACACTTTGATTGCTTTTAATTTTTAGCAATTATGAATAAACTGCTACAAATATTAATGTGAAGTTTTTGTGTGGATATAAGTTTTCAACTGATCTGGGTAAATAATAGGAGTATAATCCATGTAATCCATGAATGTACAGTGAGACTGTGGTTAGCATTGTGAGAATATCAAACCATTTTCTGAAGGGGCTCTATCATTTTGAATTCTAACCAGAAATAAATGAGAATAACTGTTGCTTCATATCCTCACTGGTATTTGTTATTTTTAGCTCTTCAGAATTTTAGACATTTTACTGGTGTAGTGACTATCTCATTACTTTAATTTGCAATTTCCTAATGACATATGATGTTTAGTATCATTTCAAATGCTTATTCTCTAGCTGCTGATCTTACTGAGTGACTTGTGATCTTTGGCCCTTTTTTAAATTAGACTGTTTTCTTCTTATTTATGTTTTATTTATTTTTTTTTACTATGTTCAGTTTGCCAACATATAATGCCAACATTAATTTTTGATGTAGTGTTCAATGACTCATTACTTGTGTATAACACCCAGTGTTCATCACAACCCATGCCCTCCTTAATACTCACTACCCAGCTACCCCATTCCCCTCCCCACTCCCTTCTGTAACCCTCAGTTTGTTTGCCAGAGTCCAGAGTCTCTCATGGTTTGTCCCCCTCTCTAATTTCTTCCCATTTAGTTTTCCCTCCTTTCCCCGATGGTCCTCTGCGCTATTCTTTATGTTCCAAATATGAGTGAAACCATATGATAATTGTCTTTTGATTGATTTATTTCACTAATTATTTATTTTTAGATATTCCTTGTATATTTTGGACATAGTCCTTTATCATATATGTGCTTTACCCCAGTCATTTTCTCCCAGTCTGTGGTTTGGCTTTTCATTCTCCTAATACATCTTTCATAGAACAGAGGTTTTAATGTTAATAAAGGACAAAATCACTTTTTTTCTTTTATGGATCATACTTGATATATATATCCAAAAACTCATCACCAACCTATTACTTAGATTTTCTCTTATGGTATCTTCTAGAAAGTTTTGTAGTTTTGTGTTTTACATTTAGGCCTATTATACATTTTGAGTCAATTTTTTGTGAAAGGTGTAAGGTCTACATTTACATGTATTTATTTATTTTTCATGTGGATATTAACTTTTGTTGAAATGATAACCATTTGCCCTTTGGAGTACTTTTGCTTTGTGAAAAATTAAATGAGCGTATTTCTGTCATCTATGTCTGGGCTCTGTATTCTGTACCACTGTTCTAATTTGTTTTATATGTCTTTTCTTTCACCATGAAGCCCACATTTATTGCTCCCTCCCATTGCTTGCTTTGTTTGTAATCTTTTCTTCTTACAGTTCTTAAGGTGAAATTTTATATTATGGACTTCATAACTGTTCACTTTAATACAAGTATTTTAAAGCTATAAATTTCATTTAAAATTGTTTTAGATACATCCCACCAGTTCTGATATGAGGTATTTTCACTTTTATTCAGATAAAAATATTCTTAAATCTCACTTGAGATACCCTCAATGGCTCATGAGATTTTCAGATGTATGTATTTTAGTTTCCAAATATTTGGGGATTTTCCAGACATCTTTCTCTTGTTTATTTCTCATTCTATTATAGTCAGAAAACATGTTTTGTATGATTTATGTTGTACTTTTAAATATATTTGTCAAGGTTTATTTTATGGCAAGAACATAGTCTATCTTGGTGAATCTTTCATGGGTACTTGAGAAAAATGTATATCCCTTTTTTTTTTTTTTTTGATACAGGTCCTACAAATATCAGTTAGATCAATGTTCATCAGATATTCTATATCTTTACTGATTTTCTAAATATTTATTATGCTAATTACTGAGGGGGATAGTGAATATCCTGTTTGTTCATTGGTGTATGCATTTTATCTCTTCATCTATGTTGTTCTACTTTTTAGGGGAGAATTTACTTCTTGTTCATCTTTTTTCTTTGAAGCCTCAGCCAATGTCTTCTACATTGGCACCAACCGTACCTTCCTTCAGTGGCTCAGCTTTGTATGAAAAATTCTACAATGCATTTATAGCTTACTCTGGAAAGCTCTTTGACAACGAGATCCATGTTGGCAAGGCTTCACTTTTTTCTAAGGACTTTACGGTTTTTGCACATTCATGTGAAATGGGTTAGAAAAAGCGATAGAACAGAAATTTTAAATCAAAGATTATTTTTCAGAAATATGATAACATTCAGGAGACAAAATATTTTGTGCCTCACAGTAATTATGTATGTATGTGTGTATATATATATACACACACACACACATATATGTGTATATATATATATAGATAGATAGATATAGATAGATAGATATAAAATTACCTAAGACTGTCCAGAAAACTCAGGGGACTGAGTTTTCATTGAGGAGCAAAGGAGAATATTTTCACTAACTACATTTAAAGGGTGCAATGAAATGCAAATTTTTCTCCAACTCACCTACCTGAATTTTGCTTATTCAAAATAAGATAAATAAGTATTTATTTTCATCCACTAAACCAGTGGATATACTGAATTAGAAAACATATATTTAAAAATATATATAGACTAATAGTTCTGGTTGGAAGGTAGTCCAACCTCTTTGTCCAACCTCTTCTATGTGGCTGTATGGAAATATTTTGTAACTACAAAAACCAAAGTTTTAGTGGTGTAAAGTAACCTAAAGACTATGGAGTCTTTATCTGGATTTTAGTTTTTCAAGTGCCCTAAGAATTCACATTGTGGTAACACCTGAATCAGCAGTGAGCTTTAACAGACTTACACATAAAATTGCTTTAATTTACCACCTTACATATTAATAGAGGTCAACTCACTGGTGTTATTTCATAGAATTAAATATTTTGCAGTCAATTCATTATTAAGGATGTCTAACTTAAAATTCTTACAGTAGCCTGACTTTGTTCTAGGCTGTTACTCCTTGCTGTTCCACTGTCTTTAATTATTCCTCCCCCTGCATGTATTGAAATAGAATGCCTCAAGGATACTGTGATGGCAACACAGAGCAGCATTGTTTTCCCTTATAATAGAACTTGGGAAGGATATTGTTAGACCACTAGGCAAAATAGAAAGGTGGATTTAATTTGCATCAAATAAATATATTAAAGTTAAATGAATCAAAAAAGATGCAAATGAATCAAAGATGCAAATTCATTATTAACATCTAGTTAAGAATGTTTAGAAACTTGTTTTACTTCTAAGTATTCAAACCCATCACTCCTACAGAAAGAAATGTGGCAGTTTCTTCTCCAGCAGGGCATGTGTCCTGTCAAAACATTGTTAGTTTGCATATAAGGTCAGAATGTAAAACACATGTCAAGGCCGTTGCCTCTTGCTCCTCAGTGTAGTATAACAAACTTGTAAGCATTTCATTTTCCTACCTCATCTTTCCTAGGCGAAATAACTAAAGTATTCTTTGGTTTCTGTGATGTAAGTAAAGGGGAAGAATAAGAAAGATTATTGTTTTGAGGAAAAGTTCTTTAAAGAAACTAAGTAAAATATTCCCTTATAAATTTCAATGTGAGTTACTCATTTTTGTATTGGATATCAATGAGAAATCATTCATGTGTTGAATATTTACTACATTTGGAACCTTCTGAAGCATTTCTGCAAACATCATATCCATAGGCTAAAGACTCTGTCCTTTTTCCAACAAAATGTGTTAGGTAATTTAAATTTCCAATTCTGCAACAATCAAAAACCATGGAATTAGCAATAGCACTACTTTGACTTATAGAATGTATGAGCTGAAACTAAATGATCTAGTACTGAATTCACAGTCTTAAAATTAACAACACAGGAAACAACAGATGTTGGTGAGGATGTGGAAAAAGGGGAACCCTCATACATTGCTGGTGGGAGTGTAAACTGATGTAGCCACTATTGAGAACGGTATGCAGGTTCCTCAGAATTGTACTTTCATTTACCTCCAGTGTTAATTTATAGTTTGTTTGTGATATCACTTTGTAATAAAAATATATAAATTTACTTTCATGCATTTTTACTAAAAAGATATATCAAACAAACACTTTCTTTGTTGTACTGAAAGAACCAGAAGTCAATTCTAAAGGGTTATTTCTATTCTTAACTATGCTCGCAACTGTCACTAGCATTAGCTTTCTTTTTTCTTTTTAAATCCTTTATTTATTTGAGACAGAGAAAATGCATGTATGTACGTGCATGACTTGGGGGAGGGGAAGAGGGAGAGAATCTTCAGGCAGATGCCCCATTAGTGCAGAGTCCACTGTGGAGCTTGATCCCATAAGATCATGACCTGAGCTGAAACCAACTGATGGATGCTTAACTGACTGAGCTATCCAGGCATTCCACTAGGATTAGTTTTCTAAAATACATATTGAATTATCACTGTCCTGCTTAAAACAATAGATAACAGAAACATATATTACTGACTTTGGCTTACTGCATCCTGATGGTCCAGTTACTTGATTTTTTTAGTCATGATATGGGGTATAATACATACACACATATGTACGTACACATATGATCATTTACACATGTGGCCTTTATAATCTTTTATTATAAGTCATATCACAAACTTTTTGTTCGATGCTCAGTGTGTTAAACACAGCTCCTGGTCATATAATATTTATTTTTGTTTCCTTTTATAATAATAGAATGTTGACATTTATGTGGACCCAGAGATATCCTGAATAAAAATTTAATTTCCTTGATGGTCTTGCACTTAAAGGTTTCAGATCTGATCTAGAGTCCACCAACTATGCACTGCCATGAATTTTGGAACACAGAAAGGAAGAGGCCCTTTACCTCTTCCTTGGGTACACCTTTTTTGAGGTTTAGCTTTTTTCTGTGGCAACACAAACAGAGGTCTTATTAGCTAGTCAGTGGTTTTATAAGCTTCATTGGAGTAAAATACATGTAATTCCATCTCCCTCTTTTGTTTTTAATTTTTTTTTAAATATAATTTTTTATTTTTTATAAACATATATTTTTATCCCCAGGGGTACAGGTCTGTGAATCACCAGGTTTACACACTTCACAGCACTCACCAAAGCACATCAGGCTCAGAGAGTCAATATTCTTGGTTCTAGTGAGGCTTTCTGATTCCCCACCTTTATAGCTAACCATTATTACCAAAAATAGTTAGACTGTTGTCTTACCTTCCATTGAAATCTGCCTGATTACATCTGCCTTGCGTTAATGGCAATCAATCTTCTTAACAAATCTTTTTAACATTTTTTTATTACCTTCAGATGAATTTAATAGGTAATGTAACTTACATATGCAATTCCAATAGGAATCAACATAATGGAATAAATATAATCTAAAGAAGAAGATAAAATTAATTCACAATAGATACATTATTGTCAATATGTAAATACTCAGTACAGCAAAACTGAAAGAGAAATTATAGGCATGGTAATAGAGAGTCATCCTGAATACCACAGCCATAAATGTAAACTGATATAAATTTGTTGTATTAGCTATTCAAATACTATGTGCTACACTGACATCAGTGATGCAGTTTTCTAAAATACTAAAATGCTGAACATTTTTTGAACAATCAGAAATTTAGACATTACAGTTTCCCTTTGGTTTACATATTAGTTGCATTCCTAGAAAATTCAAACCATATAAAAAATTAAATCATATAAGAATTATTTGCATGCACATGTGGAAGACTAAACATATAGTCTTAGATAAACATAAATACATTTTCATTTACCTGAATGTATAGCAAAATTTTCCTAAATCACATGGGAACTGCCACAATTCTTTATGTGCAGAATATTTGTCACCTTAAGCTGCCAGTCAATAAATATCAATAATAACTCACAAGTTTTAATAAAATGGTACCAGCACACTTCTTAAATGCTGCATAGGAGGTGATTCTATACATATAAACAGAAACATACACATTCACACACATTTCCTGCCTTTAAGAACCACTTCCCAAGATTCTTTCTTCTGCTCTTTCTTCACTCTAAATACTGTTTATTCATTTCTCTAAGAATAAACTACATCATACACTTCAAGGTCCAAGTGAAATATCCCCCTCTTACTGAAGACTAATTCAAGTTCTGAAAGTAAAATGGATCCCTCCTCTGATGTTCTACAAGTTTGTAACATATTGCATTGCATTACTGTTATTTATCCACTGGTTTTCTCTCATTCCTTGCTGTATCTTCAGCTCTCCCAAAGATAAAGCTTTGTCAAAGATCTGTGTTAGCATATGATTCATCTTCCTGATCTCTGCATCTTGAGCAACCTCATATGGAGAAAATGTTCCTTGCTGAATGAATGAATCTGAATCACCTACATTTTTGCCCTTGTTTTCATTCTGCTCCTTTCTTTCCCATACAGTCTAGTAAAATAACTGCAATTTCATAGAAGATAAATGTATCCCTTAAAGTTCATAATTTTATTTTATTTGTTTAAAGATTTTATTTATTCACTTGACTGAGAGAAAGATTACAAGCAGGCAGAGAGGCAGGCAGAGAGAGAGGGGGAAGCAGGCTCCCCGCTGAACAGAGAGCCCGATGTGGGGCTCGATCCCAGGACCCTGGGATAATGACCTGAGTTGAAGGCAGAGGCTCAACCCACTGAGCCATCCAGGTGCCCCTAAAGTTCATTATTTTAAATTTCTAAGTTAAACCACTTTGGACAGTCAATTATTATTATTAGTTTACTGGAATAATAATCTAAACCTACTAATTTATCTTCCTTGGGTAGGAAAAGTCAGTTATTGGACTTTTCTGTATTAGTTTCAATTATCAGAGCTTCTTGAAAAAAAAAATCACTGTAGTATATTCTAAAATTTTAATTAGGAAAATTTATATGATTGTCCAAATACAGGAAAGAATGAATTTAATTCACATTAACATAATTGCTTTTTTATTATATGTTAATGACTTAAAAATCCTAACATATATAATAGCTGGCATTTACACTGAAAGAAATACTCTTTCAGTATTATTCCCAATTAAATATGTTAATTAATAAAAATTAGTGACTAGAAGAATGTGAAATACTAGCTTAAGTTTTATTTGAATTACATTTCATCTGAAAGCCCCCAGACTTTATAAATCACAATTTTCTCATCTAGAAAGAAGAGTTCTATTGATACTACTATAATTCTTTATAATTAATTTCTCTACTTTAGTCTTTATGATCACTTTTGTTAAGTACTTAAAATGAATCGGGCAACAAGACAGAAGAAAGAGAAATTAAGGAGTCAATCCCATTTACAATTGCACCCCAAACCATAAGATACCTCGGAATAAACCTAACCAAAGAGGCACAGAATCTATACTCAGAGAACTATAAAGTGCTCATGAAAGAAATTGAGGAAGACACAAAGAAAAATGTTCCATGCTCCTGGATTGGAAGAATAAATATTGTGAAAATGTCTATGCTACCTAAAGCAATCTACACATTTAATGCAATTCCTATCAAAGTACCATCCATTTTTTTCAAAGAAATGGAACAAATAATGCTAAAATTTATATGGAACCAGAAAAGACCTCGAATAGCCAAAGGGATATTGAAAAAGAAAGCCAAAGTTGGTGGCATCACAATTCCGGACTTCAAGCTCTATTACAAAGCTGTCATCATCAAGACAGCATGGTACTGGCACAAAAACAGACACATAGATCAATGGAACAGAATAGAGAGCCCAGAAATAGACCCTCAACTCGATGGTCAACTAATCTTCGACAAAGCAGGAAAGAATGTCCAGTGGAAAAAAGACAGCCTCTTCAATAAATGGTGTTGGGAAAATTGGAAAGCCACATGCAGAAAAATGAAATTGGACCATTTCCTTACACCACACACAAAAATAGACTCAAAATGGATGAAGGACCTCAATGTGCGAAAGAAATCCATCAAAATCCTTGAGGAGAACACAGGCAGCAACCTCTTCGACCTCAGCCGCAGCGATGTCTTCTTAGGAACATCGCCAAAGGCAAGGGAAGCAAGGGCAAAAATGAACTGTTGGGATTTCATCAAGATCAAAAGCTTTTGCACAGCAAAGGAAACAGTTAACAAAATCAAAAGACAACTGACAGAATGGGAGAAGATATTTGCAAACGACATATCAGATAAAGGACTAGTGTCCAGAATCTATAAAGAACTTAGCAAACTCAACACCCAAAGAACAAATAATCCAATCAAGAAATGGGCAGAGGACATGAACAGACATTTCTGCAAAGAAGACATCCAGATGGCCAACAGACACATGACAAAGTGCTCCATATCACTGGGCATCAGGGAAATACAAATCAAAACCACAATGAGATATCACCTCACACCAGTAAGAATGGCTAAAATCAACAAGTCAGGAAATGACAGATGCTGGCGAGGATGCGGAGAAAGGGGAACCCTCCTACACTGTTGGTGGGAATGCAAGATGGTGCAGCCACTCTGGAAAACAGCATGGAGGTTCCTCAAAATGTTGAAAATAGAACTGCCCTCTGACCCAGCAATTGCACTATTGGGTATTTACCCTAAAGATACAAATATAGTGATCCAAAGGGGCACGTGCACCTGAATGTTTATAGCAGCAATGTCCACAATAGCCAAACTATGGAAAGAACCTAGATGTCCATCAACAGATGAATGGATCAAGAAGATGTGGTATATATACACAATGGAATACTATGCAGCCATCAAAAGAAATGGAATCTTGCCATTTGCGACAACATGGATGGAACTAGAGCGTATCATGCTTAGCGAAATAAGTCAAGCAGAGAAAGACAACTATCATATGATCTCCCTGATATGAGGAAGTGGTGATGCAACATGGGGCCTTAAGTGGGTAGGAGAAGAATGAATGTAACGAGATGGGATTGGGAGGGAGACAAACCATAAGTGACTCTTAATCTCACAAAACAGAGGGTTGCTGGGGGGAGGGGGTTTGGGAGAAGGGGGTGGGATTATGGACATTGGGGAGGGTATGTGCTTGGGTGAGTGCTGTGAAGTGTGGAAACCTGGTGATTCACAGACCTGTACCCCTGGGGATAAAAATATATGTTTATAAAAAATAAAAAATTAAAAAAAAAATGAATCGGGACGAAATATAAAGAAAGCATGTCCATTTTTTGTATATTTACCAGAGGCAAGAGGGTAACTTGAGCTTCCCTAGAAATTTAGACAACTTAATGGCCTACAACCATTTTGAATTTTGTCTGAGTGCTTTAGAATATGGGAATCTCTGCAGCTTGCCTTGAGTTAGTGTTGTAAAGTATAAGGGACACGGTGTTGAGTTAGAGTTATCTTATTTTAAATTCTGGCTTGGTCACTTATTAAGTGTATAGCTTTAGACAAACAATTTAAATTCTTGGAAAGTTGGTTTTGTCATTTGTAAAAAAAAAAAAAAAAGGAAGGAAGGTAGAAGGGAAGGAAGAAAGGAAGAAGAAAAAAAGGAAAAGAAAAAAGAGAGATGATAAAATTTAATTTGGAAAAGTGCTGGACTTGGCACTATATCCTATTTGGATTAGGCCTCCAGTTGAAAAGGGTTACTAATCTGATGTCAGAAACTCCTAAGTTTTTTTTTTTTTAAAGATTTTATTTATTTATTTGACACAGAGAGAGAGATCGATCACAAGTAGGCAGAAAGGCAGGCAGAGAGAGAGGGGGAAGCAGGCTCCTTGCTGAGCAGAGAGCCCGATGCGGGACTCAATCCCAGAACCCTGAGATCGTGACCTGAGCTGAAAGCAGAGGCTTAACCCACTGAGCCACCCAGGTGCCCCAGAAACTCCTAAGTTTTAACTTGACATCTGCAGCTAGGATCCATGCTTTCCTTCGGAGCTGTGTGTTGTAATGGGACAACAGTGGCCTAGGCCTCAGCACGCCTCAGCATGCCTTGAGAAAGCATGTTCTGCTGCTTTCTCATCCTGGGGCCATCCATGGACCAGTCATTCATGCTGTATGGAATGCAATACCATTTTATGTATAATGTAATAAAAATTTCTCTTGGTCTCAAATTTTATAAACCATACCTGGAATTGGAATTATGAATATGAAGTACCAAAGAGAGAGACAATATTACTCATTTTAGAAAATATTTTGACAATTATGCTTCCACTGGTAAAATGAAAAAAAACAAAACACTAAACAACAAAAGCCCTAAAATTCTACACATTTACTGAAACTGAATCAACTCTTATTCACTTACAGCTCTTGAAAACTTTCAAAAAGAAAATTAAATCATAATCATCTCATGAAAACGAATAGAGGTACACCTTGGAAATACTGGGGGTTTGGTTCCAGACTGAAATAAAGTAAATATTGCAATAAAGCTAGTCAATAAAGTTTTTGGTTTCCTGGACATATGAAAGTTATCTTAGTACTATACTATAGTCTATTAAATATGCAATAGCATTATGTCTAAAAAATGTACATGCCTTAATTAAAAATACTTTATTGCTAAAAAAAATGCTAACCATCATCTGAACTTTTAGCTAGTTATAATCAATGATCATGGATCACCATAACAAACATAATAAAATGAAAAAGTTCAAAATATTTTGAGAATTACCAAAATGTGACACAGAGACCCAAAGTTAGCAAAAGTTGTTGGAAAAATAGTGCTGATAGACTTGTTTCATGCAAGGTTACCATAACATTCAATTTGTAAAAAAAAACAAAAACAAACAAACAAAAAAAACACAGTATCTTTAAAGTGCAATAAAGTGAAGCACAGTAAAATGAGATATGCTTGTACACTATATCTTTAACTCAATCATTCTTAATGGAAAGACTCCCTTCAGGTAACTGTCAGGGTTTCATTTTCTTCTTTAGTCTGGTATTTCCTGATATATACTTATAAAATACCTCCAAAATTTTCTTATGCAGACAAATATCATTTTGAAGTTAGAATACTATTAATTGCTAATTCTTCTTTAGTTTCCCTAACTTTCAATTGTATTTATAAATTGTTTACTGAGTACCCATTATGGGTTAAAAGGAGAGGTATCATATAAGAAAAAAAAAAAAAAGGAATCTGGGGCACCTGGGTGGCTCAGTGGGTTAAGTTGCTCCCTTCGGCTCAGGTCATGATCTCAGGGTCCTAGGATCAAGCTCAGTGGGGAATCTGCTTCTCCCCTCTCTCTCTGCCTACTTGTGATTTCTTTCTCTCTCTGTGTCAAATAAATAAATAAATAAATAAAATCTTGGGGAAAAAAATCTAATTTGGCTATGGCCCCAACACTGTTTTAGTGGAATGGACTAAATGCTCACATATATTTAGAATACTGACCTTTAATTGCTTCAATTAACACATTCATGAGCATTTCGTATAATACTGTGTATCTTATGACCAATCTAGTGTTCACAGTTACCCATTATTTATTCTTTGCTTTGTCTTGACCGGACTTTGGTCAAGCTTCTTCCCTCTTCAGGTCCTTGGACTTTGTCTTGCCCAAAGCCTGAGCAATCACTAATATGCAGACCTTAGCAGCTTATCGTGAGAATAAGCCGACGACAGCAAGAAACACTGCCTATCAAACTGCACTCATCTTTCTACTTACTCTCTTGATTCCCCAACTTTTCTTGAAAACTTTTTGTTGAGCTTTGTTTATTCCACCTTATAAAATAACTGTACCATCACAGATTCATGATTTACAAGCAAATTTATTAATGCTGAATAAACTTTAGTTTTTAGAACTATCTAGACTTGGTGATTTCAAATTTAAAATATCTATTTGATAACAACATTTTAAGGTATGCATTAGGGGATGAGACTCTCAGTGACACAAGTTGTTCTTTATAGAAAATTTCACATTTAAAAAAATACTGTTGCTTGACACTTGCATATATTTACAGTCCTTGCAATTGACTTTCAGAAAATTCTCTTGTAAAACAATTTAAATGTCACAAATTCTTGTTATAGACATTGTCAGGAGAAAATGTATGACAATGCAGTGTGGTCTGGAAAAATTTAAAGAAACAAAATCAATAGTAAATAACGGGAGTGAGTACTTCCCTTGTATTTTTCACAAGCAAATCTGAACTTAAGGACATTTAGATCTACTGAACTTATTATCTGAGTCCTATCTCATTGCATTAGGTAATGAAAAGGCCAGCTGTAGAATAAAGAATCAGTAAATATGTCACAGAGCACAAAGCTTGACCTGAAAGGAGTGCTTTCTCTATTCAGCAAGTCTCAGTTTGAGAAAAAAACGTTTCAGTAAAGTTTCCTATAGACAGGGTATAATTAGGAGAAAATGACCTTGAGGGTTATACTGCTTTTAAAAGAGCAACTTGGCAAATCATTGTGGGCATGAATGTCAGTTTAAGATTGATGTTTAGAAGAAAACTCTGAAATGCAATATATAAATGAGAATTTTGTCTTCTGGCATGTATGGCAAATCTTAACCCTGAAATTCACTTTTTATCCCCTAATGCTGAGAAAGTACATAACAGATTTCATAAGAATGAGTATATGAGTCAACTGAAAGAACTAATCTAAAAATCTCCATTTTGGGGCACCTGGGTGGCTCAGTGGGTTAAGGCTTCTGCCTTCGGCTCAGGTCATGATCCCCGGGTCCTGGGATGGAGCCCTGTGTTGGGCTCTCTGCTCAGCGGGGAGCCTGCTTCCCCCCTTCTCTCTGCCTGCCTCTCTGCCTACTTGTGATCTGTGAAATAAATAAATAAAATCTTAAAAAAAAAAATCTCCATTTCAGAAGAGATCCTGCTTTTTTTTTAGAAAAGTGTATATCCTTGATTATAAATTTTTTATCACAGAGATTAGTACTCTGAAAATTAATATGTATTTCACTTTTTACATTCATTGATATTTTGTAATGTGACTAAAACTTCACCCTTTCTAAGCATATCTTTTTCAAATGCCAACAATTTCAAAAACACATTTTCATTTTTAAACCACTATTTTTGAAGACTAAAAGTGGAGATTCCTGTCTAAAACTATAACTTTCTTTAAATATTATAGATTTCATCTTACATTATTGGTATAACATATGCATCTTAGGGAACCATGTTGAAAGTATTTCTCATGTCACATTTAACTTTCCCAATTCAGTTAATGTCAAGAAATAATTTCTACTGACACTAAAATCTTCAAGCTCTGGTAATTAGATCAGGATCTCTATTATCCCTAGAGAGAGTAACATAAATATAAATAGGAATAATTTCACCTACATGAGAGCTTTTATTTGTGATTTAAAACAAATTTGATCCTGGAACATGGCAGATTTAATATATGCGTTTGTATTATGAAGAAGTATGAGACACCTGTGATGGGTACATACCAGAATATGATAAGGAAATGGTCTGACAGTGTGGTAAAGTGGAAGTTAAGGAAAAACAACAACAAAAAAAACTAATCTGGAAGTCAAAAAACATGAATTTTAATCTAACAAATCAATGACTAGTTATATGACTGAGGAAGTTACCCACTTTCCATAGAAATGCTGTGAGGATTATTGAAAGCAATGAATGTGGAAGTTATTTAAAAACAAAGATTTTAGAAAGGTAAAGCATTATCAATGTTTGACATTCTTTATAAAAAATATGAATTATTCATTGATAAAATGTGTAAAGAAATTTATTTACATAATTCTGATAATTTTACTTCCATTACAAAGCTTGAAGAAGTCATTATGAAGGTAAAGAGGATTCTACGTATAATTTTCCATTGAATCTGATGTCAGAAGCTTTAGTCATGTCCGGATTTAGGACTGGGAGATGGATAATTCATTTGCATTGGAAAATAGATCACAGACTTGAGATAAAATTTTATCTTATGAAATGGAGTCATAATATTAAATGACAAACAATACTTTTTAATGAAGTAATGAATAATGAACCAATAGTACCAAAATAAAAGTGAAGAATCATGTGTTTAGCTTGGTGAATATGAATAAAATGAACACAACAATGTAATCGCTGCCTACATCCAGAAACAAAATGTTACCATCAAATCTAAAGAACCCTTTGTGAACTCTCACAGTCACTCCTGACTCCACTGCCTGAAGTTATTCACTATTTTTTGATTACTAAATTCGTGGATCAGCATCACGGAGTATGAATTCTTTGAACTCTTTCACTCAACATTATACCTATGAGGTACATTCATGTGGAGTGTTTATTTATTTTAACTGATGAATAGTGGTCCACAATTATAGTATCATATAGTTCAATTAACTTTTATTGGTGGATGCTTGAATGCAACACAATTTATCTATAAGATAACTTGTTTGTGTCCAATTTGGAATTATTATGAATAATGCTGCTATGAACATCCTTGTACCTACCTAGATATTGGTGTGTGTGTGTATATATATATGTATATATATATATATATATATATATATATATATATATCTTTCAGAAAAATAACTAAAAGGACTAGAATATGCATAAATTAGGCTTTAACAGATAGATCCAGACATTTTTTCCAAATGACTCTACCGACTTACATTCTTCCCATCATTGTTTTCATTTTTTTTTTATTATTATGTTATGTTAGTCACCATACAGTACATTATTAGTTTTTGATGTAGTGTTCCATGATTCATTGTTTGCATATAACACAGTGCTCCACGCAATCTGTGCCTTCCTTAATACCCATCACTGGACTAATCCACCCCCGCAACACCCTCCTCTCTAAAACCCTCAATTAGTTTCTTGGAGTCCATAGTCTCTCTTGGTTCATCCCCCCCTCTGATTTCCACCCCCTTCATTTTTCCTTCCTTCTCCTAATGTTCTCCATGCTATTCTTTATGTTCCACAAATAAGTGAAACCATATGATAATTGAATTTCTCTGCTTATTTCACTTAGCATAATCTCCTCCAGTCCCATCCATGTTAATGCAGAAGTTGCGCATCCATCCTTTCTGATGAATGAGTAATATTCCATTGTATATATGGACCACATCTTTATCCATTCATCTGCTAAAGGACATCTCCACTCTTTACACAGTTTGGTTATTGTGGACATTGCTGCTATGAACATTGGGGTGCGTATGGCCCTTCTTTTCACTACATCTGTATCTTTGGGGTAAATACCTGTAGTGCAATTGCAGGGTCATAGGAAAGCACTGTTTTTAATTTTTTAAGGAACCTCCACACTGTTTTCCAAAGTGGCTGTAGCAACTTGCATTATCAGCAAGCGTGTAAGAGGGTTGTCCTTTCTCCACAACCCCTCCAACATAGTTGTTTCTTGCCTTGTCAATTTTTGCCATCTTAACTGGTGTGAGGTGATATCTCAGTGTGGTTTTGATTTGAATTTCCCTGATGGCTAATGATGAACATCTTTTCATGTGTCTGTTATGTCTGTTAGTCATTTATATGTCTTCTTTGGAGAAGTGTCTTTTCATGTCTTCTGCCCATTTTTTGACTTGATTATTTGTTTTTTGGGTGTTGAGTTTGAGAAGTTCTTTATAGATCTTGGATTTCAGTCCTTTGTCTGTAGTGTCATTTTCAAGAATCTTCTTCCATTCTGAGGGTTGTTTCTTCATTTTATTGATAATTTCCTTTGCTGTGCAGAAGGTTTTTATCTTAATGAAGTTCCAAAAGTTCATTTTCACTTTTGTTTCCCTTGCCTTTGAAGATGTATCTTGAAAGAAGTTGCTGTGGCTGATGTCGAATAGGTTACTGCTTATGTTCTCCTGTAGGATTTTGATAGATTTCTCTCTCACATTGAGGTCTTTCATGCATTTTGAGTTTTCTTTGTGTATGGTGTAAGAGAATGGCCAAGTTTCATTCTTCTATATAGAGCTGTCCAATTTTCCCAGCACCATTTATTGAAGACACTTTCTTTTCTGCTGGATATTTTTTCCTGCATTGTCAAAGATTATTTGACCATAGATTTGAGGATCCCTACCTGAGCTCTCTATTCCAGTTCCATTGGTCTATGTGTCTGTTTTTGTGCCAGTACCATGCTGTCTTGGTGATTCCAGCTTTGTAATATAGCTTGAATTCAGGCAACATGATGCCCCCAGCTTTATTTTTCTTTTTCAACATTTCATTGGCAATTCGGGTTTTTTTCTGATTCCATACAAAGTTCAGGATTGTTTATTCCAGCATTTTGAAAAATGTTGGTATTCTGATCAGGATGGTGTTGAAAGTATAGACTGCTCTGGGTGCATACATATTTTAACAATGTTTATTCTTCCGATCCATGAGCATGGAATGTTTTTCCATTTTTGTGTGTCTTTTGTGATCTATTGCTGAGAGTGGAGTGTTGATGTCTCTTATTGTTAATGTATTAATATCAATATGTCTCTATTTTGGTTAACAGTTGGCTTATGTATTTGGCTGCTCCCACGTTGGCAGCATAGATTGTTAGATTGTTAGATTTTTTTGTTGTTGTTGCATAGACTCTTTAGGAATAATATAGTGTCCTTCTGTATCTCTAACTATAGTCTTTCTCTTAAAATCTAATTTTTCTGATGTTAGAATTTCTACCCCAGCTTTCTTTTGAGGACTGTTGGCATGAAATATGGTTCTCCATCCCTTCACTTTCAGTCTGGATGTATCTTTATGTTCAAAATGAATCTCTTGTAGTTAGCATATAGATGGGTCCTGTCTTTTTATCCAACCTGCAACCCTGTGCCATTTTATGGGAGAATTTAAGTCTTTCATGTTGAGAATGATTATTGAAAGATACAATTTTATTGTCATCATGTTGCCTGTGAAGTCCTTGTTTCTATAGATTACTTCTGTAAATTTATGTTCTATATCACTCCTGGGGTCTTTCTCCTTATACAGAACCCTTCTTAATATTTTTTTTGTAGGACCAGCTTAGTGGCTCTTTCAGTTTCTGGAGGTCCTGGATGCTCTTTATCTCTCCATCTATTCTAAATGACAGCCTTGCTGGATAAAGTATTCTTGGTTGCATGTTCTTCTCATTAAGTACCCTGAATATGTCATGCTAGCCCTTTTTTGCTTGCCAGGTCTCTGTGAACAGGTCTGACATTATTCTGCTGTTCCTCCCTCTGTAGGAAAGGAATCCCTTCCCCCTTACTGTCCTTAAGATGATTTTTTTTTTTATACAACTTGCAAGTTTTCCCATTATATTCTGGGGCATTGGTCTGTTTTCCTTGATCTTGGCAGGGGTCCTCTCTGCCTCTAGGACATGAATGCTTGTATCATTCCCCAGATTAAGGAAGTTCTCAGCTATGATTTGCTCAAATATATCTTCTACTCCTCTCTTTCTCTCTCTCTTTCTCTCCTTCCTCAGGGATCCCAATAATTCTGACATTGGAACATTTCATGGCATCGTTTCTCTAGTTCTGTTTTCATGGATTTTTAAGCTGTTTGTTCCAGGCCTTCTCCTTTTCCTTCTCTTCTATCAGTTTGTCTTCTAGGTCACTAATTTGTTCTTCTGTCTCATTTACTCTAGCTATATCTAGATTAGATTGGATCTCATTGATAGCATTTTTAAGTTCTGCCAGATTGGCTCATTTCTGCCCTTAGAGAATCTATGTTGCCATTAGTGGTTTTCTCCATCCTAGTTATTGTCTTCATAACTTTACCCTGAAATCTATTTCTGACATCTTGCTTATATCCATATCCATTACTTCTGTGACAGAGGTCACAGTCTGAGTCTTTCCCATGGTGGGGGCTACTCCTCTTAGTTGTTTTGTTGAGAGTGGTTGAAGGAATGTATAGAGTCCAAATTATTGACCACAACCCAAGCAAGATGCACCTATGTTATAGGGACTTTAGGGTTGTTGACCTCTTGTTCTTCCAGCCTGTCTTCTGGGGGAGGGGTTTCCCCCCCTGTTACTCAGGCAACCCTCTTTGGGCAGGTTGTCTCGCCCCATGTGGTGTGAGGAATGGGCTCAGTAAAAATGTTTTGTTTTGTTTTGTTTTGGTGGGGGGTTGTTCTCTGGCAGCTTTCTCTGGTGGCTTTCTGCATCTCTTCTGAGAGTCAGAGCAGAAGTGACTGTATTCATATATACAATGGAATATTACACCTCCATCAGAAAGAATGAATACCCATATTTTCTATCAAGTTGGATAGGACTAGGGGAGATTATGCTAAGTGAAATAAGCCAACCAGAGAAAGTCAATTATCATATGGTTTCACTTACTTGTAGAGCATAAGTAATAACATGGAGGACATTAGGAGAAGCAAAGGAAAAGTGAATTGGGAGAAACTGGAGGGGGGGTGATGAACCATGAGAGACTGTGGACTCTGAGAAACAAACTGAGGGTTTTGGAGGGGAGAGGGTGGGGGGTTGGGTGAACCTGGTGGTAGTTATTAAGGAGGGCATGTATTGCATGGAGCTCTGGGTGTGGTACATAAAAAATGAATCCTGGAACACTGAAAAAATAAAGTTAAATTTTAAAAAAAAGTGACTGTATCCAAACCTCTGTCTCAGAACAGACAGATCACAGTCTGTTCTTCAGTGAGCTCTCCAAGCCACACTGTCTTTGTTTCTGTCTGTGCTGCTAAAAGCCACAGCGTCCTGGGTTGTGCACCCCACAGCAGAACTCCCAGTTCTCCCTTCCAGGTACAGTCATGTTGCTGCCCTTTGTGTTTCTAAAACCTCCAGCTGCCCCAGTTTGCACAGGTGCCCCTGCAGCTCCAGGTTTTCGTCTGGGGGGTTGCTATAAAGTCTTTTCCCTGCTGCTACCAGTCTGTGAGTCTGTGCTCATCCCCAGAGTGGGAAGCTTTTGTGGTCTGGTGGTGTAGGATCCTGGAGGCTCCCTCCTCCTTCCATTTATCTTCCAATATCTGGCTGTAGAATCAAAGGTCCCCACTTCACACCTTGAGACCAACCACCAGAGATATCCTTGTAGAGATCCAGATATGTCTTCTTACACCTCAGGCTGATTTCATGGGCGTTCATAGTGGTCTGGTAGATATCCAGCTCAATTCAGGAGACCAGTTGAAAAAGGGTCCCCTACTCCTTCATTCCATCTTTTCTGAATCTCTGTTGCCATGATTGTTATAATTATAGTTACTTTATGAAGACTAAAAAAAAAAGAAGAAAAAAAGTGGAAGGAAGGAGATAGTAAAACTAAAAAATGAACTAGGAAAAATGACAAAATAATTATAAGCACAGCTGAGATAAAAAAAATTAAAAACCATGTAGAACAACTATATGCAAATAAGGTTGAAAACTTAGATGAAATAAACACACTCAAATTGATAACTTCTGTGATTATATAAACAGATGTCTTAATTTTAGGACATATACATTGATGTATTTAGAGGAATTGGAAAAGTATCTGTTTAATTTAACTTTCAAATAATTGATGATTAAGCAGTTTGGAAAAAAATATTAGCCACAGTGATGTGGGCAATGGCTAGATGAGTTTTTGTTTGTTTGTTTGTTTGTTTGTTTTTTGCAGTATTCTTACAGGTTCACTATTTGCACCTAGAAATTTAGAAAAGTTTTCATACAATCTGTCACATTGGTAGATTAAACAGTTTCCAAGACAGCCAGAATAAAAGAATTTTATAAAATCCATTCATGGATTTTAAAACCCATCCATTAAATCATTCATGATTTAAAACCCTTAGCAAAATTAGAGTAAAAGGGAAGAACTTCAGCCTGAAAAAGAGCATCTTACAAAGAACCTTTTTGTTTTAAAGATTTATTTATTTATTTTAGAGAGAGGGGAAGAAAGAGAGCATGAGTAGGAGGAGCAGAGGAAGAGGGAACAAGAGTCATAAGCAGATTCTGCACTGAGTGTGAAGCTTGCACAGGGCTTGATCTCAGGACCCCGAGAAATCACAACCTGAGCCAACACCAAGTCAGACACTTAACTTACTGAACCACCCTGGCACCTATAAAAAATCTTCAATAGAGATTCTAAGTTTATATCAATTTTACTGTTTTAATGTACATAAAGTGAAATGTTTTCTTTTAAAGAGAGTTTTTAATAGGTCTTAACAGGTGATTTTGTTCATGTAACCACAACCATCATCAAGGTATAAAACATTTTCAGTACCTCAAATGATCCCGTTGACTGTTCCCTGTCAATTCCAATATTATCATCTAATTTCACATTATCACCAGCAGAGTTTAAGGTCTTCACACCCTAGCCAATACTTGAGAGGTGTTTATTAAAAACTGCTGGAGCTTAGGTAAGAATAGCTGAATCTGAGGCCTTTTTACCAGGGGATATTCTTTAATCCTCTTCATGGTCAGCACAGTCATTTAACCAGGATATAACTGGTTTGATTAAAATAAGCACCCTTCCTGCCAGAATGAATGGAAGTGATTTGGAATTGAAGAGGCAAGCTCATGTCTGGTGGTGGTATCCACATAATTACTAAGTTCATAAAGAAATGGACAGAGAAAATCTGGGTCCCTTGACATAAATTAAGTTGGCATATATGCAGATCAGCCAGAAATCTGATGATGAGAATCTGTATATGAGAGAGATAAATGCTCCCAATCTCCCTGGATTACTAAAAAACCACACACATTCATAGGAGAAACAAAGAGGGCACAGAAAAAAAGTAAAAGCTCAAGCTCACTTGAAGAATGGCTGCACTTTGCACTCCTGTCCCCAGATCCACCTGTAGACAGTAAAGCCATACTAGGGTCAGATATTGAAGCATTACCCATATGCAAATTATTGGCTGACCACTAAGCCACATGGGTATGGGGGGGGTCCCCTATGAAATTAGGGTAAAAAACAAGAACATGAACAAGAAAAACAAATCTGAACAGACACATCAGCTACTGAACATCCAAAAGGATAGAGAGATTCCAGAGAGTAAGTCTAGAATAGTTAAGAAAAATTAAAAAATTAGGATCTGGAAAAATATTCCTATTGAATAAGAGATTACAAGTTACCACACACACACACACACACACACACACACCCAGAAAAGTGAGACCCATGATTAGGAAAAAAGAATTCATTACTAATTAATTCTGAGTGTGCCCCATGTTGTTTTGAATGACATCAAAGAAGACAATCAGAGAAAAACAAATTTAAGTGGAAAAAAGAAGTACGAACACATGCCAACAATTAAAGAATTTCAATAAAGACACAGAAATTTTAAAAGGTGTATATTATATGTGGAATTTAAGAAACAAAACAGAAGAACATCAGAAAGGAAAGGAAAAATAAAATATGATGAAAACAGAGAGGGAGGAGAACCATAAGAGACTCTTAATTCTAGGAAACAAACAGGGTGGCTGGAGGGCAAGTGAGTGGGTGGATGGGATAACTGGGTGATGGACATTAAGAGGGGCACCTGAAGTAATGAGCACTAGGTGTTACATGAAACTGATGAATCACTAAATTCTACCTCTGAAACTAATAATACAGCATATGTTAAATAAAAAGAACTTTAAAAAATTATCTCAAAAATTTCATAAATAGAAAATATTACACTGGGTAGTATAACAGATACCTATACCCTACTAACCAAATAAACAAACATTAACATTTTGGCACATCTGCTCATGTCTGTTCTTTTAAATAAATAACATATCACAGTTTTAATTTTTAAAAAACATACACTTGGAAATTCTGTACTTGAAAATAGTAATAAAATAAAAAATTTACTACTTAGGGTCAACTGCAGATATGATATGGCAAAAGAAGGAATTAGTGAATTTGAAGATAGGTCAATAGAAACCACCTGAACTAAGGAGTGTAAAGAAAAAAAAAAACATTAAAGAAAAGTAAAGGAAAATGTACTGACAGAAAAACCAGTCAATGAAGACTTTTATAAAAAGCAGGATAATGTTTTAAAATGATGACAGAATAGAAATCTCCTCATGGAAAAAATAAAGAATTCATTGCAAGAAGACCTACCTAATGAGAAATACTAAATGCAGTCTTATAGACAGAGAGGTAAATAGGGAAGGTGCTAAATGATAAGCACTAAAAAAAAAATGAAAAACACCTGAAATAACATCTATTTGAGTAAATATGAAAGACTGTATTTTTTTCTCCTTCTTGCTTCCCTTAAAAGCATAAGATTTTGTGAATTTCTAACTGTAATACTGCATTTATATGTACATGTATTTATATGCTTATATTTTACATGTAATTTAGGACATATATATTGTCCAGGGGGTGGGGCAATGTTGTAGTAAAGTTGTTTTGTTTTACTGAAATTAAACTAATACTACCTTGAACTTAATAATGATAAGATAAATATTTTAAGGTCTATAGTAACTACTAAAAATAATTTAACAGAAGAATTGAAATGGTGCCCTAAAATGTACTTTTAATACAAAAGAAGTCAGTGTCACAAGCATATTTAATTGACATGACTGGGAGTTTGCTATTGGCTTATACTTGGAAGAGGCCAAGTATAATATTGCTAAACATCCTCCAACACATACCACCATCTCACTTGGGCAACAGTCTCACCCAAGATGGCAGTAATCCTGAGGTTTTAGAAACCCTACCATGACTAAGTAATATTTATCCTAAAAACTAATTTTAGTTTAACATCTTAAAACTAAACTCTAGTGTTGGCTAAGAGTGTTAGAGGTTTCACTTCCTCAAAACTAAAATTATTTATTGTGTCTATACACAGGAGTTTGAGTAACACAGATTAATGAGAGCTCAATGCAACTAGATCATTCCATGTCACATAGTTTATATGCAGATGAGAGTTTATCTTTGCCAAGTCCTTTTAATTAGATGTTTTTGCTTCCTAAAATGGGGCAGATCATTAAATTGGCTTTTGAAAAATGCAGAGGTTATGGTACTTCAAAGCAATGAGCACTGTGACACCCAACATTATTTTTAACAATTTGTGACCTTTTGTCATTTCTGTTCTGTCTCCTTATAATGCTTGGAGATGGGCCTAGTTTTCATGGGTGCCAAGTACCTCATTTACCATGACAGAAAATTAGTAGGAAAGGAGTAAAAAGTCAAGCTAAAATGACTCATCTATGAACCCAAGTTTCTAAGGGAGACTCATCCCCATGGCAACAAGAGAGATCACAGTACCCCATGTGTGGGGCACTACTGTGTAGAAAGGAATGAGGTGTGGGCAAGCAAGCAAACTGAGAACAGAGTCCCAGAGTAGTGATCTTGCAGGAGAAAACAAGCTGCTCTACTCTTGCCATAGCCCAGCCTCATCCGTTTTACCTTTTACCTGAAGAGAACTTCAGATATCAACTATTATGACCATCAATGACTGGCTTCAACTTAGTCTTCAGCAGATTGTCTCAAACTCTTTATACATAGTGGTATTTCATACCTGATGCTATGGACAAAATGTTTAAGCTCCCTACCCCACCTCCACCAAATTCTTATGTCTAAATCCTCATACATGCCTCCCCCCATGATGGTATTAAGATACAGTGCCCTGGGAGGTGATTAGTTCATGAAGGGTAAAGCTCTCAGGAATAGGATTAGTGTTGTCCTTATAAAAGAGACCCCACAGAACCCTCTTGCCCTTCCACTATGTGAAGACACATCCAGAAGATGGCCACCTGCAAACGAATGCTGGTCTTCACCAAGAACCTAGCTATGTTGGCACCCTGATCTTGCATTTCCAGCCTCAGAACGTAGGAAAATAACTTTTTGTTGTTTAGAAGCTTACTGGTCTTGGTATTCTGTTACAGCAGCCCAAACTGACTTAGACACTAGGTCAATGGTGTCTAGCTGTTTTCAGAAAATATGAGAACCTCTCTTCACCATTAAGCATTTTCTCAGACCTCCACACAACAAGAGACATACTTCATTACCTGACGGTTGAGAAAACGTGACAAATGGTAACTGAAACCCAGTTTCAGGGGTAGAGCTACCTACTGAGATGATCGTATGTTTGTTCTTTATTCTGCTAAAAGGAATATTAAGAGGATTACTCCTATTAATACTCACATATTTGATTTTCAATATTATACTATCCTTACAGTCCTATGATAAAGCTAACTTGGACCAATGGTAATTACTATTTAGTAAAAACAACAAAAAATAGAAGCACAAATGAAATATAAAATGGATTAAATGCACTTAAAAATAAACTTAAAGGTACTGAAATTCAGTCAGAATATTTCATATGTTTTATATAGTGCTTGATTCTATTTGCTGAAGTTTTATGGATATTTTTTGCATCTATGTTCATGAGGATAATTGGTCTGTAGATTCATTTTCTCATAATATATTTGTCTGTTATTCACATCAGGGTAATTCTGGCATCATAAAATGAACCACAGGGAATCATTTCAGATTTCTCAAAATGGTTTCCAACTCTCTGGTAATTTGTCCTGCAAATTACCTCGGGCGCCTGGGTGGCTCAGTGAGTTAAGCTGCTGCCTTCTGCTGAGGAGGTCATGATCTCAGGGTCCTGGGATCCAGTCCTGCATCGGGCTCTCTGCTCAGCAGGGAGCCTGCTTCCCTCTCTCTCTCTCTGCCTGCCTCTCCGTCTACTTGTGATCGCTCTCTGTCAAATAAATAAATAAAATCTAAAAAAAAAAAAAAAATTCAAGCCTCCGCAATCTCCCTACACTCCAATTTATTCAACTCCCTAAGACCATGGTAATACCTAGAATTTATCTTTCTGCACTGGGTCATGCATTGTTTTGGGCCCATTTCTATTGATTCCCTTCTTTCAGAGATCATAGTTCAGGGTCTGGTGTGCAATGTCTTAAAACAACGGTTTCATATATTTTGTCCAAGGTCATAGTTGTTTAGAGAAGGAAAGTAAACCCAGTCACAGATATGGTATGGCCTGAAGTGAAAGTCTGGTAAAATAGTTGATACTGTTATTAATACTTTTCAGTGTGAGATGTCTAGAAATGTATTTTTGTGCTTGTTTTTATTGTCTGGAAGTTTCGTATGATGACTGTAGCAAATGTCCATTCCCCTTGTTTTTTACATCATAGTGTATGTTAATCTGATCTCTAGCTTTCAACACCCACATTTCTTTATTTCAAGGTGTTCTCTCTCTACCTCTCAGGTGGCAATAAGTAATGACTCTACCCTCTTCAGATCTAAAGGAAAATTTCATGGGAGTTGGTATAAAAGTCTCTCAGCTCTATTGCCTCTCTGGGGGAAGACTTCTGAGTTAATGTGTTAATTTTCTCTTCTTTTCCTGCTTCACTTCTTCACTTCCTTACCACAGTTAACTAAAATCAGCTCCTAAATAGACTACTTATACAAATAAACATACTACCTATCTCGGGGCCTGATTCTGAGTAATTCCAGATAAACCAATGAGAAATTAGAAAATGTTACTTGTTTTCCCAGAATGAAAACAAATCCAAGTTCAGTAAAACAAACAAACAAACAAAACAAAACAAAACAAACAAACAAAAAAAACCCACCTGACATGAACTTTTGTGGTTTGTTATACTCATAATCAAAACTGGACTAATGGTAATTTGTTACTTACTAAAAATTAAAAAAAAAAAATAGAAAGATCAATTATAGATAAAATGGATTAAATGCTCTTATAAACTTAAAGCTATTTAAAAGCAATCATATATCATCACCGAAAGTAAAAGATGAATAGACATATATAAATTTGTTAATTTTTTTTCCTTTGTTGAAATTTAAGTGTGTGATGAGCTGATTTTTAAAGACTGAATTATCTGGCTAAATTTCACTCATGATGATACAAGGAAAAATTTGTATTAAGGAATAAATTATTTTAAAATTAGGAAACAAACAGTTGGGCATTTTTAATTTTTTTAAATTTTATTTATTTGAGACAGAGAAAGAGATAGACAAAGAAAGCACAAGTAGATGGTGGGGCAGAGGGAGAGGGAGAAGTAGACTCCCCACTGAGCATGGAGCCCAAGGCAGGGCTTAATCCCAGGAGCCAAGATCATGATCCAAGTGGAAGTTGGAAGCTCAACCAACTGAGCCTACCAAGCACCCGGGGCATGTGTAATTTTTAAATGGATCATAGAAAAGTGTTGACTATTTAGAATATGACTTTTCAATTTTCATATTGTACCTTGATTTTTCAGGATGGCCCCTGACATTCATTCATTCATTCAGTTGCTTATATATTTATTTCATAACTACTTTTTGAAAGATTACTATTATTCTTGTCCTGGAATAGACTTTGGTGATATAACCAGAAAGTAAGAAAGATGTATGTTCCAACTTTCCACAGTTTAGTTCATGTAGGTTGGGATGGTTATAAGAGACACAATATGAACAGTGTGACAAATGATATTTTTAAAAAAAGGACAGGGGCACCTGGGACTCAGTCCTTAAGTGGTGCTTTGGCTCAGGTCATGATCACAGTGTCCTGGGATTGAGCCCCACCATCAGGCTCCCTGCTTGGCAGGAAGCCTGCTTTCCCTCTCCTACTCCCCTTGCTTGTCTTCCCTCCTTTGCTGTGTCTCTCTCTCAAATAAATCAATAAAACCTTTAAAAATTAAAAAAAATAATTAAAAAGGACATATAGAAGCACATGGGAGAGCATCTAATTCAGGTAGACAAAGCTTGATCAAGAAATAGCATTTTTTTTTCTGAGATATGGGAGATTTCTCAAATTAGCCTCATTTTTGAAGTTTGTACACATTGGAAGGAAGATTCAGACAGGGAAAAGAGCAAGTTCAAAGTGAAACAGAGATTTGTGGAAATGGAAAAAAAAAAGTTTCTGTGGCTGTAACATGGACTCCAAGTATATTCTTAGTGGAATGTTGGAGGAAAGGGCTACAGAGTAAAGTAGTAGGAACTGGGGTGGTAATATATGATAGATATTTTCAGAAAGTATGATCAATTGCATAGGAGAGCATAAGGAAGGGTATCCTCAAGGATGACATCCACTGTTCTAGCTTGGAAGTTGTGCGAATTAGAGATATCACTGAAACTGAACTGTAAACTGAATTTATAAGGACAAAGTTTTATTTATAACACAGTGTCTTTCAGGAGCTTATTTTTAATTGACGGCAGGTAGTTCGACATATATAACTCTAAATGGAATAGGAGATACCTGAGCAGGACATTAAAAAACAACAACAACAACAACAACAACAACAACCACAAACTTGGGATCACCAATCATTTAGATAGGAAATACAACCATGTTCACTAGAAGAAAGGAAGAAGAAAACGCCTTGAATATCTGCATTTTAGGGCAATATAAGTTGGTTATTGTTCCAAGGTAACATAATTATTAGCTGTGAGATATAAATCACGTGATTTGTTAGAGCCTCAAATTAATCATCTGTAAAATGTAACTTCCATAACAGAACACATAGTTCCAAAATTCAGTGAAACCAGGACTCTTTCTTCTTGTTCGTTTTTAGTTATTGTCTCAGTTGACCAACACAAATGTTACACCTATATTCTTAATTGCTTGTCTTCATCTGAACTAGGAATTTTATATACCTAATGCCACATATATAAAATAATACTACATTTATGCTGAGGGATACTGATATAAATTCATTACCATTCTCAATAACTGGTATTCAAATTTGTCTGATAGTTTTCTTTTTTTTTTTCTTTTTAAATTTTATTTATTTATTTGACAGAGAGACAGTGAGAGAGGGAACACAAGCAGGAGGAGTGGAAGAGGGAGAAGCAGTCCTCCCACTGAGTGGGGAGCCCAATGAAGGGCTCGATCCCAGGACCCTGGGATCATGACCCTAGCCGAAGGCAGATGCTTAATGACTGAGCCACCCATGTGCCCCAGTCTGATAGTTTTCAAAAGGGAATGTGCATTTATCAATCTCCTGCTTTATGCTGGACACTGTTAATGGAGCTTTGAAAACAATATTTTCTTACTGGAAGGATTGGTCAGTTTTAGAGAGCTTCAAAGCTTTTCAATTTTTATCGTGATTTATTATATGTCTTTTCTTAGCACTTGAGGTTTATAAAAATATTTACTTAAGTGATAAGCACATATAATACATTCCCCAAATGTATGCCATATTATTCTCTCTAGAGATAATTCTTATTGACTTCAGTTAGTTAGTTAGCAGTAGCAAGGGTTAAATTTTTGATCTGGTTCCATAGGGGTGAAGGCCTACTAATCAACTTTCAGACCCACTGCTTTCTCGAGTGTTATGCTCTCTGAAGAGAACCAAAGAAAAATTCTGTACTATTCACAAAGTTTAGTTGCTTTTGTAAATGCCATCTGCTTCATCTGTTCAGAAAAATCACTTTCATTATATTTCAAGTCCAAAGTCTCTTTTCTTTGTCTGTGACACTTTTTTTTCCCACCCAGTGAAAGAATCCACGCCAATTTTATGGCATTTTCCCCCTCTTCTCCTTTATAGAATTTTTCATTTTGCCCTGTGGAAAGCAGCACAAGAATTACTGGTCAATTGACAATTCATTCAATTTTACAAGGCACATTTCATTTCTACTTTTACGATTTCAAAGAGTTTTTGAGGGGAGGGGGAACCTACTTCTATTCACAATCAGGATGGCTTTGTTTGAGTTAAAAATTCCACTCCATGAAATATCTTTACTGAGAGGTAATGAATAGTGTTAGCAATGTAGAAGAAGCTCGACAGGCTAGGAAATTATTAAAATTTCTAGTAATCAAGATGCAAGTTGTGCTGTAGCCGGAATGACTATTACTAAATTGGTGATTCACCATTTTTATTTCTGTTAGCATATTACAGATTTCGTAGGAAATTTAATTGCAAAAATCGATTTCTTTCATCTCAAACTTCGCAGTTGCCGATCTGTTTAATGGATGATTATGAATAATATTAAGGTGATAGAGACCACTGATATGTATATCAGTATAAATCAACATTTATATCTATATGGTATTTCGACAAAGGTAAGCATGTTATAACTTCTGTAATTTCTATTTTAGGTAAAGTAATTCTAAAAACAAACACACACACACAAATAAAATGATAAGGCATGACTTCCAAAGCAGTTAATTATCATTTATTTTGGTTTCCTCTTCCTATTTTGACCTGCCATTGTGAAGACATTAACTAGATGTGTAGTGAATATGTAATATTGACATAATGAAAAAAAATATTAGGGCTCTATAAATTGATCTACCACAGAAAAAGAAAGGACAAAAAGCAAGTTTCTAAGAGAGCTAGCTGTTGCATGCCTATTAACAATTTATGCTTTGTGTGAATTCATAGATACATGTGTATATTGTTACTATAAATACTTAAAAATATTGCCATTTTCAAATAGTCTCTGGACTAGAATTATAAACATGATTTTATAATTTATAGAATACTTTTTTACTTTTTAAAAGATTTTAATTATTTATTTCCTTATTGAGAGAGAGAGAGAGAGAGAGCATGGGGTGGAGGAGAGACAAGGGGAAAGGGAGAAAGAGAATCCAAGCCAGAGTCCCCCCACAAACCAGAGAACCCAATGCGAAGCTCAATCCCATGACCCTGAGATTACCATCAGAGCTAAAATCGAAAGTCTGATGTCCATCCAACTAAGCCACCCAAGTTCCCCAATGTATAAAATTTACAGATCATAAACAAAGGAGATATAAATTTAAACTTCAGACTAGGATGATCATAAGTAAGGCTATATAAGTAATATTTTTATTTTGGTGGATAAAAAAGAATATTGGATTATACATTATCCAAATTACTAGGTATGAAATTTGCATATTGCATACTCATTTGCATATTTTACTGTTTCAGAAATATTAATGGAGCTAAGCATGGGAAAGGAGATTTAGTGTTGTTTTATGCTAAAACAGTCTGCACACCACCGTCTCTTGATGTAATAGTGATAAGAGCTATGTTGGTACACTGAAAGATAGAGCAAAATGGGAAGGGCTTTAAAAACAAAGAAGAAAAAAGAACACTACATTTTGCAAGAGTTCTCATATCTCTTTAGGCAACAACTGTCACTTAACTTATTTTATTCTTACTGAATTTTTCTATTATGGTGGTATCTTTTAAAAAAGGAAATTTATAAAACAAATTAAAAGAACCTTCCAGTGGAGAGACTCAACAAGTAAAAATAATTACTATAATAACCTTTTAAAGAATGTATTCCCTCAGAGAAGTCTTCCCCATCATAAAAATTTCAATATAAAGGAAATACAGATACAGAGCAGGAAAAAGTATACATTTGGAAAATTAGAGAAACAAATACTATTCAGGGAGAAGAGCTACATTGAAAAGAAAACTCATAAAATGCATGAAATGCAGTCAAATATAAGGCGATGATCTGGATAGCAGAAATGTTTTGACAAATCAGAGATGAACTATGAAAATCATTTTTCTCGCAAGTTTTTTTTTTTTTCATTTTACAGCACTCATAGACCCAGATTGGTATTTTTCCATCTACATTTGCTCTCTCCTGCTTAGACATTCTACTTTTTGACACTAATCACAAATGGAATTAAAAACCCCAAAGTGAGGACACCTAGGTGTCTCAGTCCTTAAGTGTTTGACTCTTGGTTTCAGCTCAGGTCTTGATCTTAGGACCCTGAGATGGAGCCCTGCTTGCATGATGAATTCTCACCTTCTCCCTCTTCCTTTGCCCTAGCCCTCTCTCTCCTTCTCTTGCTCTCTAAAATAAATAAATGAATCTTAAAAAAACAAAAACAAAACAACACAACTACAACAGGGCACCAGGGTGGCTCAGTCAGTTAAGCATCTTTCTTCACCTCAGGTCATGATCCCAGGGTGCTGGAATGGAGCCCCACATTGGGCTCCCTGCTCAGTGGGGAGCCCTGCTTCTCTTTCTTCCTCTACCTGTTGCTCCCCCGGTTTGTACTCTCTCTTTCTGTCAAATAAATAAATAAAATCTTTAAAAAGAATAATAAAGAAAAAAAATTCTGAAACTGAGGAAGAAAAGTCTATTGAATTAAAAACATATGCATTAAGTATTTGCCATATGTAGAGAACTTTGACAATAACTCAACAAATACGTATTAAATTTCAATGATCAACAAATCTGTTGATAGATACAAATGTAGGTAGAGCCAGGATTAGGTGAGAGAAAGAGAAACAATGGCAGAATATACAGAGAATTCCTCCTACCTCCTCCTAAATTATGTTAACTCTCTTAAGGCTCTTGCACAGAAAGTCAGAAACTACTTTTGAGTAACTTGAATTCTTTCCTGAGAATGCTTTTACTACCTTATGATTCTTTTACTTCAAATAAAATTTCTTATTTTAATGCAGTCTAATATTTTGGAAATAACTTAGGCTTATATAAGAAATACTAGAAGAAGTCTATGAAGAAGAATATAAGAAATACTGCAGAATCACAGAATGGAAACGTTAAGCATCAAAAGAAAAATAGACTATAACTCACAAAAGGAAAAAGCTTAATTTACACAATTCATCCATCTAGCTTCAAAAGTGAATTTCAAGTTAAATGGAAATCTGATCTTAAGATACAATCAATATTCTACTTTGTAATCAAAAGATGCTGGTTTGAAGGCTATATCCAATTTTACTGTGTAAAATTTTTCATAGTAGCAAGAGGAGTAATTCACCTTACAAGTTGGAATTAGAATGTCAATATTGCTTTTTCCACATATAGTAGCTTTATTAATAACTGTACAATGTAAATAGACTCCAAATGATCTTTTGGGCTAAACAAAGAGGCACTGTTCAACAAAATTTTTTCTCTCTTGGTTCTGAGAATGTTACTCTCTTTTAATTAACTCTTAGCTACTCTCTTGGTAACTGAGACTGGATGATTCATAATTTAAAGGAAAAATTATGAAGTTTCTCCAAATTTAACTTCCAACCTGAATATTTTGCAATTAGAAAAGAAAATTCTAATGTTGTAAGCCAAAAAATAATTGAACTTGTTCTCTGTGATAGGCTAAATTAAGATCCTGGTTCTATTTGTGCATAGCCTATGTTATACCCTCCCTTTGAGTATAGCTGGAACTCATTACTATGATGAAATATCACCCCTATATTAAACTCCTCATCAGTTGAATTTGAGTCAATCAAAAGGGAGATTACCACAGATGGGCCTGACCTAATTAGGTGAGCACTTCAAAAGCAGATGAAGCAGTAGAGAGATGCTGTCCTGATGGCCTGCAAGAAAGGAAAGGACTGTGTTTTGAACTTCCTATAGATGGGGTTGGCCTCTAAAAGTTGGGCTCTTTAGTCCTAAAACTACATGGAACAGAATTCTGCCAACAATCCGAATGAGTTTGAGATGAAACCCTAGCCTTCCTGACACCCTGAATGTAGACCTATGACAGTCTGAGCAGAGGATCCAGTTAAGCCTTGTCCATACTCTTAACCCGAAGACATTGTTAAATAATAAGTGTATGTTGTTATATGGTGCTAAGTTTGTAGTGACTTTTTATGCAGCAGTAGAAAACGAAAACTGACTGCACCTGTATGAATTAAACCATGATTTGTTCTATAATACTGATAACCCGGGGTGACTGGGTGACTCAGTCTGTTAAAAGTGTCTGACTCTAGATTTTGGCTCTGGTCATGGTCTTTGGGTTGTCATCCCATGTCAGACTCTGTGCTCAGTTCACACTGTGCTTGAGATCCTTTTCCTCTGCCCCTTCCCCAACTCGCATGTGTGTATGTGCTCTCTCTCTCTTTCTCAAAATAAATAAATAAAATAAATATTTAAATGGTTAAATAAAATACTGATAACCATATTTGAAAAATGCCAAGCAACTGTCTAAATTTTTTTTTTTTGAAGATTTTATTTACTTGACAGGGATAGAAACAGAGATATAGCACAAGCAACAAGAGCAGCAGAGGGAGAAGAAGCAAACATCCTGCTGAGCAGGGAGCCTGATGCAGGGCTTGATCCCAGAACCCTGGGATCATGACCTGAGTCAAAGGCAGACACTTAACCCACTGAGCCACCCAGGTTCTCCACAACTGTCTACATTTTAATTTTAGGTTCTCAACTAGTATTTGTTTCCTCTCACCTTGATTTCTTCTTTCCCAAGCTTAGAATTTTTGTAAGATGACTACTTAGGGTCAGAAGCCAGCAAGTCATAAACCTTTGTGCAGGGTTCTTTAACCATTGGTTACAAAATGTTGCTGAAAGTTCTTTTCCAGAAGGCATAGAGAGAATCATCCAAATGTTAATATAGAGGTCATCTGGGATTGTTATGGAATGAATTAAGTCTCACCAAAATTCATAACCCCCAGTATAGAATGTAACTGGTTTGAAGATAGACCTACAAAGAGGTAATTAAGATAACATAAGGTCATGGATGGCTCTAATTCATATGACAGTTGTAACTGTAAGAGGAGATCAGAAAACAACACACAGATAAAGTGACAACCATGTAAGGACACAGTGAGGAGTGACCATCTGTAAACCCAAGAGAGAGGTCTCCGAAGAAACTAAACCTGCTGACACTTTGATCTTGGACTTGTAGCTTCCAGAATCATGAGAAAATAGATTTCTGTTCTAGGGCCACATAGTTTGTGGTATTTTGTTATGGCAACCCTAGCAAACTAATACATGGTGTAATAAAATTGTACTTGGCAAATGAATTGTCATTTGGAAATGGATTAAGTAATTATATCAATAAGTGTTGTCCCTTAGGGGAAAACCAAACACCCCTGACATACCAACTCATGAGAAATATGCCTTGTCCCTGGTTCAGGTGCTTTAAACTGCACAATAAGCAAATTAAAGAGGAAATCACCTGGCTTGCCAAAGGTCTTGATTCTCTTGCCTTAGATAAGGCTGTTAAAATCCTGATCTAGTAACGGAAATTTATACTAAAAACTTCTTATTGAAGATGTAAGAGAAATATCTCATTAGCAGTGTGGTGTACATCAAAGGGACCACAGGCAAATGCATTTACACATCTTTAGGGGAAAACATTAAAATTGGAATAGAGCTTTTTTTTTTTTTTTTTTGGAGAATTCCAATACTAAAGAAAATTTGTGTGATATTTAATGTCCTAAAAATTGAATAAGTTCAATTTTGAAAGAATGTCCCCAATTTTTAATTTTTAGGTATGTGTATTTGAATTATTTTTTATTTTAGTGGTACCTGGGTGGCTCAGACGGTTAAGTGTCTGCCTTTGGCTCAGGTCATGATCCCAGGGTCCTGGGATAGAGACCTGCATCAGGCTCCCTGCTCAGTGGGGAGCCTGCTTCTCTCTCTCTACCTCTGCTTCTCCCCCTGCTCGTGCTCTCTCTCACTATCTCTCTCTCCCTGTCAAATAAATAAATAAAATCTTCTAAAAATTATTTTTATTTTATTTGGACTGGTTAATACTTATTTTTTGTTAATGCCTGCTTTTAAAGGCATACATCTTTATCAGGCCTCTCATTTTAATAATTTCTATAGATATCTATTCTTATTTAAGTTTTAATATTCCTGCTTTTTCTTAGGTGACTATTGATATTGTGTTTATTTTTCTAATATTTTCACTGTACACAATTTATTTAACCAGTTTCTTATGAGTAGATATTGCTAATAAAGATTATGACTTAAGTAAATTAATCTGACCCTAACCTTATGATTAATGGAGGCAATATCAACTAACACATTTATGTATGTGGGGCTTTTTCCTTCTAGTTATTATGTATACTTTGAACATTTATGAATGAAAAGATACAGCTTTTGGAAATATCATGTAGGTATATTTACTCATATTTTCACGGCATGTTTAAAAATCCCCAATTTTAATTTACCTGCATTTTCTTCATATTATCTTCATGATTTTATACTTTACATTTTTGCAGCATTTTTCACAAACATTTTATTTTAATAATTTTGCAAAATTATTGCAAAAATAGAATAAAGAGTTCTCATATATCCCACTTAGTTTCCCTTTCCATTAATAACATTTTTCATTACTTTGGTGCATTTGTTAAAAGTAATGAAAAAATATTTATACTTAAGTCAATATTTTATTCAGATTACTTTATTTTTCCCCATATCATTTTTTCTGTTCCAGAGCTCCATCAAGTGTATCACAGTATATTTTATTATCATCTATCCTTGGGCTCCTCTTGGCTGTTTTAGTTTCTCATATTTTCCTCATTTTTGATATGACAGTTTTGAAGACTATTAGCCAGATATTTTGTAGAATGACCCTGAATTTGCATTATAGCATTATCTATTACATATAGATGGATGGATAGACAGGTTATATATATATATATACACACACACACACACACACACACACACACACATAGAGAGAGAGAGAGAGAGGGAGACAATTATAAAGGAGATAATTATAATAATAATATAATAAAATAATAATTATAAAATATAAATATAATATATACTATATACAAATTAAATTTCTTTTTTTTCCACAATAGCCAAACTATGGAAAGAACCTAGATGTCCATCAACAGATGAATGGATCAAGAAGACGTGGTATATATACACAATGGAATACTATGCAGCCATCAAAAGAAATGAAATCTTGCCATTTGCGACAACATGGATGGAATTAGAGAGTATCATGCTTAGCGAAATAAGTCAAGCAGAGAAAGACAACTATCATATGATCTCCCTGATATGAGGAAGTGGTGATGCAACATGGAGTCTTAAGTGGGTAAGAGAAGAATAAATGAAACAAGATGGGATTGGGAGGGAGACAAACCATAAGTGACTCTTAATCTCACAAAACAAACTGAGGGTTGCTGGGGGGAGGGGGTTTGGGAGAAGGGGGTGGAATTATGGACATTGGGGAGGGTATGTGCTTTGGTGAGTGCTGTGAAGTGTGTAAACCTGGTGATTCACAGACCTGTACCCCTGGGGATAAAAATATATGTTTATATAAAAAAAAAATTAAAAAAAAATTTCTTTTTTTTCTATAAGGTATATTCTGAGCCAAGTTTATCCATTTTTTTAAAAGATTTTATTTATTTGTTGACAGAGAGAGACACAGTGAGAAAGGAAACACAAGCAGGGGGAGTGGGAGAGGGAGAAGCAGGCTTCCCGCTGAGCAAGGAGCCGGATGTGAGGCTCCATCCCAGGACCCTGGGATCATAACCTGAACTGAAGGCAGATGCCTAATGATTGACCACCCAGGCATCCTAAGTCTATCAATTTATGCTGGATAATTTTTGCATTATGGGTTTAATAGAGAAGTGAGAGGTCTAAATCGTGTTATTAGAGAAAATGTTCTAATAAGGACACCATCAAATCTTTAAGAATGTTCATTCAACTGGATTAGATTTAATATTTCAAATTTAGTATTCTTAAGATGTTAACTGAGTCTTTAAAAGTTCTTAAGTCAGACCAATCTTCACTTCCTTACATTTTTCTATAGGCCCGGAACTTTGGTCTCTTTTAGGAGTCTATTTTAGGGAAATTAGCATTCATAAGGATTCAGCAAAGTTCTTGTAATGTATTGTTTATTTTTATTATTATTATTTTGTATTACAATTGTTAAGTGACTCATAATTTCCCTCAAAATTTCCCAGTGTCTATGACTGATCACAAAGACTAATAGTGATTTTATTTGTGCTTAACTACTTTGCATGTTGCAGCCAAACAACACCCCTTGAAAACATACACAAACATAGATTAAAATAGAGTATGAATAATAACTTCTATCACCTCTTTGTACCAATTGTGCATGAAACTCAATGTGTATGCTGTTATTATAGTTCATTCTTTGTGGCTGAATATTAGTTTGAGCCTTCCTTAGAAAATGCACATAGAGGGGTCTTATCTTTTCAATAATTTCATAAATGTCACACAGTAAGGGCCACTGTTTATTTTAAAAATTTTCAGCTTTAAAAATTCCTTACACAGACCTCAGTGAAAAATAGTTCTTTAAGGATGTTTTCAATCTAAGGTTCTCAACATCACTAATCCATAGGGAAAGGTAAATTAAAACACACACACACACACACACGCACAAGGAATATCACCTCATACTTGTTAGCATGACACTTATTATCACAAAAGCAATGATACATGTTAGTGAGGATGTAGGAAAAAATCCCGATTTTTGAGGTTGCCCAGCCAGAAAGCCTCCCTGCAATTGTTGAAGATAAGCATGGCTTTCACTCTGCAAACTAAAAGCTCCAAGGTCTTTTTGAGCAAGGGCACATGTTTGGTGAGTTTCGTGTCCTGGCGAATCTTGGAATGCCCACACAGGTGATGAAGCAGCCTCGTATCCAGCTGGAAGGTTTCCAGTAAGCTCAGAACATCCTCCCGGTGTTTTCTAAAACTGAAGTCGAGGAGCGGCAAGGAAGTCGAGGAAAAAAGGGAACCCTTATGCACTATTGGTAGAAATGTAAGTTGGTACAGCAACTATGAAAAACAGTCTGAAGTGTCCTCAAAACTTAAAAATGAAACTACTACATGATCCAGCAATCCCATTTCTGGGTATATATTTAAAGGAAGTGAAATTTGTACCTCAAAGAGATATCTATGCTCATTGCAGCATTATTTACAATAACCAAGATATGGTAACAGTGTAAGTGTCCATCAGTGGATGAACAACTAAAAAATTTGTAGTATATGAATGCAATGGAATGTTATTCAGCCTTAAATAAGAATGTGATCCTACTACTTGTGACAACATGGAAGAAACTGGAGGCCATTATGCTAAGTGAAATCAGGAAGATACAGACAGCAAAATACTGAATGATCTCACATACATGTAGAACCTAAAAAAAGTACTCAGAGAAACAGGGAGTAGAATGGCAGTTAGGAGGGGCAAGGAGGTGGGGAAAATTGGAGATGTTGGTCAAAGGCTACAAAGTTTCAGATGTGCAGAATGAATAGGTTCTAGAAGTCTAATGTACAGCCTTGTGACTATAGTTAGTGATATTGTGTTCTATACTGGAAAATTTCTGAGAGTTCCAGTGGTCTAACTATACAGAAAATAATGGTAACTTTGGATAATTACTTTGCAGTAATCATTTCACTTTGTGTATATGTTATATGATAGAGCATACACACACACACACACACACACACACACACACACACACACGGGTGTGTGTGTGTGTATGGTTTAGTTAGCAGCCAGATGAGAAGAAAGATGTGATTACCATTAAGAATGTTTGTAATGGATGCTACCAGTAGGAGAAAGAAGTGTTGATCACCATTTGGATCACACATATTTCTTAGCTTTCTAAGGCATCTGGCCCAATATTTGGCTATTGTATATCTTTATTCCAAGGCTGAAAAGCAAACTGAGAAGAAAATTATTTTTTTTAACATTGTACAACATTTCATAGGATTAGATATATAGAATTCAAATCTTTAAACATTAACATTAAACATTTAAAACACCATCTTTAGATGGTAACACAGAAAACTTTTTGAAAATTATTTTTGACTTCAAGCCAGAGTATAGGAAGTTTCCACTAAGGCACCACCAACCAGATGGTAGTATAAAGAATAACTAAGTTTTTGCATCAGGGAACTTCCACATAAAGAATAATGCACACCTAAAATAAACATCGAATGGTTATTATATAACACTCTGTTCTTTTGCAACACTAACAAATGAGTTGTGAAACTAAAAATGGAAACAGTTCTACATTTGCTTTGGTGTCCTGATTAAAGTGTTGTCAGATGTGTGAAGCCATAGCTTCTGTGAGGACCAAAATAATCTTGCACCTTTTCTCTCTGCATTTGATAGGGAAACTCACACATTGACATTTTAGCATTGTAGCTCAACAGTGAGATTTGCAGGCATTGTGAGATATCAGAAAACTTAACAATTATTTAGATGATTGATTCCTGGTGTACTTTCCTTTACCGTGAACTTCATCTTCTCGTTGCAATCATATTAGCTATTTATACCCACAATACATTCAAAATGAATGTTTGAAATAACCTTCTTCATGATGGCATTAAAACAAATATAACAACAAATGTTTCCTCTTCATGTTTTCTTTTCTTATTTTTTGCAAGTTTTCTCTCAAATCTCAGTGTCAGCATCGGTTAATATAGGACACATTAATCGGGACAGATGAATGTTTATCTCAAGTCATAGTTGTATTTTATTTTATACAAATATATGGTATTTTCAGAGCCAAATTATAAATAGTATTAACAGTTTGGAGAATAATTGTACTTAAGGATGACTTACTTTTTTTCATCTATACCCATTCAATTTACTCTGCCTCACGCTCTGATTTATTTGTTGTCCAAAAAAGCTCATCAACTATTTCCACAAAATGAATTACAGTATAGATGGAATTAAATAAAACTTTATACCTTGATATTTTTCTTATCTTGATTTAAGAAGGGCTTGTCATTGGCCCTGATAAGGCTAGTTTTGACTTCCTATAAAAAGTGTAAGAACTTTTATTAAAAACTTGAAACCTCTCTCTGTCTGCCTCTCTGCTTACTTGTGATCTCTTTCAAATAAAAAAAAAAAAAAAAAAAGAAAAGAAAAGAAAGAAAATCATCTTTAAAAACTCGAAACCTCAGGCCTCTGGGTGACTCAGTCAGTTAAGCACCTGACTCAATTTTGGCTCAGGTAATAATCTCAGGGTCAAGAGATAAAGCTCTGAGTAGGGCTGGCCATGGAGCCTGCTTAAGATTCTCTCCCCCTCTCCCTCTGCCCCTCCCCACTACATGCAAGCTCTCTCTCCCTCTCTCTAAAAACAAACAAACAAAACCCCAAAACTATATTTCTGACATACTAATATGTGACAATAGATTGAATGCAAATTTCTTTATTGAATGGTGACTGTGAAACAACTGTGCTGAATCCTCAACACATTTAACCCTGTGTGCTATTTTGGGAGTCCCGAATGTGTCTTCAATAACATCTAAAGAAAGTCAATTTAGAAGATGACTTCCACGTAGGAAACCATCTCTTGATCCTAGGCCTCTCTTTCTCAATTGTAGCACAGGGTAAAACACCTGTAAACACTCCTTTCCCACAAGGATACTGATACCCCATCACAGAGACTTTACCTATGAATTAAAGTGTTCACATTTCTATGCACTTTTTTTTTTTAATATGTGGGAAGAGCGAGATCAGCTTTTTTTTTTTTTAAGATTATTTATTTATTTATTTATTTGACATACATATCACAAGTAGGCAGAGAGGCAGGCAGAGAGAGAGGAGGAAGCAGGCTCCCCACCCAGCAGAGAGCCTGATGCAGGGCTCGATCCCAGGATCCTGGGATCATGACCTGAGCGAAGGCAGAGGCTTTAACCCACTGAGCCACCCACTGCCCCTACATTTCTATGCACTTTAATGGAAGATGATATAAAAAAAGAGAGAAAAAAACTGCTACCTGGATGAAGGGAGGTAATATGATGTAACTATTTGTGGTCAAATACATGGACTTAGATTTTTAACTTTGCAATCTCCTAGGCCGGTGGCATTAATATAGCCTTTATTTTAAAATGTGGGAATCACTACTTCCTGATACAAGGTTGTATGAGTATGATAAGAAATGACAATACATCATCCTAGTCAAGGGTCCAGAACTACAGATGTTAATTAATTGAAACTATGAGAGTAGATGTCATTTCACAAGAAATTATCTTATAGTTTCACTTGAAACTATGAAAGTAGATGAAATTTTACAAGAAAAATACATAAAAGGGATAAAGTAGGCTCAGGTGAGGTCTGGGGGGGGCACATGACTAACAATTAGGAGGATGGGAGTCAATGAGGATGCTGAGAAAGAACAATACAAGAGGTAGAAGAGGGATCAGAATAGAAATATATTTTATAGGTCAAGTATTTAAAAATCTAAAAGAAAAAAGAACAAATTGTATAATTTTTCATGCAGAGACAAAATGGCAGGGAACATGTGAAGAGGTTATTAGATTTGGAGATTAGGTAATTTTTTAAAAAATTATTTATTTATTTATTTGACAGAGAGAGATCACAAGTAGGCAGAGAGGCAGGCAGAGAGAGAGAGAGAGGGAAGCAGGCTCGCTGCTGAGCAGAGAGCTCAATGTGGGACTCGATCCCAGGACCCTGAGATCATGACCTGAGCCAAAGGCAGTGGCTTAACCCACTGAGCCACCCAGGCGTCCCGGAGATTAGGTAATCGATCATTTCTTAAACATTTTAGCAGAATGAAGGGAACAAGAAGAGGGTGATAACAGGATACTGGAAAAGAGAAGAATGAGGAAAAGTTGAGACCGTATAGAGTCCAAAAACTGAAAATTTCTATACTACAAAAGGAAAAGAGGAAAAGGGAAATATTTATAGAGCTAGTATTTATATATGTACCAATTAAGATATAGGCTCTGGAGAAGCAGCAGAATAATCCAACAAAAAACAGTGAGCCACAAATCCTGATTTACTGTGAATTTTAAAAGAATTCAAGGAGAAATAAAAGAGTAGGGATAACAAAAAGAGATATTATCCTTGGACCAAGGACAGACTTCTGAATTTAAAGCAATGTAACAAATGTAAGGGTGAATAAAAGCAGAGTTGAAGGTTGGAAGAGATGAAACCTGAGGGAAATCATATTTTTCTTATTTCCTCCAGATGTGGACACCAAGTTTTTGCTGATGTGTATGGGCTAGCTTTGAGAAAGGAATAAAGCTTGAAACTGCCATGACTAAAATACTCGAAAGAATAGAAAAAGACGTCTTCTAAATTAGCTTTTCTGCAATGCTATTCCTGTTAGGCAAGCTACTGAATCAGTGCAACTTTAGGACTCTCGGCAAAGGCTTCAGTTGGATTTTTCCCCACCTCTCCTACTCTCTGAAAGCTGTTAATTTGGAAAGAGATGAGAAATAGAAAACATATTTGGCGATAAAATGGCATAAGCCATGATTTGGGGTTCATTTGAGAGAGAAGATGAGAAACTAATGATACATACTTTTAAATGCTTTATTTGACTGGTGCTTGCTTTAGATATTTTAAATAATTGAATGTTGTTCCTCAAAGTCAGGAGGTATCCAAAGAATGCAATCTTAAAAACCAAAAATGTCGAAGTGCTTCCATAGTTTATCTGCCTTTGAAAATGTTTATCCAACTGAAATACAAGGTTCTGATTCATAGGAGTATGTATTATCTGAATTAAATGCTTTGGCAACGGAGTAGTTCTCTGAATCGATCTACACCTTTTCAAGAGCCTGCCTTTTCCACAGGTGAGATGGGTTGTATGCATCCCAGAGTACCATCACTATTTACCTGAAAGGTGTAACATTTTAATAAAATTAAATCTTGTGCTGTGAAGCTCAATCTCTGTCTTCAACATGAATTTCTGCTTTATTCAAAATGGTTTCAGAAACTATAACATAATATCTAGGGGTTTATTTAAGCCTTTATTACAAATATAATTTTTCTTGCACTATAATCTTTATACAATTAATCATAACTGAAATTTCTGCATTATATAATGCCCTTGAGGCCAATATTGTTTGTTGCTTTCTTATAATCCCTCTAGAAAAATCTGTATAATAAAAATCCATTTGTCTTCACAATAAAAAGTATTTTAAGATAGAGAAAATAATTAGAATTTGTACAATAATTCAACACAGTAGTGTAAAAAATGTATTGCTGTATTTCAGTAGCAGTTGGGTTATATTACTCTGAAACATCTGATGAGGAAGGGAAATATATTTAACTTAAGTCAACATTTAAATGCAATAAATAAAACTAACTACAAAATTTTCTAAATATGCAAGATGTGAGTGTACTTAATGCCATTGAACTGTATTATTAAAATGATTAAAATGGTAAATATGTACATATACATATTTGCATAATAAAAGTATTCTAAACACAGGAGCAATCCAAATGTACATTTAATTTATATTGATTTGTAGAGATGTAGCAGATGTTGTTGACAAGGTAAACTGAGCACTATTATAGTATCTAA
The DNA here is from genome assembly GCF_964662115.1 of Mustela nivalis. Lineage (NCBI taxonomy): Eukaryota > Metazoa > Chordata > Mammalia > Carnivora > Mustelidae > Mustela > Mustela nivalis. The sequence continues at coordinate 60,354,573 of NC_139033.1, forward strand.
GATCTTTTAAATGTAGTGCTATTAATTATTCATTACTATTTGGCCTCTACTTTTCTAATGAAACATTATGCCCTTGCCATAAGAGTAGTTTTGTTACCTACATTGAATTAAAATATCACATTCAAGCTACATGTGACCAGAAATTATGATGAGTATAAATGTTGATGTCATATATGGTCCAGCAAATTTATTCAGAAATGTTTTGATAAATATAATGATATCAATCATTTAACATCATGTGATCATCACTTAAGAAACATAAGACACTCAGGGTAAGAAAAAGAAGAGAAATTAATTTAAATTGATGCATAAATCTATGCACATTTGTGCTTAATGAAAACAAATGATTTAATGCCTATAATATCCAATAAATACATAAGAAATTAAAAATATGAGGTCATAACTATGAAATTATCTGAGCATGACAAAATATAGATCTGGGGTAATCCTTTTCTGAATAAGCATTTTTTTATATATGATATATACAGAAATAATGACATTCTTAACATATATGTTTTCTTAATTTTAACAGTACATACATGAATTCTACAAATACATAATACATTTTAAATTTTTGGCTGAGATGGGAAATTAAGTTTGGTGATTGGTTTATCTAAAATTTTCAAACACAGTATATACATAATATACTGAATGAATGAATAAAGAATAGAACTACTCAGGTTGATTTTTAAGTATAAGAATATTAAAATATTACCTTCTAATCTAAATTCTTCATACTAATTTTAAAAGCAGGAGGCTTTATTTTATCTTTGTATTGCAGATTTTTTAAAAATTGGATACATTTTACTTTTCCATTAAAGTGCATATTTAAGGCAAAATTTAACTTTGTAAAATAACTTTTCATCCAAACTTTTTAAAAAACTGAATATTTATAAACAGACAAACGAAAACTCTGATAAGAGTAGTAGTGGTGAGTGCTGTGAAGTGTGTAAACCTGGTGATTCACAGACCTGTACCCCTGGGGATAAAAATATATGTTTATAAAAAATAAAAAATTAAAAAAAAAAAAAGAGTAGTAGTGGAATCATACAAAAAAAGATAGTTTTCTCTGTATTTGTGAAGTGTGATTTAAGGGCAGGGATATATTAACACACATATCTGTGGACATATGTGTGTGTATGTGTGTGTGTAGTTGACAGATTCAAGGATTACAGAGTACCAGAATCACAAATCACTCTCCCCATCCAGTGGGTCTGAGAATGCGGTGTGCTCCAGGCACTGGGCATTCTCTTGCTGTGGGACTGGGTTTGTGCAGGCACAGCTTCATGTGGCCTCTTTGCCAGGATGTATGGGTTATGAGAAGGCAGGACTCGGGAGGTGGAGACATGCTCAGCAGTATCCTGCCTCTCCTCTAGTCCTAGATTTAAGGAAGTATCGTAAAATTTGTACTTTTGAACCAGGACTTATCTGATTGGGGTAAAGTCGAGCTTTTAAATACAAAAGACTTTGAAATTATTATTTTTAAAATTATTTGCAACCTGTAGGCTTCTATGGAGCTTAATAAACATATTGGCATAGCCAGTCGCCTGCTGGCCTTCAGACAGTCATGCTAAATATTTATATTATCTCTCTTTAGGTCTCATCAGAAAGTGGACAACCTAACCACACACACACATACACACTCATACACACACAACAAATCCATTCATCCATTATATAAACATTTATTTTCTTCTTAATTTTTATCTTTTTCATGTCTCCTACATTAAATTTCCTACATCTTTTTTTAAATATCAGAACGTTTGTAAGCTGAGGAAATAGGGAAAGACTACAAAAGCAGTGGCACTGAATAAGAAGCCTTTAAAAGGATTTACATGGCTTCTATATTTCCAATGCAAATCATATATTTTATATTACTTGTTGAATTAAATGCATTGTTCCATAAAATAGTAATTTCTTCCTCATTTTTCATTCAACTTGCTTTTATGTTTATTTTTTCATTTTTAAAAAGGTTGTGGCAAGAACAAATTAATATGAGATTTACCCAATTAACAATGGTTAAGTATACAATGCAGCATTATTAAGTATTGGCACAATGTACAGCAGATCCTTGGAACTTACTCATCTTGTATAATTGAAACCTGAGATCTGTTCAGGAGCAACTCATATTTCACCCTCCCCCCAGCCTCTGGCAACTACTATTCTACTTTTTCCTCTATCAGTTTAGTTATTTTAGATTCCTTTTAAATAAAAGTGGAATCATGGGGCACCTAGGTGGCTCAGTGGATTAAAGTTTCTGCCTTCGGCTCAGGTCATGATCTCAGGGTCCTGGGATTGAGCCCCACATCAAACTCTCTGCTCAGCAGGGATCCTGCTTCCTCCTTTCTCTCTGCCTGTTTCTCTGCCTACTTGTGATCTCTGCCTCTCAAATAAATAAAATCTTAAAATAAAATTTAAAAAAATTTTTTAAAAAGTGGAATCATGAAGTATTTGTCCTTCTATGACTGGCTCATTTCACTAAGCATAATAATCCCAGGTTCTTCTATTTTGTCACATATGGTAATACTTCATTTTTAAGGATACATAATCTTTCACTGTTTATATATTTTGCATTTTGTTTATCCACCCATTTGTTGATGGGCATTTAGTTGTTTCCATGTCTTGGTTATTGTGAATAATACCTCAATGAAAATGGGAGTGCAAAGTTCTCTTTGAAATCCTAATTTCAACTCTTTTGGATAAATACCCAGAACTGGAGTGAGATCGCAGATCACATGGTAACTCTACTTTTAATTTTTTGAGGTTCCCCCATACTGTTTTCCATAGTGACTGTACCATTTTATATTCCTACTGACAGTATAAGGAGGGGTCCAATTTCTCCACAACCTCATCAACACTTGTCATCTCTTGTTTTTTTTTTTTTTTTGATAATATTATCCTAATAGTTATGAGGTGATATCTCATTACAGTTTAATTTGAATTTACCTAATGATTATAGATTTTGAGTATCTTTTCAAATACCTGTAGACCAGAAAGTATAAAACTCCTGGAAGAAAATGGGGTAAAACTTTATGATGTTGCTCTTGGCAATGATTTCTTGGCTGTGACACACACACACACACAAAAAACACAGGTAACCAAACCAAACCAAATCAAACCAAACCCTCACTTAAAAAATGGGCAAAGGAGGATGTCTGGGTGGCTCAGGCTGGGTGCCTTCAGCTCGGGTCATGATCCTAGTGTCCTGGGATCGAGTCCCACATAGGGCTCCTTTCTTGACAGCCTGCTTCTGCCTCTGCCTGCCTGTGCTCTCTCTCTCTGACAAATAAATAAAATATTTTTAAAAAGGGGGGGGGGAAGGGGCTTGAATAGACACTCTATAGAGAAAACATGCAAATGGCCAACAAGTACGTTAAGCGTATTTTAGGAATAGTTTAATCCCATATGCTGTTGTCTCTCTTTCTTTTTCTCTCTTTTTCTGTGAGTGTGCATGTATGTGCGTTTATACATGTGTGTCTGTAAACACAGATAGGACAAGGAGATCCTCACCTCAGCTACTTAACATTGTGCTAGATGTATTAACTAGTGCAAAAGAAAAGAAAAAGAAACAGAACACAAACATACAGATTCGACAGGAAAACAATAAAACTGTCCTTATCCAGAGATGACACAATTATCTATGTAGAAAATCCTAAAGAAAACAAAACAAAGTCAAAACAACACAAAAACAAATATCTTTGAGAACTAATGAATGAGTTCAGTATAATTGCAGGATACAAGGTTAATAATATGTGGAAAACTACAAAACACTGATGAAAGAAATTTAAAAATATATAGAAATAAGTAGGGATATGTACTGTACATATAAATTGGAAGATTGCATATTGTCAAGATGTCAATTATTTCAAATTTAGTCTATAGATTCAACATTATATCAGTCAAAATTGCAAGAAGTTTTTGTTAATATCAACAAGCTAATTCTAACATTTTCATGGAAAGGCAAAGGATTAAACAGGTAAACAATCTTTTTATAAAAAGTCAGAGGAATCATATTACTCAGTTGGAACACTCACTATAAAGCTATAGTTCTCAAAACAATATGGTATTAGAATTAGACATTACAGTTACACTAGACAGCCCAGAAAGACACAAATGTAGTGAACTAATTTTTGACAAGTTGGGAATCTATCCAATGTAAAAGGATTATCTTTTTTTTTTCCCATATACTTTTAATTTTTTATTTTTTATAAACATATATTTTTATCCCCAGGGGTACAGGTCTGTGAATCACCAGGTTTACACACTTCACAGCACTCACCCAAGCACATACCCTCCCCAATGTCCATAATCCCACCCCCTTCTCCCAAACCCCCTCCCCCCAGCAACCCTCAGTTTGTTTTGTGAGATTAAGAGTCACTTATGGTTTGTCTCCCTCCCAATCCCATCTTGTTTCATTGATTCTTCTCCTACCCACTTAAGCCCCCATGTTGCATCACCACTTCCTCATATCAGGGAGATCATATGATAGTTGTCTTTCTCTGCTTGACTTATTTCGCTAAGCATGATACGCTCTAGTTCCACCCATGTTGTCGCAAATGGCAAGATTTCATTTCTTTTGATGGCTGCATAGTATTCCATTGTGTATATATACCACATCTTCTTGATCCATTCATCTGTTGATGGACATCTAGGTTCTTTCCATAGTTTGGCTATTGTGGACATTGCTGCTATAAACATTCGGGTGCACGTGCCCCTTTGGATCACTACGTTTGTATCTTTAGGGTAAATACCCAATAGTGCAATTGCTGGGTCATAGGGCAGTTCTATTTTCAACATTTTGAGGAACCTCCATGCTGTTTTCCAGAGTGGCTGCACCAGCTTGCATTCCCACCAACAGTGTAGGAGGGTTCCCCTTTCTCCGCATCCTCGCCAGCATCTGTCATTTCCTGACTTGTTGATTTTAGCCATTCTGACTGGTGTGAAGTGATATCGCATTGTGGTTTTGATTTGTATTTCCCTGATGCCGAGTGATATGGAGCACTTTTTCATGTGTCTGTTGGCCATCTGGATGTCTTCTTTGCAGAAATGTCTGCCCATTTCTTTTTTTTTTTTTTTTAATATTTTATTTATTTATTTGACAGAAATCACAAGTAGATGGAGAGGCAGGCAGAGAGAGAGAGAGAGAGAGAGAGAGAGAGGGAAGCAGGCTCCCTGCTGAGCAGAGAGCCCGATGTGGGACTTGATCCCAGGACCCTGAGATCATGACCTGAGCCGAAGGCAGCGGCTTAACCCACCGAGCCACCCAGGCGCCCTGTCTGCCCATTTCTTGATTGGATTATTTGTTCTCTGGGTGTTGAGTTTGCTAAGTTCTTTATAGATTCTGGACACTAGTCCTTTATCTGATATGTCGTTTGCAAATATCTTCTCCCATTCTGTCAGTTGTCTTTTGATTTTGTTAACTGTTATCTTTTTTTAACATATGGTGTTGTGGGTGCAACTGAGCATTCATATGCAAAAAAAAAAATAAATAAAATTACTAAAAGAGAAAGGAAGAGAATAAAGTAAGGTAAAACAAAATTAAGGGTAAGTGGGATACATATACATATCTCATACCTTCCATAAAAATGAACTCAAAATATGTCATAGACCTCAGTGTAGACTCTAAAATTATAAAACTTCTAGGGGAAAACACAGGAGAAAAATCTTCATGTCCTTTATTTTAGCAAGCTTTTAGATACAACACCAAAAGCTTAACCCATGATGAAGAAAAATTATAAATTGAACTTTTTAAAAATTGAAAACATCTCCTCTGTGAAACATATCCTAAGGAATGAGAAGACATACCAAAGACTGAGAGGAAATACTTTAGTAGTCATGCACATGTATGACATAACCTCACTGAAAGGGTGAAAGAAAAAAAAAGAGCTGGTAGATAACTTTTGGAAACAATGTTTTGACTGGAAATCATAACTGTATATAACCTATTATTGCTCTATAATCTACCTAACTTAACTGACAGCTCACTGCCATTTCTGGAAATAAGAATTTCCCTTTCCCAATACATCATTACATTAAGCACATTAAGAGCATAATTAGTGATTTAATGACTAGCATATTGTCATGTTTTGACAGAAAGATAGTCTCATAATATATATTTGTAGTTCTACCTCCCTTATCTCTAATTATTTATCTATCATCTATATATCTGCTTAAACTTGTATCATTCATCATTAGCCATTATAAATGGTAACACTCAATTTAATTAAATGTTCAAAGAAATATTTTCTTTCCGAAAATTTTGAAACCCATGGCTTTCCTGAACATTTTCTTGGGGATAACTTATAATTAAAATAAGCATGACAAAGTATAGACTTCTGAATAAAAGTATGTTTAAGGGGTTCCTGGGTGGCTCAGTGAGTTAAGCCTCTGCCTTCCTTCAGGTCATGATCCCAGGGTCCTGGGATCCAGCCCCACATCGGCTCTGCTCAGCGGGGAGCCTGCTTCCCCCTTCCCCTCTGTCTGCCTCTCTGCCTACTTGTGACTTCTATTTCTGTCAAATAAATAAATAAAATATTAAAAAAAAAAAAACTGAGGTGCCTGGATGGCTCAGTGGGTTAAGCCTCTGCCTTAGGCTCAGGTCATGATCTCAGGGTCCTGGAATAGAGTCCTTCATTGGGTTGGGGGTTGGATGGGGGTGGGGGCAGGGGGGGTCTCTGCTCAGCAGGGGGCCTGTACCCTCTCTCTCTGCCTGCCTCTCTACCTACTTGTGATCTCTCTCTGTCAAATAAATAAATAAAATCTTTAAAAATAAGTATGTTTAAGGTTAAATTAATAATATAGCTCTAAATTAAAAAACAACTCTAAAACTGAGAAAGTTTTCAGTTTTTTCAATAATAAGCTATCAAATTTCAACATTCTTTTTTATTAATTTTTTATTTTTTATAAACTCAACATTCTTCTTAAAACATGGGCTATGAGTGTCAATTCTGGATACATAAATTATACATATTTAAATAAAATACTTGTTTTTTATTAATATAACTTATAAAGTGAGAAATTTAACTAATGTTTATCTACATATGTAATATTATCAGGGTGCTAGTATTATTTAATATTAAATATTTGAAAATATTTTTCTCCCATGCAGAAAGCTATAATGGAATATATCTGTCTGATATATTAATTTTTATATAATTTAGATAGTGAAAAATGTAAACTAATTATACTACTGTTGTTTCAGAAACTATTCTTGTTTTTCAAGGGAAAGCTCTAATTTGTGCTTTAGATCTTCCTTCCTTTTGTGTAAAGGATAGGCTTAAATTTATTTTTAAAATGTTTCTACAAATAAGTAATAAAAAATTCATTAATTGGATTGAAATATTTTTGGGGAGGAGGGAATAGGCATTTTATTTTCTAGTTCAAACTGCTACCATAACTTCAATACACATTTTTTTTTTCCAAAAAATCAGTTTCATTGGGGCACCTAGGTGGCTCAGTGTGTTAAGTCTCTGCCTTTGGCTGAGGTCATAATCACAGGCTCCTGGGTTTGAGCCCCACATCGGGCTATCTGCTCAGTGGGGAGCCTGCTTCCTCCTCTCTCTCTGTCTGCCTACTTGTAATCGCTCTCTCTCTCTCTGCCAAATAAATAAATAAAAAGTCTTTTTAAAAAAACCAGTTTCATTTATATGTAAAATAAGACAGCATTTCTCCTGTCTTTTGCCAATCAGTATTTTTTCCACTCAAGCAAACCTGTATTTATTCTGTAAGAAAATATCTATTCATGTGAAAAAAGTCTAGCTCTTCCAATTTTCTTTTAATTTGCATTGGTATCTTGGAGTTATTCTCAAATCTATTTTTCTTCCTCACTAAAAATGTCATTTTTTTTTCATGCTGCTTGAGTTGTAAGTAACTTTAGAAGCATGACGTACACACACCCAGAAGGTTAAAAAAATATTTCTTTTGTCTATAAATTTATGTTCAGAAGCAAAAGGACACATCAGCAAAGCAAACGGATAAGTCTTGGTAGGGAAAGAAAAATGGGAAGAAATGGAAGGGAAGAATATTCTTACATGTTCCATTAAAAGAAAAATTAAGATTATCTGAAGCCTGAAATTTTAATCTAGGTTCAGTTTTCTCGAAGCATTTCTCATTTCTAATTCATTGTGAGAGAACAAGCAACATAATATTAAACTCCAAGCTGGAAGTCATAATATACAATATTAGTATATCGAATATACTCATTCAAAATTGCATTAGTAGTTTTACCGCTTAGGAAACCCAGGCATATTTCTGCACTAATAACAGATGAGAATCAGGGGGTAACAGCGAATAAAACTTCATTATCATCTGCTTTCATTTAAAATCAAATTCATGTCTCATTCCTACTGGGAGGTTACTGTTAAAAAAGAAAACATCTGAAATATTTGTTTTGTAATTATGCTTCTATTCACATTCAAGTTTTACATACATAAGACTTATAACCACAAGGTTATATTAACTTTGCACAATAATATGCACTATGAGTTTTCCTGTTCTGCAGTAGCAAAAGCTATAGTCAGAAAGATGGAAGAAAGTAAGAAGATTGGGGGGAAGGCAAGGAGAGGGAGAATCCAAAGATAAATCAGAAATATCAAAAGTTTTTTTTTTTAATTTCTTCTTCTTTTATTTTTTTTTTTAAGATTTTATTTATTTATTTGACAGAGAGAGAGAGATCACAGGTAGGCAGAGAGGCAGGCAGAGAGAGAGGAGGAAGCAGGCTCCCTGCTGAGCAGATCCCAAGATCTGGGCTCGATCCCAAAACCCTGAGACCATGACCTGAGCTGTAGGCAGAGGCTTAACCCACTGAGCCACCCAGGTGCCCTTCAGAAGTTTTTATATATAAAATATTACTTAGTCATTCTGAAAATGTATTACATTCAACAAACGTTTATTGGAAACCTTACCATGAAAGTATTATTCTGTGAAAAGTAATTCCCTTTCTCCCTCAACTCCCACCCCCACTTTCCCAGCTCCCTTCCCCAGCACATAAATTGAGATAAAAATTATTTTTTTAAAAGATTTGAGAATAAATGAAACAAGATGGGATTGGGAGGGAGACAAACCATAAGTGACTCTTAATCTCACAAAACAAACTGAGGGTTGCTGGGGGGAGGGGGTTTGGGAGAACGGGGTGGGATTATGGACATTGGGGAGGGTATGTGCTTGGGTGAGTGCTGTGAAGTGTGTAAACCTGGTGATTCACAGACCTGTACCCCTGGGGATAAAAATATATGTTTATAAAATATAAAAAAAAAAAAGAAAAAAAAAAGATTTGATCCATTTATTTGACAGAGAGAGATCACAAGTATGCAGAGGCAGGCAGAGAGAGAGAGGGGGGAAGCAGGCTCCCCACTGAGCAGAGAGCCTGATGCAGGGCTCGATCCCAGGACTCTGGGATCATGCCCCGAGCTGACGGCAGAAGATTTAACCCACTGAGCCACCCAGGTGCCGCTGAGATAAAATTCTAACAACAATGTGGTGGCTAATTTAGGTTTCCTTAAATGTCTGGGGCATAAGGACACAGTGCCAAAATAATTTTCTGCATTTAAAAGTAATAATATTAAAAAGTTACTTTTGGCTATATTCTGAACAATTGGTTAGATTAGTAAATCTTTTCACTTTTTAAGGAATCTGGGAATTATTTTATTTTTCATCTCTATTATGTATTTTTTTAAAATTCTGGTAAAATATACATAGCATATAATTTACATTTTTAACTGTTTTTAAGTGTACAGTTCAGCAGAATGAAGTACATTCATACTATTGTGCAATCAATCTCTGTAATTCTTAACTTCTTGAAAAACAGATCTGTAACCATCAATTTCATATTAACACCCCATTCCTCCACCCTCCCAGCCCGTGGCAACCACCATTATACTTTCTGTCTCCATAAACTTGACAACTTTAGGCACCTCGTATGGTAATGTTCCTTTTGTGACTGATGTATTTAACTTAGCCTAATATCCTTACTATTGTAGCATGTGCCAATTTTCCTTCCTTTTTTAAGTCTAAATAGTAGTGCACTCTACAGATACTTCACTTTTTATTTGTTTAGTTATCTACTGATAGACATTTAGATCGCATCCACCTTTTGGTTTCTGATTATAATACAATGAACATGGTGTATACATATCTGTCCAAGCCCCTACTTCAGTTCTTCTCCCAAAAGTAGAATTGCCGAATCTCTGGATAATTTACATTTAATTTTCTTGGAACTGCCATATTGCTTTCCATTAGCAATTGCACCATTTTCCATTTGTACCAGCAGTGTGCAAGGGTTCCAGTCTTTCCATATCCTAGGCAACAATTGTTACTTTCTAACTTTTTAATAATAGCTATCCAAAGGTGTGAAGTGATATGCCATTGTGGTTTTGGTTTGTATTTCCCTAATGATTAAGGGATGTTGAACATCATGTCTTTATTGCTTGCTTGTGTATTTTCTTTGAAGAAAGTTCTATTCAAGATCCTTTTTATTATTTATTATTTATTTATTTATTTACATTTATTTTATTCATTTTTTTAAAGTAGGCTTCACACCCAGTGTGGAGCCCAACCCAGGGCATTCCAGACCTGAGCTTAAATCAAATGTTGGATGCTTGACTAGCTAAGCCATGAAGGTACCTGCAGACCTTTTCCATTTTTTAAATCCAGTGTTTGTTTTGTTGTTGTTGAGTTGTAGTAGTTCTTTATATATTCTGGATATTAAATCATTCTCAGAAGTGTGGTTTTCAAATATTTTCTCCTCCTTCATGTGTTGCTGTATCACTCTGCTGATTATGTTCTTTGATGCACAAAATATATTAATATTGATATAGTTCAATTTTTATGTTTTTTTCTTTTGCTGCCTGGGCTTTTGGTATCATACTCAGAAAATCATTATCAAATCTAAATGCAATGTCATGAGGGGTTCTCCTATGTTTTCTTCTAAGAGTTTTACAGTTTTAGCTCTTATGTTTAGGTCTACGCTCCATTTTGAATTGTCTTGTTTTAATATATGGTAACGGTAAGAGTCCAACTTCATTCTTTTACATGCAGATACTCAGTTTTTTCATCACCATTTGTTGAAAAGACTGTCCTGGTCATGACACCATTATCAAAATCATCTGATGGTTTCTTTCTAGACTCTTTATTACATTCTGCTAACCTACATGTTTTATTTATTACAGTATCTCACTATTTTGATTACTGTAGCTTTCTGGTAACTTTTGAAATCAGAAAGTATAAGACCTCCAACTTGGTTCTTCTTTTTCAAAAAAGTGTTTTCTATCTGGGATTCTAAAGGATTCATATAAACTTTACAATGAAGATCTTTTTGCAAAAAAAAAAAAAATCATGGGGATTATAAGGGGATTTCATTAAATCTTTAAATTGCTTTGGATAAAATTTCAAGGAATTTATGTAGGATTAGTGTTATTAATTCCTCAATTGTTGGTAGAATTCACCAGTGAAGCTATCTACTTGTGATCTATCTGTCAAATAAATAAATAAAATCTTTAAAAAATATTTCCATTGTGATTTCTCTTTTGACCCACTGGTTGTTTAAGATACATTATTAATTTAGTGACATAACTAAATGAATAGTTAACTAGTCACTAAATTAACTATTGGACTATCCATTTTGTTAATTGCTTTTTTTATATATCATATATTTGTTGTCTCTCATTTTCTTCTTTACTAGTTTCATTTATATTTAGTTGTTGTGGTTTTTGTTCTTTGGGTTTTTCATAGTGTCACATGTTGATTCCCTTCTCATTTTCTTGTACGTATATTCTATAGATATTTTCTTTGTGGTTACTTTGAAGACTATATATGAGCCTAAAGCTACAAAAGTCTATTTTAAACTAATAGAAACTTAACTGCACCTAAAGACATTACTACTTTACAGTTCTGCACCACCATTTATATTACTGATAACACAAATTACATTTTTATATATCTCATATTCTTTGACATAGATTTATATCTATTTTCTTCCTTCTGTCTTTTAAATCATGTAAGATATTCAAAAGTAAGTTACCAACTAAAATTATAGTTGGTTTTTATATTTGTCTATATATTTACATTTACTTGAGAGCTTTGATATTTTTGTATGGCTTTGAATTATCATCTAGCATACTTTCATTTTAGCTTGAAAAACTCCCTCTGGGATCTCTTGAAGGGCAGATCCTGTGGTTAGGAACTTAGCTTTACCTGGGAATGTTTTAATTTCTCCTACATTTTTGAAGGGTAGTTTTGTTAGATATAGAATTCTCAGAGGATAATTTGGGTTATTTTCCCCAGCATTTTAAATATATCATTATACTGCCTTTTGGCTTCCATGGTTTCTGTTAAACTTATAGAGGAACTCTGAGGTGTGATGATTCAATTTTCTATTACTTTCAAAATACTGTCTGTATTTAGCATTGTGCTAGTTTGATTATAATGTGTCTTGGTGTGAGTCTCTTTGAGTTCATCATATTTAAACATCATTGAACTACTTATATTTGTTTATACATTTCTCTCCTCAAATTTGGGAAGCTTTTGGTAATTATTTTTCAAAGAAGTGTTTCTCCCCTTTCTTGCTTTTTCTTTTGGGATTCCCATAATATGTATTATGTTCCAACTGATGGCATCCCATAAATTCCTTAGGCTTTGATTTCTCTTCTTTGTTGTTTATTAAAAAAAATTTGTTCCTCCAACTTGATAATTTCAAATTCCTTGTCTTCAAGTTTGTTTATTCATTCTTCTGCATGTTCAAGTCTGCCCTTTAACATATTTAATTGTTTTAAGGTCTTTCTTTAATAAGTCTAAAAAATGTTTCTTCAAGGATAGTTTCTAGATATTTATTTTATTCCTTTGCGTGGGCCATATTTTCCTGTTTCTTTGTATACCTTGTGATCCTTAATTTAAAACTGGATATTTGCAAAAAACAGCCACTTCTCCCAGTCTTTGTACACTGGTTCATTGTAGGGGAAGACCTCCATTACTCTGCCCGCCATGAAGTATAAGGTTTCTGGCTTTTTCTAGGCATGTGTCTTCCCTAGGCCTACCTCTCTTTTCTCAGTTCCACCATCTGTTTACATGCATGCTTTTAAATAATTTAATTTCCCTAAGAATCTTAACCCTGGTTTGTCCTGGGGCCTTTGCTGTTCTGTTGTATTACTCATTGAGAAATCTCTTGTTCCTGGTATCTGTGCATTTTTGTCGCCCGCAGTTTTAATGAACTGGGCTTGGTTCCCTTAGCCTGAGATCTGAGCTACTTTTAGCTATTTGAGCTCTGATTTAGTATTTGCATAGACCCATCTCTGTGGCAGTCTATAGACAGGTTAGAATAATGCAAACTCGTCTCACTCTGCTGTCTCCAGTTTTCAGAAAAGAACTGAAGTTGGGTCACTGCATCCCCAAAATGGACCATACCACTCTGGAGAGGAGATGGGAAAATGTTAATAAAATACTACAATTTTTAGTATTTCTTCATTGGCCATTCTCTTGATGGCATCAGACTTTTTACTGATTTCCAGAGTTCCTATGAGGTTATTTTAGCTAGCTTCTAATTGTTTATTTAATGTTTCTATTGGGAATGAAGTTCTGTAACTTCCTATACTACCATCTATCTGATATCACTCCTATCACTCTTTAAGCGCTGTCGTTGCTAATCTTATTTCATTTTCTGCCATAGTGTCTAAAGCATAACTCTATAATGGACACTTTTTACAGTACACTGTACTTGACTATTTTCTTGTCCATATCTGCCACTTGATTGCAAAATATATTACTCTACATTCCTAGTATCTTCCCTATGATAGCAAATATTAGGATCTCTAAAAGGATTTATAATATGAAAGAGCCTACATTTCTCAGTAGAGTAGCCACCAGACAAACATGGTTACTGAATAGTTGTAATATGGTCAGTGCATATTATTAATTGTAATTAATTAAGATTTAAATACCAACTTTCAGATCTTTTTGTAAAATTTTAAGTATGTTGGAACAACTTGTCTATAAGAATCTTTCTTACTGTAAATTTCATAAACATATCAAGTTTTCTGATGAAAACCTATTATCAAATTTGTTGTGTTTAAGTGTAAAGTAAACACAAATTTTGAAGAATTTTAGAGAAAAAATATAAAATTCTTAAAAAATATTTATATATGAACATGGTATTTTTATATGTTACATTAGATATTGAACACTTCATCAAAAACTAATGATGTACTATATGCTGGCTAACTGAACATAATAAAAAAACTTCACATTTGCTGTTTGCTTTTTTAAAGCACCTATTAGAAATTTTTAAATTAGATCTGGATTTTACATTATATTTCTTTTGAATATCACTGATCTAAGCTTTCATTAAAATCCCAAATCTAGTACTTCTCCTTTATGAAGCTGTAAGTACCAGTATGTTGTATTTTTTTAAAGATGTATTTATTTATTTTACAGCGGGAGAGGGTGGGGAGGAGAGAGAGAATCTCAAGCAGACTTCTCACTAAGCACACAGCCCAACTCTGGGCTCAATCTCAGGATCCTGAGATCATGACCTGGATAGAAATCAAGAGTTGGACGCTTAACTGACTGAGCCATCATGTTGATTGTTTAATATGTATTTAATTCCTTGCTTATTTCTAACTTAGTGGCTCATTAAAAGCTGAGATAAGCATGGCCCAATTCTTTCCATGTACTTAATCATATATTGAAATTTCTTTTGCAATCACACTAATATGGAATGTTTTTTTTTCCTTTATAATATCAAATTTTTAAAGACCCCTCATTTCAAAGATACAACTAAAACACTATAAAAGAATTATTCAAGCAATTCTAATTCTGATTTTTCTTATGTATGTTTGTATGTATATGCATATACATGTGTGTGTGTGTGTGTGTTTGTGTGTGTGTGTGTTACTTCTTCTCTATGGGATTTTCAATTTAGGTTTTTATATAAAAAATATTTTGAATGTTTCCCTTAGTTATTTCATTTTGCACAATGTAAAAAAAGTAATCAAAAGAGACTTTAAAGTGTAGCTTGAAATATTCAACTTTCCTAAGTTGGAGGAAACCACTGGTATTAGGCCTCTGAAGTTAGATGTTGGTATTTAGAAAGGATAATTGTGACTTTTCATGATGTTTTCTTTCTCACCATAGGCGCCATTTGATACAAGATTCCTCACACTTATTTAGTCAAGAGTGAGAAACAAACCCTATATTATATATGACATGTTGGATGTGCACACAAACATGATCACACATTTTCAATCAAGTTAAAATTTCTTAAAATACATAAGTTGTCAAATACACAGCGTTCCAAAGGTAACAGATCAGAAATAGAATGCTTGATTTAGGTAAAAAGCAAGTTATATAAAAAAAGCACAAGATAAAAATAATGAGCTGTTGGTACTAAGGATTTCCATTACTTATCATTCACTATCTGAGTTATTTTGTATTTAATTAATTGAATGTGAGCTTGATTTTGCTCTTCCAGACAAAATTAACTGCTAAATACAATAAGGTTTAGATAAATTTATTTGTAATAAGATGGGTATAAAACTTTATAAGATGGTGACTAAAGTCAACATGTGATCAGCTGTTTCACAATTCAAATTTGTTACTTCAGCTGAAAATTGTATGCAATATGTTCTTAATGAAGGGAGCAGTACTTTAAATTTCATTCTCAGATAAGTATAGCACTGATTTAGGGTAAGACATCCTATCAGAGACAGCTACAACTTCTGAGGGCTCAAAGATATTTGATGATTAAATGATGATTAAAATCCATGCAGAGAAATAAAATGAAGTTTCCACTGGTATGTTGGGACCTCCCCAAATTCCTTACTGAAAAAGTTGGAGGTCAGTCAGTATTTCTCCTATTTTTTTTTTTAAAGAACAACCAAACTATTTAAACCAAATTTAAACTAATATAAAAAGGTCTTTCTTTTGGTGTCAATAATCTTTAAAAAGAAAGGAAATCTTATTTCTATTTTCTATTGTATCTCTTTTCCTCATACACTTTTGCAGGAGGTGTTAGTTTGAAAATAAAACTTCAAATAGCAAGATGAGGGAATAAAGATATTTTTAAAGCACTTAGAAAATTACTAAATGTATGTAATTTAATTTTTAGGAGCAGCAAGGTAGAAAATGGGCCTTATAAAGTGTCATTATGGAAATATTACATTCTGATTAGTTAACAACTCTGATACTATTCTAGATTAGAACAAATTTAGGCAATTGAATCTTTTTGTATTATCAGAAAATTTTGCTAGGTTTACTAAGGGAAATTTTACTAAGCTTTTCTCAAGGGATTCTTTATCTCAAGGGACTTAAAAATCACTTCTTTATATTATTTATTTTCTGTACTATGTAGCAGGTACAGCCTTGACTCACACTAGCAGTGACCATTTTTGTCACCTTTCTCATCTCTCAGTGACTTTCACTTTCCTAATGTGTATTTCTCTACCCAGATTCTTTCTTTCTTTTTTTTCCCTTAACCTCTCTTTTGGTTTATAATTTACTGTACCTGGCTCATCCAGCACATTCCAAATTTCTCTCCATGTTTGTTATTTACTCAACCCTCATCTTTTACTTTGTGAGCAATAAAAATTAAGTTCCAGCTGAGAAAATACATATGAAAGTGTTACACAAAATGTAAGAGGAAAGCAAAATACTCCTGATGATAGTGTTACTATAATATTTAGTAAGGTTCTAATTTGGAAAAAAAAAAGATTTTAAAAGAGTTAACAATAGAGATCTGAGACTATGTTTTGTTGTTGTTGTTCTTGTTTTGTTTAAATCTATGAGGGTTTATCATATTACATTTCTGGGAAGTTAGGATGAATCCTCTAAATTATCTTAATTCAGTTAGTAGGGAGAGATAATCAGATCTCTTTCCTACTTTAGAGAGTCTTCAAAAGTTATTGGTTTCTTCACTTCTCATAAATGGTATTTTCCTTTTTTTTTTTTAAGTTATGCAAATTGCTTGATTTCTACTACCAGATGACTTCTTTTGAAGGATTTTATAACTGGAAAAATATTTGGGTATTTTTAATAGATTGTTTAAGATGTATGACCAAATGACATCATGCCAGATCATAGAAAAAGCCACTGATTCTTTTGCTTTTATGAATATCAAGGCTAGAAAGGATATCAGGTAGATCAGTACTATTTATAATATCCACATCAACTTCCTTCTAAGTGAATACCTGAGATATCATGGAAGCACCAACAAAATGTGGATAATAATAATAATAATACCTTCTTCATTAATGACAAAAATTTTAAAAAATGATATATGTAAAGCACTATATGCACATTACCTATTTCTTGGCCATCTTTCAATCTTTGGACTGGCTACAATTAAACTACACATGGAAAGGATAAGATAGTCCTTTTTTTTTTTTAAGATTTTATTTATTTATTTGACAGAGAGAGATCACAAGTAGACAGAAAGGCAGGCAGAGAGAGAGGGGGAAGCAGGCTCCCTGCTGAGCAGAGAGCCCGATGCGGGGCTCGATCCCAGGACACTGAGATCATGACCTGAGTTGAAGGCAGCGGCTTAACCCACTGAGCCACCCAGGCGCCCCGGATAAGATAGTCCTTAATAATAAAGACAGTTATGCTCATACTTGAACTTATTTGTCCTTCATCCTTTATACCAGGTGGATCTTATCTTTGTTCTTTGGTATTCAACATATTCAAAAAACAACAAATGAAAAATTTTTGATTTTCTTTGAAACAGTGCCAAGATTTTATCAACTGTCTCTGCTCACTGCAGAGAGTTTGCTATCACTGTTTATGTCATGTTAAAGAAGTGTCACTGTAGCACAGAAAAGCATCAGCTTTTCCTGGCCAAAATAACCAAATGGTGTGCCAAACTGAAAAGAGGCGATTGTGTGAGTGCCTACAGGACACTTACTGAAGGTGTTTAGGCACTCCATCTGTGGATGAGAGAAAATATGATTTTTGTCAATATACTCTGGTCTCTTATAATATTGATTTTAGGAACCAAAAAAATTTGGACAGTAAAGTGACGAAATTTCTAAGGTATATGTTTTGTTCAATGGCCAAAGTAGGGTGGATTGATATCATTGACATACCATCTTCAAAAATGAACATATTTTAGCCAAAAAACTGAACAATCTTCTTCTAAACAAGTCATTTCCAGGAATTATAATATCTCTCACATTTTAATAAAAGATGGAATATTCATTTTTGTAATTACTGATTCATCTTTAAACTGATTTACTGATGATAAGATTCCATCTTTTATCAAAATAAATTCCTTTAAAAAGACTTGTCTTCCTTTGTGGCTGATGTTTAGTAGACATTATGAGTCTCATGCTCTTCTAAATATCTGATCGCCTTTCATTGTATTTGAATAAGACATGGGTGTCAGTGTGTTTGCTTACAGTTGCATTGTGCTTAGAAGTTATTTCAGGCCATGGCTTAAAGATTTTTAGTTACTATAGTGTAAAACAGTGATCTTCCACAGGCACATTCTGCTAACCATATGAGGTCCTCCTGTCTAAACATAAAGTGCAACCTATATCCTGCAATTCCATATTGTGAGGTAACAACTTCCTCTAGGAACTGTAAACAGTATACTGTACTACCTACTAATTTATGTGATCAGGGAAAAAGACTTATTTTATGTCTCTTTACATAAATGTTCATTTGAGTAACATACACAACTCAATTATTAATAAATGATTGTGTGCAGATATGTTGAGAATGTTTAAATATATGTTAGTAGAAAATAATTTAAAAAACTGATATTTATATTATACTGATTCTATTGATTAATAGAAAAGAATGAGATTTTTTTTCTACCTTTTTTAAAGAGCTGCTGTCTTTTTTTTTTCTTTTTTAAGATTTTATTTATTTATTTGAGAGAGAGAGAGCACACAAGCAAGGGTAAAGGCAGATTGAGAACCAGACTGCTTGCTGAGCTCAGAGCTCCACGGGGGACTTGATACCAAGACCCCAATATCATGACCTGAACTGAAATCAGACGCTTAAGCGACTGAGCTACCCAGGAGCCCCAAGATTTTTTTTTCCTTTTGGAAAATTGGAGGATCAATTTGTATTCACACCACTGTATAAAAATAAAATGTTCTATAAACTTATTCTGGCTTTTTTCTAATTATGACCATATTCCTTGCTGAGGTCTGTAACTTTATTATTCAGTTTTGTAAGTTACTTGGTATAGAATCTAAAGAACTTTTTATAAAATTCAGTGGCCATGATATTGTAAAATGAAGGATGTATACAAACTGTTGGTCACCTGGAACAGTAAGAATGCGAAAAATGATGAAAATGCCAGGTTGGGACTGTGCTGAGTCAGTTTATTTAGATTTAGCTTGGGTAGTAAGCAGAACTAGAGCATAAACTTCCTTTGACCACTCCCATAATATTAAAACAGACTTAATGATACCACAGAGTAATAAACCAAATAAAATGTTCTGAGTAGTTAAGGTTTATAACAGACACCATTATGAAAGGCTAAAATATACACATTAAGTTATTTTTACTGAGTTAAGTGTGGGAATACTTCTGAAAACACTGTGTATAGTGCATACAATTATGTCTTATTTCAAGATTCAAAATCTTTATTTTTTTATACAACTCATGCCTTAAATCTAAAAAAGTTGAGCCTCAATTTATGGTATTTTTTAAGAACTCAATAAGAATGTGTCTTATTTCTGATATCTTTTCACTCTGAGTAAATATCCAAAAAAACACTTTAAATGATATAAAAATTCTTTGAGTGTGGTTACAAAACGTTATGACAACTATGTAGCCAATAAAATAACAGGTTTGCAGCCTTAAATCTTATGAAGAAATTATATTTATCTTTTTAATAATAAACAAACTGTTGTTCATAGGACAGTGAGTCAATCTCAATTCCAGTACTACACAAGTTTGTATTCTATCAGCATTTTCAAATATCATCCTGATTATCTACTTGTAAACCTGATTAAAAACAAATCAAAATATGCTGAATGAATTGGATTCTTCACATATATATATATATACACCAACTATATAAAATATATATTATTTACATATGTACACACTTTAAATATTAAATTAAATGGTTATTATAATATTAAAATTAATAGTAGTAGTGATATTTTTAATAATAATAAATATCGAGGCCAAAGTTCAGAAAATTATGCTAGTGCAGCCATTACTCTAAAGAGTTGGCCTAACCTGAGTGATGCATTTAATCACTCTGGACATATTTAACTATTAATTGTTGAAATTGGACTGTCTAAATTGCTTTGTAGCTTGGAGTTTGTATTAATCTCTTTTCAGTGTTTGATTACCTTAGTTTCAGTCTTGGCTCTACCATTATCATCTCAATGGGATTTAGTTGTCTTCTTTTCTTATGTACCTTTAAATAAATTATTCTACATACTCATGTGTCTTATTGTCTAGGCTTGTATTTGTTATTTGATCCACATACTGATTTTTTTTTTTTTTTTTAAGAATGAAGACTAGTGTTTGACCCATGGGATCTCACTGGCTCATGCTTTAGTTGAAGATACTTTTTAACTGTCATTCATATGAAAATATAGAAAAGGAAAAAATAATAATGACAGAACCTAGGTTTGTGATTGTTAGAGCTAGGGATAGAGAAGGGGAGAGATCATGAAAAATACATGAGAGAATTTTTAGAGGGTGATAGGAAGCTATAGGAAGCTATATATCATGATTGTGGTAGTATTTATATGATTGTATCTCATTTTCAGTCTTCAATTTGCATATTTAAAATTGCTGAATATTGTTGTATGCAAGTAATACCTCAATGGTCTAATTTTTAAAAACTGAAATATCACCTGAGAGGTAGAGTAAACTTTTTTAGTTAATGGAAATGTATGTATGTATATATTATTTTTAGAGACAAAGAGAGTAAGAGAGGACAAGTGTTACTAAGGGGAAAAGGCAGAGGGAGAGGGAGAGAAAGACTCTTAAGCAGGCTCTTGGGCTCAGTGTGGAACCCAATACAGGGCTTAATCTCAGGACTCTGAGACCTGAGCTGAAATCAAGGGTCAGATGTTTACCTGACTAAGCCACTCAGGCAACCCAGGAATCTTTATTCATAGGAAGGATTAATGTATACATATTATTTTAAAATAAAAAATGAAACTGTATTTTATGTGTATTAAGCAACTTTGATAAGCCAAGCTCTTTCATAAAACAACTTGTCACAACCAAAACAGATTTAAGAGGATATCATTAAAACAATCACTTTTTCATCAAATATCTTAAAACAATGTTTTCAAAATGTTCTGATGGATGTTTCTGGTAGCATGTCTTTTATCTTTGTTTTTTCCCAATATTCTTAAAGATAAGAACTTACTTCATAAAAGAAAATAGGTGATAGTGCCTTCACAAACAAAATGTAATATAAAATATATTTAAAATAATAAGTTAAAGTAACAATGATGACAGGAGTATGAATTTTTTTCTCTTTTTATAGAAATAGAATTTTTAGAGCTGTTTTGATTTCACAGCAAAAGTGTGTGTGAAAGGTAAAGAGATTTCTCATACACCTCCTATGTCCAAATATGCATACTCCCTCATTATTAGCATACCCCACCAGAGCGGTACAGTAGTTAAAATGGATGAACCTATATTGACACATCACATTGACAGTTTACATTAGGGTTTACTGTATGGGTTTGGACAGCAGCTTGATGTCATGTATCCATCATTACAGTATCATGCAGAGTAGTTTCAATGCCTGAAAAAAAAGCTTTATGCTCCACCTAGTCATCTTTCTCACTGTACAACTCCTGGAAATTACTGTTCTTTTTGTTGTCTCCATAATTTTCCCTTTTCCAGAATATCATATAGTTGGAATTATACAGTCGTATAGCCTTTTCAGATTGGCTTCTTCCTTATTTTTAAAATTTTTATTCAAGCATGGCACTTGATCTCATGAACTGGAGATCAAGAGTCACACCCTCTTCTAAAGGAGCCAGCCAGAAAACCCTGGATTGGCTTCTTTCAATTATTAATACGCATTTAAGGTTCCTCAGTGCCTTTATATAGCCTGATAGCTCATTTCCCTTTATTTATATGCTTACTCACTCACTCATTTATTTATTCAAGTTTTTATTTAAATTCCAGTTAATTAACTTACAGTTCAATATTGGTTTCAGGTGTAGAATTTAATGATTAATCACTTACATACAACACCAATCACAAGTGTGATTCATCCCTCTTACCCATTTAACCCATCCCCTCTCCCACCTCTCCAGTAACTCTCAGTTTTTTTCTCTTAAAAATCTGTTTTCTGATTCCCCCTCTTTCTTCCTCTATTCATCTGATTTGTTGCTTAAATTTCACATAAGAGTTAAATCACATGGTATCTTTCTCTGACATATTTTGCTTAGTATAATACTCTCTAGGCCACCCACATTGTTGCAAATGGCAAGAGCTCATCCTTTTTGATGACCAAGTAACATTTCATTGCAAACATATACCACTTCTTTATTCATTCATCAGTTGATGACATTTGGGCTCTTTCCATAATTTGCCTATTATGCTGCTATAAATATTGGGGTGCATGTGCCCCTTTGAATCAGTATTTTTGTATCCTTTGAGTAAATATTTAGTAACATAAATGGCTCAGTGAGTAGTTCTATTTTTAACTTTTTGAGGAACCTCCCTATTGTTTTCCAGAGTGGCTACACCAGTTTGCATTCCCACCAATACTGTAAGAGGGTTTCCCTTTGTCCACATCCCTGCCAACAATTGTTGTTTCTTGTGTCATTAATTTTAGCCATTCTGACAGATGGTGGGGATATCTCATTGTAGTTTTGACTTGTATTTCTGGCATGGTAATTGTTATTGAACATCTTTTTACATCTCTTAGCCATCTGTATGTCTCCTTTGCAAAAGTATCTTTTCATGTCTTCTGCTCATTCTTTAATAGGATTACTGTTGAGTTTTATAAGGTCTTTATATATTTTGAATACTAATCTTTTACCACATATGTTATTTGCAAATATCTTCTTCCATTCAATAGGTTGTCTTTGAGTTTTGTTGTTTCCTTTGCTGTACAGAAGCTTTTATATTTTGATGTAGTCCCAATAGTTTATTTTTGTTTTTATTTCCCTTGCCTCAGGAGACATACCTAGTAAGAAGTTGTTATGGTCAATGTAGAAGAGGTTGCTGTCTGTGTTCTCTTGCAGGATTTTGAGTGGTTTCTTATCTCACATTTAGGTCTTTCATCCATTCTGAATTTATTTTTCTGTCTCGTGTGAAAAGTGGCCCAGTTTCTTTTTCTTTCTTTCTTTCTTTCTTTCTTTCTTTCTTTCTTTCTTTCTTTCTTTCTTTCTTTCTTTCTTCTTTCTTTTTCATGTTGCTGTTCAGTTTTCCCGATACTGTTAAAGAGACTGTCCTTTTTCCGTTGGATATAATTTTTTGCTTTGTCAAAGATCAGTTGACCATATTATTATGGACCCATCTCTGGGCTTTCTATTCTCTTCCATTGATCTATGTGTCTGTTTTTGTGCTATTACCATACTGTCTTGATCACTACAGTTTTGCAATATAATTTGAAGTCTGGAATTGTGATGCCTTTGGCTTTGCTTTTCTTCTTCAAGACTGCTTTGACTATTCAGTGTTATTTTTGTTTTGTTTTTTTGTTTGTTTTTGTTTTTTTCTTGGTTCTATACAAATTTAGGGTTGTTCTAACTCTGAAAAATGATGTTGGTATTTTGATAGGGATTGCATTAAATGTGTAGATTGCTTTGGGTAGCATAGACATTTTAACAATATATTTTTTTTCCAACCCACGGTCATGGAATGTCTTCCTTTTTTTTTTTTTTTTTTTTGGCAGGTTCAATTTCTTTCATAAGTGTTTTATTTTTTATTTTTTTCACAGTGCAGATCTTTCACCTCTTTGGTTAGCTTCATTCCTAGGTATTTTATGGTTTTGATGCAGCTGTAAATGGGATTGATTCCTTGATTTCCTTTTCTGCTGCTTCATCATTGGTGTATAAAAATGCAACAGATTGCTGTATGTTGATTTTGTATCCTGTGACTTTATTGAATTTGTGTGTCAGTTCTACAATTTGTTTTTTTACTGGATTCTTCTGGGTTTTCTATATATGTTTCTATGTAACATCATGTTAACTGCAAATAAGTTTTACTTCTTCCTTGCCAATTTGAATGCCTTTTATTTCTTTTTGTTGTCTGACTGCTGTGGCTAGGACTTCCAGTAGTATGTGGTAAATAACAGTGCTGAGAGGGGCTATCCATGTTTTGTTACTAACTATAGAAGAAAAGCTCTGTTTTTCCCCATTGAGGATGGTATTAGCTGTGAGTTTTTTGTATATGGCCTTTATTATTTTGAGGTATGTTCCCTCTATCTTTACTTTGTTAAGGGTTTCTATCATGAATGGATGTTGTATTTTGTCAAATGTTTTCTCTACATCTATTAGGAGGATCATATGGTTTTTATTCTTTCTTTTATTAATGTGGTATATCACAATGATGTGCAAATATTAAACCACCCTTGCAGTCCAAGAATAAATCTCACTTGATTGTGGTGAATGATTCTTTCAAAGGACTAATGGATTCTATTTGCTAGAATTTTGTTGAGAATCTTTGCCTTCATGTTCATTATGGATATTAGCCTATGTTTTTGTTTTTAGTGGGGTCTTTGTCTGGTTTTGGAATCAAGGTAAGGCTGGCCTCATAGAATGAGTCTGTAAGTTTTCCTGCCGTTTCTATTTTTTTGAAATAGTTTGCAAAGAATGGTAATAAACTCCTTTTGAAATATTCAGTATAATTCCCCTGGTAAGATCTGGGCCTAGATATTTTTGTTTGGAAATTTTTTTTAAAGATTTTATTTATTTATTTGACAGAAAGACATCACAAGTAGGCAGGGGGGGCAGGTAGAGAGAGGGGAAGGAGGTTCCCCCCAGAGCAGAGAACCTGCTCTGGGGCTCGATCCCAGGACCCTGGGATCATGACCTGACCCAAAGGCAAAGGTTTTAACCCACTGAGCCACCCAGGCGCCCTGTTGGGAAATTTTTGATTACTGATTTAATTTCTTTGCTGGCTATTGGTGTTCAAGTTTTCTGTTTCAGTTTTGGTAGTTTATCTTTCTAGGAACTTGTCCATTTCTTCCAGAATATCTGATGTGGTGGCATATGATTCTCTTATAACTGTTTGTATTTCTGTGGTGTTAGCTTTGATTTCTCCTTTCATTTGTGATGTGATTTATTTCAGTCCTTTCTTTTTTCTCTGTGATATGTATGGTTAGGGTTTTATCAATCTTTTTTATCAATCTTTTTTTCCAAGAGCTAACTCCTGATTTCATCGATCTGTTCTACTGATTTTTGTTTTTGTTGTTTATTTGCTTCTATGTTGTTTATTTATTTATGTTGTTTGTTTATTTATGAGAAATATTTATTATTTCTCTTCTGCTGCTGTCTTTAGCCTTTATTTGTTGTTGTTTTCTAGCTCCTGTAGGTGTAACTGACTGGATGTAATGATTACAAGGATGGAAGAAGGAGAAAAACAAATAAGTGATATAGAAGATATAATTATGGAAAATAATGAAGCTGAACAAAAGAGGGAAAGAAAAGTCTTGGATCATGAAAGTAGACCTAGGGAGTTCAATGACTCCATCAAATGGAATAACATTTGTATCCCAGGAGTCCAGAAGAAGTGAGAAGAGGGGGCAGAGGTTTTATGTGAGGAAATTGCAGCTGAAAACTTCCCTAATCTGAGGAAGGAAATGAACATCCAAATCTAGGAGGCACAAGATCTCCTATCAAAATGAACAAAAGGAGGTCAACACCAAAAAATTTTGTAGTTAAATTTGCAAAATAAACTGATAAAGAAAAATCTGAAATGGCATGATTAGCAGCAGATCCATCCATAGAAATGTGGCAAGCCAGAAGAAAGTGACATGATATATTCAATGTGCTGAATGGGAAAGAGTCCGCAGCCAAGAATATTCTATCTGGTAAGGCTATCATTCAGATAGAAGGAGAGATAGTTTCCCAGACACACATAAATGAAAGGAGTTCATGACCACTAACCTCATCTTGCAAAATATATTAAAGGGGACTCTGAGTGGGAAGGAACAACCAAAAGAAACAAAAACTAGGGATGCCTGGGTGTCTCAGTTGGTTAAGCAGCTGCCTTCGTCTCAGGTCATGATCTCAGTGTCCTGGGATCAAGTCCCACATCAGGCTCCTAGCTTGGCAGGAAGTCTGCTTCTCCCTCTGCCTCTGCCTGCCGCTCTGTCTGCCTGTGCTCGCTCTCACTATCTCTCTCTGACAAATAAATAAATAAATAAAATCTTAAAAAAGAAAAACTAGAAAGAAACAAACAAAATCTCCAAAAACAATGACAAAACAAGTAATAAAATGGCACTTAAATTCATATCTATTAATACCTACTCTGAATGTAAATGGTCTAAATGCTCCAATAAAAAAAGACACAGGGTATCAGATTGGATTAAAAAAAATCTATATGCTGCCTACAAGTTTTGTGTTTTACATTTAAGACTGTGATGGACTTCAATATAATTTTTTGTGAAAGGTGCAACAACTAAGCCTACAGTTTTTTGGTTTTTTTTTTTTTTTTTTTGGTTTGAGATGTCTAGTTGTTCCAGGTCCCTTGTTAGAAAGACTATCTTTGCCTCATTGCTCCTTTGTCAACAATCAGTTAACTATATTTATGTAGGTCTTTTCCAGGCTTTCTTGTTCTGTTCCATTGATCTATTTGTTTATTCTTTAACCAATACCACACTGTCTTAATTACTACAGCTTCATAATGACTCTTGAAGTCAAGTATTGGCAGGCCTTTGATTTGTCCTTCTTCAATATTGTCCTGTTTATTTTATGTACTTTTGTCTCTCTACACAATGGAATCAGTTTGCTAATATACACTAAATGTGTAGGCTAATGCTGGTATTTTGATTAGGATTGTATTGAATCTATTTTAATTTTGGAAGAAGTAATATAGAAGTAATATCTTGACAATATTGAGTCTTCCTATCATGAATATTAAATGTCTCTCCTTTCATTCAATTTTTCCTTGATTTTATTCACTGGAGTTATGCATTTTTCTTCATACAGATCTTGTGTACATTTTGTTAGATTTATGCCTAAGTTTTCAATTTTTTTAATGCTAATATAAATTATATTTTGTTTTTAATTTCAAATTCCACTTTTTCTTGCTGGTGTATAGGTAGATGATTGACTTTTGTATATTAACCTTCTGTCATAAAACCTCACTAAATCTCTTATTAAGTTCAGGATTTTATTTTTGTCAATTGTTTCAGGTTTTCTTTGTAGACAAGAGCATCATCTGTGAACAAAGACAGTTTTATATCTTCTTCCCTAACTGTATGTCTTTTATTTCTTTTCTTGTCTTATTTCATCAGCTTCCCAGTAGGATGTTGAAAAGCATTGATGAGAGAATACAACCATATCTTGTTTCTGATCTTACTGGGAAAATTTTGATTCTTACCATTAAGTATGATGTTAATTGCAGGTTTTTGTAGATACTCTTTTATCAAGCTAGGGAAGCTCTCCTCTATTCCTGGTTTACTGAGAAGTTTCTTTCTTTCTTTTCTTTCTTTCTTTCTCTCTTTCTTTCTTTTTCTCTCATGAATGGTGGTAGATTTTGTCAAATCCTTTTTATGCATCTATTGCTATGGTACTGTGAATTTTCTTTTTAAGCCTGTTCAAGTGATGACTCATATTAATTCATTTTCATATGTTAAGCCAGTCCTGTATAGTTGGGATAAGTTCTACATACCCATAGTTTTATAAAAATAAACAAGTAACAATATAACAAATCAAGGGCATAGAGAAAGACAATATGAAAGGAAGAAATTATTGAAGAAATTATGTGGTACAATAAGAATTCTGATGAGGTTAGTCAGCCTAGATTCACAGTTTGAACTGACTAGTGAAGTGGTATGGCATGATAAGAATTTTGATGAAGCTAGTCAGCCTAGATTCACAGTGAAATAAATTTTAGCTATATATAAAACATCTGTGTAAAACTATTACAGGATATTAGAAATAAAGGGAAATTCACTGAGTTACATATATTATTTGTAAAATGCTAGAAGATGATGAAAGTTATCCCTCATCAAATACAAAATGACCTTTCACACAGACCTTTCCATATTAATTTATTTGTAGGGTTTCTTCCTTTTTCACCTTTTTTTCAATTTGCTCTTTGATCCTATCACAAAAAGAAAGGCCTTCCCACAGTGCTTCAATTCATAGGGGTTCTAATCAGCATAGACTCTCTGATACTGAGATAGTTGAAAGCTATCCCCAATGACCTTAAAACCATAGCATTCATTTACATTATTTCCTCACTGGGATGAATTCTTTGGTGAAGAATAAATCTTGAGATACAACAGAGCTTTTCCAGTTTGATCCTTAACATCCATAAAATGTCCCTCCATATTACTCATAGTGCTCACGTTTGAAAGGTTTCTTACCAGTACTACTTCTGGTATGGTCAGTAAGATATTAACCTTTCACAATGCCTTTACACACTCTTTATATAGTTTCTTACCCAAGTAACTTTTGTGATGTTGAGGAAGTTATAGGTTCTATGGAAAGATCTTCCCACCTTCCTAACATTCATCAGATTTTTCATCTTATAAATCATCTTTTCTTTGATTGAAAAAATAATTTATGAAAAAAATGTGATCCACTATTTTTTTTAAATGACCCAGTATTGGGCGCCTGGGTGGCTCAGTGGTTAAGCCGCTGCCTTCGGCTCAGGTCATGATCTCAGGGTCCTGGGATCGAGTCCCGCATCGGGCTCTCTGCTCGGCAGGGAGCCTGCTTCCTCCTCTCTCTCTCTGCCTGCCCCTCTACCTACTTGTGATTTCTCTCTGTCAAATAAATAAATAAAATCTTTTAAAAAAAAAAAATAAAAAAATAAATGACCCAGTATTATAGGCCTTCACACATTAGTTGAATTTTAGGGTTTACCATCCATGTCACTATACCAATATAAATAAGTTAATTATTTGACTATAAATATGCCTAGCTTCCCTCCATTCATAGAGTTGTTCATGAAATTACTCTGATTTTGAGTAAATTTGAGTTACCAATTAAAGTTATTTCTACATTTCTTAACAATGAGAACATTTTATTCATCATTTATACTTGGATATAAAATAAGGTATGTGTGCTGAAAGAAAGCATGTATTATTAGGTGTACATTATATGCCTGAAATGTCCTCCTAAGATCTGTTTTTGTTTTTTCAAATTAGATATTCTATTTCTAATATCTTCAGGAGGATTCAGATCTATGCATTGTAATTTTTCCATTCTTCCATCCTTTTCCATTTGAATGTTCTTATTTTATCTATTTCAGTTTTGCACGATAATGTCTTGGTCTTATTTCTTGACTCCTAATCTGAATACAGGCTTCTTGCCTTCTATCCAAGATTCCTTCTTTTCCTCCAATAAAGAGGGCAATAATGGATTAGAAATTTAAAGTTTTATTAAAACTAAGCTTCTGAAGTATACAGAAGCTATGGTCACATTACAGAAAATCTATTCTCTTATATTTAATCTCTAAGTTTAAGGATAAAATTAAAAGTTTGCTGGGGTTTTTTTGTCTGTTTGTTTTGTTTTGTTTTTGTGTTTGGTTAATTTAAAATCATGTATTCAGCAAAAGTTCATTTTCTTTATTTCAAAATGTGTTTTCTTAAAATTTCTTTATCTACTTCCTTGTATTTTTATGATATGTTGAGAATAGAAATGCTAAAGATATAAAAAGGTATGATTTTAAAATGTCACTCACAATACATGATAATATTCCATAACTTCTACCACTTGAAGTTAATTTAACCTGCTCATGAATAATTATGCTTTCTTTAAAAGAATGCAAACGTAACTGGGGACCAACAACAGACTCCTCCTAAACCATGTTTATCTGAGAAATTATCATTAATAGCATGCAGTCCAACAATCTTCCATTCCCTCCAGTTCTCTCCTCCTAATTTTACTAATTTTGAGGGGCAAGAGGAAACTTTAAAACTTGACCATTCATTTGAAGTAATTAGCCTTTGAATTCACCGCCTGAAAAATTAAGATTGATAATACACTATAGCATGTCAGATGGGTTGCCAAACTTATATACATGGCCAACTCATAACTAAAAACACTGATAATTTCTATTTTGTTGGAAAATATAAAGTCCCTCAGAAGAATAACATCACTTTTGAAATGCACTGTGACATTACAAGGTGTTAGTTTAAAATAACCTCAAAATAATTGTTCGTGAATAATAGCTGATTGCTATACCTAATGCTATGGAAAGATACCTTCCACCTTTAGTGTTGTCTTTGCAGATCAAACCTTCCCTGAAACTATATTATTTTAATAAGTAATACCCTCCATCTACAATTTTTTTCTCTTAAATAGAATTTTAATGAATTCATCCTTTCTGACATTTGCATTTGTCTTTAAATGCCACAAGATAACAGGATTTTAATCACTCCAAATAGCTTTTTAATTATAGAACTAATTACTTTTGCAGAAGGTTAAGCTCCACAAACAGGAATAAAACTGTTTGCTTGCACTATGTGTGAAGAATGCTGTTGTGCTCCTCATTTAGGTATTTGGTAAATTTATTTGGTCAGTTTTATCTGACTTTTTAGTATAAGAAGAAAAAGTTCAGTTTTAAGAGAATTTGACATTATGCAGTGTGAATCAACTAATGTACTTTATGTAATTATAGAATCAGGGAGGAAATAAGAGACACTCTGCACAAGAAATGGCAGATAAGTAACTGCCAGCTCCAGCGACCAAGGCTGTTCCAAAAGCATATTATTTCAGTCTTCAGGAAATACATTGTTGTTGTCTTTAGTGCTCATGAAAGAATTTACTGTAAAGTTCTTTGCCAAAAAAAGGATTACTATATTAGAGCTGTGTTCTGAGTAAGGAGTCAACTAATAATTTGCAAAGAAATAAATCTACCAAATTATTTCTTTTTTGGGTGGATGCTGAATATTTTCTCCCATATGCTTCTCCTATCCAAGTACTAACCAGGCCCGACCCTGCTTAGCTTCCGAGATCAGACGAAATCGGGCACATTCAGGGTGGTATGGCCGTAGACTCTCCCATATGCTTCTAATTGCAAGGCTCAACTGAGTGGTATTTTAGTGTATAGTATTAGATAAATAAGAAATTTGTTATATTCAGCTGTCCTAGTTAACTTTTTCAAAAGTTTACATGCGAACACTGAAAATATGCCCCAAATAGGATAATCTTTGTATGTTATGCATTCTTTTCTATTAAAAATGCCATAATTATTTATATATTTTTATTTTCTGTATGTAAAAATGGTCAAAATTCATGACAATTTGTTTATGTCACTAAGGAAAAGATTTTACATTTCTCACACTCATTGTATCTGCAACGGACAGAAAAAACTCCCACAATATCATACTGAGACTAAAACCCACTGAGAAACCATCACGAATCTCTTAATTGGGCACCTAAGTTTAACAGAGTATCTGTTTGACTCCCCAGCCACACTGAATACAACAAACCAAATACAATTCCTGATCTGTGAGGAACTTGTAGTTACAGGAGATGCTCCATTCATAGTACTTGACCTTGAGTCACCGTTTCAAGGTTGGAGAAAAATGAAGTTTCCATTGCTACAATCCCATTACACATTACAAAAGTGAGTCTCTTCAAGATGGAGACAAATGAACAATGATTGTAGACACAAGTAGGTGTTTTTTTGTTTGTTTGTTTGTTTTTGGTAGAGGTTTTTTAAAAGACTAATTGTATGCCTTTTGCCATAAAGATTTCTATGTTCAGCTTAGTTGAACCAGCTTTTATTGGAGTTCCCACCTTATATCAGACCCTGTACCACATCCATGGGATAGAGCAAGAATAAGTAGCTTATCTGCGTGGTGCTTCGTGTAGTCTCTTTTGCTAGTATGTAAAGCTAATATGTAAAATGAGGTGCAAACTGTTATGATAGACTATGTACAGAAGCACAGAGTATGGGGATGGTACAAACTGGGGATCTGGAAAAGGCTTATCAGAAGAGCTGGGGTTTCCTGACAGACAGGAAGCATTAGCAAAAATAGAAAAGCCTTAACTATCAGTGTCATGTGAAAGAAAAATACTGTTGCATGTGGCAGAGTAAGAGGTGGGAAACAGGAGGAATAAGCAGATGAATTTGTAAAATGTAGGGTGTGGCTAGATGTGGAAAGTTTTCTAAATCATGCCAAGGTTTGTTTGCTTTCTCTAATAAAGATGGAGAGATAATGAAGACGTATATAACAAGGACACCATGGGATAAGGATTTTTATTTTAGATATATTATATTTTCCTATAAGAAGCTTTGGGTTGAGTTCAATTATTTGAGATGTCACATTGTTGAATTCCTACTTAATTGTGTAATATGGGGTACAATAATTAATTTCTCAAAGGATGCTGTTTACTCATCAGCAAAATGAAAAATAACTTCCTATCTCAAACTTGTAAGGATTAAATGCTATAATCCTCATTTAGTAGTTGGCATATGGTAATTGGTAATAACAACTAACAAGTTTTTTTTTTCTTTATTTGTATAATGATTGGATTGGCATCATTAATCTGTGAAGAAATTGTTTTTTTTAATTGAGGAAAATTTCACTATGCTATTTGAGAAAAATAGGGCTTACTTCACACAGGACACAACAGATAAACCCAGAGGTATTAAAGATTTACTGTGAAAGTAAAAAACAAAACAAAAGAAAACAAAAAAACCTCTAAAGCTATCAGGAAAAAAACAAAAAGATAGGAGAATCATACCATGACTGCAATGGAAAATAATTTTCCTTAAGTAAATCACTGAACCAAAAGTGGGAGAACAAATCTGTGATATCAAAATTAAAGGATGGTATGAAATTTAACAAGCAAATAAAAAGCAAGTGAAAATATCTGCAACATGAATAATTATGAAAATATTATTATCTGAAGTATAGGAAATTCCTGAGAAGTAACAAGAAAGTTCAGGAAACATCACAAGAAAATTGGCAAATAAAATTAATAAATTACTAATCAGAAGAGTCTCTCATAGGCTGAGAAGCCTATGAAATGATGTTTAAGTTCTTAAAAGAAAAGGAAAAAAGTTACTATTTTTTTCTCATCAAATGGAAAAAATAACATCAAACAGAGGATGATAATGAAGGGAAACCTGACGAGCTATTGGTAAGAATGTAATGTTGGAAGAAAATAGATGTATTTTATCATTTATTGTGCTTACATCACTCAAAAATTCTTTTTCCAAATACATACCCAGAGAAACTTAAGTATAAATACCCAAAGAAATCTGTACAAAGAAGTCTGATATTGCAAAAATTGTCAAAGAAAAGTAGCATATACTACTCAAACACATACCAATTAAAAAGAACTGCATAAATAAAATGTAACATACTATGAAAACTTTGTAGCAATTACAAAGTATCTAGATAAGTGTGTAACAATATTGAAATATTTAAAATATAATTCTGTGAAAAAAGCATAAGATACAGGATGCCATTTATACAAATTTAATATAAAAGAGAAGTGACTCATGACAAAGGATAATGAGATTATAGATAAAATATAAATACAAAATAATATAAAATAAAAACAAAAGCCAGGTATCCTATAGAACAATGATGGAAGTTGACAACTACCTCAATATTATGATACAATTTTGTGACTCTGATGTGCAAAATGAAGTGGGGAAGTAAGATTAAGTAAAATATATGTTGAATTTATTTAAAAAAATAAACATATGAAGGAGCTAGAAAAATATTACCAGAAAAACAAATTTTATACCACATGTAAAAAGATTTAAGAAGAATCAAAGAGAATATCATTTTAGTAATATGCTAGAAAAATTAAAGCACAATTTTTTTTTTATATGAATAGCTAGATAAAAGCATTTGGTTAATACCTAGTGTCACTTGTCCGAAAGCAGACAAGTAATCTAATCAGCACCGCTTCTGGAACTAGAAGGATACAGTATTGTGCCTATCTATACTCTAGATAAAATTGGGATAGATTTGGTCAGGCCACTGATAATCATACTTGAAGACTTAGAGGATTAGATAGTGAATCTCTCAGAAGTTAAACATGGCTATTATCTTGATGGCCTTTAATTTAATCTCTTCTATGTATAAATAGAAATAACTCATGCAAAAATACCAATGATGGAATAATTTGGTTAAAGACAAAAATGGAACCATACAACCCAATGATTACACTACTATATATTTACCCAAGGGACACAAAAATACTGATTTGAAGGGACCCATTTACTCCAATGTTTAAAGCAGCACTATCAACAATAGCCAAATTATGGAAAGAGACTAAATATCCATTGAATGATGAATATTACTTGGTCATCAAAAGAATGAAATTTTGCCATTTGCAACAACATGGATGGCACTAGAGCATATAATGCTGTGAAATATGTCAGTCAGAGAAAGACAAATACTCTATGATTTCACTCATATGTGGAATTTAAGAAAGAAAATAGGTGAACATAGGGGAAGGGGTTAAAAAGAGAGGGAAGCAAACCGTAAGAGAGACTCTTAATATAGAGAACAAACAAAGGGTTGCTGGAGGAAAGGTGGGCAAGGGAATGAGCTAACTGGGTCATGGATGTGAACGAGGACACTTATGCGGAGCACCCGGTGTTATACGTAAGTGATGAATCACTCAATTCTACTTCTGAAACCAATATTACACTACATTTTAAATAACTAGAACTTAAATAAAATTTTGTAAAAGAAGAAAAAGACAAAAATGGAGTTTCTTAATTCAACTTTTTAAAAAATTTTAAGAGTAGATTAGATGTAGCACCAGAAACATATCCAGAGTGTTTTAATGATTCAAAGCACGTTCATGACCAGCACTCACAGAATGGCAGAAGAGCCAGAGGCAGCAAATTTAGTGTATCATAATCCAACGCAAAGTAGGTAGATGAGTCCTTGCTCATACTAACTGTAGGAATATAAAAAAAGTCATTGTTACAGAGGATAAAAATAATCAATTCAAAGCAGTGAATGGATAAAATCAGGTGGCTTGTGGGTTAAATATATATTTAATCAAAATACCTGATTTGTTAAACTAGTAAATATAATTATTTAATTAATACACTGTGAAGAAGGGAATGGAAATTCTGCTTTTTCTAACAGAGGTATAAGTGTCTGGTAAATAATGAGAGATTTTCTGTGAGCATAGACGTGTGGCCACATTAAGTTATTGTCCAATTAAATTCATATATTTTAAAAACCATTAAAAAGATGACAATCTTAAAAGATTATAAAATACTGTACATTTGAATTTTTAAGCATAATTTGGCATGCAGTATTTTATAGGGAGAAATTTAGATAATTTATAAATTATTTATAAATTATCTAAATTATTAGATAAATAAATTTAGTTCTTAAATTATCTAATAATTTAGATAATCTTGGTTTTGCAGCATATGTTTAATAAAAATCCATCCTACAGTTAGAACACATGGTATGTAATATAACATTGCTTTTCCCATTTCATACTTCAGAATAAACTAACTCAGTTTTATAGAGAGCTCTCTTTTTTTGTAAGCAGCATGTGCCAGCACTGATTCTTCATGTTCAATTTTATGAAAGCTAACTTATTAGTTTTATGACTAAAATTTTAGGTCACTTACATCTTAAGAAATAGTTATATAATCCATGAGAGATGGATATTGTGAACTGTATATAGGTCAATAGCCAGGTTTCTGCACAGAATATAATTTTAGTGACTATTTTTGATAGATATTTGGAAATAATCCAAAACCTCTATGTATATGTTTTGCTTACTTGAAGGAAAGTATTTATAGAAATTGTGAAGTATAGTTCTAATCATGTTGCCATATATAGAAAGCAGTCTAGTTTTTTTTTTTTTCGGGATGATCCCTACAGAAATCTAACAGTGCGTACAAGAAATTATAAAATCTTATCATCAAATGGGCAAAGTTTAACATTTAATTTTATTATTTGAAAAAAAACCAGATTTATATTTTGCTAAACATTTACATTGAAGCAATGAAAAATATAAATTTAAATTAGATAAAAATAAATTACCTTAATATTTTCTTTTCTTTCTTTTTTATTTTCTTTAGAATTTAAGTGTAGAGGGGCACCTGGGTGGCTTAGTCATTTAAACATCTACCTTTGACTTGGGTCATGATCCCAGGGTCCTGGTCATGATTCCAGGGTCCTGGATTGAGCCCCACATTGGGCTCCTTGCTCTGCAGAAAGGCTGCTTCTCCCTCTCCCCTTGCTCATGCTCTCACTCACTCTCTCTCAAATAAATAAATAAATAAATATTTATTTTTAAAAAAAACAATCCCATCAGATTAAAACCCCACCCTTATGACCTCATTTAACCATAATTACTTCCTCAGAGAACCCAGATCCATATATAGCATATGGGAAGCTGGGGCTTCACCATATGAATTTTAGGAGGACATAAATATTCAATCCCAGAATTCATGCCCTTCTCATATGCAAATATATTCATTCTATCCCAGCAGCTCCAAAAGGTTTAAGTCATTCCATCAACACTAAAGTCTAAAGTCCAAAGTGTCATTCAAATATTGTCTAAATCAGGCAGTGAGAATAGTTAGTTGTACAATTCATCCTGAGCTTAAATTCCTTTCTACGTGCAAACCTGTGAAACCAGACAGATGTGCTTTCAAAATACAATGGTGGGACAGACATAAGATACACATTTCTATTTCAAAATGGAGAAATCAGAAAGTAAAGACAACAGTAACAAGTCCCAAGCAAGTCTGATACCTAGCAAGGCAAAGTCCAATAGATCTTTTTTTTTTCCCTACTTTTTTTTTTTATTTTTAAAATTTTTTTAATAAATTTTTAAATTTTTTTAAATAAACATATAATGTATTATTAGCCCCAGAGGTACAGGTGTGTGAATCGCCAGGTTTACACACTTCACAGCACTCACCATAACACATACCCTCCCCAATGTCTATAACCCAACCATCCTCTCTCTACCTCCCTCCCCCCAGCAACCCTCAGTTTCTTTTGTGAGATTAAGACTCTTTTATGGTTTGTCTCTCTCTCGATCCCATCTTGTTTCATTTATTATTTTCCTATCCCTCAAACCCCCCACATTGCATCTCCACTTCCTCATATCAGGGAGATCATATGAAGTTCTCTTTCTCCAATTGACTGATTTCACTAAGCATAATACCCTCTAGTTCCATCCATGTTGTCGCAAATGGCAAGATTTCCTTTCTTTTGATGGCTGCATAGTATTCCATTGTGTATATATACCACATCTTCTTGATCCATTCATCTGTTGATGGACATCTAGGTTCTTTCCATAGTGTGGCTATTGTAGACATTGCTGCTATAAACATTCAGGTGCACGTGCTCCTTCCTATCACTACATTTGTATCTTTAGAGTAAATACCCAGTAGTGCAATTGCTGGGTCATAGGGTAGCTCTATTTTTAACTTTCTGAGGAACTGCCATGCTCTTTTCCAGAGTGGTTGCACCAGCTTGCATTTCTTACCAACAGTTAACTTTATGATTTTATGTTGACTTTCTTTCTCTATCAAACATTTGTCAGTCGTGGATGAGGAGAAAGGGGAACCTTCCTACACTGTTGGTATAAACATTTGGGTGCATGTGCCCCTTTGGATGACTACGTTTGTATCTTTAGGGTAAATGCCCTATTTTCAACTTTTTGAGGACCCTCCATGCTGTTTTCCAGAATGGCTGCACCAGCTTGCATTCCTATCCAATAGATCTTAAGGCTGGAGAAAACCTGTCCTGATTCAGTGCTCTGCCTTCTGAACTCCGTTGGGCTACAGTACTGCACTGGGATGAAGGGCCTGCCTCTGAGCCTGTGGGCAGAAGTTGACTGATAGGAACTGAGTCAGTGTCCCTAAAGATCTCTGAATCATGCTTGGGGTCATTCTTCCCCTTTCTTAAAGAAAGGATCTTAAGGATGGCACTTGTGTGATAAGTACTGGGTGTTGTATGTAAGTGATTAGTCATTAAATTCCACTCCTGACACTAATATTACACTGTATGTTAACTAAACAGAATTGAATTAAAAACTTGGAAAAAAAAATCTCAGCAAATTAAAAAAAAAAAAAAAATAGTGCCTGTCTGCAGTCAAGTACTCCATGGTCCCACCGTGTAAAGCCAAGAAATCTGAGGCTTCCTTCAACTTGTACAGTCCCCATCACATTCAGTTCAAACTAGCAGTGTGCCTGCTCTTATAATCCCATAATCTATTTATTTAGTGATAGTCCAGCCACATTTTTGGTGTTCTCTTCAGAAGACACTTTCCCATTTTTTGAAAATATGGACTGACTGAGAATTTACCAAATATTTAAATTCTCTCTCCAGCTCTACTTTTTTCTCTGGGGGACCAGAGCAGCATCACCCTTTACACCCATGTTTCCACCAACTGTCCTTTCATGGCAATTTGGCTTTCTCTGGCATGCACCTTAAAACTCCTCCAGCTTTACCTGTTACCCAGTGCCAAAGTGCTTCCACATGTTTAGACATTGGTTACAGCAGCACCTACCACTGTATTGGTCTGCAACAACTGCCATCACAAAACACCTTACACAACCCCTGTTTCTTTCTCACAGTCTGGAAGCTGGAAAGTCCAAGATCAAGGTGCTGGCAGGTAGGTCATTCTAAGGCCTCTTTTCTTTGTTTATAGGTAACTGCTAGCCATCTCTCTAAATGCTCACATAATATCTTGTTTGTGCACATAAAGAAAGAGAGAAAGACAAAAAGAGAGAGAATATGCTCTGGTGCCTTTTCTAATCCTACTGTGTCAGGGTCCACTCTAATGACCTCATTTAACCTTAATTACTTCCTTAGAGGCACTATTTCCAAATATAGCTGCACTGGGGATTAGAACTCCACTATATGGATTTTGGGGGGAACAAAGCATTCAGTCCACAGAAAAGCTTTAACAGAAAAGAGGACTCAGGAAAAGTGAGCCCCCAAAATGACAGAAGTAAGAGGGTATTATACATAATTAGAGAAAAGGAGATTGGTTCCTTAGATACCAAAAATGGGAAATGTGCCCTCATAATTGACCTATTTATAAATTCAATTTGCTGCATAATTCAACCACAGAAAAACTACTTCATTATTTTGCTTAAAATTAAAATATCTGGGCAATATATTTTAATTTTTATTAACTGGGCAAACACCTTCAAGATACAATTGCCATCCTAAGAAGTATTTCTTAAGTGGAAATAAATTGTGCAACTTAATTGTTCATACTTCTTGGCAACTTTGTACATAGAAAATCTGCAAGAAAATTAATTTTGAATTGTCTGTAAGAAGCATGAGTGTGACAACCCAGATGGGTGAGTCTAAGGCCTTATTCTTTAAGCTCTTATTCACATATCATTTACAACAATATCATTTAGTGATATATATTAAAGGACAGACTCCTGGGCTCCACAAAACTCACTGGATAAGAATTGCTAGGTGCAGGAATTTATAATTGTTAATTAAGCAGTCTGAAATATTATTTGTAAGTGATGTCCCCAGTTAAGAACTATTGGTCTAAAATGCTTTTGTCTTATGACACATCATCTTCCTGAAAAACAGAATTACAAAATACTTAAAAAAAATCCTTTTTGGGGGTGCCTGGGTGGCTCAGTGGGTTAAGCCGCTGCCTTCGCTCAGGTCATGATCTCAGGGTCCTGGGATCAAGTCCCACATCGGTCTCTCTGCTCAGTGGGGAGCCTGCTTCCCCCTCTTTCTCTTTGCCTGCCTCTCCATCTACTTGTGATTTCTCTCCGTCAAATAAATAAATATAATCTTTTAAAAAAAAGTCCTTTTTGGTGTTACTTATGGAAAATCTGTTAATAATTCACATCTGCTCTTTTTCTAGGAATAGGTCTTAATGTTCTTGTATGCTCTGTGGCCCAAGCCACTTTCAGAAATGTGTGTAAAGGTAAGAAAATAGGTGGATTAATCAACTGCTTCCAGCATATGTTGACTGAATGCCTCACTGTAATTTCATTTGGATGCATCTAGTATGTTAGACTGTATCCTGTAAACAGGATTCCAGTCAGGATTATGTCTGTACAAAGGACAAATAACTTTCTGGGAGAAAAGAGACGAAGAGACATATAATAATTTACTTTTTTTTTAAAACATAGACAGACATAACAGTTTCCAGTGTCTAGGAACATCAAGTCAAATCAATTGATATATATTTCTCATATCATCTTGACTTTATTTCTCATGGTTGGAAACTGACAGGTTCTGTGGTCCTTTGGTAAGAACATTCCACACTCCAATATTAAGTAATCAGTGAATCTGTAGCCAGGTCACTACAACCCAAAAGGAAGAGAAGCTCCCACCATTCTCTGGAGAAATTCTGCTGTGTAAATTAGCAAATCCACAAAAATAAGTCACTTTGCATGGGTTCTTATGTAGTCATGTCCACTGTGAATATTTTCTTGCCACCTTTGATTTGTGAACAAAGAAAAAGTTAACAAAGAAAGAGCACATTAATGCAATATATATATATTTTTTTCACATAATGAAATGTGACTTTTTAGTAACATAATGATTAGTAAGAGGGATATCAGTCAAAAGAACAATTTTGTTCAAGGGACTCTAAAGATTTTATTAGATTCTATTTTTTCCCAATATATTTGGAATGGCAAGAAAAAGTTCAGTACTTAGTAAATCAGCATATTTACTGGCTAGAAATCACAAAATATTAGAGTATGAGAGAGAGAGAGTAGACATTTTGCTATAATTTATTAATCTACTATGCAGAAAAGTGAGACTCAAGTATATTAAGTGGTTTATCTAAGGTCACAAAGATAATTAGTAAAAAGTGAACAAAACTTCTGGTTCACTACTTTTTGTGTACTCTTGCTTTTTGGTTTTCCAGAATTTGAAATACTGAAAATATAGTTAAAAGTGACAGTGAATGATCCACACTTGAAAAAATCTTTCTGTTGAAGTAGGAATCCAGGTCTGAAATGTTGCAGAGGAAATGCCATTTCCCTAAGTGAGAGGAGAAGGAAGTCTTGGCATGTTGATTACCTGGGACAGAGCACTGGACGACATCTGCAGTTACAGAATCAAATATAATGTAAGCAGAGAAAAGAGGAAAGAGTCTACTTTAGGTAGCTTATCCCCTAAACATTGTCAGAGTCAGAAAGGTTGTTTCTTTCACCAGAGTAGCCTATAGCTTCATATAGACAATAAATCATATTTCTAATTTAGCACTGTATATAGTATTCATTGCTTTTTTTCTCCTTGTGTCTATGAAAAATTCTCTTTTCTACATTAATGACAAAATATGATTAATTATATGTAATTATGTAGTAAAATAAAGTGATACCTCTTTATAAGTTATTACCATTAGTGCACTTGTGTTTATTAACTATTTATAAGTATTTAGTTAACCCTTGAAATGTACACCCATAGATGAATACTTAATACTAAATTATATAAATATAGTAACAAATCTCATTCCTGTTATAATTGATGAAAAGCACTAAATCATTATCAAGAAATACTAAGTCAGGCGTCTGGGTGGCTCAACGGGTTAAGCCTCTGCCTTCGGCTTGGGTCATGATCTCGGGGTCCTGGGATCGAGCCCCAGTCGGGATCTCTGGCTCTGAGAGGAGCCTGCTTCTCCCGCCCCCAGCCTGCCTCTCTGCCTACTTGTGACCTCTCTCTGTCAAATAAATAAATAAAATCTTAAAAAAAAAAAAAAAAAAGAAATACTAAGTCAATATTTCTTGCTTTATTTTCTCCTGAACATTTTCAAAGTTGGAAAATAAAAAGTCTTGCTTTTTATTTTCAGGATTTCTTTGTTAAGTGCTTCAAGTTGTGGTATGTCAGCTTATAAGGAAATGAGAATCATTTTAGATGCAATATTTACTTTCTCATTTTTATTGCTCATCAACATGAAATTCGGATAAATCCAAGTAAAAAAATCAAGTTGAAAATATTGAAAAAAAAACTATGCATTTTGATCAGAAATATACATGTTAGAAAAGTCTCTGAAAATAAGCCAATTCAGTATGTGTTTCTTATGATAAAGAGATATCAACGATAGGACCTCTAACAGTTCAAATTTGAGATTTGTGAAAAATGCTGAATTTATTTTTTAAATATTATTTTGTTAACAGTATAGTTGGCTAGAATATCTGAATGATAATGCACATGATATTTAAGTGTATTACTTAAGCACATTAATTTGAGTTTAATAGTGCTTGAAAAATGCTGTGAGGTCATTTTACATCATATTTTAAACACCAAAGGCTGTGCCTATGTGAGACTGAGTTGGATAATAGCTCTAGAAGAAACTGGAATAAAAGAATCAAGATACATTAAAAGAACGGAAAATTGTATTTTTTAACTGTGCAATCTAAAATATAGTTGAAAGGGAAAAAACAATCAGATGGCACAGAAACATCACAAAGAGATTGTCCTGAAGAGTAAATGAGCTATTATTGTTTTGAATATTAAATGGGTATTTCATAAAACCTTAGGAATATAGACACTTAGTTATTTTCACTATCACAACTCACAAGTTATGAATGCATTTTTTTAACCTTGAAATCAAATTTATACTTCATTACTTAACTATCATGAGAGAGAATTCATTCTTAAAATTAAGTATCCATGATATGTATATATTTGATGGGGATATATGTTGTATTTAGTAGAATCTTACTCTAAAACTTAAAATTAGCTTGATATCAACTTATTTTCATAAATATTCAATCAAAATTTTAGTAATCCAAAGAAGATTCCCTCTCTTGAATACTTTAGAAATGTAATGTTGCTGAGGAATTATATGTTCCTTGTAGATCTTAACAAAGAGCCTCAAAAGATTAATTGCAGTAATAGTCCAAATTGAGTAATTCTCCAGTTATTTTCTTTAGTAATCTCAATTAAAAATAAACTTAAATTGAAGAAATCCAATCTACTGTGACTCTGAGAAGTCTGAATTCAATCAAATTAATCATAATTTCATATAACCCATTGACATTTACACTAAGATCAACCTAAATATTATGGACTCATTCAAACTGGCAAGAATTAATCAGAGAAACCAAAATTCAAAAAAAGAAATGTTTTTTTGATCATGAGGCTAGAACATATATGAAATAGGGCTCATGGTTAGGTGCAAACTCATTTTTTCTTGTCTTGTTATTTAGTATCCTTCCTCTACTGTTCCCACAATCGCACTCCTCTTCATCCTTCTTGGGGACCTTGTATTTTCTCCACCTCATTCATTTGTTTTCATTGGGAATGCCTATGTTTTTACCTGACTCCACTCTCAGCCATAGCTGACTAGTTCAAGAGTCAGTTGAAGTCAAGCAGAGATTTTCCCTAAGAATTTTCAAAATATTCAGGCTTTATGGTTGTAGATACTAAAAAGTGAGGGACTTGAGATTTGTGAGTAATCAAGTATTCCCTTATGAGAAATGAGTTTTCAGCGAGAGAGGATGAAATATACCTGTGTAGAAAAACGTAATTCACATCTGGTCTGGTGTGAATTTAGTTTGTTTGCTTATTTTTAAGTTAGAAATTGCACTCTCTATCTCTCTTTCTTTCTTTCTTTCTTTTTTTTAATTTTGATCATTTAATCTATTCATTTTTGGAATTTCCTGTTTTTCTACATGAGTTCAAGTTCAATTTCCAGAATTTCTAATCAGAATAGAAATGAACAGTAGAATGGGCCTGAATAGGATTTCATGTTTACAAATATTTTAGGAAGATGGATACAAAACAAAAATTTCTGCTGAATGGGTCAGTAGATTTAACTATTTTGTTAACATTTGTCTGCCTAGTTATTATGTTTTCTCTCTATAGTGGCAGAATTGACCGATGGGACACTACTCTCTCAGTTCACGTTCTACCACAGTACAAACACCTTCTCAGCTTCCACTGCTGGTTTCTCTTCTCTTTGTCTTTGACCTCTAAATATTTCAGTAATCCAGAGATCAGTCTCAAAAACACTGCTCTATACCATCTATACTCACTTCCCAGCATTCTCAGGGCTTTAAATAATATCCATATGCTCACTATCCTAAATTTAATTCAAAGCCAA
This sequence comes from Mustela nivalis, assembly GCF_964662115.1. Lineage (NCBI taxonomy): Eukaryota > Metazoa > Chordata > Mammalia > Carnivora > Mustelidae > Mustela > Mustela nivalis. Next base: position 60,398,693 of record NC_139033.1, read on the forward strand.
GGCCAGACATATCTATCCTATGCATGTAAGACATATATACCACATGACCTACTAGAACTCACTAGAGATGTCTAGTAATCATTCCAAGATTAACATCCACATTTAGCTTCAGCATTCGCATATCCTAAACTTACTGTTCCTACAATCCTCATTTCAAAAAATGTCACTGCAGCCTCCTACATGTGCAAGAAAAAGGGATGGAGAGTAATTTCAAGGTATACGTATATATACACAAATCAATAGGCATACCTCAAAGATACTGTGTTTGATTTCAGGCCACTGAAATGAAGCAAGAAGCAACAAAGTGAGTCAAATAATTTTTTCATTTTCAGTGCATATAAATGTAATGTTTACTTTACTTTACCAGGGTGCCTGGGGCAGTTAAGTGTCTGCTTCTCAATTTCGACTCGGGTCATGATCTCAGGGTCATGAGATGGGGCCTCATGTTAGGGTCCGTACTCAGCAGGGAGTCTGCTGGAGAATTTCTCTCTCCCTCTTCCTCTGCCCCTCCTCTGGCTCTCTCCCTGATAAACAAATCTTTAAAAAAAGGAATATTTACATTATACTCTATTAATTGTGCATTAGTGTTATGTCTAAAAAATGTACATCCCTTAATTAAAAAATACTGTACTGCTAAAAATGTTATCATCTGAGCTTTTAGTGAGACATAATCACTTGTCACACCTCACCATAACAACAACAATAATAACAAAATAATGATGATGATGTAAAAGCCTGAAATACTGCAAGAATCACCCAAATGTGACACAGTGATCAAACACTGTTTCTTATCTTTCCAGCGGTGCAACAGATTCTATCACTTCTCAATTAAAATCCTTTCCCATAAACTTGAATCTTTTTAATGTGTGTGAACTGACAACTTAATTTCTCTGGTCCTCAACAATTATGTCACTAGTGAATTTTGTATATATGAAAGTGTGTGATGCTCACTGTATATATGGAATATTGAACTGCATTTGTTAATCATGTATTTCTCTTAGCAAACTTTACAAAGCAACACTTAAAACTTTTTATCTCATCAGATATGTTGAATTTAAGACCTGATTGTTTTCCCCCTTGACTATAATCTTTTTGAGGATAAAAATCTTGGCTCTATTTTAATGGAAGTTGTTGCTCTTTATTTAATACAAACAACATGGAAAACAATGCCATGCATAATCTCTATCTCCATCATACGATCAATGCAATCTGGTTTAAGCACTTTAAAATGTTTTAAAATTTAGCAACAATTGAATGAATGTATCATATCAGATAACTTAATTGGGAGGAGAAATGTTTTAATTTGGTGACTGTTAGTGAAAATGTTTAAGTTGGAACATTGTTAATCTCTATTGATTTCTATTTCTCATTTACTTTAAAGTATTCACCCTGGCTATAGCTGAATATTTTTCATTTTAGTAATCATGTCAACTTGTTGAATTTTTACAATATTCTATTTTGTTTGATTTACTGTCTTAATTCTATGACATGGATAGAATAAATATTAACCTCATTTTATAGATTAATAAAATATCCCATATCAGGACACCTGGGTGGCTCAATTGGTTAAGGTTCTGCCTTTGGCTCAGGTCATGATCCTGGGGTCCTGGAACTGAGTCCTGCATAGAGTTCCCTGCTGAATAGGGAGCCTACTTCTCCCTCTGCCTGTAACTGCCTCTGCTTGTGCTCTCTTGTGCTTGTTCTCTCTCTTGCTCTGACAAATAAATAAAATCTTGGAAGAAAAAGAAAGAAAGAAAGAAAGAAGAAAGAAAGAAAGAAAACCTCCCATATAAAGTAGGATGTATGGAAGAGCAAATAGCCAGTGATTAAATAATCAAAATTGGAAAAAGTTTATTTGGACTTTTAGTCTATTGCAACTGAATATACTATATATAAGTCACCCAGTACCTAAGTGATTGTTTTCAGAAGCAAAAATTCAGAGTTTAGATTTCTATTTATTTTCCCCAAGGAAATAATTCTATAAATGATGTATATAGTTGTATCTATAAGGTTCATTTAAAATTTTTCTATGTTAAGATAATGTTCTATAAAGGCCTTTGAATTGATAAAATAATCAATGAGCACTCATATCAAGAAGTAGCTAATATACCTAACATTTTCAATATTTATATGGCTTTTCTGGAAAACTTTAAAAGTATTATTAACTAAAGTAGCCATTGATGGCTTTATTATAACTATTCTTCTGGAACCAGACACTGCTTCTTCAAACAGCGTGAGAAGAGATAAATGATAAGGAGCAGAAAGTAATCATAATTCCTTCTTTTAAGACATGATTAAAAGGGCAATTTAGAATGTAATAATTAATGTCAGTGATAATTGCATTACTGTATGACATGATGAGACATTCTGTGTCATTTAATAGGTTTGGATTTGCAAGGCAAACTTCTAAAAGCTGGTTAATTCCTCACAGGCAGTATGTCTACAATTTAGATAAGAGCCACCAGATTCATTATTTTTTATCCAATGAGGTGGACATAAATGAATATTTAGAATTATACCAGGCAGCACTCTGAGGATATTCTCCACGTCATTCAGTAAATATTACTTTTTTATAGGAAGACTTTGATTAAATGATTTTATAACTACAACCACCAATTTAAAGTTATAATAAGGTAGATACTACATTAAGTAAGCATTAAAACACTGGTGCACATGCATACATACTGGCAAAAGGTAAGTATTTATATTTATTTATTGATTTACATGTCATTTTTGAATACCTAATAACTGATCTAAAAATAAACTCACTATTCAGTGACTTACAAGTCAAAACTAAACCACACCATTCTGTAGACTGATAAATGCTACAACTGAGATTATCTCTTACAATGAGAGTAAGATCAAGTAATGATAGGAAACCTAATTTTATGGTTCAGAAAAAACTTGTTTAAAAAGGTGTTATTTGGGGTGCCTGGGTGGCTCAGGGTGTTAAAGCCTCTGCCGTCAGCTCAGGTCATGATCTCGGGGTCCTGGGATTGAGTCCCGCATCAGGCTCTCCGCTCAGTGGGGAGATTGCTTCCTCCTCTCTCTCTCTCTGCTTGCCTGCTTGTGATCTCTCTCTGTCAAATAAATACATTAAAAAAAAAGTGTTATTTATCTTGATAGGTAAAGAATAGATGTGTGTTAACTAGGTAGAGACGATAATGTAAAGTGAAAATTCTTACATATCTAAGGGCAAGAGAAATAGGGTGTTTTTCAGAAACTTAATGTAGATTTGGATCATAAATCATTGGAGGATAAATGGAGAGAGATCAGGAAATAGATCACCAAAGGGCTGGTAGAAACATACAAGGAAAATGGACTTTCCCTGAGCGTAAAAGGAATGATTGATGGGATTTATTAGTAATTTATACTCAGATTCTTCTCTTAGTATGGCAATTCTGACTGCATTGTGGAAAATGAATTAGAGCAAAGTGACTTTAGAAATAAAAAAGAAGTATTTACAAATTTATTGCTATGATCCAAAAATGTAATGAATCATAAAACAAGGAGGTAAAGGTGTAAATGGGGAAAAGTAAATAGATTTGAAAGATAAGGAGGTAGATACCATAACGTCATATGAGAAAGGAAAATGTATTAGTTTCCTATTGCTGCTATAATAACATATCAGAAAATATTTGTTTAAAACAACCAAAACTATTATTCTGCAGTTCTGTAGACTAGAGTCTGACACAGTTTCACTGAACTAAAATCTAAGTGTTAGAGCTGTGCTCTTTTCTGAATGGTTTCAGGGAGGATTTATTTCTTTTACTTTTTTGGCTTATAGAGGTAATCTTTATTCCTTGGCTCTTGACCCCTTTTTTCATCTTCAAACCTAGCGATGTTGCATCTTTCTGACCCTGCTTCCATAGTTTCCATCTCTTACCATAGTATGGAATGGTTACTGGATTTTAACAACTTGGTTATACTGGGTCCACCCAAATAATCTAGGAAAGTCTGCTCTTCTCAAGGTCTTTAACTTACTTAATCATGTTTTATTAGTCTCTTATGATACGTACACTAATAGTCACAGGTTCTGGAGATTAGGACACGGACATTTTTGAGGACCTTTATTCTATATGTCACAGAACAGGAAGGGCCAAAGGTGAAACACTTGTTTCTGATCTTGGAAATTTAGAGGTAAAGATTGTAAAAATGTCACCTACTTAGATAGATAAAAAGAAGAATTAGGTGCAAAAAGACATTATAAATAATGTAATGGGACAAAAAACCAAAAAGATTATGAGAGAGGAGTTAACTGGTGACTGATAATGGTAATATCAGTACTTGGAAAAGGAAATAAAGAAATGTATGATTCTGACCAGGTTTGAACAAGAAGCTAATGAACCCTAATAATGGATCCTCTCAAATTGACACATATGTGGATCATTTGTTATAAAACTCTTGAAAGTTTTGATATAGTATTTTTTCTTTTTATTGAGGTAAAATTAACATAACATAAATTAGCTATTTTAGAGTATATGATTCAGTGGCACTTAGTACATTCACAATGATTTGCAACCATCACCTTTATCTAGTTATGAAATATTTTTATCACATGAAATAAAATCCAACACCCATTAAAGAGGTGCCCACCATTTCTTCTGACCCCACATCTCTGACAGCCACTATTCAGCTTTCTATCTTTATGAACCATAACACAGTTTTGAACTTTGGGAACATAGGTTTTTTTTGTTGTTGTTGTTCAAAAGTAGATGTAGTAGCATAGCAGATGTACACAAACAATGGTGGACCAGGGTAGATTTCATGCACTTTATCCCAAGACTAGTTATGACGCAGATGGTGACATTAATTCTGTGTAACCTAGATCCCAGAGACATAACATGTTATAGATTTATTGGGAAACATGCCTTGTCTCTGTAGTACATTTTCATAACCAACTGCTAAAATGACAAAGGTGGAGGAAAACAGGTTTTTCTCTGTGCTGTATATAACAAAGTAATATTTCTGTTACATTTTAGAATCAAATATGAAGAAAATTTCATTATTAGAAGGAAACTGTCAACTGTACCAAGTGATCTAGAAGCTCAATCAGTAAGTTAATACACATGACAAACTACCTCATTTGTAAGTACAGAAAACACAGTTTAGGGGTGCCTGGGTGGCTCAGAGGGTTAAGCCTCTGCCTTCTGCTCAGGTCATGGTCTCAGGGTCCTGGGATTGAGCCCCCGCATTGGGGTCTCTGCTCAGCGGGAAGCCTGCTTTCCCCTTTCTCTCTGCCTGCCTCTCTGCCTGCTTGTGATCTCTCTCTCTCAGTCAAATAAATAAAATCTTAAAAAAAAAAAAAAAGGAAAGAAACCACAGTTTATATTAAAATAGAAGTCACTTGCAAATATTTCAACAGTAGACTAAAGTTCATATTTCATTATTTAAAGTGTGAAATTATTTACCCTTTCAACGTTAGAGAAAACAACTTTCTTAAAAATTTTTTAAAAATAAAATGTCCATGTTTCTTTATATGTTTTTCTTCCAGATACAGATTCATGTTAAATATTTAGGATTAAAGGTTATGTGTGGTATAGAGAAAGAAAAGCAAACTCTCTAAATATTTATATTGAAAGAATAATCTTTGAAAGTAAAGCCAAAGTTTAGCCTTACCTCTTTCAATATCCACTTTATATGAAGTTTTTCTGTACTTATCTGGATCCTGATTCCCTAATATATTTTCTCATTCTTTGTAACCAACTTTGCTCTCAGAAATGCCCCCAAATTTATTATTGGTAATGTCCTAAGAGCTAATAAGAGTTCAAAGATGAAATTAATTATAATTTCACATGAATTAAAACTTTAAAATAATTGGGTAAAGTTCTAATTGTGAGATTGTTCCAGGAAAATAGCAGACATATGGAGCTTCTCAGGGAAAAGTTCTGAGGCATCTACTAGACTACTTGTAAGGCGTTTGTTGAATTACAGATGATGGTGATCCACCTCAGCAGTTAATATGTATAAATGACAAATAGAGCATGCCACAATTTGGTTGTTGTATAATGCTGCCTAACAGGGGGAGAAAATAAACTATGTCTTGTAAATCAGTAAAAATTTATTGAATAACGAATGCATACAGAAAATATGTTAGAGGAAAATCTATAGGTCAAAGACTATACTAAAGGGCGCCTGGGTGGCTCAGTGGGTTAAGCCACTGCCTTTGGCTCAGGTCATGATCTCAGGGTCTTGGGATCGAGCCCCGCATCAGGCTCTCTGCTCAGTGGGGAGCCTGTTTCCCCACCTCTCTCTCTGCCTGCCTCTCTGCCTACTTGTGATCTCTCTCTGTCAAATAAATAAATCAAATCTTATAAAAAAAGACTATACTAAAAATTACTAAAATACCTAATAAGGGAAAGTATCTTGATAAAGTACTACAATCAAGGAAGTATATAACAGATATTTAAAATATGGTCCAAGAATGTTATTGGAATTCATAAGAAGGAGGAAAAAAAAAGTTCTCACTTGGCTATTGAGGAAGGCTAAATAGATGCAGTGACTGGAAGATGGAAGTGGAAGAAAATTCTATTTCTGTTTTGTTTTTAAGATTTTATTTATTTGAGAGAGAGAATGAGCATGGGATAGGCAGAGTGCCCACTGAGCAGGGAGCTTAACCCTAGGACCCCAGGATCATGACCTGAGCCAAAGGCAGACACTTACCTGATTGAGCCACCCAGGTGCCCTGAAAATTCTATTTCTAAACAGCAACAGCCCTAATCAGAATTCTACAACATGACCAAGAAACAAATCATCCTTCACACTTTCTACATGCTCAAAGTATGTTGTGTACTTGATAGTTTCTTAGTATTTACCTTCAAATTTGACATAGAATTTGGCAAATGTAGAACAACTACATGGTTACTTTTGAGAAAACAATTTGCAACCACAAATGAGAAAAATGGGAAAATCTGTTATTTACTGACAAATGATTTTAAAAACCTAAATAGATTAACTTTTAGAATTTCCTGCAGGCTTTGCTTTGGTTGCACACTGAATTTTCTCAACAAAGAGCATCTGAATTGAAACCTCAATATCTAATATTATACTTAAATTTAAAGAAAGTAAATAGCCTTTAATTTCCACAATGAGTGTCATATCACGAACTCTAAATAACAATGGATGTTATATTTCACTTGCATTCTGAAATTTTTACTAACGCTTCATTTAAAAATTATAAATAAGCCCCTTGATAAAGCTCAACTCAAGAAAGAGTGGGCTTGGACTGAAAAAAAGAGTAACACTATGACAACAGGATGTATTAGTCACCTTCTCCACCTGTGCTATTTTTTGTTTTTGTAGGAGTACTTTTCAGACTCACTATTGCATTATTGTTCAGGTTTGCAAATATAGTTCAGGTGCACCTGAAAATGTAACATTTTGGTACATTCTCTTTCTGTTATTTGACCATTTTTGCTTGGTCTAAGTTAGATCCACCAAATAACAACTATCATTTGGCAAATGTTATTCATATAAAGGAACGACTCCTTCACTTCTCTTTGAATTTCCTCATTCTGGCCATGACAGGGATCACTAACGTATGATGAGCACTGCTAATGTTTCCACTACTACCACCAATGCCATTTTCCCTGAATGATTAATATCCATTTGTAAAGTGTATGACATACATTACAGTGTTTAGTCATCACACATCCCAGTGTAATAGGCAAAAAATTATTACTCTATCTCTACCGAAGAAGAAAAGTTGAGGCAGAAACAAAAGGCAATTTTCTCACTCAGGATCATATAGTTTATCTCAACTAAAATACACGGATGTTTCAGAAACTGTTTTAATCACTGACAAGGGAATAATTTCTATGCAATGTGGTCTTCTCCTATTTTAGACTTTCTTGAAATATACAATGTACCTCTCTACCCATAAAGATATTTATAAGCTGATTAGGAGCCAGGGCTTTTTTAAGGAGAGAGAGCACATCAACACATTAGTCGGCTTATAGTCTGGTCTAACTCTGCACTGTGTTCCTATGTTTCTTTGGAATCATTTCCTCATTTGTAATGCCAAGGCTCTGACTGAGATAATTTCTTGCACTTTAAAAAATGTGATCATTTAGGGGCACCCAGGTGGCCCAGTTGGTTACATGTCTGACTCTTGGTTTTGGCTTAGGTCATGATTTCAGGGTTGTGAGATCAAGCCCTCTGTCAGGGTTCTGCACTCAGTGGGGCATTTGCTTAAAGATTCTCTCCCTTTGCCTCTCTCCCCACTTGTGCATGTGCACTCTCTCTCCCCCTCTAGAAGAAATAAATATTAAAAAAAATTAAAATAAATAAAACTCTGATAATTGAATCTCTAGACCTAATCACTGTATCCCCACTTTATATCTCATTCCTGATACTGAGGCTGGAACTTACACTGTGGGTGTACAGTAATTAAGGAAGCCAATCACCCCAATTTTCTATCAAGGCTTGATTCAACATGCCAGATATTTTTTTTTTCTTTTCAGTGTAACAGTATTCATTGTTTTTGCACCACACCCAGTGCTCCATGCAATCCATGCCCTCTCTAATAGCTACCACCTGGTTCCCGCAACCTCCCACCCCCTGCCCCTTCAAAACCCTCAGATTGTTTTTCAGAGTCCATAGTTTCTCATGGTTCACCTCCCCTTCCAATTTGCCCCAACTCCCTTCTCCTCTCTTGATGCTTATTCTTGGAAACTTTTCCATGGCCCTCCCCTCACCCTCCAGCCTCCTCTCCCATATTTATCTAGCAGTGACACAGAACAAGAATAAGGATATCTATTGCCAATGCAGATGCAGGCAGTAGTTTTGGCAGATAAACTTAGTAATTGATGGACCCACAGATTCCTTGCCCTAGGACACCTTTGTGATTGAAGTTTTACAGATTGCTCTGAGGAGAGCACTTGACCGGGAGAAAAGGGTTGGTTTCTACACACATAAAGGTAATGAATTTGTCACCTAACTATAAAACTGCCCCTCTACCACCAGGAACCAGATCTTGTGCTCTACTCCACTCCCTTACATTAGGTTAAGCTGTATCTATAGGGAGAGTATATATTCAAGTTCTCTATTTGTGTCCTTATGTAAAAAAATAGATTAGACTGAGTTCATGCTAATATTTCTTTCTAGATGTTTATTTGGTATAAGAACACTCCTTATACTATATGAAATCAGAAGTTATGTTACGTGTATAGTGATGTTTCCTTTATACCTCCATTTAGACAGCCATTCATTTTATTTACTTTTCATGTTTTTACTGCTGCACATTTTATTTTGGTGCCAGGCTCCAGCCTATTGAAATGATATTTGCTCATATTCATCTAATTTTTTTCCTCTTCATCTTTTTCCTCCCTTGGGGCCAGCTAAAAAAAAATCTCAATCTATAGACATTCCCTGAATCATCTAACATTTCTGCCTCATCTTCTAAAACACGGCTGTTATTACCCACTCTGCTCTGTGTTTTGTTTCTACTTTAAAATTGGATTGGTGAGAGCATGCCTGAGGCACCAAAAGACAATTATTTCTCTTATGTTCTGTTCACGGTGATTTTTTTTTTTTCCAGAAACTCTTTTTACGAAGACATGAACTCCTAGCATTTTAAGTGCTGCAAAAGCCACTGTGAAATTGTCACTGATGTGATTTCAACACAGGGACTACCAAACATCTTTATGAGAAACGCTGACAATCATCATTATGGGCCAGAACCTGTAACTGGAATACATGTTTCTAATGTCACAACCACATGAGGCAGGGATTAGCCAAGAGACCTGAAGTGCCTGAAAGAATAAGGAGGCCAGGACTTTCACTTTTACTGGCACAAGTCAGTAAAACTTCTCGTGTTTTCTGTCTTTTCATGACTCCCTCAGGCCCCATTTATTTGGGGACACCTCGACCATTAGGCTTAGATGCCTATGTCAGTGTTTTGCTGGAGAATATATGGATGCTCTTCCTTAAGTTAAAGAAAAAAATCAGACTCCAGGGCCGATTTGGCATAAGTGGTTCACAAGTACTTGATATAAATTGAAGCCATCTTTTCCAGTCTTAATAAGAGAAACAGATTTCAGTAACGGAGGTCTCAAAGCTAGTGAATGGGATATCGTGATTCAAATCCAGGCAATAGGGTCCAGAATTCATACATCCTGACCTCTACTTTCAATAATGTGTGATTTCTGCCTATCATTTTGGATCATTTCCTCCTCTTGACAGAAACTAAAGGCTTCCAATCACATACAGTCCTTATGAAAAATTTACTATAAACCACGAACACTTGGCTACTACTACCCAAATTCTTCTATGGTAATACATAACTCCCAAAAGATTTCGGGAATGCTAATTTTCTCTCATTCTTCTTTGAAACAGCCTAAGCAGTTTAATAGTTGTCCAAGTGCCCGTAAGATTTTTTCCTTTGGCACTGGAATGGCTTCAATTTGATATCAAGTACCTGTGAACCACTTATGCCATTTTAGAACAACCACAAAGGACCTTGGAAGAACTGATTAGGACAAAACCCATTAACCTCTCTTTGAATGAGTTTTGGCGGTTCACAGAATTTATGAGGCCAGGATTCTCTAACAGGCTTTACTTGTACCTCTGAAAACATTCAAGAACTCTGTAAGCATCTGTTTATAGAGTTTTGCTGTTGTTTGTTTTTCTCTCCAAGGGAAGGAAAATAAGACAAGGAGAAGAATGGTCAAAAGGATGTTTGATTAACGAGCATTAAGTGATGGAAGAGAGAAAGGTAGGGACATGTAGTCCTTACATTTTATTTTTAAATTTACACAAATTGGTACTTTTGTAAATATTAGGAGAACCTCAAGCCTACTTTATTCTTTCTGATTAACACTAAAGCTTACGCTTTGGTATTGTAAGACATCGTAACATACCTTTAATGATTACCAGAGAACTGTAATCTCAAATGTATTTAGACAATTGATCTCTACCAAAACTCCCAAAAGAGGCAAAAATTAGTTTATGTATTCTTTTACAGAAGCTATGGTAACTCTCTAGATTTAAAATGTTCACTGGAATATTTGGAAGACATTCTGTTCTTTGAAATTTTCCCTCCAAACCCAATCATTTTCTTTTACAAAATTGCAGTCTACCTTGTAGCCCCTAGCCATCAGCAAGTGGTATTACTGTAATAAGTCCTCTAACACTTGTCACTGGCTTTATTTGTAAGAATGCATAAGAGAATATTGTTTCATTGAATAGAGTTGCATTTCATCAAAGCTATGGTTTTGTTTAATTTGATGAAAGATAAATACAACTATTTTAAAGTGTTTGCCACAGTAAAACTTGAATACTAAAACCACTATAAAATGTATGAGATATCATCATCAAGAGCGTATTTGGTATTTATTGAACATTTTCCATGTGATAGATACAGATGTAAATGCTTTTTGTCATTTTATAATTTGTTTTTTAAACCATCTCTGGGAGGCCAGTACTAATATATTAACATACATGTGAGACTACTGAAGCTTAGAGAGTAGAGACATCTGCCCAAAGTCAGGTAAATTTGCAAGCAGAAATTCAAACCTAATTTAGTCTAACTCCAAATTTGTGCTCTTACCCACAATGCTATAATATGCTGTCTTACACACATTTTTTCTAGTATATTCACTTATACTTTCCCACCTTTGTTTTTAAATTGATTCCATTTATCACCTAATTCAAATAGTCTATCTTGCTGAATTATGTTTTTCTCTATATGTTTATTTATCTGAATAGCAGTAAATCTAAGTGGATACAATGAAGAATATAAATTTAAAAATGTACAGGACATGGGAAAATGTGATTAATAGGGGTTGGTGGGTATAGAAGTAACAAGCCTATAAATAAGATGAAACAAAACAAAAACAACTAATGGCAAAGAAACACAATCTCTAAATATACTTTGCAATCCAGAACAACAAAAGTGCAACTTAAATTGCGAGATTTTATTTCCAAACAGTACTATTTAACTTTTTAAAATGATAAGATACTGATACCAATCAGGTATTTATATGGTTACTAGACTATTTCCTGGTCAGATACATCATGGGTTTTGGCCAGTCACAGGGCCTTAATTATAGAATTTCACAAAGCCTATTTCTAGTTTCCTTATCATTTTTGTAAGAATTAAATATATCAGTTTTAATATTAGGAATCAACATGTAATTAATTAGAATGTTGAATGTTTAGCAATTGCACTTCTATTTTTAAAAAAGCTCTAAAATCCTTGTTACTGAGACAACAGATCAAATATCATTTTATTTAAGCTCTTGTCCTTAAAATATGCTTCTTTACAAAGCTTTCTCAACTAATTTTTTTCTACTAATGAAGAAGAAAAAAAGCCTTCACCCTGATTACAAGCATACTAGTTTTTAAATTCCCACAGCTTCTTATAAAATTATGTAAACAGTATTTGTAGTTGCCCATAATTCTGTACTGTTTTCTCTGAACACATTTTACTCATGAGCGATAAGACATGAGATATCTGAACTAAATTCATAGCTAGAGGTAGCATATTTCATCTAATTAAGAGCAGAAGTGATATTAACCTTTGCAACTAAGATTTTGCTTATATATTAAAAATGTTTGAAGATAAATGAAGCAGGGATAGAGGGGGGATGAGATACATGAATTTACAAGTGGCTGGTAATGGTTTGCCTTTCTGGAGTACATTATTCAGTTAACTTTTAAGATAGCATCCGTTGTCCTGGTAACCTTTGAAAGCATCTAATCAGAACATCTCACAAATGTAGGGAGGATGCTGACAGAACTGGTTTTTGGCTTCTCAGTTCATGTCCTGTTGTGAGCTTTGTTCATCTGAGCTATGAAAGACAGAATATGTACGTTGCCAAATGGCCCGAGGAGTCTGATACGAATGTCTGGAGTTCATCTGCATGAAATTTATTTCCCTTCATTAATATTTAACTTACTTAATAATATGTGGTAAGTAAAACTGTCTGTACAAAATTGAAGAAATCTATAATTATTAATGGAAAATTGACAGACAAAAGTTCTTAAAACACTCATCTATTGAATGCTTATGAGAACTGGGCTTTGTTTTTTAGTCTCTTTTGTATATTATTTAATTTAATCTCCCAGGAACTCTAGGAAGTGAGTACTAAGTTGATGCCTACTTTTCAAATGAGAAAATACTGCCACAATGTTCAAAGATGATTTAACTGGTAAGGCACAGAATAGGGTTCCTAACTCCAGCAGTGTGACTCCACTACTAGACAAAGCATCCTCTTTGGCTCTGCACTGTTTTAAATAACAATGCTCTCCTTGGTATTCGCATTCCTTCAACCTTCCCTTAGAATTATCATTAATGCTTCTTAATACCAAGCTATTCTTCGTTCAGTGTAAAATCTGTCTATTAGGTGATTTACTAAAGAATAAAACCCCAAGGTTAACTAGCATATGAAAGGACAATCAGACTTATTAGTAATCAGAAAAACAAAGTGAATTGATAGAAGAGGAGAAAAAAATACACCTTTTCCACCTATTTGGAAAAAAAAACAACAACAGAGAACTGAATAAGGCTATTTGTCTGTGGGACTGTTGATGTATATGAACATTCATTTACCTTTCAGGAATGTCAACAGTTGGAGTCATTTTAGCAAACAATATGACAATAGTCAACTAAAAATAAGATAATCTCATATCCCATAAATATGCAATTCAATCTTATAGATATATATATATTTTTCTCTCTCACATATATATCTATGAAGGGCTAAGCACAAGAATGTTTCTTGCAGCAATGTTTGTGGTAGAACTTTAGAGTATGATAAGAATCTAGGTATCCATCACTGGGAAGGACAAAATGTAAAGGGTGGACATCACAGTATAAGTGAATTTACAACTAACTGTTTAGACAAAAGTTTAGTCATATGGATTAAACTTAAAAAAATGTTAAGTCTCAGTGATACACAAACAAGAACTACAAGATGTTATAAATAACCTTATTGAGTGTTAATAAAACACTTATTACCAAACACCTTCTACATAAAGTCTAACTTAATGATTATCAGTAGGATGAGGATGAAGGGGAAAATTAAATGAGAATAAAATCACATTAATTGTTAAGATAGGGCCGTGTGGGTTCTTATGATGATACTGTGCCAAGAACTATGCTTAACTTAATCCTCAGTACTGTCGTCCAATCGGACTGGGCAGTTAGAGGGGAAGGGTGGGAATATTTAATTTCCTATTCAGCAATCTCCCTTATTTTCACACATTTTAACATGCTGTGTAACCTACTCATTCTGGGTGAGTCTACATTCATCATAACTAATTGCTCCAAGGAAAATATCTTTTTTCTCTTTAGAGTTTGTAAGAGAAGAAGCTCATATACATTCACGTGAATTTGGATTGTTGTAGTCTATATTATTTGAAACCTAAAGTTTGTTTTACTTTCCTGGGCAGATGGTATCTTTGTATGGGACTACCTGTAGGGCTGAACACAAGTGAATATCTGAGCCAAGATGCATAAATATTTCATCTCCTTAGGGGATCCATCTTTTTCTTACTCTGTTTATCCGATGCGTTAATGATCTTCCTACTAACTGGTTTGGCATGAACATATGTCTTCACACAGGCAACCATAGTGTTTCATAACAGTTTGCCTGACATCTTAAGATAAATTCCAACAGGCACTTTTGGATCTTTGGACTGAGCCTTTATATTCTAAATAGAAGTTACTATAATTATGCTTTCCTTTTAATGAGTTTTGAAAAGGGCTTCCCTCTACTTAGTCTGCTCTTTGGGAAGACAGCCTATTAAGCCCATCACAAATGGCAGTTAGAAACATTTAACTTCTGGGGCGCTTGGGTGGCTCCGTTGAGTGTACAACTCTTGGTTTTGGTTCAGGTCATGATCTCCGGCATCTGGGATCAAGCCTCTTGAACTCCTCCTTGGTCAGTGTGGAGTCTGAGATTCTTTCCCCTTCCCTCTCCCTCCTTCTCAGCTCCTCCCCCGTGTTGGTGCTCTCTCTCTCTCTTTCTCTAAAACAAATAAGTAAATAAAATCTTAAAAAACAAAACAAAACAAAACCATTTAACGTCTTACTTCTGGAGCATGACCATGATTCTAAAGAATCACACACTTTTGGAATATGAGCAGGTATCACTTAAACAGAAAATACATTGCCACATATTCTAATTCAACTGTCCTTGTTATTCTGACTAACCAGAGTCAAATACCTAGCTTGACATAAAAGATATATCAATATGTATAAGTCTGAAAATTATTTAATCTTTATAGTCAACTCAGAAATGTAAGAAAAAAAAATTTCTCATCGTTTTCTTTCCCTATCTACCCTAACTGCTGTTTCTAATCCCTGTGCTTTTGCACACATAATAGAAAATCTATCTAGAATGGAATAGCTTTGCATTCCTTTAGGTTTGTTTTTTGTTTGTTTGTTTTCCCCATCTCTACACCAGCTACGAATGAGGAGAGTTTCAATCTGATCAATATCATCATGGCACAATTTTGAACAGGTTTCCTCCTCCTGGAATCACAAACCTCTAATTTATCTTCTCCTGATCCCTTCCAGACTTATTTAAATGGCTGCTGAATCATTCCTTGTTATCCTATTAGCTCACTTTTTTTTTTAAATTTATTTATATATTTATTTATTTTTTTAAAGATCTATTTATTTATTTATGTATTTATTTTGTAATATAATTTTTATTTTTTATAAACATATATTTTTATCCCCAGGGGTACAGGTCTGTGAATCACCAGGTTTACACACTTCACAGCACTCACCAAAGCACATACCCTCCCCAATGTCCATAATCCCACACCCTTCTCCCAAACCCCCTGCCCCCAGCAACCCTCTGTTTTGTGAGATTAAGAGACACTTATGGTTTGTCTCCCTCCCAATCCCATCTTGTTTCATTTATTCTTCTCGTACCCACTTAAGCTCCCATGTTGCATCACCACTTCCTCATATCATGGAGATCATATGATAGTTGTCTTTCTCTGCTTGACTTATTTCGCTAAGCATGATACGCTCTAGTTCCATCCATGTTGTTGCAAATGGCAAGATTTCATTTCTTTTGATGGCTGCATAGTATTCCATTGTGTATATATACCACATCTTCTTGATCCATTCATCTGTTGATGGACATCTAGGTTCTTTCCATAGTTTGGCTATTGTGGACATTGCTGCTATAAACATTCGGGTGCACGTGCCCCTTTGGATCACTACGTTTGTATCTTTCGGGTAAATATCCAATAGTGCAATTGCTGGGTCATAGGGCAGTTCTATTTTCAACATTTTGAGGAACCTCCATGCTGTTTTCCAGAGTGGCTGCACCAGCTTGCATTCCCACCAACAGTGTAGGAGTGTTCCCCTATCTCCACATCCTCGCCAGCATCTGTCATTTCCTGACTTGTTGATTTTAGCCATTCTGACTGGTGTGAGGTGATATCGCATTGTGGTTTTGATTTGTATTTCCCTGATGCTGAGTGATATGGAGCACTTTTTCATGTGTCTGTTGGCCATCTGGATGTCTTCTTTGCAGAAATGTCTGTTCATGTCCTCTGCCCATTTCTTGATTGGATTATTTGTTCTTTGGGTGTTGAGTTTGCTAAGTTCTTTATAGATTCTGGACACTAGTCCTTTATCTGATATGTCGTTTGCAAATATCTTCTCCCATTCTGTCAGTTGTCTTTTGATTTTGTTAACTGTTTCCTTTGCTGTGCAAAAGCTTTTGATCTTGATGAAATCCCAATAGTTCATTTTTGCCCTTGCTTCCCTTGCCTTTGGCGTTGTTCCTAGGAAGATGTTGCTGCGGTTGAGGTCGAAGAGGTTGCTGCCTGTGTTCTCCTCAAGGATTTTGATGGATTCCTTTCGCACATTGAGGTCCTTCATCCATTTTGAGTCTATTTTTGTGTGTGGTGTAAGGAAATGGTCCAGTTTCATTTTTCTGCATGTGGCTGTCCAGTTTTTCCAGCACCATTTATTGAAGAGGCTGTCTTTTTTCCATTGGACATTCTTTCCTGCTTTGTCGAAGATTAGTTGACCATAGAGTTGAGGGTCTATTTCTGGGCTCTCTATTCTGTTCCATTGATCTATGTGTCTGTGTTTGTGCCAGTACCATGCTGTCTTGATGATGACAGCTTTGTAATAGAGCTTGAAGTCCGGAATTGTGATGCCACCAACGTTGGCTTTCTTTTTCAATATCCCTTTGGCTATTCGAGGTCTTTTCTGGTTCCATATAAATTTTAGAATTATTTGTTCCATTTCTTTGAAAAAGATGGATGGTACTTTGATAGGAATTGCATTAAATGTGTAGATTGCTTTAGGTAGCATAGACATTTTCACAATATTTATTCTTCCAATCCAGGAGCATGGAACATTTTTCCATTTCTTTGTGTCTTCCTCAATTTCTTTCATGAGTACTTTATAGTTTTCTGAGTATAGATACTGTGTCTCTTTGGTTAGGTTTATTCCTAGGTATCTTATGGTTTTGGGTGCAATTGTAAATGGGATTGACTCCTTAATTTCCGTTTCTTCTGTCTTGCTGTTGGTGTAGAGAAATGCAACTGATTTCTGTGCATTGATTTTATATCCTGACACTTTACTGAATTCCTGTATAAGTTCTAGCAGTATTGGAGTGGAGTCTTTTGGGTTTTCCACATATAGTATCATATCATCTGCGAAGAGTGATAATTTGACTTCTTCTTTGCCAATTTGGATGCCTTTAATTTCCTTTTGTTGTCTGATTGCTGAGGCTAGGACCTCTAGTACTATGTTGAATAGCAGTGGTGATAATGGACATCCCTGCCGTGTTCCTGACCTTAGCGGAAAAGCTTTCAGTTTTTCTCCATTGAGAATGATATTTGTGGTGGGTTTTTCATAGATGGCTTTGATGATATTGAGGTATGTGCCCTCTATCCCTACACTTTGAAGAGTTTTGATCAGGAAGGGATGCTGTACTTTGTCAAATGCTTTTTCAGCATCTATTGAGAGTATCATATGGTTCTTGTTCTTTCTTTTATTGATGTGTTGTATCACATTGACTGATTTGCGGATGTTGAACCAACCTTGCAGCCCTGGAATAAATCCCACTTGGTCATGGTGAATAATCTTTTTAATGTACTGTTGAATCCTATTGGCTAGTATTTTGTTGAGTATTTTCGCATCTGTGTTCATCAAGGATATTGGTCTATAGCTCTCTTTTTTGGTGGGATCCTTGTCTGGTTTTGGGATCAAGGTGATGCTGGCCTCATAAAATGAGTTTGAAAGTTTTCCTTCCATTTCTATTTTTTGGAACAGTTTCAGGAGAATAGGAATTAGTTCTTCTTTAAATGTTTGGTAGAATTCCCCCAGGAAGCCGTCTGGCCCTGGGCTTTTGTTTGTTTGGAGATTTTTAATGACTGTTTCAATCTCCTTACTGATTATGGGTCTGTTCAGGCTTTCTATTTCTTCCTGGTTCAGTTGTGGTAGTTTATATGTTTCTAGGAATGCATCCATTTCTTCCAGATTGTCAAATTTATTGCCGTAGAGTTGCTCATAGTATGTTCTTATAATAGTTTGTATTTCTTTGGTGTTAGTTGTGATCTCTCCTCTTTCATTCATGATTTTATTTATTTGGGTCCTTTCTCTTTTCTTTTTGATAAGTCTGGCCAGGGGTTTATCAATTTTATTAATTCTTTCAAAGAACCAGCTCCTACTATCGTTGATTTGCTCTATTGTTTTTTTGGTTTCTATTTCATTGATTTCTGCTCTGATCTTTATGATTTCTCTTCTCCTGCTGGGCTTAGGGTTTCTTTCTTGTTCTTTCTCCAGCTCCTTTAGGTGTAGGGTTAGGTTGTGTACCTGAGACCTTTCTTGTTTCTTGAGAATGGCTTGTACCGCTATATATTTTCCTCTCAGGACTGCCTTTGTTGTGTCCCACAGATTTTGAACCGTTGTATTTTCATTATTATTTGTTTCCATGATTTTTTTCAATTCTTCTTTAATTTCCCGGTTGACCCATTCATTCTTTAGAAGGATGCTGTTTAGTCTCCATGTATTTGGGTTCTTTTCAAACTTCCTTATGTGGTTGAGTTCTAGCTTTAGAGCATTGTGGTCTGAAAATATGCAGGGAATGATCCCAATCTTTTGATACCGGTTGAGTCCTGATTTAGGACCGAGGATATGATCCTCTATGGAGAATGTTCCATGTGCACTAGAGAAGAATGTGTATTCTGTTGCTTTGGGATGAAATGTTCTGAATATATCTGTGATGTCCATCTGGTCCAGTGTGTCATTTAAGGCCTTTATTTCCTTGCTGATCTTTTGCTTGGATGATCTGTCCATTTCAGTGAGGGGAGTGTTAAAGTCCCCTACTATTATTGTATTATTGTTGATGTGTTTCTTTGATTTTGTTATTAATTGGTTTGTATAGTTGGCTGCTCCCACGTTGGGGGCATAGATATTTAAAATTGTTAAATCTTCTTGTTGGACAGATCCTTTGAGTATGATATAGTGTCCTTCCTCATCTCTTATTATAGTCTTTGGCTTAAAATCTAATTGATCTGATATAAGGATTGCCACTCCTGCTTTCTTCTGATGTCCATTAGCATGGTAAATTCTTTTCCACCCCCTCACTTTAAATCTGGAGGTGTCTTCGGGCTTAAAATGAGTTTCTTGGAGGCAACATATAGATGGGTTTTGTTTTTTTACACAGGGGCATTTAGCCCATTCACATTCAGGGTAACTATTGAGAGATATGAATTTAGGGCCATTGTATTGCCTGTAAGGTGACTGTTACTGTATATGGTCACTGTTCCTTTCTGATCTACCACTTGTAGGCTCTCTCTTTGCTTAGAGGACCCCTTTCAAGATTTCCTGTAGAGCTGGTTTGGTGTTTACAAATTCTTTCAGATGTTGTTTGTCCTGGAAGCTTTTAATCTCTCCTTCTATTTTCAATGATAGCCTAGCTGGATATAGTATTCTGGGCTGCATGTTTTTCTCATTTAGTGCTCTGAAAATATCATGCCAGCTCTTTCTGGTTTGCCAGGTCTCTGTGGATAAGTCAGCTGCCAATCTAATATTTTTACCATTGTATGTTACAGACTTCTTTTCCCTGGCTGCTTTCAGGATTTTCTCTTTGTCACTGAGACTTGTAAATTTTACTATTAGGTGACGGGGTGTGGGCCTATTCTTATTGATTTTGAGGGGCATTCTCTGAACCTCCTGAATTTTGATGCTCGTTCCCTTTGCCATATTGGGGAAATTCTCCCCAATAATTCTCTCTAGTATACCTTCTGCTCCTCTGTCTCTTTCTTCTTCTTCTGGAATCCCAATTATTCTAATGTTGTTTCATCTTATGGTGTCACTTATCTCTCGAATTCTCCCCTCGTGGTCCAGTAGCTGTTTGTCCCTCTTTTGCTCAGCTTCTTTATTCTCTGTCATTTGGTCTTCTATATCACTAATTCTTTCTTCTGCCTCATTTATCCTAGCAGTGAGAGCCTCCATTTTTGATTGCACCTCATTAATAGCTTTTTTTATTTCAACTTGGTTAGATTTTAGTTCTTTTATTTCTCCAGAAAGGGCATTTATATCTCTCGAGAGGGTTTCTCTAATATCTTCCATGCCTTTTTCGAGCCCGGCTAGAACCTTGAGGATTGTCATTCTGAACTCTAGATCTGACATATTACCAATGTCTGTATTGATTAGGTCCCTAGCCTTCGGTACTGCCTCTTGTTCTTTTTTTTGTGTTGAATTTTTCCGTCTTGTCATTTTGTCCAGATAAGAGTATATGAAGGGGCAAGTAAAATACTAAAAGGGTGGCAACAACCCCAGGAAAATATGCTTTAACCAAATTAGAAGAGATTCCAAATCGTGAGGGGGGAGGAAGGGGATAAAAAGAGGTTCAAAAAGGAAGAAAGAAAAAAAAAAGAAAAAAAGAAAAAAGAATTTAAAAAAGAAAACAAATAAGAAAAATATAAAAAAGAAAAAATATATATATTAGATAAACTAGTAAAAAATCGTTTAAAAAGAAAAAGGTAACAGTTAAAAAAAAAATTTTACCCGAAGGCGAAAAAAAAACCAAAAAATGAAAAAGAAAAAATTAAATTAACTGCAAGACTAAAAAAAAAAATCACAGGGAAAAAGCCATGAGTTCCGTGCTTGGCTTTCTCCTCCTCCGGAATTCTGCTGCTCGCCTTGGTATTGAAACCGCACTCCTTGTAGGTAAACTTGGTCTCGGCTGGATTTCTTGTTGATCTTCTGGGGGAGGGGCCTGTTGTAGTGATTCTCAAGTGTCTTTGCCCCAGGCGGAATTGCACCACCCTTATCAGGGGCCGGGGTGAGTAATCCGCTCGGGTTCGATTTCAGGAGCTTTTGTTCCCTGAGCGCTTTCCGTAGAGTTACAGAGGACGGGGAATACAAATGGCGGCCTCCTGTTCTCCGGCCGCACTCCTCAGTGCGCCCTCAGAGAACAGCACCCAGTTACTCCCGTCTGCCTGACCTCCAGTCGCGCTCCGAGCTCACCGAGCCTGCGACCGGTTCAAGGTCACCCCGAGCTGCGAGCTTACTGTCGTCTCTGTCTCTGTAGCCGGCTTTCCCGTTCCAATACCCGCAAGCTCTGTGACACTCAGACACCCCCGATCCTTCTGTGACCCTGTGGGACCTGAGGCCACGCTGACCCCGCGTGGGCTTCGCCCCGGTTTAGCCTCTGGAGTGATGTCCCTCAGCGGAACAGACTTTTAAAAGTCCTGATTTTGTGCGCCGTTGCTCCGCCGCTTGCCGGGAGCCGGCCCCTCCCCCCGGGGTCTATCTTCCCGTCGCTTTGGATTCACTTCTCCGCCGGTCCTACCTTTCAGAAAGTGGTTGTTTTTCTGTTTCCAGAATTGCTGTTCTTCTTCTCTTCGATCTGCCGATGGATTTTCAGGTGTTTGCAATCTTTAGATAAGCTATCTAGCTGATCTCTGGCTAGCTGAAGCTGTCTCAGCCTGCTACTTCTCCGCCATCTTGACTCCTCCTCCTATTAGCTCACTTTTGACTAAACTTCATGTATCATCCAGATTGGGATCACATGATTGTACATTAAAAATGTGGGAACTCTTGTCCTTTTTGTCATGTTCTTCTGAACTAGTTTCCAACATAGATTATATTTATCATTCACATTCCTATTCACATACATATACACAGAACATTATATACATATGTTAAAATATTCATTTTTAACAAGTATGTATGTTCAAAGAATAATTTAGAAAATATACCTAGCACAAAGTTTTTTTAAATCTCAAATACAACCACACACATATAACAACTATTAACGTTTTTAATGATTTCATTTTTGAAAGTAGAGCCTTTTTTCCCCCAGAGCATATAGAAAAGACATAAAAAGGTACTACTAGACAATTATAGTTTAAAAAGAAAATTTAAAGGTAAATGAATCTAATAGACACAACCTGTATGTATTGGGAATGTTCTTGAGCCTGAAAATATCTGAGCTAATTTATCAAGACCATTTTTCATTAAAAAAGTTGATAGGGATATCCTAAAATTCCTCTCTATCAACTTTGTTACATTCTATCAGACCCAATGCTTACTTAAAGAAATCTATGAGTTCATTTTGAAATTAAGTCATAATAAATTCATTGAATGAAATGGGGCAAAACATCAAGTAACCAGAATATTTTCATGTTGCCTTGGAATATGTTCTGGTACTTTTTTTTTTAAAGATTTTATTTATTTATTTGACAGAGATAGATCACAAGTAGGCAGAGAGGCAGGCAGAGATAGAGAGAGGAGGAAGCAGACTCCCTGTTAAACAGAGAGCCCGATGCAGGACTCGATCCCAGGACCCTGAGATCATGACCTGAGCCGAAGGCAGCGGCTCAACCCACTGAGCCACCCAGGCGCCCCTGTTCTGGTACTTTTGATTTTAAAAAATTGAGGGTGTTTGTGTCAAAAAAAATAGATTTATTTTTAAACAATCATGATCTACCTCTACGTTATGTATCTTTTCTATTCTTTTTCTTCCTCATCCAAACTTCTCAAAACTCCCTCATTCTCAATTCTTTCTTAAAATAAATTTTGTGAATAAATAGTTTTCCTATTCACAAAAATCTTGATTGCTTTTTAAACACTAATTTTATTCACATTTTTATCCTGCACACAAACACAGAAAATTTTAATAGAGGAAAATGGACAACCATGAAATTTTCACTGTTACAATGTTACACTTTCTAGCTTCATTTTTGGAGTGATGCTCAGTAATCCTCTACTCAACTATATTGCACTTCTTATAGTGCTATTTCCAAAAGCCAAGCTCTCTTTAGACTCAAAATCTTATCTACTGTTGCCATTCTCAGAAATAAAAACTGTTTCCTAAAGATTGAAGTCAATTTTACCCTTCTCTTCCTAAAACTTGCCTAACATATGTGTGTATACATACATTTATATCTATAGACATATAGATATATATGTGTATATATGTGTATAGATATACATATATTTATATCTGTATATCTACATCTCCCCCTCTTTCTCTCTAAATATATACATATTTATAGGTATTATTTTATTATACATATGTATATGTATATATTATACATTATGCTTTATATATCATACAATATGTATATATCATACATATGTATACATGTGTGTATATATACATTATTATGTAATACATATATATACACAACATGTATTTTGTACACACACATACACACACGCACATATGTATATAACCATCCTTTCTTTGTCTAGAAAAAGTATGTCTGGTCTACCCAAACTGCCTCTAAAGTGCCTCTTCCACAAAGATACTCGAGTGTGGAAAAAGATAAACTTTATCCTTGAGGACTATAGGTGACAAGAACAAGATGCAAAATAAGGTTGAAAAATCCAGAAAGACTCTGCAAATAAAACCAATTGGAAGTTTGATACTTTTTATAATATAATGGGAGGGACAGCTTGGCTTCTTTGCCTTGTTTATGGTGGGAAACTTTAAGAACCGTGACACCTGAATCTTGCTACTAAAGCCATATCCTTCTTCTTTATTGGCTCTTTCTTGACTTGCTTGATTAGGTCTCTATCAAGACTGTCCTTTGCATCATTTCTATCACCTAATTATCTTATTTTAGAGTAAAATCTTTGTTTCTCTCTTTAATGTAATACTCTATCTTCACATCATATAAGCATAAATGGCTACTTCTATAGCTTGCAAAACTTCACTTGACACTGATGTTCCTTCCCTATACTGATTTATTTTTCTCCTTAGTTTAGTGATATATTCCAATAACTATTGGCCAACTTGGTTTTGTACTCATAAATGCACAAATGAATGCACTTATGAAAGTTTCACTGGTGAAACTATAATTTGTTAAAAAAAAAAAACAACCCTGGATCATCTTGATTTTTAATTTTTTGTAGCATGTGGAAATGTTAATCACCTATTTTGAACTTAATTGATATTCTTCCCCATCTAATAGTAAACCTTAAAAATTGCCAAGAACTTACGAAGTTTTACAGTTTTTTACTCCTTCACATTGCCAACATTTTTCTTTAGCTTCAAAGTCAACCTCTGGGTGAGTACTCTAATGTCATGTTTATGGTACTGTACTCATTATTTTCAAGCAAAGTGTATTTTGAGGCAGCGTTAATTACTCTAAAATCCAGCTTCACATTGACCAAAATCAATATAATAAACTTCTAAGCTCTCTTAGGTATAATAAAAAGCACAATGTATATTTCCACCAACAGTCTTTAAGTATTTGGAGACAGCTAGTGATATATCCTTCCTGTTGCCAGCACTCCACGTATTCTTTAAGCAAAATGATTATAGTTTTCTCAATGATTATTCACTTGACATTTTCCAGCCATTCACTACCATAATAGCCCTCTTCTTAACTTTTAATATCCTTCTTATAATGTGGTACCTAAAATTAAATTCAGTACTTTCAGTTACAATGTTAACAAACAGAGCCGAATTCTGCTTCCTCTTTTCCTCCAGCCCACATGGTGGTGGCAGCAACCTGCTGTTGTTAATTCCTGGGTTGTGTCAATATTTTCTGTTGTCTTTTCAGCTCTCCCACACCTGTTACTCCATTTTAAATTTTCACACGGAACAAAGTAATATCAACTGTGATTTCCCGACTGATTTTCACTGATATAAATGTAAAACAATTACGCAAATTTAGTAGGTCTTAAAGGAAAGATCAACAACAATGACAGCAAAACTTTTAAAACAGCAAAAGGAAGAAAGGACAAAAGACATATTATGAAAGAAAAATCAACAAATCTGCATGTTTGGAGGTAAGCTACAAGAAAAATGGAGTAAAAAGTGATGTATTTTAGACCATGGAATCAAAAGGAAAATATTCACAGAGCAAATGAAAACAGGTAATAGAGCCTAATAAATCAATTTTTGAAAAATAGTGATGAGTTTGCTTTTGTACCTAATGAGAATGAGGTGATGGTTGAAAGCTGAAGTAAAAACTATGAGTAGATAGTTGCCAACCGTGTCAAAAATGGAAAGAGAATTGAGATTCATCCATATAATACTAATATATAGTTTAAGATATGTAGGATGAAATAAAAAGCAGTAAGAATCAATCTTGGAAAAAGTCAGTGGTATGCATGGGGAAAAGAAAAAGAAAAGCAAGTACAAAATGATATACTAATATATGAATAATTCTTTACAGTTTACAAAACATTATTAGATGCAGATGCTTATTTTACTTTCACAGAAACCCTGTTCTATTGGCAGGACAGATGGCAATAGTTCTTATTTGTAAGCAAGAAAAGAAAGTAGAATAAGAGAGTGAACAGTAAAAAATGGAAACATATAGGAAGTGGAAACAGGAAAAATAAGATCATGGATCATGAGGGTAAAAAATTGGTTTAAATCTTAGTAACATTATTTCTATTCATTGTATTGGAAATTAATTGAAATGTTGAAGTACCAACACTATTTTTGAAGTATGGGATTTAATTCTATTAATAATAATGTATATCAAACTAGTACATTAAGAGATAAGGAGGGGATGGTTAGAAGATAAATGACCTAGAAAAATGCCACATTAGTAACAATTGGTTTCAGAATGTGAGGTAAGGAAGGGGAGAAATATTTCCAAGTTACATTATAGGGGAAATTAAAAACTAAAATCCATATATTGGTATATAACTAATGCCTTGAATAGCAATTTATAACTATAATGATCCTTTCCTAAACATGATTTCTTTGATCAGGAGCCACAGAACTTGATGCTGTCCAATGGCAACGGGAACCATCAAGGAGACAAAGATACATCTGAAGTTACTGACTGAAGCATAGGAAAACAGGGAAAATACCCTAGTTTATACCTTACTCTCAACTCTCTGTCTCCCACCAGGACAGCCACTGGACAAGTGTTGCTGCAAGCCAATGGTCATGGAAGCTTGAAAAACACAGAGGGTGCAGAAGTTTAGCTCCTGGAATATTTAGCAGGGCAAATAAAGGCAGGGAATACATCTGCATACAAATGACATACACGCCTATGGTATCTCGTTTAATACTACTGGAATTTCATGAGGAAGGTATTATTCCCATTTTATTGGAAGTGAAGGCTTTAAACAAGCTGTCTCTCTCTCTCTCTCTTTTTTTTTTTTTTTCTTATTATATGTTCTGGAATGCTACACCATTAAATTAAAATTCAATAAATATTTATTATTTCAAATTTGTTATCTAGACTTACAGAACTATTTTAATATTTACTGTTTTCTTTTCTTTTAAAAACATGTTGGAAACATCACTTAAAACATTTTGGAAACATCACGGTTGTTTTCTAGTAAGAACCAATGATTAAATAAATGAAAGCAAACATAAATTTTGTATAATGCAATCCTGGTATTCAAATTGTGATTGTAATTATTTACATTCTGTGCATTCAAAATTAATTGATTTAATTTATTAATTAAACCCACATTCACAGAAAAAATGTGGGTAAGAGAAAATTATATTGAATTCTCATTTATTTAAGGAGCAAGATATTGTCTGCATTATGTCTGATTTATGAGCTCAAATTTTTAAGTCTCATTCTTCGTTGAGATGAATTGTGTAAAGTATATGGAATAATTTATATTTCTGCTAATGATGGTTACAAAACATGGGTGGGGAAAATTCAATCATCCTAATCAGAAACTAGAATGCATAAACTTATGTATAATTTAACATTTGCATAGCAATTGATAACTAATATTATCTTTTGATAAGCAGTTACTTTAAGCTTTTATTTATTTTTTGAAGAATCTATTTTAAGATTTTAAAACAAATACCTTTTAAGTATCTCAAAATCTATGATTTTCTTAGGCATTATGTGAGTAATATCACAAGTATATATAATACATTAAATATAATATACTATAAATATATATAGTATATAGTATAGTGCATTATATATATGATATATAATACTGCTATTATGTTATATTAGTAATTAATATGCTATTAACTATGCTATATAATATGTATCTATATATAATAGGCTGCTATATAGCATATGATATATAAAATACTTCTCATATGTTATTATATTTATCGAAGATTACTTTAAGACAATACATTCCTTTCTCTGGAACATAATCATATTAGTTTCATAGGGCTGCCATAACAAATTGCCACAAACTGGGTGGCTTAAAACAACAGAAATTTATTCTCTCACAGTTCTGGAGTCTAGATGTTTGAAATCAAGTATCAGCAGGGCCATACTTCCTTTAAAGGCTCAATGGAAGAATCCTTCCTTGACTCATACTAGCTTCTGGTGTCTCCGGACAATCCTTGCCTTAACTTGTAGGTGTGACTACAAGGTGTGACTACTTGTAGGTATGACTTCAGCTCCTGCGTCTGTTTGTCCTATGGACTTCTACCCTGCACATGTAGTTTCCCGGTGCACTCTTCTCTTCTTATAAAGGCACCAGTCATGGGATTTAGGGTCTCCTCTAACCCAGTATGATCATACTGGGATCAATCCTACTTAGTTACTGGGATCAACTAACTATATCTTTAAAAACCCTACTGACAAATAAGGTCACATTCTGAGATTCCAGGTGGACATAAATTTTGTGAGTCACTATTCAAACCACTAATATATGATTTAATTTAGGAATGACCAAACAGGGAGGGCAAGAAAGCAATGAGGTCTTTGGCCGAGACTGAGACTTTGCTTCCAGTCATCAATCATTAAAGCATTCCAGAAATTTCTTGAGAAAGAAAGCGCCCATGACTAATTTGGAAATCATATCTGTAAAATACACTTTTTCTCATTGATTATATTACTACCCAGAGAATTTATAAACTAAAAGATAGACTCTCTCTCTTTTTTTTTAAGATATTATTTATTTATTTGACAGAGCACAAGGGAGCATAAGCAGGCAGAGCAGCAGGCAGAGAGAGAGGGGGAAGCAGACTCCGTGCTGAGCAGGGAGCCCCATGTGGAGTTCTATCCCAGGACTCTGGGATCATGACCTGAACTGAAGGCAGACACTTAACCAATTAAGCTACCCAGGAGCCCCAAGGACAGACTACTGATTAAAACCAGTATCTATATATACCCAAACGGATTGTAAAATTAGGAAGTAGGTAAGGTATCTATAATATTTTATTAGTATTTTTTTCATTTCAGGAAAAAAAAATTAAGCCTGTAATTTCCTGCCCACAGGTAACAGCTGTGAATTTCAGTGATTTTAGTTTAATTCTGTGTGTGTATGTGGAGGGACATATGTGTATGGGTGTGGTTAGCAAAGATCATATTCCAAATGAAATTTATGTTCATTTTTCCATCTCATTTAACAGGGTCAGTTTTCCGTAAAACTAAATACTATGTGAAAACATAACTTTTATATGATCAGTGAGTCATCCCCCATGGGTCTGACAAAAGGTTTTTATGGTGTATATGAGTTGGTTTTTGTTTTTATAAGAACTTTTGGTTTTTCTTGGGACTTAACAACACTAAGGATGACAGTTAAAGAAGATGGAACAAGCCGGATGGTCACTGATACTGAGCCACAATAACAGATCTGCACCACTACCAAGACCATTGGGTGATAAACATACTTGTATCCTGTTCGAATGACTAGTTTTTGGTCTCATATTACAACAGCCTAGTTAGTTTCACATATAATTAAGTTTGTCTATTCAAAAATCCATTAAGTTATTTTGCTACACAAAGCAATAGCCAGTTTGGGGGTACAGTTTTTCTAAGCTTTCCTTCCCCCTAACATAGCAGACACACTGAAAACAATCTTAGGGAACAGTACTGAGCCTAATCAAGAAACCAACAAGCCTGCCTGGCTTCAGAATCCCTATAGACCAGAGACCGCTGAGTCTCCCACTTTCCCCCTTTGCGTATGGGCTTATCTGTTATGGTTTTCCTGTCTGTCTCACCATTGTTTGTTGGGAGCATGAGGAAAAATGGCTCAACTCTTAAATTCACAGATGTTTGTTATGGACAGAAATTGTACCTGAGCAACCAAACTGATGGAACCTCTGCATCTGGGCCTCATTTAGTAGATAAGAACCTAGGCCTGATCTTAAGTCTGATGCAAAAGGGAATGCAACTTGAGGAAAGCATTGGGTATGAGGAAGAGAAATGTATATTTTACATGTAAAGGGGAAAGTAAATAAGTCAGAGGACAAGCTGCAGTTTTTAAAACATGGCTGCTAATTCTTTGACGCTCCTTTCATTGAGAGGTAGGCCTATGTTGCTTTCCCTTGAATCTGGGTGGGCTTACAACTGCTTCAACCAAGAGGCTAAAATAAAAGTGACACTATATGCCTTCTGGGTCAAAGTTATGGAAAGCCATGTAGCTTCGGATTTTTTCTCTGGAGGACTCAATTTTGGAGCTCCAAGACTTCATGTAAAAATCTGGATCCCTAGTCAGCATCAGATCATGGACCTTCAAGCTGATAATGTTTCAAGCATCTGTATCCTAGGATTCTCACAACTTTCCTAACCACGATGGGTTCTGGAGCTTTTCTGTGAACTATATCCCCAGTAAGCTCTATCTTCTGACTCTGGTTGAGGCAACATAGTATAGTCCAGGAGGCTTTTAGATCCACAGATATGCTCTAGTACCACCAGTATCTATTCTACCTCCAAAAGCTATAGTTGTTTTCAATTTTCAGTAGTAACTAATAAGACTGAGAAGTTTCTCTGAGAAGGGCCAGTAATAGGACAATCAATGCAGGTGATAAAGGGCTGGTAAGTGCTCTTTGTAGAAGACATTATGTAGAGTTAAATTCTACAAAAAATGATTCACTGATAATATTTTAGACTCTTAATTTGACATACCAGGAATCTTAATAAATTTCTGGAACTATTTGAGTATGCAACAGCTTTCAATGGAAACAGGCCACTGCCAGGTAACCACACTGTGGTTGTGAGTGCTGCAACAGATAAAATGCAATAGAAGTAACATAGGTGCTGTTTAGAGATTTTTCTTTGAGAGTTGTCTAGGTCGCTCAGTGAGTTAAGTGCCCAACTCAGTTAAGTGCCAAAGCAGCTTAGGTCATGACCTCAGGGTCCTGGGATATGGGCCCATATCAGCCTCCACACTCATGAGAAGTCCGTTCTCTGCCTCTTCCTTTCCCCCACATGCTCCCGCACTCTCTCTTTCAAATTTTTTTTAAAAAATATTTTATATTTGGTTTTCAGCATTTTAAATAAAATGTATCTAGTTGTGGATGACTTTGTATTTACACTATTGACAATCTCCTGGTTTTCTTGGATGCGCCAATTAATTTTTTAAACAAATTTGGAAAAGTGGTCAACCATCATTTCAAACATATTTTCTGCTTTTTCTCTCGTTTCTTTTCACTGTGTATTTGTTGGTAAGCTTAATTGTGTATCATAGTTCTCTAATGCTCTGTTGATTATTTTTCTTATTCTTTCTGTTCTTTGGCTTGGATTATCTCTATGGTTCCATCTTCACATTGACTGATTTATTCTGCTGTCAGCCCACATCTACTCTAAATTTTTTTAGTGAGGGGCACCTGGGTGACTCAGTGGTTAAGCATCTGCCTTCAGCTCAGGTCATGATCCCAGGGGCCTGAGATCAGCCTTGCATCTGGCTCCCTGCTCAGTGAGGAATCTGCTTCTCCCTCTGCCCCTTCTGCTCAGCTCCCCCTCTCCCTCTCTCAAATAAATTAATAAAATCTTTTTTAAAAATTCCTCTATTTGAAATCTTGCCATTTGCGACAACATGGATGGAACTAGAGCGTATCATGCTTAGCGAAATAAGTCAAGCAGAGAAAGACAACTATCATATGATCTCCCTGATATGAGGAAGTGGTGATGCAACATGGGGGCTTAAGTGGGTAGGAGAAGAATCAATGAAACAAGATGGGATTGGGAGGGAGACAAACCATAAGTGACTCTTAATCTCACAAAACAAACTGAGGGTTGCTGGGGGGAGGGGGTTTGGGAGAAGGGGGGTGGGATTATGGACATTGGGGAGGGTATGTGCTTTGGTGAGTGCTGTGAAGTGTGTAAACCTGGTGATTCACAGACCTGTACCCCTGGGGATAAAAATATATGTTTATAAAAAATTAAAAATTAAAAAAAAAATCCTCCAGTGAAATTTTTAACTTCAATTATTTTACTTTTTAACTCTAGAGTTTTCATGTTGTTCTTTTATCTTCACTGATATATCTGAGTCATTATTGACATATTTACCTTTATTATATATTATAAATATAAATTCTTTGAATACTTTCTGTGCTTAAACCCTCATCAGTGGCACTTCTAGTACTGTTTTTTTCCAAGTGCATACATTTAAATTTCTTGTTTCTTTTCATATATCATTGTTATTTGAAAATTGGACAGTATAGGTAATATATAGTTTCAGCCTAGATTCTCCTCAATCCTTCTTTTGTCTGATTCTTTGTTCAGTATAATTTAAGAGTATGTGTCCCCCAAAATGAATGGTCATTGGTCTCTGCTCAGTTATTATTATTAATTTCTCTCTCTCTTTCTTATTTTTTTTAATTTATATTTTTAAACCTGTTTCCCTAGGGGTTCTTTATGGGTTGACATAATTTTAGTGGTCAACTATTAATTGGTAAACAGTAGTACTTAATATCACTGAGCCAACAGGCACATTCTTTGCTAGTGAATAGGTGTATGGCTTGGAAACACATTCCGAGTTCAATATTTTTATAATTCTTCTCTGGCTTTTAATTTCCACAGGCTCAGGGTCTCATAGCCAGCCAGAGACAGACAATTAAGGCTCCCTCTGGTGTTTCCTGACTTTGGATGGATCCATGCAGGAATGCACAACATTCCAGATCACCATAGTTATAAGAAAGCTAATCTAGACCATCTAGATTATATGAGAGCTTATCAAGACTAAATCCCCAGAAGTTATGTGAAAATTATGGCTGGTCTGCTGGTTTGTTGCTTGCTCCAGCCTGTAAAATGGCATTAATGGTGTGATGTTGGCTATCCCAGATCATTTTCTATTGTTCTTGGATTGTTTCTCTGTTGTTTTCAACAGTGTGCCCTGGCATGGGTTTCTTTTTGACATCCTACACCAAATTAAATCAGGCCCTTTGGCAGCGAAGGTGCAGATCCACATGTGTACTCCACACAATGAATTTGTGATTGGGGACAAAGAAGACCCTCCTCAGGCTCAAAGACCACAGATTCCCATGAGGACCTCTTGAATAAACATTTCTCAATTTGTTCCATGTCTTTGGTCAGTTTCCAGAATCCTAAAGTAGTTGTTTCTGACAATTATGTCCATTTTATCTTTGCTTTTCAAGAAGAGCTTTTAGGCACTCCACAAGTTTTCCCTACTCACTTTAAATGTATCTTTCATCTCTAAGTCCCTAGCACATAGTGCTTTGGACACAGGAATTCTTCTGCTCTTTGAATTAAATGGAAGTGTTTAACTGCATTCACAACAAGGTATTTGTCATTTGTATTTAATGTCTAACATGCATTCCTTTTTGTATATCTCTCTTCTTCCTAATCATTTTTTAATACTATTATTACAGAATACACTCTTAATTTTTCCCTAGCTACTCTTGTTATTTGTTTCTATCACCTTAGCTGGCTCATTCTTTCACGTCTATCTTTTACAGGTGTGATTTCCTGAAGACTAGGTATTTGACCCTCTTCTCTTCTCACTTGGCACTCCTCTGGGAATCTTCATTCACAAGCCAGACTTTAGTCAGCAACCACTAACTGCAGATGATACTAATTTCCAGGCCTGGTCTCTGAGCTCCACGCTTTCAGTTCTTTTCAGTCTAATGGCACAACCTTTCTGCTGCCACAAACATGTCTCACAGTCACTATATTTAAGTCTGTATTCATGCTTTCCCTGTGAAAATCAGTTCTCTTCCTCTGTTAGTTCTTTCATGAAGTGACACCTTCATCTATCCATTTGGACCACTGCACAGAGCTTGGGCTATCCTTGCAGTTGTACTTATCAGTGATATCACATTCTAGTCATCCCAACAACTTTCACTGATACTTTATAGTCTACCCCTTGACTTTAGATTTATTACACAAACTGCCTCATGAAAAATTTGAGACCTTCTTCAAAATTGTGTAGTTGTGAGCCCCTTCTTGAAAAAAAAAAAAACAAAACAAACAAACAAAAAACATACACACACACAACACAGCATTTTGATGTTGTGCTCATAATGAAAAGAAGTGTATGTACCTTATTTTTTCCATCTATTTCCATCTGCTTTCCATATATTTCAGGATAGCATTATGTCCACTTCTCTACCAAAATATTTTTAAGAGACATGTAGATGTCTGGAAAGGTTCCAAAAGAATTAAATGATAATGGTAAAAGGTGAAAAAATAATACCTGTGCTGGAAAGATAAACTGCTAGAGAAGTAGAAAGGCGGTTTTGCAACAGTTTTCCAATAGACTGACATCATCCTTGTGTCAAAGTTTATCCTGGTAGCTCAAAATCCCATCCAGGATAATAACTGATAAAAGATGAAGACATCATCATTGCAATTACACAGATGAAACAAAAAAATGAAGTTCAGGGAGCATGGCTTGCACCAAGTCATAGAGCTATGGTGAAAGTGAATTTTCTACTTCTAAATGTTGGGTTTGTTTTTTTTTTTCCTCTAATAGCAACCATGTAGACAGTTGTTACATTCATTTAAATGTCAATGTAGAAAGCTGGCAGAACTTTCAAATTGTAAGTAAAATGAATAGAATTCAAAGGACATTTATTCATTATTTTAAAAATAGTAAAATAATTCCGTTCAACAGAGTTTTATGAACCTATGTTTTAAACTAAGTCTGTCCCAGGAATTAAACTGCATACAGTTAAGTGTTTTTGATACAACTCTTGATCTTTTAGGACAGGGGGAAATCCTTAAGTAAATCATGCTTAACTATTTTAACAAAGATTTTCTACCCCTTCAGAAACATGGACTTTTTGTATGCCTGTGTGATTTCAGAAAAGAAATAAATAGTCATGTTAAAATCAAGAAAACTTTTAAGAAAACTCATCTTTGAGCATTTGTTCTTCAGCTATACTTAGAATAGAAAAAAAACATGAAATGATTCCATGTTAAAGCAAAGGGGACACTCCAGTTATATATAAAGGGAAAATATGGCTTATAAATATTTAACATTCTAAAATATATTATTGAACTTTTTTTAAGGAAAAAATTCTCAGAGAGTAAATATTTATTCCTACCCAGATTCATGGAGATAAAATATGAATTAAATTAGAATGGTTATCATTAAGCCTAAAATATGATGCCACTTTTTCTTTATCTTTTTCTTTTTTATCTTCTTTGTTTGACATTATATTCTCACCCAAGGAAGTGGGTGGGGTTTTTTGTTGTTGTTGTTTTTTTTTTTTTTTTTTTTCACTCTTCTACTGTTGTCTTTAAAGATCCCTGTCATCTGTAGTTCTAAGATAGGATATGTGTTTGGTGGAAGATCAACACATTTTGGGACTGAAAAATGAAAAAGAATAACTCTTGCTTTTGTGCCATTTCAAGTAATTTATTTTACTCAGCAGGTCTCTCGTATTGGCCTGGGAGTTTACTTTGCCCAGTGAGCCAAGATCAGTTGGCTGCAAAAGGTCCTTAGAAGTGCCAGCCTCACATTGATCCAAAAACAACTATCAAATCGACAGTCTCTCAGTCTCTGGTAATGCTGCATGCACTCATAACCACCTGAGATTTTATATTTGGCTGATTAACAAATAGGAGATAGAAGAAAAAGGAAGGATATGCTATTTGGCACAAGGATAGAAAATAATGAGTTAAATAATAACTATAAATTATATCAGAATTAAATGGAATAAATAAACTGCTACTTGGCAGGTAATATGGTTATCACAACTTATGTCACGTACTCATATGCTATATGGAAAATTTAATTTTACAAATGAAAAAATGAGCCCTGGTGTGTAAAAAGTTTGTTGAATAATGTATATTAGGTGATTATCAAATTGCTATAATATGAATAAACAAAAATAAATATATGATTTGCAAGTCAAAATTAGGAGAACTTAATTCTTAAATATGAAAATAGTTTTCTTTTCAATTCACCATTCATTTCAAGATAGAATCAGAGAAACAAATAATTTTATAATTTAAAGAAACTTTAGATATATACAATTATTATAAAAATAATTTCCCAAATTATTTACTTTGTATTTTATAATGTTTGAAAATAAAACTTATTTTACTTTTTTATTTGGTAGCTAGGTCGGTTTTTATTTTACCATTTTTTTCAAGATATGTTAATAGAATTCATCCTTGCTCAAGACTGATCAGATATAAGCTTAGCCTGTAGTGATTACAAAATATTGTTTTTTGTTTGTTTGTTTTTGTTTTGTTTTCTATTTGACACAGCAAGAGAGGGAACACAAACAGAGGGAGTGAGAGAGGGAGAACAAGCTTCTTGTGCAGCAGAGAGCTGGATGTGGGGCTCGATCCCAGGATCCTGGGATCATAACCTGAGCCGAAGGCAGGTGCTTAACGACTGAGCCACCCACATGCCCTTTGTTTTTGTTTTAATTATCATAGCTTCAATCTCAATGCAAATAATTTTCTAATCTATATCTTTCATTGATCTCTTCTTGATTCCTATTTTCCTATTCTATAAGTGCTTACTGGGCATGGCTGTTTGGCTACTTCATCATTACTGTTAACTCAGCAAGCATAAAACGGAACTCATAAACTTTCTTTTATTATTATTATGCTTAGCCAAATTATAGTACATCATCAGTTTTTGATGCAGTGTTCAATGATTCATTAGTTGCGTATAACTTAACCCAGTGCTCATCACAACACGTGTCCTCCTTAATACCATAAATATTTCTTAATAGAGACTTCTTTGTCTTCTTTGTTATAGGGAAAGCCAACAACCCTGTCTTGAAAGGATAAAATACAAGATTGAAAGTTTCCTGTGGGTGGAACTGATTAGTAAGTTGTTGAGTCATGTGTATTAACTTACACAATAACTTGCTTATCGTATAGAAACAGAGATCAGACTATTAAGAATGTTAGAATAAAATAAAGTGGTTTGAGGGGTGACCCACTCAACTGTAAGTGAGATACTGGAAGTGAAAAGAGACATTTTAAATAGGTAGAGAATAAAGACAACATACAGGTCATCAATAGCTACAGAAAAGTCATCATTAATTCATTTCAAAATAATGCATTCTTCTTTGTTAGGGGATTTGTTTTATGAATAAAAAGTGCCAAATTTTCTTAAGATGTTATAAAATTTAGGAAAAAACAAATACTCATCGGTACATTTGTTAATGGCTTCTCTGCCTTTAAAGAAAAGAAAAATAGCTTAAGTACCAAGAGGACAGAAGTGCGAAATAATTCAAATTTCCAATGGTCGAGGATCATCTCTCATCTAATGACAGAAATTCACACTAGTGAATTTAGTATGTGAATTTCTCAGGAATCATAAAGGGCTACTAGGCCTTGAAATGTAATCTTTCCACAAAAAGAACTTCAGTGAAAAATAAAGTTTTCAGATAAAACTCACCCCTCATCTATAGATTTGTTGTAAGGCAGATATACACCACTCAAAGCTAAAATAAAGGAACTAGCAGTTGGTTTGCTTCAAACCAAATGGTAAATGTCAATTATCAATATAAGCCAGTGTCTTAGGTGATGGATAGACCACTTTCAGGCATGAAAATATATCTTTTTTAAAACATTTTTTTAAAAAAATTTCAATTCTAGTTAGTTGATATATAGTTCAGTATTAGTTTAAGGGGTAGAGTTCAGTGGTTCATCATTTATATAAAACATCTAGTGCTCTTCGTAATAAGTGCCCTCCTTAATACCTATTCAATACTTACCCCATCCCCAACCCACTTCCCTCCATCAACCCTCAGTTTGTTCTCTATAGTTAAGTCTCCTCATTTGTCTCTCTGCCTTTTTCCCTTCCTGAATATTCATCCATTTTTTTCTTAAATTCCACATATGAGTGAAATCATATGGTATTTGTCTTTCTCTGACTGACTTATTTTCCTTATCATAATATATTCTAGCTCTACCTATGTCATTGCAAATGGTGATTTGTTTCTTTTTTATGACTAAGTAGTAGTCTATGATATATATATATATATATATATATGATATATATATCATGTCTTTATCCATTCATTAATCAATGGGTTGGCTATTTTTGATAATGCCACTATAAACATCAGGGTGCATGTACCCATTTGAATGTATATTTTCATATCCTTTGGGTAAATACCTAGCAGTGCAATTGCTGGATCATAGAGTAGTTCTATTTTAGCTTTTTTGAGGAATCACCATACTAATCTCTAGGGTGGCTTCCCCAGTTTGCACCCCCAGCAGTGTCGGAGTGTTCCCCTTTCTCCATATCCTCACCAACACCTGTTGTTTCCTGTGTTGCTAATTTTAGCCCTTCTGACAGGTGTGAAGTGATATCTCATCATGGTTCTGATTTGCATGTCCCTGATGATGAGTGATATTGAGCACCTTTATATGTGTATATTAGCCATCTGGAAATCTTCTTTGGGAAAATATCTATTTATGTTTTTTGCCCTTTTCTTAACTGGATTATTTTAAGATTTTATTTATTTATTTGACAAAGAGAGATAGTGAGAAAGGGAACACAAGCAGGGGGAGTGCGAGAGGTAGAAGCAGGGTTCCCACCGAGCAGGGAGCCTGATGCAGGGCCCAATCCCTGGACCCTGGGATCATTACCTGAACAAAAGGCAGATGCTTAATGATTGAGCCACCCAGGTGACTCAGATTATTTGTTGTTTTGGGTGGTGAGTTTAATAAGCTCTTTATATATTTTGGATACTATGTCACTTGCAAATATCTTCTCCCATTAGGCTCACTGTAGGCGCCTTTTAGTTTTGTTGATGGTTTCCTTCACTGTGCAAAACCTTTTTCTCTTGATGAGTCCCAATAGTTCATTTTTGCTTTTGTTTCCCTTGCCCCTGCCAATGTGTCTAAGAAGAAATTACTACAGCTGAGGTCAAAGAGGTTGCTGCCTGTGTTCTCCTGTACAATTTTGATAGTTTTCTGTCTCACATTTAGGTCTTCCATCAATTTAGAATTTATTTTTGTATAGGGTTTAAGAAAATGGCCCAGTTTCATTTTTCTGCACGTTGATGCCAGTTTTTCCAACACCATTTGTTGAAGAGACTGTCTTTTTTTCTATCAGATACCCTTTCCTACACTGTGGAAGGTTACTTGCCCATATGGTTGTGGGTCAATTGACAGGTTTTCTATTCTCTTTCATTGATTTATGTGTCTGTTTTTCTGCCAGTACCATACTGTCTTGATGACTACAGCTTTGTACTATAGCTTGAAGTCTGAAATTGTGTAGGCATGCAAATACATTCATCTCTATCTCTAAACCTCTATCTATCTATCTATCTATCTAAGTTTCTATCTATATATGTCGGTCGATATAACTATCTGTGATAAAAAGTATATATAATAAGAAATAGAAAATAAAAATATGGGGCGCCTGGGTGGCTCAGTGGTTAAGCCGCTGCCTTCGGCTTGGGTCATGATCCCAGGGTCCTGGGATCGAGCCCCGCATTGGGCTCTCTGCTCGATTTCTTGGCTTAAATTATAGGATATTATTACAAGGATATGTCTAAATCTGTTTCTTGATTTAAATGTGATCTGACTAAATTACTAGATTATTTCTATGGCCTGATTTAAATTTTAGGAAAGCATGTTAAAAAGTATTAAGAAACATAAAGACATTTGACAGAAGCCACTTCTGATCACTCTGTCTATATTCTGTTTTTATTGACTGACCTAGGTACATAACACAGTTGAATTCAACTTACTGATTCAACAAGTTTTATGGTGTGCCAATGTATAAGCACTGTCCAAGGTGCTGAGATATACAAATAAGTAAGGACACTTCCATTCCTCAAAGATATAAATAATTGAAGAATCTATTAAAGACACTATAACAGAAGTAAGGAATACATGAAGGCATAATATAAGTACTGTCCAAATAATTTTGTAATAATTACAATTTTAATTTTAATATGAAATTTAGAGTTAGGCAATCCTTCATTTTTTTTTTCCCCTCCCCCAGCACTAAAACACTTTCATGGACCAGAGTCTTCTGCTGGGATTTGAGCAGCAGCTTATTTTACAACCAGAGCAAAGTAAGCCAAGAGTTTATGTTGACAAG
The DNA here is from genome assembly GCF_964662115.1 of Mustela nivalis. Lineage (NCBI taxonomy): Eukaryota > Metazoa > Chordata > Mammalia > Carnivora > Mustelidae > Mustela > Mustela nivalis. Next base: position 60,438,312 of record NC_139033.1, read on the forward strand.
TAAGAAATCTATAAATTTAAAGAATTAGTGTCAGGTCTATGGCTTTTCATTACTTGAACTCACAAAACTCTGGTTGCACACTCGAGTTCACTTTTTACACTTGCAGAATTCTATCAGATACTGGAATTAAGCCTTCAGGTACTAAAGTGAAGATTTTTTTTCCCCTACAAATAATAAATTAGTAGCATGAGCATCAGAGAAAAGATGATGGTGAGTCCATTGAAGTTCTCATCAGAAACCACTACAGAGGGGCGCCTGGGTGGCTCAGTGGGTTGAGCCGCTGCCTTCGGCTTGGGTCATGATCTCAGGGTCCTGGAATCGAGTCCCGCATCGGGCTCTCTGCTCGGCAGGGAGCCTGCTTCCCTCTCTCTCTCTCTCTGCCTGCCTCTCCATCTACTTGTGATTTCTCTCTGTCAAATAAATAAATAAAATCTTAAAAAAAAAAAAAGAAACCACTACAGAATTCTGATAAAATTGCATGAATGTCAATAATAATTCACTATTAAGTGAATAACTATTATCTCTTCAATTTTTTTTTTAATTTGCCTGAGAACATGCAATTCTTCTTCTTGAGGCAAGTAACAGAGGAAATAAATTTTTTTTATATAGTGTCTGTATAGAAAATTTCACTAAATATTAACACTAATAAAGATCATTGGCAAATTGCCACTATTTGTTTCAAAGGATCAATATAAACTTTAAGCAGCAAGTTATGAATATCAAACTTACACAAATATAAGAGAAATCAATAATATATTTTTCTCATACACATACTTGAATAAGCAATAATACATGGTGAAGTTTAACATGTTTTCAATTCATTTGTTCAACCCAATTTTACACAGAAAATTACTGAAATACATGGGCTTTTCTCCACCTATTAGTAAAGACTCTCTTGAGTTTCCCCTTTCTATAAATGCTATTGTAGATGATCAGATAGAGGAATACAATGTTAAAAAAGGAGTATGCCAGTATTATTATGAGAATAAAAATATCATGGACCAAAAGAATAACTAATATTGCCCTTAGAACTCCACTTATGAATATTATTTAGGAATCTTTGTAGTAGCAATTTTTGTGAATAGACATAATAAAAAAATACAATTTACTTTTCTGCTTGCAAAAATTAAGACATGGAGAGAACCATGATTCCATCTCCAAAAATGTTTTTGTAGCTTACTTATATTTATGAATATGTATTTCAAGAAGCTTTGTTCCAATTGACCTAAATTCAGTTTCTTGTTTATTTTTAGTGCTCAGTCATTTATAAGCTTTAAATATATTTTATCAAATATATTCTTTTTTTTTTTTGGTAGGTGGCAGTTTTTTAATAAATTTTTTTATTTTTTATAAACATATATTTTTATCCCCAGGCGTACAGGTCTGTGAATCGCCAGGTTTACACACTTCACAGCACTCACCAAAGCATATACCCTCCCCAATGTCCATAATCCCACCCCCCTTCTCCCAACCCCCGTACCCCCAGCAACCCTCAGTTTGTTTTGTGAGATTAAGAGTCAATTATGGTTTGTCTCCCTCCCAATCCCATCTTGTTTCATTGATTCTTCTCCTACCCACTTAAGCCCCCATGTTGCATCACCACTTCCTCATATCAGGGAGATCATATGATAGTTGTCTTTCTCTGCTTGACTTATTCAGCTAAGCATGATACGCTCTAGTTCCACCCATGTTGTCGCAAATGGCAAGATTTCATTTCTTTTGATGGCTGCATAGTATTCCATTGTGTATATATACCACATCTTCTTGATCCATTCATCTGTTGATGGACATCTAGGTTCTTTCCATAGTTTGGCTATTGTGGACATTGCTGCTATAAACATTCGGGTGCATGTGCCCCTTTGGATCACTATATTTGTATCTTTAGGGTAAATACCCAGTAGTGCAATTGCTGGGTCATAGGGCAGTTCTATTTTCAACATTTTGAGGAACCTCCATGCAATTTTCCAGAGTGGTTGCACCAGCTTGCATTCCCACCAACAGTGTAGGAGGGTTCCCCTTTCTCCGCATCTGTCATTTCCTGACTTGTTGATTTTAGCCATTCTGACTGGTGTGAGGTGATATCTCATTGTGGTTTTGATTTGTATTTCCCTGAAGCCGAGTGATATGGAGCACTTTTTCATGTGTCTGTTGGGCATCTGGATGTCTTCTTTGAAGAAATGTCTGTTCATGTCCTCTGCCCATTTCTTGATTGGATTATTTGTTCTTTGGGTGTAGCATGGTACTGGCACAAAAACAGACACATAGATCAATGGAACAGAATAGAGAGCCCAGAAATAGACCCTCAACTCTATGGTCAACTAATCTTCAACAAAGCAGAAAAGAATGTCCAATTGAAAAAAGACAGCCTCTTCAATAAATGGTGTTAGGAAAATTGGACAGCCACATGCAGAAAAATGAAATTGGACCATTTCCTTACACCACACACAAAAATAGACTCAAAATGGATGAAGGACCTCAATGTGAGAAAGGAATCCATCAAAATCCTTGAGGAGAACACAGGCAGCAACCTTTTCAACCTCAGCCACAGCAACATCTTTCTAGAAACATGGCCAAAGGCAAGGGAAGCAAGGGCAAAAATGAACTATTGGGATTTCATCAAGGTCAAAAGCGTTTGCACAGCAAAGGAAACAGTTAACAAAATCAAAAGACAACTGACAGAATGGGAGAAGATATTTGCAAACGACATATCAGATAAAGGACTAGTGTCCAAAATCTATAAAGAACTAAGCAAACTCAATATTATTATTTTTTTATTAATATATTTATTTTCAGCATAACATTATTCATTATTTTTCACCACACCCAGTGCTCCATGCAATCCGTGCCCTCTATAATACCCACCACCTTGTACCCCTACCTCCCACACTCCCACCACGTCAAACCCCTCAGACTGTTTTTCAGAGTCCATAGTCTCTCATGATTTACCTCTCCTTCCAATTTCCCCCAACTCCCTTCTCCTCTCTAGCACCCCTTGTCCTCCATGCTATTTGTTATGCTCCACAAATAAGTGAAACCATATGATAATTGACTCTCTCTGCTTTATTTATTTCACTCAGCATAATCTCTTCCAGTCCCATCCATGTTGCTACAAAAGTTGGGTATTCGTCCTTTCTGATGGAGGCATAATACTCCATAGTGTATATGAACCACATTTTCCTTATCCAATCGTCCATTGAAGGACATCTTTGTTCTTTCCATAGTTTGGCGACCGTGGCCATTGCTGCTATAAACCTTGGGGTACAGATAGCCCTTCTTTTCACTACATCTGTATCTTTGGGGTAAATACCCAGGAGTGCAATTGCAGGGCCATAGGGAAGTTCTATTTTTAATTTCTTGAGGAATCTCCACACTGTTCTCCAAAGAGGTTGCACCAACTTGCATTCCCACCAACAGTGGAAGAGGGTTCCCCTTTCTCCACATCCCCGCCAACACATTTTGTTTCCTGTCTTGTTAATTTTGGCCATTCTAACTGGTGTAAGGTGATATCTCAATGTGGTTTTAATTTGAATGTCCCTGAGGGCTAGTGATGAACATTTTTTCATGTGTCTGATAGCCATTTGTATGACTTGATTGGAGAAGTGTCTGTCCATATCTTCTGCCCATTTTTTGATATGATTGCCTGTTTTTTGTGTGTTGAGTTTGAGGAGTTCATTATAGATCCTGGATATCAACCTTCTGTCTGTACTGTCATTTGCAAATATCTTCTCCCATTCCGTGGGTTGCCTCTTTGTTTTTTTGACTGTTTCCTTTGCTGTGCAGAAGAATGTTTTGATTTTGATGAAGTCCCAAAAGTTTATACTGCCTATGTTCTCCTCTAGGATTCTGATGGATTTCTGTCTCACGTTGAGGTCTTTTTTTTTTTTTAATATTTAATTTATTTATTTGAGAGAGAGACAGTGAGAGAGAGCATGAGCTAGGAGAAGGTCAGAGATAGAAGCAGACTCCCCATGGAGCTGGGAGCCCGATGCGGGACTCGATCCCGGGAATCCAGGATCATGACCTGAGCCGAAGGCAGTTGTCCAACCAACTAAGCCACCCAGGCGTCCCAATGTTGAGGTCTTTTATCCATTTTGAGTTTATCTTTGTGTACGGTTAAGAGAATGGTTGAGTTTCATTCTTCTACATATAGCTGCCCAGTTTTCCCAGCACCACACTTGTTCAACATGGTATTAGAAGTCCTAGCAACAGCAATCAGACAACAAAGAGAAATAAAAGTTATCCAAATTGGCAATGAAGAAGTCAAACTCTCTCTCTTTGCAGATGTCATAATTCTTTATATGAAAAACCCAAAAGACTCCACCCCCAAACTACTAGAACTCATACAGCAATTCAGCAACGTGGCAGGTTACAAAGTCAATGTGCAGAAATCAGTGGCTTTCTTATACACTAACAATGAAAATACAGAAAAGGAAATTAGAAAATCGATTGCATTTACTATAGCACCAAGAACCATAAGATACCTGGGAATAAACCTAACCAAAGAGGTAAAGGATCTGTACTTGAGGAACTACAGAACACTCATGAAAGAAATTGAAGAAGACACAAAAAGATGGAAGACCATTCCATGCTCTTGGATCGAAAGAATAAACATTGTTAAAATGTCTATACTGTCTAGAGCAATCTATACTTTTAATGCCATTCTGATCAAAATTCCACCGATATTCTTCAAAGAGCTGGAGCAAATAATCCAAAAATTTGTATGGAATCAGAAGAGACCTTGAATCGCTAAGGAAATGTTGAAAAACAAAAATAAAACTGGGGGCATCACATTACCTGATTTCAAGCTTTACTAGAAAGCTGTGATCACCAAGACAGCACGGTACTAGCATAAAAACAGACACATTGACCCGTGGAACAGAGTAGAGAGCCCGGATATGGACCCTCAACTCTGTCGTCAATTAATCTTCGACAAAACAGGAAAAAATATACAGTGTAAAAAAGACAGTCTCTTCAATAAAATTTTCTTTTTTGATTGTACCTTATTTTTATAACCAATGGAAATGCTATAATTAGTATTATGAACAAACCCAAATGTTCTTCTATTTATTAAAGTGAAATATTCATAGCATATGCAACCATATGAAATATTCACAGCATAAGCTACCCCAGATGCATTTATAGGATACAATATTTTTGCTGACTTTTGGACAATACTGCCAATAATGATGAGTGTATTATTCACAAGAGCTAGGGAATAAACAGAAAGCGCATAACCTCTTAAATGTCATATAGGAATTCTTGTTGACTGATAAATTTCAGTCATTATAGGACTGAAATGTGCCACATTTCTAGAAACTTTTCTTTTACAAAAATGGTAGCAGACACCAAAACTACCTGCAATGTTATTCTGATAAATTGACTAAATATAAAACAACTGTAACCCCAGAGATAACAGAAAATTGAAACTTCCAAATAGGATGGCATGGTTTGGTTTAGAGAATTAGAATATGTCAATAGTCAGTGATTAAAAAAAAAATGCTAGTCACATCAAAGATTAGTCTGAATAAAATATTTTTTTTCTTCTTTCTCAGGGAGGAAAAGAAGGAAGTCCCATATGTTGAACAAGAAATTATTCAACTAATTTTACTAATTACAACTTTTACTACTAAGAAATAAAATGGGGAAAAAATTGTAACGATGTGCTATAATATAAAAAAGAAAGCAAGACATAACATGCTTGTGTGAGATCCCATCTTTAATCATAAAAAAATAACCTACTGTATGTACTGTAAGTATGTAGGTTTAAGTAGGATTGTGGGAAGATATTTTGCTTAGGAGTTGCCAACAATGTTTTCCACGTCTCATTTTAGTAGAGGGAATATCCACACTGGAGATCACAGAAATTTAGATACATCTAATCTTATCTGGTATTCATTGAGAACCTGATTACCATGTTTCCCTTATTTAGCTTCATTGAATATAACCCCCAAAACAAAATGAAGTAACCAAATCAAAGTAGAATATAATGTAATTATTTTCATGCCTAATGGATACTGACTTCAGTTGTTGGAAGAAATTAGAAGCATAAGCTCGAAAAAAGAATTTACTAAACAGAAGTCATTTAGGAGAAATAGTTTATGGGAGATGATGTGCAAGACTATGGAATTATTTAATATTTTATCATTAATAACATATGCCTCAATTTTCTCCACCATTTTCTTCTTTCCTTCCATCCCACCCCCGCCCCCTGCCATCAAACTCTAGTATAAATTCCTTTTTGCAACCACGGCATCTTCATAGTTTAATGGACTCTACAATTATGATTATATTTCCATATTACATAAGAAACAGTGGTATGAAATCTTATTACTTCTCACCTATATCAGTATGAGTTTACTACTTTCCAAAGCATAGAAGAAAACTGATCTCGTTATCTATCAATAGCAAAACTTTACCTAATAATTCTTGGTATGATTGTCAATAGGCCTTTGTTATGTTAATTCATAATCCTATTAACATGATCTAAGTAAAACCAATGCGCATATATATATATATATATATATATATATATATATCTCACATTACCAAGACTCTAAGACATCTTACTTAAAGGTATGTCTTATAAAAATGAATTATGTTTTAAAAATGTTAAATTCACATCTGTCCACAAGTCCAACATTTATTCATTTTTGAACTCCTTAGAACTGTGTTGTCCAAAATGGTAGCCACTCGTTGTATACTTCAACTAAGTAGAATTAAATTCCAGAAAAAAAAAAAAAGAATTAAATTCTGTTAAAATTTTTCTTTAACCCAGAGCTAACATCATACCTGATTGTGAAATGCTGAAAGCTTTTCCTCTAGGATTATGAACAAGACTCTCATTACTTCTTTTCAACAAAGTATTCCAAGTCCTAGTCAGAGTAATTAGGTAAGAAAAGAAATATAAGGCACTGACATTGCAAAAGAATAAATAAAATTATCTCTGTTCACAGATAACATAATCTTATATGTAGAAAACATTAAAAGATTCCACAAAAAACCTATTAGATGTAATAAACAAATTTAGCAAAGTTTCAGATTACTACATGAAAAAATCAGTTGTGTTTCTATACACAAAAAGTGAAATGAAAAATAAAGTAAGAGAAACTAAGAAAAAAACTCCACGAACAATAGCATCAAAAGAAGAAAATATCAGTAATAAACCTAACTAGGGAGGTAAAATACTTGTACCCTGAAAACTACAAAACATTTCTGAGATAAATTAAAAAAAAACACAAATGAATGAAAGACAACCATGTTCATGGACTGGAAGACTTAACATTGTTAAGATATCAGTATTATTTAATATGATCTCCGGATTCAATGCAATTCCTATTGAAATCTCTATGACATTTTTTTTTTTTTTTTTGCAGAAATGGGAGTAAAAATCATCCTAAAATTCATATGGAAACACAAAGGACCCGAGACAGACAAAACAATTTTGAAAAAGAACAAGCTTGAAGGATTCACTTCTTGATTTCAAAGCATATCACAAAGCTGCCATAATCAAAACTCTGGTACTGGCATAAACACAGGCATATAGAACAACAAAATAAAAAAGAGTTCCCGAAGTAAATCCTTGAATATGTTGTCAAATGATCTTCCACAAGGATGGCAACACAACTCAATGAGGAAAAGACAGTCTATAACAAAATTTGTTTGAAAAATTGGATATCCACATCCCAAAAAATGAAACTGGTTTCTTATTTTACACTGTATATAAAAACTAACTCTAAAGGAATTAAAGGACTAAACCTAAGACCGAATGCCATAAAACTCCCAGAAGAAAACATAGGGAAAAATTTTATGACATTGGATTTGGCAATGACTTCTTCGATATAACACCAAAAGCACAGACAACAAAAGCAAAAACAGATTAATATTACATATTAAATTTTAAACCTGTTTTCATCAAAGGACATGATGAACAATGAATAGAAATTTATGGAATGGGAGAAAATATTTGCAAAACACAGATCTAATAATGGATTAATATCCAGAATATATAAAGAACTATAATTCAATAACAAAAACTCAAATAAACTGATGAAAAAATAGGAAAGAACTTAGACACTTCCCCAAAATGAAATAAAAATGGCCAAAAAAATATGCAAAGATGCTCAACATCATTAATTATGTGAGAATTATAAATCAAAACCACAGTGAGATATCATATCACATCCATTAGTATGATGAGTATTTGAAAAAAAAATAAAGAGGAGAAGGAGGAGGAGGTGGAGTAAGAGGAGGAGGAGGAGAAAGAGGAGAAATAAGGAGGAGAAAGGAGAAGGAGAAAGTAGGAGAAGGAAAGGAAATAAGTTTTGGCAAGGATGTGGAGAAATTGGTACCCTTGTGCACTGTTAATGGGACTGCAAAATGGTGCAGCCATTATGCTAAACAATAAAAATAAAATTAAAAATAACAAAAATAATGAAAATTAAAAATAGAATCACTATATAATCCAGGAATCCCACTCCTGAGTATATACCAAAAAAAAAAAAAAAAAAAAAAAAAAAGATTGAAAACAGGACCTTAAAGAGATATTTCCACATTCATGTTCCTAATAGCACTATTTATAATAGCTAAGAGGCGAAAGCAATCCAAATATCAATTGACACATAAATGAATAAACAAAATGTGATACAGAAATACAAGAGAACACCATGCAGCATTAGCAGGAACAAAAAATCCTGTCACATAATACAACATGGATGAACTTTGAGAACATGATGCTCAATGAAATAAGCTAAAAAGACAAATCTTGTATGATTCCATTTATATGAGTCACCTAAAGTAGTCATATTTATAGATATAGAAAGTAGAATGGTGGTTACCAGGGATTGAGGGAAGGGACAAAAGAAGGTTTTTGTTTAATAAGTGTAGAGTTTCAGTTCTGTAGGATGAGCAGGTTCTGAAGATCCATTTCACCACAACGTAAAGATAGTTAATACTACCGAACAAAAATTGGTAAAGATGGTAAATTTTAGATGTTTTTTTACCAAAATATTTTTTTAAACCAGTTCCTCTGTTTTCACAGCCAATTTCAAGTGTTCAATAACTACATGGAACTAGTGGATACCATACTGGACACTCAGATTATAGAGCATTTCTATCTTTACAGAAAGTTCTATTAGATAGCTTTGCTCTAGAATCTTTTTTTTTTGTTGTTCCTTTGCTTCAATCTATTATTCAATCTTTATTTGCTTTTCTATAGATTAAATTTTAGACCTTCACTATAGATACTAGCTACACTTTCAATATCCTGACTCTGCTGATCATTTTATCATTCACATTAGTACCAAACATTGTATCAACAAATTTCCATCTTTTATTTGCCACCAAGGCTGGTGAACACTAGAGAAAAAAATCAAACAAAACAAAACAAAGCCAGAAAAGAACAAAACTATAGTTTATTCAGAACATAGGATAGCTCAGTATTTACCTTGAGTTTTTACCGAATAGTTTGAATTAGCAATATGCCAATATGCCAAGCATATTAGGAGTATTTTCCTGCTTCCCACCCTAAAACACAAGATTGTGATTTCAGGCCTTAAGGTCACTTAGATTTATATCTTAATAGAATAGAGGGGACTGAAAAGAAAACTTTTAATTACCTTTTTGTACTCTGTGCCACACAGCAAGAGATAGTTCTTAAATCCTTTATTTTGCCCAAGGGTAAACTTTAAACCTCTTACCTTTCTTTGATGTGTCTAAAATACATTTTTATTCTATGCATCTATCTATCTTTCTATTTATCTTAATATGGACATTATTTTATTTCTCTCATTACTTAGGTGAATCAGATTTTGTTTACCTTGAAAAAAATATATATGTGTATATATGTGTGTGTGTGTGTGTGTGCATACGTATATGTATACACAGGCACACAAATGCACACACATACTAATGGCCTTTGGAACTTGGTATTCAACTTCTTGACCTTGAGAGCTTTGAGGAACTACACTAACTGATAATACATATCTACAGAATGAATTAAACTTTTTTTACATCATAATTCATTGCTGTATTCCTTTCTTTTAAAGCTTCAAAGATTTAATTTATTACATAATATTTTATTCAAAATATGAATTCTTATTTCATTATCATGTATAGTTTTGTGTCTTGGGACTTTTGTGTGCTATTTAGAGACTTGGGGAGAAAGAGAATTTGTAAAAATCCTGCATCCTTTTGTTAACTATGCTATCTTACTGTAGCTCACATTTTGTTAAATGATGCTACCCTATTTGTTCTCACAACTTTATGTGTGAAATAGGTACAGAACTGCATGAACTACATAACATGACTAGAAAAAAAAAGTTTATCTATAAGTATAGATATCTATAGGATCTATATCTATAAGATATCTAAAAGCATATCTGTAAGTTGATAACCTTTTCCCCATTTTATTTTATTTTCAGTATTCCAAAATTCAGTTTTTATCCACGACACCCAGTGCTCCATGCAGTACATGCCCTGCATAATACCCAGGCTCACGAACCCCCCAACCCTTTCCACTCCCAAACCCTCAGTTTGTTTCTCAGAGTCCACAGACTCTGAAGGTTTGTCTCCCCCTATGATTTCTCCCATCTCATTTCTCCTCTCCGTCTCCTGATGTCCTCCGTGTTATTTCTTATGCTCCACAAGTAAGTGAAACCATATGATACTTGACTCTTTCTGCTTGACTTATTTCACTCAGCATAATCTCTTCCAGTCCCGTCTATGTTGATATTAATGTTGGGTATTCATCCTTACTGATGGAGGCATAATACTCCATTGATATATGGACCATATCTTCTTTATCCATTCATCTGTTG